>NW_023416390.1:71236010-71961516 GCF_014108235.1 Myotis myotis
CTTCCTTCCTTCCTTCCTTCCCCTTCCTTCCTTCCTTCCTTCCTCCTCTTCCTTCCTTCCTTCCTTCCTTCCTTCCTTCCCCTTCCTTCCTTCCTTCCTTCCTTCCTTCCTTCCCTCCCTCCCTCCCTCCCTCCATCCCTCCCTCCTTCCTTCCTTCCTTCCTTCCTTCCTTCCTTCCTTCCTTCCTTCCTCATCCTTTCTTTCTTTCTTTCTTTCTTTCTTCTTTCTTTCTTTCTTTCTTCCTTCCTTCCTTCCTTCCTTCCTTCCTTCCTTCCTTCCTTCCTTCCTTCCTTCCTTCCTTCCTTCCTTCCTTCCTTCCTTCCTTTCTTTCTTTCTTTCTTTCTTTCTTTCTTTCTTTCTTTCTTTCTTTCTTTCGTTTTTGTTTGTTAATCCTCACCTGAGGAAATTTTCCCCATTGATTTCTTTTAGAAAGACTGAAAAGAAGAGAGAGGGAGAGAAAGAGGGAGAGAGAGAGAGAGAGAGAGAGAGAGAGAGAGAGAGAGAGACAGACACATCAATTGGTTGCCTACAGCAGGCACCCCAACTGAGGTCAATTATCAACCTACAGCTCAGGTACCTGCCTTTAACTAGGAATTGAACCCTTGACCCTTCTGTGAACAGGCCAACACTCCAACCACCAAGCAAACACTGGCCAGGGCATGGCATGGTTTCTGAATCCTTTCATCATCCAAGTATTCTGACCTGTCCTAATATGTTAATATCCTTTTTGTAGTGCCACGGAGACAGGAGCCTTCACCTCTTCCCCACTATCCCTTGTTCACCATGTCATCAAACCCCTTTCATTGGTTAAACACACAGGAGAAATCTCAGAACACATTTCTTCCTCACACATATATTTTTTTTTCTAAAGCTAGCTAACTGAGGGCACTTTCTCAAGAAATACATTTGTTTGATACAAAGAAGATTTGTAAAATGCTACAAATAATAATCACATGTTAAAATTATTATGTAATCGCCAAACCGGTTTGGCTCAGTGGGTAGAGCGTCGGCCTGCGGACTCAAGGGTCCCGGGTTTGATTCCGGTCAAGGGCATGTACCCTGGTTGCGGGCACATCCCCAGTGGGGGGCGTGCAGGAGGCAGCTGATTGATCTCTCTCATCGATGTTTCTAACTCTCTATCCCTCTCCCTTCTTCTCTGTAAAAAATCAATAAAATATATTTTTTTTTAAAAAAAAAGAAAAGCTCTTTTAAAAAAAATTATTATGTATTCATTATATTAAAATGTTGTGAGTCTCTTATCAATCTAAGTCCTAAATTAGGAGTGTGTATTCGATAATTTAGAAATAACCTTGGTTAGCTGATGGTTTATCCAAGTAGAAAAGGTTTAATTCTCCTTATCATTTCTACTATGATTATATTATTTCTTCAAATTAAATTTGGAGTCTATGAAGTGTTTTAAATGGTATCAAGAAGACTTACTTAGATGCATAGAGAATTGTTCCATTTTAATACTCTCAGTGTGAGAGTGCATTATGGTGTCACTCAGATGCTAAGATGCTGGACCTTTGGACTCCAAAAATGTAAGGTTTTAGGAATGAAGAAATTGTCATTTTCTATTAGACATAATTCATGACACCAATATAGGATTTAAGTACAGTTTGGAGAAATAAAAATGATCTTTGTCCTTTAGCCTAATTAGTTTCTTTGACAGTAATGCTATTGAATTGTTCAGAAAGAAACAAATGATAGGAACATAGTTATCCTGACAATAGGCTTCTAATATATTACTGATATTCACATTACTAAATGAAATACAAAAATTTGTATCAAATGTCACACTGTGATTAGACTAAATAATTACAAAATACCTTGAAAACCCAGCTGGTATCAACAGTCAAATAATGAATTATTTGTGGGGCAGAGACATCTAAATTTTAAGTACTTGTTAATTATAAGTGCACAAAATTCATAATCAAAACACAGAAATTTTCCTGAAGATAATGTGGTGTTAGTCATTTTCAATAAATGAGAGTATTAGGATGAATCAATCCGCAAATAAAATAACTAGTGTCTTCCCATGGGATTGTCATTTTCCCCTAGCTATTTTTGATAGGGACAAACTTTGGGAGTCAAAGTTGGGTATGGAGATTGATTTAAGCTGAGTAGCTCTTTTCCACACATTTGAAGTGCTATAGCCTATTATAAATATGGTGCAGGTTAGGTTTGAATATATTCCAGGGAAAATAATACAGATCATTTTCTTTCTAATTTAGGTAAAAATTTTTAACCAGTAAGTTTGTAGTTTGGTGATTGACAGTGGTTCTCAACCTTCTGGCCCTTTAAATACAGTTCCTCATGTTGTGACCCAACCATAAAATTATTTTTGTTGCTATTTCATAACTGTAATGTTGCTACTGTTATGAATCGTAATGTAAATATTTGATATGCAGGATGGTCTTAGGCGACCCCTTTGAAAGGGTCGTTCGGCCGCCAAAGGGGTCGCGACCCACATGTTGAGAACCACTGGTTTAGAAGCTATTGATACACATTCTTAACTAAAAAGTCAATAAAACAAATTCATTTAAATGAGACTTTTATATAAACTTTGGTGATAGCTATTCATTTTTATAACATATAATTAAAGCTAAGTCTGATATGTATATAACAATATTATTACCTGATAATTTGTAGAAATAGAAGACTTAAAAAAAAACTTTAAAAATAATATTTGTTGACCATGAATTATCCTTAGCCTATTGGAAACCACACTAAGAAAAAAACAACCAACAAACCTCTGAATGTGTTGTTTATGCATTTACTTTTATTTCATATTTCACAAATTTATTAGTACAGCGCTCATGTGCACCATATCAACAATCAATAACTTCTATGTAACACTTATATCATCTAGTGTACATTGCTAAGATTAAAAACCATAATAACTTTTCTGTCTCTAACACAGAAGCCTTTACATAAAATAAAGAATATTTTGCAATATTTTGATAAAATTTAGTTATCATTGTGTGAATATATCATATAATAGGAAGCATATTTATGTTGTATCTACTCAGATTATATATATGGGAATAATTTTTCTCCCAGTAAAATTATATTTAAAAGGGTAAATTAATAAAGCACATCATCAAATGTATCATCCTATCAGAAAGCACTTCAGGTGGGAGATGTGGCTCAGATTTGTGTGGAATTTGAATGGATAGGATACAGAGAAAGTTGTTAGAGGAAGTATATTGTGTGCTCTAATTTTAGCGGTCTAAGCTAACCTATTTAAATTGACTATATTTCTTTTTAAGTATCAAGAGAATTGGGAAGAAGATTGGATGGCGGTCTAGATTTAAAAAAAGAGACAAACAGGTGAAATGTCTAATTAGGAAAGTAAAAAATTAGGGAGGTGGAGATGTCAAAGTAATAGCCAAAAGATACCTATCTTGAAGAATAATTTGAAGCTTTTGAATATCATAGATCCATGAATTCTAATTCTAGATTCCTTCTTTTCTACATAACCATCTTTTTTTGAGAGCCACTATCTAAGGTATTGTGAGAAATTCTAAAATAAATTTGCATCTGATATATATATATATATATATATATATATATATATATATATATATTAGTGAAGAACTAAAATCAGTTTACAGATGTCAATATTGGTACATTTTATAAATGAGAAGGATTAAACATTCAATACAGAAATGTATTTCAGAACATGAAATGAGGAATATTCACTTCTGAAGTGCTTTAGAAATTCATATTTTTAAATATTCAGTCTTTGTACTTTTTCTTATTTCACAATAATATATGGTTATTGAAATAAATATAGACAAATCAAAACTAATAAAATAAAACTGCTTATAGTCTCATCATTCAGAGAAAAACTAAGAATTTGACAGTCAGTGTTGAATGAGACACTCCAATTAAAGTCAAACACAAAACATATATAGTCAATAACAAAATATCCATATAAGGATTGTTTTGTGTAGGTTCTATCTCAAATTTGTACATTTAAAAAATTTGTTTATATCTTGATAGGAAAGGCAATTTTTGTTTGTTTTAAGAAATGATGACACTCACCCACACCCATTTTGAAATTTGCAAATGTGCAAACAGTACTTACTGAGACTAACTATAAGATTAAAGGAAAACAAGGGAGTCAGAGTGTCCTGTGTTGTAATGATGGCAGTCTTCTCTATTTGCTGTCATAATTTTATTTTTCCAGGTTATGAGGAGACGATTATTGAAACTTAAAGGAATATAGTCTTTTTTTCAAGAGGGAGAGAGAAATCCAAATATGGAAAATGAGAGTTAAAGGAAAGCTGTCAGTAATATGGTCAAGAATAAAATTTGAAAGAAAATAATAAGTAGATGGTTACCTTGGTGAATAATTCTATGTAATAAAAGCCTAATATGCTAAGTGTCTGGTCGTCCATTCAAACAATCAAAGCACAATACGCTAATGATATACTAAGGCCACTAAACCACCCTCTATGATGTGCACTGACCGCCAGGGGCCAGATGCTCCGACTGGTAGGTTAGCTTGCTGCTGGGGCCAGACCGATTGGGACTGAGCGAAATGGGCTGGACACGCCCCGGAGCCCTCCCGCAGTCCCTCCCCAGCTGGCCAACCTCCCATGTCCCTCCCCGGCCCCAATCATGCACCAGTGGTGTCCCTCGGCCTGACTTGCAACTTCTTGCAATCTAGGACCCCTTGGGGAATGTCGGAGAGCGGGTTTTGGCCCGATGGCAGAACGACTGCTCGCTATGACACGCACTGACCACCAGGGAGCAGATTCTCAATGCAGAAGCTGCCCCCTGGTGGTCAGTGTGCTCCCATGGGGGAGTGCTGCTCAGCCAGAAGCTGGGCTCAAGGCTGATGAGCACAGCAGCGATGGCAGGAGTCTCTCCCGCCTCTGTGGTGGTGCTAAGGATGTCTGACTGATGGCTTAGGCCTGCTTCCCTGCAGTCAGACATCCCCTGAGGGCTCTTGGACTGGGAGAGGGCACAGGCCGGGCTGAAGGACCCCCCCTGAGTGCACGAATTTCATGCACCTGGCTTCTAGTGCATATAATATGAGAAAGCTAACAAAAGGTTCCTGCTAAGATTGAAGATGTAACTAAAAGGAGAATGGAAAACGTATCTCCAAGTCTGCTGGAAAGAAATATCCATAAATTAAATATAGAAGAGTAAACTTGCATATTCATTGGCTTTTAAGCTAAGCAAATGTTCATAAATAGCTCAAGCCAGTCACAGTATTTTTTTTCACTTTTTATTAGTAAAAACATGCTTTTTGGGTTAAAAGAACAGTTATGGTATGAGTGAGCCTCAAGTGCAGAGTGACCGAAATAAATTATATGCAGTGTTCTCTCCCTGGGGTGTCATAAAATTAGGGGGCGTTTCTCCCTCTCACATTGTTCCTGACACTGAAGCTAATTCAGAGCCTTCCTGGCCTAGGAGTTAGGGAGAGTAGAAGACACAGGACCATGCAGTGTTCACCTCTGCCCGAGTTGGAAATGGGCATTGTACGTAAACAAGCCTTTATCATTGAGCCTCAAGGTCCCTTGACGGAGGCATCATATCTGTCAGGTGACTCCACGCTCTCCTAAAATCATTCAGATTTTCGTTTTAAATTTTGAGCTGCAATTTTTATACTCTCATTTCATGAGCAACACTTTTGTTTTATTTTTAACTTATTTTGAAATAACCATAGTCTCAGAGTAAACTGGGGAAGGAATATAGGACATCCTTTGAACCCTTCGCCCAGCTTCCCAAACAGTAACCCTTCACATAAGCAGTAACAAGCTAGAGATGTCATTGGTAGGACTGTTTGGATCTTACAGGGGATCTTTTGCAAAACAACTTGCTTTTTACCATTTGCATATTGACAGTGATATAAAAGTAAGGTGGAAGGATAAAACGTTTTCTAATCAGGAAATCTGCATGGAATCATAGATTCTGACTGTGTTATACTTCAGTAACCTTTAAAACATGGAATCCTATGGAAAGGATTATGTTAATGTGAATAGCTGGTACTTATTAGGTATGTTATGGTAATCTTACTTTTAACAACTAATTTTATAGGAATGAGACCAACTTTCTCACCTATGTGGCCTGTGGCTAGCTAATAAAACCAGGAGATAAAGCAACTTAAAAAAAAACTGGAAGGAAAAAGAGAAACAGTCATTAATCAAAAGCAGAGTAATTGTTAGATATGACTTCCACAAAGAGCCCTGATTTGAGAAATAGATGAATGAAGCCAAATATCTTTTCTTCTGCATCTCCCTCACTGAGCCAGTAGCTTTTAAAAAAATGAGAAAATGAACAGCAGTAATAAGAACTTAGAGGAAGGTACTGCAAGTAGTTTTCTCCCACCTTGTAAAATCCTAACTAGGATATCCATATCAAAGAAGAGGCGGGAGCTTAGTGAAAAAGTCCTCAGCACGAAGGGGTTGGAGATACTTAATCTAAACAACATAAATGTCTGGTTAGGCAGCTGGGAGTTGTCACTTGATGATATTATTCACATGGGGTTAAAACTTATTTGTTCCCTTGGGATATTTTTCAAACAAGTTTTAATAATTATACTTATTGCTTTTGGTTAGATATTCAAAGATAGTTCTCGATTACTGTGCATTTTGCCTCAATCTTAGAATTAGCTCATACTGAGGGCTTACTCTGGGCAAGATTCTATTCTAAGGCCTTAATGCGCAGTTTCTCCTTTTATCCTCATAAAACTCTGCTGGAGTTGACCTTATTGTTACGCCCACTTTAGGGGTATGGATACTGAAAGTTGGTGCCCAAGATCTTATAATGATGAAGCAATGGAATCAAGGTTTGAACCTTTGTTTCTAACTCCAAAGTTTGTGCTCTCAACTACCCCCCCTACTGTATTTCTCCTTCTAAATGAAGCAACTGATTTTATAGAACACAGTTTCAGTTGAATAGGTACTATTACAACTTTAAGTACATAATTTGAGAATACATCATTGTAATAAACCATGACCTACTGCTGTAATTGATAACTATGTCTTTTTGATTGCATGCTATTGTTTTTCTTTTTAACCCATTAGTGCTTCAAAAGATAATCAAATACTTCATCACAGAGGAGATTATGTGGCATCATTTTAAAGACTGGGTGAACATTTCTAAGGTCTTAAGGCATGCAATCAGAAAATGTTAGCTCTTTGTTGCCACAAGCAACCACATAAATACGGGGTGCCTTATTACCCAGCAATAACGTGTGCACCTTCCCCAAGCAGTACTTACATACGTAGCTACGTAAAGAAGGCACCCCACTGGTATAAACACAATATGATTTGCTAAATCAGCAGGGTGATATGGATTAACACCCAGGCAGAACAAGTTGGGGATCATGTACCAAAGAAATCCTACTCAAGGTCAAAGATCTTTACTGGAAATTCTGAGCTGAAAGAGTTTGCTGAATTTTGTTAACTCAGCAGTGCACTAACAATGAGCAAAAGACAAAAAAACTAAGGTCAGCATGTCTTCTGGGTGGTTAGCAAGCAAGTAAGCATTTCAGAAGCAA
The DNA here is from genome assembly GCF_014108235.1 of Myotis myotis. Taxonomy (NCBI): domain Eukaryota; kingdom Metazoa; phylum Chordata; class Mammalia; order Chiroptera; family Vespertilionidae; genus Myotis; species Myotis myotis. The sequence goes on from NW_023416390.1 coordinate 71,243,530, forward strand.
GATAAAGAGCTCTGGAGCATGACCCTACCTAATCCAGGTCTAATTCAGCATTATGCCTAAATGCCTTTGCCCGCGCGACTTAAAACAGAGCCTCCGCCATTTTTCTGTCTGTTTAATTCCCAGTCATCCTTCACATATAGTAACAGAATGAGAATTATGTTAACACTCCAACAGTAATGAAAGCAAACTTGTGTTTTTGAGCAAAGAAGCATCTCATTGAAATCTGCTAACAACCCAAAAGGTATATGTAATTTTCAGTTTTATAGATGAGAAAAAAATTGAGTTTAGGAGAGATAATTTGCCTAAGGCTTCATAGTTAATATGTAGCATAGCTGTGATTCAAATACAGGCCTCTTATGTGTGACTTTGAAATTCTTCATATATATTTAAGACATGATAACATCTTGTTGGGGGGATGAGGAGAGAAGAAAATAAGAATTTATATATTTATATGCATAGTTTATTTATATGGGTAATAAGGTTGTGAAGATCTGGGGGTGGGGGGAGTTGGGGCTGGGAGAAGGAGGAGGAAGTGGGAGAGGGATGGGAGATATCTGTAATACTATCGACAATAAAAATATATTTTAAAATGTATTGTATATTGGAATATAATTTTTTACTTGTATGTCTCTACTAAACAACAAGTCCCTTGAATGCAGGAACCATCTCTTATCTTTGATCCCTGGTTACTCTAACAAATTAAGTCCATAATGGATGAAGGATTAATTAGATTAGATAAATCAAGGAAGCTTTTAAAGAGAAAAAGTTATTGAGAAGAGCATGAAGGCCGAGGTCCAGGAAATGGTGGGGCAGGAGAAGCAGCATCCCAGCTAGATGGAACTCATGAAGCAAAACACAGCCTTGGGAATCCATTGTGCTTGAAAACGCTGAGTAGTCTTTGGTGATTAGAGTGAGAAGCAGATTTATGACAGTGGAGATGCTAAGAGGTAGGGCAGATAAAGTACCGTGGAACTGCTGATAAAGAAGCTTAAATGTAGGCCAGAGAATTAGGATATTATTTTGTTGGTAACGGGAATCATCAAACAGTTTTGTGTTGGAAAAAAAAAAAAAAAAAGCTCAGATAATTGTTTTAAAAGATGATCTTTGCTTGCAGTATGGAATGAATGAGTTAAAGAAAATTAGGAGACCAATTATAGGCTGCTATAAAATTTAAAAAAAAGAAATTAAGAGTTGAAACCAAAACATTAAAAGTGAGGGTGTAGAGGATTATATTGATCTTAAAGACATTACAGAGGAGGAATCAATGGCATGTGCAGGGGAAGGAATGCATGTAAAATATATCTTTGATAACCTAGTCCACCCTGTAAGAAGACACTACTCATAAAGTACCCTGGGTAAAGAACCCATTTGAGGGCTAAGCAGTACAGTTTTGGATGTGTTTTGTTTGTGCTATCTGTAGGATTTACCTTGAGTGTATACCCAAGAGAGTATTGGAAATTCAACATAGACAACAAAAGAAATCAGAACTGAAGAATTCCAGTTGGGAGCCACCAGAAAATAAGGAATGCTGAAACGTTCAACATCAATAAGCAATACTGAAGAGAAGCTACTAAATGTAGTGCTTCAGACCTCAGTGCTCATTTTCAAGGGAGAAATGTTCTACTTAGGAAAGGGGATCTGCTATCCTTCCTCATTGCTATATGTCCAGCCAGTGAGATGTAATCCCACACACATAGTCGGTACTCACTATGTGCCAGTATTTAGGGTGGCTGAACTAATTTTGTTGGAAGACACTGAATGAGAGTAACAGACAAAAAAATTGTAGAAGAGGAAGGAATTGATTGAATGATAAAGTAGTAAAAGAGCCAAGAGAAGATGGAACCCATGATACAGGGAGAGAAGGTGACAGGTCCCAAAGAGAAGACTCACTCTGCCAGGGAGACACGATGCTTAGAATCAGGAGTTAGACAGCGTGGGCTCAACTTCTATTTCCCCGTTTACTGTCTCTGAGCATCAGCAAATTATTCAAACTCTCTGAGCATGAGTTCCCTCACCTGTATGATGGTGCTCAAAAGGCTTCTAGAGCAGCAGGCAGTTTAAGTGAGGGATAACTGAGTGCGTGAGCGACTCAGTTACAAGTGACTATGGCTGTGACATAGATGTAATCGTATTGGAAGTTTATCAGATTCTGACTTAATTGCTTCAGGGTTAGCATGGTGAAGAGCTACCTAGGTTCAGAACTTAGATAGTGAGTCTCACAAGAGAGGAAGGGGGCTTACTGATATGCCTAATGATACTCAGTTTCTATTGCTACTGCAACAAATTATCACAAAGTTAGTGTCTGAAACAACACAGATGTATGATCTACTGTTGTCCAGGTCAGCAGGTTCACAAAGCAAGGTGCTATGGGAGGCCTAGGGGGACTTTCTTTCCCTGCCTTTTCCAGCTTTCTGAGACTGCCCACATTCCTTAACTATTGGTCCCTTTCCATCTTCAAAGTCATCAGTGAAACTTCTCTTCTTCTGTTGTCACATCTCTCTGCTACTTCTCCCTGAATACCAGACTTCTCTGCAGGAGACAACAATCTTACCAACTTTTACATGTCCTTGCAGAAATAGTTGTATCGGTAATTCTTTTGTTTAGTCTTTACTCAAATGATAAATGCACACACTGTTCTATAACCTTTTTGTGTGATTTTTTTTCCATTTTATTTTTTAAATTACTGTTTACATTCAAAACTAGTTTGTATTAGTTAGAGCAGAGTGGTAAGACAATCATATACTTTACATACTTATATGACATATATTATAATACATAGTTATAATATTATATGAATGTGTGAATGTTATAAGAAAAGGGGATAAAAGAGATGACATTTGACATGGTTATTTTCACCGCCAACAAACATTTTATGAATCTGCTGGACATAGGGTATGGTGCTAGCTACTCAAACCATGAAGGTTTTAGTTAAATGGGTCTTTCCAAATTACTGTCTGTAGTACATGTCGCAAATGTCATTTTATCAGATGGCCACAAGCAGAATCTGTCATGTGTCTTCTCCCAGAGCATGTTAAAAATGGAAACAAATCTGCTTGCATATCTATCTCAGCAGGAGATGGGTGCCTCGATGTCAGGGTCCACTTACTTGATTATGCTTCTGTCCAAATATGGCAAAATACAGGCATTAGATAGTAGCTGTTTGTAGAAGAAATGGACGTTAGTTATCTGGACTTTAATAATTCTCTCATTACAGGCTCACTTCCATTTAGTATTTAAAGACTAGGTAGTCGTGTGTCTTATGCTTTGTAATCAAAATGCTTCTTTTTTGAGGAAAGAGTTCGACTTCAATATTTGACTCTTCAAAGTGTTATCTATATAATAAAAGCCTAAGCGACCATTACAGTGGAACAACTGGTCGCTGTGATGTGCACTGACCACCAGGGGCAGATGCTCAATGCAGGAGCTGCCCCTGGTGGTCAGTGCGCTCCCACAGGGGGAGCTGCACTCAGCCAGAAGCTGGGCTCATGGCTGGCAAGTGTAGTGGAGGTGGCAGAAGCCTCTCCCACCTCCACGGTAGCGCTAAGGGGCAGCTAGCAGGCAGAAGGTAAGGAGTGAGGGGTCCCAGACTGTGAAAGGGTGCCGGCCAGGCTGAGGGATCCCCCCTCCAGTGCACAATTTTGTGCACTGAGCCTCTAGTATTAGCTATAATTATTGATGTTATGTTTTTGAGCAGCTTCATAGGATGCCCTGTACACATTTTATGCCAATGACCATAGTGTTCTTTAATATTTCTCTTTGTTCTTTAATATTTCTCTTTGAGAACTAAAGATATAGAGTGATTCACCACCTCTGACATGTCATTTTAATATTACATTAAGAAGAGTGGTATTAGTATCTTAATCTATGAGCAAAGGAGATTTTTAACATAGGAGATTTGGAAAAAAAGTACAAAGCATCCAAGTAATAACGTAATAATGTTCTGTTTTAAAATTTAAAGACATTAACTAAATCCTTTGGGATATAAGTTAGAAATTACAGATTGCTGTTGAATTAAATTAGAAGTCAAGAACTGTTTTACAACAGAGTTGCCCTCTAGGAAACCCAAGAGCACTTCAATAATAACATTGTCATCATTAGTTACGTATGGGACTCCAGTTATTAATGTAGATAACTCTAAATATTTTTCTTAACTATTGTCATTGAAATTACACTCTTAAAAATTCAAAAATTAAAGCTAGCCAAATGCACACTATTGAATTTTCACTTAACAGCCAAAATTAGAGAGTACAATTTAATACAATTTAATACACCTATAAATATCATCTATTAATGATGATAATGTGTAAAAGGGACCTATTTTGTATCTGTCAGTCAACATGAAGGGGTAATATTTTTGTGGTTCTTATAGAAAAGTGACCTGAATAGTCCCCAACATGTGCTCAATTTTTATAGAATTTTGTCTTCTTTCCCTTCCTTGATTTGTGGTAGATATTTGTTGTGTGACTTTGGTCAGATTGCTTCATGTTTTGAGTTTCAATGTCTCCATCTACAGAAAGAGAGGATTAAGTAAAATAATATGTGTGATAAATAATTGATGATCTATTAAGCAAAAAAATAATATTTAAATACTATTTTATTAAGCAGGCTATCTCAAGTTAGGGGCTATTTGAAACATATATTTTTTTCAAAGATGGTTTGGATATAGAAATATACTTTCTTTTTCTTTTCTTTTCTTTCTTTTTTTCTTGAGGAGGTATTCTGGAAGTTGTATTTAATTTCTGTAATTTTATGTTGCTTAAACTGAGTCTTGACAAACTATGGTCTGCTGCCCAAATCTAGCCTGTGGCTTCATGGTTTTTAGAGTTTTTAATGCTTGCAAAAAGAGATTTTTTTAACATAAAATTTTATGAAATTAAAATTTTCTCATTCATAATGTTATATTGGAACAGGTTTATTCTTACTTATTTTCATACTAAAGGCCCAGTGCATTAAATCTGTGCATGGGTAGGGTTCCTAGTCCTGACCAGTGATCAAGGCCAATCGGGGCCTTCAGGCTGCCAGCCGGGGCCTTCCATCATTCTGCGCTGCCCCCTGGTGGTCAGCACACATCATAGCAAGCGATCAAACTCAGTCTCCCATTCGAACTCCCAGGGGCACATTTTGCATATTAGCCTTTTATATGTATAGATTGTCTATGACTACTTTCATGATATAATGCTGGACTGAATAGATGCAATAGAGAAAATATGGGCTACAAAGCCTGAAATATTTATGATCTGGCCTTTTTGAGGAAAGATTTATAGGCCCCCAGTCTAATCCTTCAACCATTACCTGAATTAGAAGATGAAAACAGCACATGTTCTTTATAGGCTTCGATTGTCAAAACTACCTAGAATATTTGGAAATAGAAATAGGAAATTTTTTATGCTTGTGACAGGGAAAATAAAAAAATACTTAGAAAATTAGAAAAATGTGAATGATGAAATTACTTATATGATTGGATTGAGAAAAACAGAAAAGCAAAAGTAGTGATGTGATCATGTACATACGTCATCAATTATGCTTCCAAAATACACCCATTTTTACAGCAGGTTGAAATGACCTGAGGAAGACCTGAATTATAGTATCTATGGTTTCTCTGTTTCTCTACATGCTAGGAACATATTTAGTTCCACAGAAGGATTGCATTCTGACCTAAATCAATGAGAATAACTTACTGAGACACCACTATCTCTGTGTACCAAATCTGTGATATTTGTATACAGTTTGTGTTTGAACTTTGGAATGTTGGCATTGCATAATCATTGAAATTTGTTTTCTGTTTTGATCACAATTCTTGCATTCTTATAACTTCAAATGTGTTATTTTATAATTTGGCTTTCAGTGCAAAGAATGCAGAGCTTATTGAACATATGTGCAATGTGCACACTGAAGTCTTATTTCCTAAACAATTGCTTCCAGAAAAAGGCTCTTCCAGTGTCTGTTTCTCTAATCCATGAGACTAATGGATGGAAGACACTATTTGTGAGTAGATGTGGATTTATCACTGACCCATTTGTACTTAGTGTTTAAAATGAACCACATTTCCAAAATCCGAATGATCCAACGTTCATAACTTAGTTGTAGTAGGCTACTAAAGGAATGAGTGATGATTTGGTTGAATTATAATTTGAAAAAAAGTTAAAAAGGCTTTTTAGTGGTAATTCCAGGAAAGAGCTCTTAAAGCTTTGCACTTTACTGACCATATTCGTGCCATTTATTCTAGAAGCTAGGGAGGGAAGACTTTTGAACTAAAGTTCATATAGTAACAATAACTGAAGACAAATGGACACATCACATTATTATATAATGTATTTTCTCTTATCTGTGCTGTTTGACACTGAATGTCTTTAAGATTCTCTGAGATATTAAAGTCTGCAAAAATTATGTTCAGAACAACAAGCAAATGGTGGTTGTGTGAACTTCTTGCATGAACACACCAGGATTCCTTTTCATCTTATGTGTATGAACATATATACACGAATATGTGTGTCTAGTAGAAACAGAATCAAATTTAGGTATCAGCACGATCCATTAAATTTAGAGACTCACCAAGGGAGAAAATAGAATACTGTGAGTAGATTTTAGGACATAATATACACTTTTCTGAGAAAGCTTCTATAGAAGTTTTTGCAGTGGGGAGTGAATTCCTCGAGTTATGAGACACAGTGGTAGAGATGGAATTCCACAAAGGGATTGTTATGGAGTTTGAAAAGATAAAAATATATATCTATTGAGTTAAGTCTGACTTATCTCTCCACACAAGCCCCACCCCCACTCTAGATGAATGAGGTCCTAAAACACTTCCATATCTCAGGAAACTTATCATTCTCTCTCAATTTGATTCTTTATCATAGTGGAAACAATATCATCATGCATAAGATGATAATTCTCAAAATACACGCTGGTTTTAAGTTCACTCTAATACTGTGTGATACATAGAATGTCAGTACATATTTGTATTTTATAATGAAGAGAACTGAGATTTAAATAGATTACTTGATTTACCTAAAGTTACAGTTTAATGTAAAATTGAAATTTGAATTCATTTTCTTTGACCAGTGTTCTTTGCATTATAAAAAAATGCTTAGGCACCCTCATTTTCCCTTTTAAAATACTGATTTATACCTGTCCACGTAAAAAACAACAATAATAAAATCTAGTTACTTTTTAAATTGTCTTTCCTCATGTTATTGAGTATTAAAATATCAATTATTTTTATTTATCCAAATAATGATGCCACATCATACTGACTGTGGTTTATTTATTTATCTAAAATCCCTACAAACCATGGGGAAAGATAAAATTTTGATATGTAGTTTTGTAATTCATATATTATATTCATTACATTTTATCCACTGTGATTCCGACAAATTAAGAAATCACATTCTATCCAAATTAGTCTAACTGTACTCAAAGAATTTAACTTTCCTCAATTCTGTGGTAAAGACATGTTTTATACAAGACAGAATGTACTCTCACCTATCAGCTTGTGATTCTTATCTTTGGTACAATCATTTATTAGTTTTCCTTAAACAAATAGTAGGGTCTTTTTATTTGTACTCATTCTCATTTTCTTTGTTTGGTTGGTAAACAGTATGTGCTTGATAAATATTTGAAAGAAAATCGGTTACAGAAAAATAAAACTTCATAAAAGGCAGTAAAATAAACTTCGTGGCCTCAGCATACACTGGAATTATAACTACAGCAGAATAGTACAGGCTTGAATTGATTTCTTCCCCCATGAATTAGACCCCCCCCCAAATTTCCCTGGGGGCTTTTTTGATGTAAAAAAGTAGTTATTCTCATTTTCTCAAATACAGATTAGAGCAGGAGGATGGGTACAAGGAGAGCTGGTGACAAGATTTTCTATCTCAGGAATGTGTGTCCTCCTGACAGTTTAATTTCCTGGTCTTTGGCACAGATGCTTTGACGGTATATTTTCACTGATTCTAATTAAATGTCAGGCTCATAATTTACTCACATTGTTCCCTTTTCTGTGGCATGAGGAAAAAAAAGTAATGTTTTCTTCAATTTATCTCTAAATTGACATCAAATTTGTTACAGTGTTGGTCAAATAAGTCTTTGAGTGGTCAGTGTGCTTCCCAAAATAAATGTGTCCACTTTTATGTGGAGCTTCCAATCTGCGTTCTTAACAAATTGCTTTGGCAGGGCATTCTAGAAGGACTTCTAGAAGACAGTGTTTTATTTCGTTGTTAATTTCTATTGTATTTACCTCTGCTATATGGCCATGTAATTTCTGTGTCTCATTACTTCTGCTTCCCTAATTATTGATTCAATATTAGTTTCTGTAGAGCACTCATAAAACATTTGTTATAATTCCATCATGCAAGCTTGTAATGTTCCCTTGAAAGAAGCAAGAGTCCATTTAATAACCACAAGTTAAAGCTATCATTAATGGATTCATTTAAAAAATAAATTAGCTAATTGCAAAAAAAGTTGAAAAACAATTTTTAAAAAAATATGTTCTCAAATTTATTCATTGGAATTATCATTGATGTTTTTCTGGAATTTTAACTTAACTTAGTGATATTTCATGTATCTTAAAACTTGAACCATTAGAAAAAATGTGGGAAAGTATAGATTAAAATTCAGGTAACCAGAATTTTTCTAGTGACTTACAGTAATTAAATTATTTGTTTATGAAACATAATTCCTAATTCATGGTCTAAATATAAGTTTTGAAGTGTTGTTTTTTTAAAGAAAATGTAGGCAAATATATTCCATCTTCAACATTTATAGTTTATAAAGAAGTATTATAACACTGAATTTTAACCATCTTGCATTTATAGTGAGTGTTTTATTTCTGTATGTATTATTTTATTATGAAATTATATATATATATATATATATATATGAATAGATTTTCTGTAAGTAGTAGATACATACTTAGGCTGTGCAATTGTCAATGTTGATAAAATAAGTAATAATTACAGATGTAGGAGCATGTTTCAGAGTTGCTCAAATTGTGTCACATCCAAAGGGTTTAAAAAAATTGTTCAAGTGGGTTTTGAAGTGATGAAATAGATTCTGTTGGAGGTTCATTAACCTTTTTAGACTACTGGGGCATCATTAAGACTTCCAAGATGGTAATTTACTAAATTGCCACTATGAGGCATGTAAACCTGCTTTTTTGTGTAAAAGTATCAAACTTCCTCTTGGGTAAAATTTTATGTGACAGGAAAATCCTTTCTTTCATTTTGATTTCAATTACTTAGCTCTACTTTTTCACTAAAACTTTGAAAAAGCTTTAGTTCCACATCTCAATCCATCTTATGTTTTCTTTACTACCATTTCAACTTTAGGAATCCTGGAAATGGCAGTTCCCTGGTGTCGAAAAAGCTCACAGGACTAGAATCTTTTCCCTGAGTTCTAACATATTTACAAAGCAGTAATAGTCTTGGTATTACCCCATTATATTTCTCTGTGGAAGCTTTTATTTTAGCCATGAACTAATGCCATACTACAGAGTTTATAGATAGTAAGTTTTACTGTATTTTATGTGCATAGAGAGTTGAAAGGGAAATATTCACCAACTACTGTGACAATGGATTGCTTCCAGAGGTGTATGAGAAAACATGGACCCAGTTGATGAGGGGCTGCAGGTCACGGACAGGTCTGCTCCATCAAGTCTGAGTATTTAACGTGTTACCAGAGGACACCAGGGAGAGTCATGCACCAGTAAACAGAGCAGTCAGATAATATTAGAAGGCGGACTAGCAAAAATGATTGGGAAGCAAAGCTGTGTGAGAGAGCCTGGGCAGGAGTTGATGGCTGTATAAATGTTAAAAACAACCCAGGCCTTGAAAAGAGAAGTCATAATGCTAGAAACCAATTTTAGAAACTAAAGGAAAAGTGTTGATGTTCAAAAAAAGATATACCAAAACACAAAGAGACCCCCCCCACCCAAAAAGAAAAAAAGAAAAAAAAAGGAAAGTGTAGTCTTTCTGTGAGGTCATAGATTTCTTTCTCAGCCCTGTGCCCTGAAGGGTATGGGTTTTAGGACCAAAAAGAAACTGCCCTAATTGAGATCTGAAGGGAATTAAAATGCAGTTCAGCATTCCCTCTTCTGCTTTTAGTTCGCAGCCTCTGGGCAACTGCCAAGCATCAGTAAAAAGCTCCCTATCTCAGGGTGTATAATTCTGGGACAAAATAGGCAGTAAGTGCAAATGAGACCTTGACCAAAACTTTTATATTTACATAGATCTGCTTCCCTATTCTGTGTGCTAAGTTGAAAAAAAAATGTTGTCTTATTTAGACCTCAGGAGCAATTATGTGTGTTGTCTGAGAGAGAATTTGAAATTAACACACCCATAGCAAGAGAGATTTAGGTACTTCTGACTTAGGTTATTTACTTAGTAGCCTTTTAAAAAAGTAAAAATCATCTGTCAGAAGCCTTTGTAATGTTTTGATATCTGAATGAGTATACAAGGGAATGATGTGAATCTTCCAATAGAAATAGAAACCTGCAATAATTTACGGAAGCTTTAAAATGACTTTGGAGGTAGCTGATGCCTTTCATCAATTAGCACAGTCTTATTTTCCATCCTATAGTCTACAGTTGGGTTCAGTTCTCATCTAAACTCTCATTGACCAGCTCCATTACATTAGTTCTCATGAAAAGATGTAAACAGTTGGAATATTATTATGTATAATTATAAGGAAAAAAAAGATGAAGGAGGCCGTTGCTTTCTTTCTCTCTATAAAATATATGCTGTATTTTATCTGCACTAACGAATTATGAAAGTGTTAATCAGCACTTTTCAAGAAAGGTATCCTAATAATGAAAAATTTCCAGGTTTTGTTTTCAATGAAAATATTAGTTGGTTATGATCAAGCTTTGGAATCTTATTTTATTTCTCGTTAACCTGTTTTCCACCTTAGACATATAACTGTGAGTGAGTCAAGTCTTGACTGTCTGAAGGCAAGAAACTCTGTTGATTCAAGCACTGAGCTAGGAAGGTGAACTTCATTTGTCTGATCTCTGCCTAAGCCACACCTCTACAATATTTTCTGACTGTAGGCTGTCAGCTTTTGTTCTAATCCTAAATAATTGTTTTACAAATTTATGTCATTCGTTATGAGGGGTTCTGGAAAGGTAGCATGTTGTTCTAGAGAAAAGTCAATAGTATGAAAGAATGATTCAGTGCCTCATCTATATATATATAAAAGCTTAATATGCATATTGTCCCCACGGGAGTTCAACTGGGAGAGCAGTCACTTGCTATGATGTGCACTGACCACCAGGGGGCAGTTCAGAACAAAAAAAGACTCTGGCCGGCAGGTGGCGGCCCAGGAAGGGAGGCCCAAGCTGGCAGCCAGAAGGAAGGCCCTGGCTGGCAGCTGGAAGGCCCCGATTGGCCCTAATTGCCTGCCAGTCCTAGGGACCCTACCAGTGCATGAATTTCGTGCACTGGGCCTCTAGTTGAGAATAAAGAGATGCGTTCATATTTGCATGTGAACAACTCATCCTTTGTGTCAGAAGATAATACTGCTGCATCTATGCTCTGTTATTACTTAAACCAACAATACTCTCTATACTGGGGAGAGAAGGAGAAGGAAAATAAATCCCAGTAATTTGTTAAAATAACTGTTCTGTCTTTAAACTTGATCATGTAAGCAAAATATATCTTTCAATCTGATTGCTAATGTGTGTTATTTTCTAGAGTGGCAAATGTTTGGTCAGGCATATATTATTGATAAGTATGGATGGCTTGATTAACTATGCTTAAAAGTAATTCAGTTTATTTTTTTAAGTTCATGCATTATAATCCAAACTAGGAAGGAGCCCAAAATGCACCTGGGAAAATGAGTTCCAATCATGGCTACATCTTAAACTCTTCAAACTCTATTTGACTTCTGAACAGATGCTCTTATTTAAATGTAAAACCAATTATCTATAATAATAAAAGCATAATATGCTAATCAGACTGCATGAGCTTCTGGAAGAAGCCGGGGCTGCGAGGGAAGCCTGGGTCCTGGGTGCTGGCAGCCAGAGGGAAACTTGGGTCCTGGGTGCCAGAGGGAAGCTGGTGCTGGCAGTGGGGGGAAGGAAGGCCTACTCTTTCATGAATTTTATTTATCGGGCCTCTAGTATTGATATAATAATGTATTTAGACTAATGAATGTTCAGACTGTAACCATAGGACTAGTTGTCTGGTCTAAAGATATTTACATGATCGCAAGGGAAATAATATAGGTATTTCAAACACTACAAATTTGTTCTCCTCAAGCTAGTCCAAAAAGCAATTGTGTTTATATAATATACTCTATTGAACTACGAAGGATAAAATTGGCAGCACAAACAGTGACTTTTCTGGTCTTTTGTACTCCAATCTTTGGTTAGCACTTATAATTTCAGTTTTCAACGTAAGTATAGTGGAATGTCAATGTAAGATCTATAATGCCTCTACCCCACGCATTTGTGCTATGTTCCTACATAATATTTTGACATCTCTCTACTCAACAGTTTTTATTCTCCCTGGATTTTATTTTAATTACAAACCTGAGTCTGTCAGAACAGAAATGGTTGGTAATGGTTTGACCATGATGAATTACTTACATTATCTAATGCATCTTCATGTAACATGACCAGCTTGCTTTACAAAACAGATCAAAATTTAATTTCTTTGAATTGTCTTTCTATATTGACTTCGGTGTGCTCTTGGTTAAGCAGTAATCTTTTCTGAGAAATGGCTTATTGTTGCAACATTTTAAGCAAATCAATTACCTTCCTGTAATGCAATAATATTACAATATGCAGGCAACCATAGCTTCCATTGTACATGACACAGTCGATTTTATGAAGCTGTAAACATTCATATCAGTGCTATTTAGTTTATAGTAATACAATTTGAAATGGAGAGATTGGCCAAGTTATGTTAATATGCTATCTAATAAAGCTCAATATGTCAGAAGCTCCTTGGAAAACAGACATACAGGATTCAGGTTCAGAGGTTAAATTAAAGAGTCAGAGAACTATGTGGAAGAAACATCGAAGTGATAAAATTAATATTGAGTCCCTCTTTGCACTAGGAAATGATTTGGTAGATTTACTACTCTCTCCCCAATGTGTTAATTATTCACGGAGTAACTCTCCCTAGGTATGTACCTATATTCTAGAGTTGCATCCATCCAATAAAGCTATCTTCACTTTCTAGCCCCATGTTTCCTGATAGTTTTTCTTACACGTCTTGGTTAAAATGCCTAACTAAATTATTCTTTTTAGACATAAATCAGGTTATGATGTCTCTTTGCTTAAAACCTCCCAACGACTTCTCATTGAAATTTGAATGCAAACATCTTGACATGGCTCTAAGGTCCTCACATGATCCATCTTGTCCTACCTGCCTCTCCTAACTTTTCTCCTGCCACTCTCCCCTTCCCTCCCCTGTGGCCTTCTTCTGTCCCTCAAACATACGATGCTAATTAATTCCTGTCTCTAGGCTTGGAGTACTCTTCACAGCTACTTCCCACCCATCATTTGGGCATCAATTCAGATGATACTTCCTAAGAGAGATCATTCCAGACCACCAATCTAGCCCTTGTTTTCTCTCTAGTTCTTAAACTCCTCTATATTGTTATTGTCTTTTATTTTCTTCATGGTGGTTGACATTATCTGAACGTATTGCTTGTTCTGCTTGATTATTATCTGATGAGAGCAGGGGAATTGGCAGTTCACTACTGTATCCTTGGTACCTAGAACAGCACATGTAGGAAACATTCAACAACCATTTGTTGACAGAGAAATGAATGAAAAATGAACACACATCCCAGTAAGTATTTGAAGAGACCATTACCCTGGGGTCAGACATAGACTCAGTTGGCAGGTGGATAGAACAGTTCTCTCCTATCGTGCTACCACGCTGTAATAGATGTACTTTGGTGATATTGACCTTTATATGGAAACCTCATTCTCTATGCCTCATGTTCTTGTCATCCAGAGTGGAGAAATAACCCAACCTATAATGTTATTAATGAATCAACCTTATTTAAAAAGGAGTCATAGACATTACTTACACTTGAAGCCACTTCTGCATCACTTATGTGCTTTCTGCTAAAAAGTCAATATTCCTGGATTATTATTACAGAGACCTTGGTTTCCTCTTACATAATTATAATTCCAAGAAGTAATCAGGTTGCTGTTATTAGAATTACAATACTTATGCGATGTCACCTTAGAAGTTCACAATAACTCCTTTTTATTCAGCAGTTTAAATGGTGTTCAGACAATATATCATTATTCTTCCCAGTAAATTGCATGAGATCTTACGCAGTAGCTTTGAAATTACTGCTTGTCGTCACCACTATATACAACCACATAAACAGTATGTGGTTTGTACAGTAGATCATTTTTCTTGTTTATATTCAGCAAGCTCTCAGGGCTACACACTAACACCAGCTGTTAAAAATGACAATAGTATTTTATCTCTCACTACCAGTATTCTTTATGTAGAAAAGTTTTTGTTATAAACAGTACATGTGGCTGAATAATGATAAAGGTCGATATGATAAACAGTGGTATATTTTTCAGGATTCATTTGCAATGTAAAATGGAATGCAACTAGAAAAATTGCATGGGAAAGTCAAGTATAGGGAAAGTCAGATTCTATACCTCAATCCAAGTCAATTTTATTATTCAGAAATATCTAAAGGATAGAATAAAGATTTTCCTCTCTTGGAGGTTGTTCAAGGTGAATCCTGGAGAGGTATATGTATATGTGTTACATATGAGGATATAAAACTAGTTGAGTTTCAAAAATCCAAAAGTGTTTATTGATAACTGTTTCCCCTCTTTTCTTTCTCACTTTTGTCTGTTTTTTCTTCTTATGTTTTTATAAAATGTATTTTTATTGATTTCAGAGATGAAGGAAGAGGGAGAGAGAGATAGAAACATTGATGATGAGAGAGAATCATGATAGGCTGCCTTCTGCACCCCCATACTACAGATTGAGCCCGAAACCGAAGCATGTGCCCTTACCAGGAATCGAACCTTGACCTCCTGGTTCATAGGTTGATGCTCAACCACTGAGCCAGACTCATGCTGGCCAGACTCTTCTTACATTTTTTTTTCTTCAAGATAAAGCAAACCCCTCAAGCACTGTATCTTTTATATCAAATACATAGTAAGTTCTAAAAGAGGTCAGCTAACTAAGAATGGAGTAACTTTCTCAAGGTCATTTTCTCTGTTTAGAAAGCACAGATACACTTGCTTAGATTTATCACAAAAACAGAGTTAGGAAGTTTTGTTTTTTTAAATATATTTTATTGATTTTTTTACAGAAAGGAAGGGAGAGGGATAGAGAGTTAGAAACATTTATCAGCTGCCTCCTGCACACCTACCGGGGGTGTGCCCGCAACCAAGGTACACGCCCTTGACCGGAATTGAACCTGGGACCTTTCAGTCTGCAGGATGAGGCTCTATCCACTGAGCCAAACCCGTTAGGGCAGAAGTTTTGTTTTTTTAAGCCTGTGTATTTCTCTAGTACTTAGGTACTACATCACAGTACTGAAAGAAGTGCCACTTGATCAATTAATATAAGTCCAGGCCACAGGGCAAATCTCAAGGTCGATGTGATCAAACATGTTTCAAATAAAAAAAATTGACACTAGGTCAGGATCTAAAATATTTTATGCTTTACACAAACACCTTGGGCTAAGAATTGTATGCAGTAAAAATGAAATGAATGTAAAGTATTATTTGTTATTAGATGGTAGATATTTATATGTGGTTTAAATAAAACATAAAAAGTACTTGATTTTAGAAAACTATTATAAAACTTGCCTTATCGACACTTGTATTTCTCATAGAAACTATCGTAATGAGTCATCTTGTAGCTTCCAGTATCTCAGTCAGTTCTTCTAGATGTACATCTTGATTTCAGTTAATTTAATATTTCCAGGGATGATATCACATTAGATTTTACCCGAGTTCTAATTTAATCCAGAAAACAAAGACTTATAGTAAAGGAAATAAAGTTTCCAAGTTACATGTCATGTATTTATCATACATCAAAATATTTGAATATAGCATATGTATAAATGCATTTGTACATGTATTCATATAAAATCTTTCCAAGATTAACGACTGCTCCATTGGTTGGGGGAGGCTCTGTAGAGAAACTTTGACTCTGTTATGAATAGTGAGATGCTTTTTAAGTAACACTTAACTTATCCAGAGGTCTCTTAACCAGTCACCCTATCAGGAATTTATCTCTAGTTTCCCTGGGCAACCACAACAAATGTTTATTAAATTCACTTAGCACATTGTGGGAGAACCTCCTAAATTGTCACTCAGGACCCATTTAATCTCAGTTTACACCCAAAGCTAACACAGTTGGATGTCTTGTCTCTAAGTCAAAGCAGGACAGAAAGAATCCAATTGGATAAAGAAGAGGAAGTAGAAAAATCTAGGGCAGTGAGCAGTAAGAAGTGATGACTGCGAAAGAAGAGAGTCAGATGCTGGAGGCCAGTCCACCACTTTCAAAAGTTTGTGTCTGTTTCAGAAGAGGGACAGATATCCCTGTAGACCTCACCTGAGCCCAGGAGGTCATCCCAATGACCATCAAGGAATAAATTTAGGAGGCATATTATATAAATTATTTATAAATGTGAGGAGAGTTATACCATAGCTCTGAGTCATCAAGATTGGATTCAGTTTTATTCAACATACTCCATTTATGAAGACAGGAAAATTGTAGTATATTCTAGAAATGTTTACAACAAATTGAGGTGCATATTTTTTGAAAGTTTGGTCCTTTAAAGGATCCATTTCAGTTACCTGAAATATTTATTTTTCTAAAACTAGTATTTACTGTATGACATACTATATTTTTCGTAAGTAGAAAACACCATTTGTTCATTTTGGTATGAAGAGCAATTAACAAGGTGTCTTGCATGTAGGTCTCCAACAATGTTTGTTAACTAAAATTAGTTAATTTTTATAGAATTCTAATTTTGTTGGTCAGATACAGTTGCATTTATGAGCAGATTCATATGGTTCAATATAATAATCTATAATGATGGCAAATAAATGAAGAGTTACTACCTTGTCCATTGACTAACTAGAATTAGAAGATTTTTGTGAAAAATGACTATATTGGTCTGTTAGATCATATGAAAGCCAGAAATAATGTTTTTCTGTGTCATCTCTTTACAAGAAAGTAACTATAAGCAAAGTCTAAAGTAAATGACAAGCCAACCTTATTATATCTGTTACAAGGCTCTTAGAAGATAAACACATTAGTGTTTAATCAAAGACTACATCCACCTTCACATGTAGTTGAGGGATTATTTATTTGGGCCTGGAAAGGAGCAATGGGGTTCTGCTTAAACAGACAATCACAGAAACCCATACTTGGTGTCTACTAGGTGACCAGGTTTAATCAAATATTAATAGTTATTTTAAATGTATTCATATTATTCTATCTGTAATTACCACTATTGATACTGCAGAACTCCAAAATCGGAGGTTATAAATTCTTTCTTGATTCTGGCTTCTAAAACCTTTCAGAAACTGTTTACATGCACAAGCAACACAATTACATAATTTTTATTTCTCTAAATAGTTTATATTCCCTCTAGTCCCATTTCTTTTTCTGCATTCAAAGAAAGGCATGAAATATAGATACAGTGGATGTGGATACTGCTCTGAGCAGCTTGGGCAAAGAATAAACTATAGTGATGATTTATTCTTCCAATAAACATTCACCAGCTACTTTAAAAATATACTCTTACTGGGTTTATGCTGGTTAGACCTACAGTAGAGTTAAATCACGAAATGGAAGAGCGAGGAGAAGGCAGCATGAGCAATATTTCAATAGGCACTTGATTGATTTAATTTTGTGTGACAAACTTCACATTTGACTCACTTAAGAGGGAGAAGAGGGTAGAAAAGTGCGTATAGAAGAATATTTAATTGTTCTCTTTTCAAGGTAGGATTACAGAGCCAAGTAGAAACCACACGGGAGGTAGTGAAAAGCAAATCAATTCATGAATATTAAAAAATAAATGAATGAAGAAGATAGATGTATTGATAGGAAGCAGAATTTAATGCAAAAATTTGGCAAGCTCAGGAAGAGAAAAGGAATGATAAAAGTAAAAGAATAAAGACAAACGGTTTAGAAGAGAGACAGGAGCTGCAGCAGACTGCAACGAAAGGCTTGGGGTGTCAGGATCAAACATAATCAAAGCAAGAATGAGGAGTTTAGTACTTGTCAGATTGACAAAGAGTTTGTAGATTGTAATAAAGATAGTGCTGGGCACTGCTAGATAAAAAGTAAAAGCGTAAGGAAGTTCTGGAGAATATAAATTGAGATTAGCCACTCTCTTCCTGTTATTGTCACACTAAAATAATTTAATGTTAAGTGGTGCTTAGCTGTAATCAGCACTTAGTAGATCAAGAATTTGAAAACTACAAAGTAGATAAAATGGACTTGTGGGGTTTTGCCTTTCTTCTGTGAGACCTAGGAATGTCATTCCCTAATTATTTTTGTCTCTTCTTTAAGTTGGGTCTGACCATAACTCACCACTCGGTTTAAAGAAAACATTTTCATATGCTACTAAAGAGAAAGAGTGATTGAATATGCTTTTGCTTAGGTCATTCTCATTTACACTTGTGGGAATGTGTAGCTACTGTCATCTTAAAACAGCATTTCTTTAACTTAAACAGACAGTGTGCAGAGCAGTTAAAAACAGAGCTTTAGAACCAAAATGCCTGGTTTAGAAGACTAGCTTTGACACATACAAACTGTAGTTTTAGAATAAATACTCAAACTCTCTGTGTCTCATTCAGTCTATGCAAATGTTGATATTACTCATATCATCTAGTAGTATGAAGATTAAATGATTTAGTTTTAGTTGTCAGATTTCACAAAGAAATAAAATAAAACAATAAAAACTCAGCTAAATTTGAATTTCAGAAAAAGAATAAATATACTTTTTGTATAAGTAATAGTTACACCTACTATGAGACATAGTTCTGATAAAAAATATTTGTCTATTTGAAATTAAATGTTAAATATTTTAATATTTTTGCTAACTAAATATTTTTATACTTTATTTCTTCATTTCCTACATTTTATCTGACAACTCTTATATTTAAGGACTTGCAAAACCAGTTCTGTTACTTAGCCCTATACATATCTGTTTTCTCATATGATCAGTAAAATAATTTCATCTAGCATATCAGTTCCTTTTTATTTAATTACTCTGTCAGGATCAATCCAATATAATTATTCTTATATGCACATCCTCTGACAAGTGCTATGAGTGTCCATTGAATTTATAAGCACTTAATAAATTGTTTCCAACTTCCCAGAGTTTCTTGAAAAAATAATTTTACAGGGAGATAAATTTTAGCTTTAAAAGACTCTGAATAGTTGCTTCCTGTTGTCGACAATGAGAAATCTATTACCATTAAAAATCTATATAATTTATTGCACAATTGCAGCAATAAAGAAGGAAAGATATTTGAGACATAAAAAAAAAAAAAAAAACACTAAAAGGCAGCCATTCTTGTTGTCTACCCAGGTATTATTTCTATTGACTTCCTAATTCAGTGTCAATTGTTCATTTGATTAAAGTGAGAAAAACTAAGGTTTCCTTCTCATTTTCCTTCAGATGATCTTCCCTTTTGCTTTGCTTTTATTATGAGATCTCAATGTTTTTTTGTCTCAGCTGGATATTACTCAAAACTCACTAATATGCCAGGAGTTAATTGACTTTTGGGCAGTGTTGTTAGTTTAGGGATTTAACATTTACAAGAGACTCTTAAATATGAAACATATTCCAGAGACAATGAAAGAAATTAATATTTGTGAAAATGGTTAGGTATTTTAGTCCAGATGATTTGCCTGTATACCTTTTCATCACACACAATTCATTTAAAAGTGTGATGTGAAAGCTTAGATCATTACTAGATTCTTCCTTTAAAAATTAAAATAATAATGTCCTGAAGCAAGTAGCACTTTAAAAATTCCTTTAAATAAAATTTATTTTGTTCTTATGGCCATAAACCTTATCTTTTTTAAAATTTTAAGAAAAGCTAATAGTATTATTTCAAGTTTATCATGGAGATATTATAGCCTAGAGAAGTGGCTTGATGGTGATTAGTCAGAATGAGCCAGGACTTAAAATGAGTTCTAATGAGCCCCCTCCATTGTCAATAGGTATTATCTCTATGGATATACTCCATTGCAATAGAAGAAGGAATAATTTACTCGTAGGCCACCCAATTGCTAAAGCGAAAAAGGCAACATAGCATGTTCACAGCTTTCTCGGGAACTTTTAAAGGGAACACAATAATTATTTACTGAGCACCTATTGTGCACAAGATGTTGAGATAGATTCAGGGAATATAAAATATACAGGCCTTACCCTGCCAACAATATAGTGGAGGAAAAAGAAGTTCTAAAAGGCATACTTTAAGATAATTAAAGTGCCCTTAAATTGTGCTTCGGGGAGTCAGAGATCACATTAAAATACTTGACACTGCAGTGAAAATTTTATACTGAAAAATAATTGGTACTTAATCTTTCTTTTATCAGAAAAATGATCTTATTGCAGGTTTCACTGGAGACCATTACAAGTTGACAGCTGTCAGCTTTTGTTTCAGGGCTTGTGCAGTGACAGCACACAGTGGGTGTTCAATTACCATGTGCTAAATTTTGGAAAGAATCCATGAATCATCGTAAGAAAGTAATGGACCTCACTTGGCTGTTAGGGTTGCAAACAGAACATGTAATTCCTTCCTCCTGACGCTTCCAAGTGTCCTTTTGCTTCCTGAGCAGCCACTAAAATGTGTAAAACTGCTATGGATGATTATTTAGAGTTCTCTCTACCTATTCTTTTCTATTTTTAAGTATGTGGTATTTTAGGTTAAATAAAGGAAAAAGGATTTTTAAAAATTATTTGTAACTTGCTACTTCTTTGATTTTATTTTGATATAGTTTGTCTAAAGGACAAAAGAGTACCTATGACCATACACATATTTATTATTGTTAATAATTTATTGATTTCTTATGGGTGTTGGGCCTTATGCAAAATGCATATTTGTGTTAACTCATTGACTCATTGCAGCTCTTGACAATTAGTGTCATTAAGATTTTCCAGGTAAGACAAAAAAAGGTTTAGAAACATTAACTAAGGTAACTAGAAAGTAAATATTTGAAATCAGTCTCAAGCTAGCCAAACCTAACAGAAAAACTATCTTCTTAAGTACTTTACATTACCATTTAAAAAAACCAAGCACTAAATTTAAAATATTTATATGTCCTGGCTTCTTTTATCATTTTAAAATGTACTAGTCTTATTTGAAAGTAAACTTATTGTCATCACCATTTGACTTCCATGCCCTAAGCACTTTTAAATTCTGAGATTTATGACACTTAAATTATTATTTTTTTAAAAAACAACAACTATGTTTTGATTTCTATCTTGACCTTACTAGAGAAAAGTTGATTCTGTAGTTAAAGAAAACAAGCAGGTGGTCAGGGAAGATGTGGAGCTCCCTCAACACAGAGGAGTTGTTCCCCAGGTTGGATAAGAGATCACTGAAGCCAGAAGAAAAATGATGGTAGATCTGACAGTCATTTGCATCTCTTTCCATGTCATTATCTCATTGATGAAAAGAGGTTCTCTTGCTCAATGGAAACAGATGTCAGGCACTGAAGTGGTTGCTTACAGATAAGATGAAAGCACTTAGATTGCAAAAAGCAGCTTGCAGAAGGCAAGGGACCTTGTCAAGCATGGACTTTTAGCTGAGATATGGAAACAGAGCAAGTAGCCAGCAGCAGATGAGAGGATAAAAATATGTGGTACATTTACACAATGGAATACTATGCAGCTGTATAAAAGAAGGATCTCTTACTCTTCAAGGCAGTACAGAGGGACCTGGAGAGTATTATGCTAAGCGAAATAAGCCAGTCAGAGAAAGACATGATGTCACTCATATGTGATATCTAATGAACAAAATAAACTGATGAACAAAATAGATCCGGTGACAGAAGCATGGA
Organism: Myotis myotis; assembly: GCF_014108235.1. Taxonomy (NCBI): domain Eukaryota; kingdom Metazoa; phylum Chordata; class Mammalia; order Chiroptera; family Vespertilionidae; genus Myotis; species Myotis myotis. Next base: position 71,265,564 of record NW_023416390.1, read on the forward strand.
ACAGACTGATGAGTCTCAGAAGGAAGATGTGGGAATGGTGGGGGAAGAGATTAACCACATAATTTACATACATATATATATGGACAGAGACAATAGTGTGATGAAAGACTGAGGGGGGTGAGGTGGGAGGTCAGTAGGAAAAAAGGGGGACATCTGTAGTACATTCAACAATAAACATAAATTTTAAAAGTAAAAATAAAAATAAATGAAAGTAATTTTTCATTGGTTCAGTCCTGACTCTTGGTTTTACCTCCTCTTAGCCTCCCACACATGGTCTCCTACTGACATATTTCACGTTTTCAATATTTGAACCCTTGACTCCTGTTGATCCTTTTCGCTTTTCAAAGATCTCCTCAGCTCCATCTCTTTATTGTTATTATTATTACTGTGAGTTTACATAGAGAGGAAGGGAGAGGGATAGGGAGAGAGAAATATTCACGAAAGAAGGACATCATCAGTCAGCTGCCTCCTGCGCGCACCCCTGTTGGTTCCTGGGTCAATGCTCAACAGCTGCGCCAAACCTGCTGGGCGCTCTGACTCTTAGCTCACAATTGCTTTTCTGAATGTCAGCCGTTTGTTTGACTTATGAGACAAGTAAAATATTTCTCGCCCAAGATGTAGATGAGGTCTGATGTTCAAGATGCACCTTTGTGGGTAATTTATTCCGTCTTACCTCAGTCCAATGGGAACCTAATGCATTGGCAACATTCCCCTTCTGCCATGCTCTAGTCCTCCTTCCACCTGCTACTCAAATCTGATTTCTATTCTAGATCTTACCCAGACTCTCAACTGAAGATGTTTACTCAGTGCACTTAAAACCAACTATGGAAGAGAGGAATCTAGTCTAGCCTATATTTATTTTTCTGGATACAAATTGGGATAGAGTGTTGGTTCTCAGATAAGAACATCCTCTGGTGGGCATTAGCATCATCAGGACGTCTTGTTAAATCTCAGATTAATTAAGTACACTCCATTTCTACAGTTTTTGGTTTCATAGATTTGGTTTGGGGAGGGGAATGGGAGGCTGAAACTGTATTTCGAACAAGTTCCCAGGAGCCGTAACTGTTGCTGAACCATGAGCCACACTTGGATAAACTGATTTAGAGTGACATATATATATAGTGGTCTCACTTTCCTATTTATTCATCAGATGACAGAAACTCAGTCCAAACTGGCTAAAACAAACACACACACAAATCAGTTAGTGGAACTTATAAATGAAATTTTAGGATTTATGGCTTATGGCATATCCACTTCTCAAACCTCAAAATAAATTGTCAGTAATTAGCTTCATCCCATCTCTTGGTTCCTCTGGGCGGACTTCCTTCTGAGGCTGATTTTGCCAGAGGGAAAACCTGGGCACCAGCAGTTTCAGGCATATGTATCTCACAGAGAACAGAGCATTTCCTTCTCAGTACCTCACCCCAAATCCTGAGGTTGACTGCAATGTACAAACTTAGGTTGTGTGCTAATTCTTAAACCAAATTCTGAGGCTGAAAGGATAAAATGATTATATAGGCTGTTTAAAATACATACATTTTATTGATTTTAGAGAGGAAGGAGAGGGAGAGATAGAAACATCAATGATGAGAGAATCATTGTTAGGCTGCCTCCTGCATGCTGACTACTGGGGATCGAGCTGGCAACCTGGGTATGTGCCCTTGACCGGAATCGAACCCGGGGCCCTACAGTCCACGGGCCAACACTGTATCCACTGAGCCATACTGGCTAGGGAAATAGGCTTTTATTTTATTTATTTATTTTTTAACATGACCACAGGGACCAAAGGAAAACCAGGGGATATAGTCAGAAAATGGAATTGATGTTGCATTCTTAAACAAGCAAAAATAAAAGCGCTATCCTAAAGATGTCGACTGAAGGTCATCACTGCCACTTCAATGCCAACAGGAGTCCCGAATTTGGGATGCAGGGAGAGAAGAGACTTCAGTGCACGCTGCTCAGTTTTGATACAGCTTGGCTATGGAACAGCACGGCTGTAAGGCAGCTTGGCTTGATAGTGATCCAGCCGAATTTTGCTGCAGCTCAGCAATGGGACAGCGGCTGTGAACCAGCTCAGGTGAGGCGGCCCCGGTGATAAGCCTCCATTCTGCTCCAGCCAGACAGCTCCCGCTCAGACGGTACAGTTCCAGGTGGGGAAACACAGCTGTAGATGAAAATTGACTGTGCTCTTTGAGTCACAGCGTGGCTGATTTATTCCGAGAGAAGTCCCTGCTCCTGGCCCCTGATTGGTTCATTCTCATGAAAATGAGACTCCAAATCCTCACAGCTTGATTAATCCAAAAATCACTGTCTGCTTGAGTGGAATAGAGCTGCTCTGATTGGTAGCTGAAGATGATAATGAGGCTGTGTCTGCGGGGCTCCTATTGGGTAGGGAACCTCTCAGTCCTGTTGATGGAAGTGTGATTTCAGGGACTCCTTTATCAGGGCTGGCGCCGATGTCAGGAACACAGTGTAGGCAGGCAGTTCAGGGCAGGTTCTCCCTGAAGGGCAGCTTGTGTGAGAGGCCTCTGTGTAGAAATGGCTGCTAAACTCTGTTTTCCAATTTGAGCCCAGTTAGCCATCAGGAGCCCTTCTTAACAGATACTTCACTCTTGGGTTCAACAGTGAAAACTCTGAAGAATAGAGAGAATATGCACCTGAGTGCATATAAAACTCAGCATGATGCCAGACACATAACTACTTAGTAAGTATTTGTTAAAAAATGTATGATAAATATACTGGGGGATCACTCTGTGAAGTACATGATTATCCAACCACTATGCTGTACATCTGAAACTAATATTGAATAGTATTGAAAGTAAACTGTATTTGAAAAAAAAATTAAATGTATTATGACTGGTGAATCACATAAAATGCAGTGATTAAAATCACTGTCCTAGAACCTAGATTAAGGAGCCTGTCCTGAATACAAACCAGCTTTAGAAAACATGGGTTAAAATTAAATATCTAAGAAATGAATATATTACTAATTTTAATTCAATATATACCTCTAAATGTTAAATTTCTTATTTGGATTTAATACCTGATTTAATGCAAAATAAATAACAAATAGGAAAATAATAGAATATGCATATGCCTATCTATCAGAAACACTAAATGTCTACATCTATAAATAAATAAAAGTCATGCAATTGACAAAATTCATATTCTACACTTGGTCATGGCAATAAGGACCTTATTTCCAGTTAAGGATTAAAATTTTTACACTGCTGGTTCCTAGTCTCTGAAAATTTGGGGGAGGGGATAGAGGAAGAAAGGAGGGGAGAGAGAGGTAGGGGAAAGAAAGGACTGTAATTTGTATATTTGACAATATGGATAAAAATGTGAGGAATCCATGAATGATGTTAATTTGAGATTTCTGAAAGCTAGCGATTAAAAACCCATGTGACAGGGCTGATGGAGCTGAGGGAGAAGTGAAAGGGGGAGGCATACAGTGGCAGGCCCAGGAACATGAAGCTGCATCCTCAAGGTAACGTTGCCATCACATTGCCACCCTAAGTCATTCCCAGCACAGAGGTCGTGTGTAATTTTATTTATTTCTATAGGTCAATTGTGTGCCTACAGCAAGACCAGTGAGAGATGGAGAGAGAGATGCTGAGCATGAATTGTGCACTAAAGATTTGCACTTTAAGTACCCTCCTTCTTTCATAAAAGGAAAATAAAATGAGTGAAAAGTTGCCATCACCAAGGGAATCAGATAAAGGGACAGGGGAGGAGAGCCTGCCAACAGCTCACTGGCCTGGTTTATTCCTGTAAAAGCATCCAGGCAACAGTAGCAGAAAGAAAGGAAAAATAAAAGAGAACAGGGAAAAGGAAGGACCTCAGTGCAGCACTCTTTACGGTTGTGTTAATGGAAAAGGTTGCAGATACTTCATGTTCGCTTTTCTGGTGGTGGCTTATGATCTCTCTCATCAAGGAGAGGAAAATCTTTTGAAAATATAAAGCAGAGGTAGATTTATCCTTTTAAGTCCTCTCCCCTTTCACTTTCCCGTTGATGTCATAGTTGAGCCAGTTGGTCAGAAATAAGAAAATAATTTGAGGTCTATTGTGGAACCAAACCCAGAAGTTGGGTTTTCTTTAAAAAACAACCTCACAAAAACTGGCCTGAAAAACGTAATACAAAATGAATAGACATCAGAATGAATAGAAATGTAAAGACACAGGGGTAACTTTTAAAAACCAACCCTTCCCTCATGTGAACTTCATGTATTTAAAATGGCTTTAGTGCCGTAGCTCGAGCTTTACAAGGAAATAGTGATTCTGCTTTTTCTGATAACGATGCACCGACAGACCCTTCCTGATTCATCACGGAGCAGCCATGCACAATTACCTGCCTTGTTCTAGTCCCCTTTCTTTGAAATCACTGGTATTGGTTTTTATCAGGATCCATTTGCCTTATTCTCGTTTAGCACTTACTATGTTGCTAAAATCTCAGAATCTTCCAGTCTGAAAGCGCCATGAATGAGTTCATTGTTGAGGTCCAAATGCACCCAGTTTCTTTATTCTGCTCCTACACTGGCCTCATTGTTGCAGCCCAAAATGGCAGCTTGCAGGGGTGAGTAGCAAGAAAAAAATGTAGCAGCCTATTTCTGAAAAGCGAGTGGAAAATGCCTTCTGCTTAAGGAATATATATAATATAAATCTACTTCTTCTACCGAAGTAAATGGAAGGCTCTTTTCTTTCCCCAACAGAGCGTTTTTAGTAAACAAGATCAACTGATGTGGACATGGCAAGCATGTCACAACCCTCATGCCCTATTGCTGATCCTGTTTCTTTGCTAAGGATGCCCTAGTACATTAGGCTATTGGCAAGAAAGAGCACTACCAAACTAAGGATTTACTTTTTGTCTACTCAATCTGAGTTTCCATTATCCCTACACGCAACAACCCTTTATGTGGGTACATATGTGGGGCCACAGGCACTTACACAGAAATTTCCTGTGACTTATACTTCAGTTTGACATTGGCTTTCAAGACTTTCCAGGTGTTGAGAATATTCATACATTTGAGTTTTAATAGGTTCATCTGGATTTTCACACTCAAGTAAATAGAAGTGAAATATGACTGGATCCTTCCAGCTGAGAGAACTGCCTGTCACAACCAAAATATTGTCTGGACACTTGGCAATACTTCACTAAGAATTCAGCAATCCATAAATATTATTTTTATTTAATTTTTAATTTTCATTGCATCTATTGGGGTGACATTCGTCAATAAAATTATATTGGTTTCAGGTGTACAGTTGCACAATATATCATACGTGTTTTGCATTGTTTTCACCACCCAAGTCTAGTCTCCAACCATCAACGTTTATCCCCACTGTCACTCTATCACCTCCCCTTACCACCTCCTGCCCCTCTGGTCAGCACCTTGCTGTGGTCTGTGCCTATTAGTTTTTGTTTTTTCGTTCTTCGTAACCCCTTCACCTTTTCCAGCCAGCCCTGGAACTCCCTCCCGCTTACAGCTGCCAGGCTTTTCTCTGTAGATTAGTTTGTTTCTATTTTGTTTGTTAGTTTATTTTGTTCATTAGATTTCACATATGGATGAATTATACGGTACTTGTCTTTCTCAGACTAGGTTATTTTACTTAGCATAATGCTCTCTAGTTCCATCCATGCTGTTGCAAAGGGTAATTTTTTTCTGTCTTCTTTTCTTTCTTCTTTCTTTCTTTCTTTCTTTCTTTCTTTCTTTCTTTCTTTCTTTCTTTCTTTCTTTCTTTCCTTCTTTCTTTTTTTTTTTTACAGCTGTGTAGTATTCCATTGTATAAAAGTACCACAGCATTTTTTATGCACTTATATACTGATGGGCACTTGGGTTGCTTCCAAACCTTGGCTTTTGTAAACATGGCTTCAATGAAAATAGGGGTACATCCCTTCTTTTCAATCAGTGTTTCAGGTTTTTTGGATATATTCCCACAAGTGAGATTGCTGGGTCAAACAGTAGTTCCATTTTTAATTTTTTGAGGTAACTATATACTGCTTTGTACAGTAGCTGCACCAATCTGCATTCCCACCAACAGTACACAAGGGTTCCCTTTTCTCCACACCCTCACCGATACTTGTTGTTTATTGATTTATTGATGATAGCCATTCTGAAAGGTGTGAGGTGATATCTCTTGTGGTTTGAATTTGCATTTCTGATGATTACTGATATTGATCATCTTTTCATATATCTCTTGGCCATCTGTTTGTTCTCTTTGGAGAATTGTCTATTTAGGTCATTTGCCCATTTCTTAATTGGATTATTTGGTTGTTTTGGTGTTGAGTTTTATAAGTTCTTTATAAATTTTGGATAGGTTATAAGTAGGTAAGCATTGCTTCAAAACTAATTTCAATAAATATTATATCGTATCATTGATTGAAGTCCCACAAATGGTTAAACATTTTTCTGCTTGTGTCCTGTCATGGCCATTATATTTGACATTGAGGAGCTGTGGATCCCAGCATATTAAATGGATAGGTATCCATTTAAAACCAGTAACCATTAGTTAAGTTTAATTGGATGACTGCCTTATATAAATATTTTGAATGATTATTTTAGCTAACCTAAAAGAATAGTCTCCTCTTTAGTTTTGTCTCACCTCAGACAAAAAAAAAATATTTTGAATAATAAACGTAATAAAAGCCCATAGCTCCTTGACAGGGAGAGCTAACACCAACTTGAGCTTGGTTCTCCCACATTCTCAACACTTTCTTTGCAATGGAAATGTCTGTCACACTCTCAGCTGACTGTGGGGAAGAATGCAGCCTTAACTTAATACTTAATCAATAATAGAGTCTCCCTCATCACATTAACACTAATGTTGGAAGTGGTAACTCTAGGAACATTACAAAATTATGGAAAAATCCCAAACACTTTAAAAACAAACCAAAATTAAACTTTTTTTGCCTTTGCTTTTTCATATGAACTATCTACAGCAGCATATTGTTACTTGGTGAACATTCCAGAAGTAAATGATCTTCTTGGAATTTCCTGTAATAAAGTAGTCTATTTTCAAAAAATAATTTTAAGAAATTATTAAGATTAATAATAAATTTATCATTTTAAAAAAATATTAAATATGATTATGTATGTAACATTAACCACTCTGACCCACCCAAATCTCTAGCCTTCCAGAATTTTATGGAAACCTTTTAACTTCCAGATGTTAAACATCAACATAGGTTCCCTTCTTTTGCCCTTGGGTTTGCTTGGGGACAGTCTCCTTCCTTTGTTTGAGAGCTCTCTGGACTCCCCTTTACCCAAGTCATTCCTACACATTCAAATAACCGTTTTGAGATCTCCTTGCTCAATTTATAACCATACAATCACTCATCTAATTATTTAATTAATGTTTGTCTTCCCTAGCTGCACATGCCTTTTATTATTATTTACTTATTTATTTATTTTTATTTTTGCTTACCACATCATTTCCAACAATGGAACTTAGTAGGATATTAGTAAATATTTGTTGAATGACTAGATGAGTTATCAGTCAAACAGAATTTTTGTCAATACTACAGTTTGCTCAAAAAGAAAGTTATGATTCCTTTTTAATTTCAAAAAGCTTTTCCACATCCTTTAAATAAATTTAGTTTATTATGTTAATATATGGCACATATTAGGAAGGAAACTCCTATAAGCACAAGTGAAACCTCCCTAGTTAAAGCCTGATAGTTCCCTGGGATCATCATTTCCTCTATTTATTCACTTCTGGAGGAATAAACATTATAGAAAATTGTTTGGAAGCTGCTCTTCAACAAATATACTGGCATGCCATTTTCTTGCATTTTGACTCATATTGGAGAACTTAGAATTAAATTTAACTGAGGCTTTCAAACGATGGGGTCCAAGACAATCAAATAGTGTATATAATCAGCCCTGGTTGGTGTGGCTCAATTGGAGCATAGTCTTGTACAGCAAAAGGTTGCAGGTTTCATTCCTGGCCAAGGCGCATACCTAGGTTGTGGGTTGATCCAACCCAACTGGTAGATGGTTCTCTCTCTCTTTCCCGCCCCCCTCTCTCTCAAATCAATAAAAGCCCTAGCCAGTTTTGCTCAGTAGATAGAGTGTAGGCCTGTGGACTGAAGGGTCCCTGGTAACCTGTCAAGGGCACATGTCTGGTTTGCAGGCTCAATCCCCAGTAGGGGGCATGCAGGAAGCATCTGGTCAATGACTCTCATCATTGATGTTTCTCTCTCTCTTCCTCTGCCTTCCTCTCTGAAAAACAAAACAAAACAAAAACAAAAAACACATATTCAAAAATAAATAAAGTCAATAAAAAACCTTTTTTATAATCACAACTGGTTTTGTATGTAGAGTATTTTGATGTTCTACACACACAGTTATTTTCACAGATTCATTCCCTGCCCTGTGAGAATTTACAATGAACACTTCTAAGGTGAGGGATGGAGCTGCAGTAAAGCTGAGTAGTTCAACGAGGAGTGTGCCTTCGGGGGGGGGGGGGGGCGGGGGGGAATTGGGATTGGAACCTAGAGACCTGGGATAAAAATCTAGACATCTGTTCTTCACAGTGAATGAGTGTGAGTTGTAGGTATGTGTGTGGTGTGTGAAAAGTTCTTGTTCTTCTAAGATATGGTCAATTTATAGGTTAAGAAGAGAGCAACTATTAGCTCCATGATTAATTTGTTACTAGATACTAATTTTGATTAGAATGAATATATTTGTTCAACAAAAAGCAATCTGGAATAATAACATCTGGGATCTATGCTATTTACTAGTAGTTATGAGCTAAAGGGTCTTGTGTGTTCTACCAGTGTGATTAGCATTTAAGACATCTGTAATGGTTCAATTGAATAATGAGAATAGTACATCATGACACACACACACACACACACACATATATATATATATAAACAGGAAATATGAGCATAATTAGTATACAATATTTTATCTTTCTGTAGGGATTTAGTAGAAATCAACACCTTTGAAATGATTTTGAATATTACACAAAGAAGAATGTTACAACGCAAATGTCCCTGAAAGATATCACAGCTTTGGGAAATTCCTCAGACCAAACCATAGGTAAATCGCTCAGAAATAGGTTGTAAAATTGATGTAGGTTGGCCTAGATTTGAGATTGAATGTCCATAATGATAATTGAAGCACCTTACAACTCCAAACAAAATAGGCACTGCATCCTGGTGTTTTCTGTTTTATCTTTTAAAACCCTTGATTTAATCACCACAGAATATAGGATTTTTTAAAAAAGTCTTATTTCCACAAAATAAGAGTCTACTGAAAGCTGAATGTAAGATGTTTTCTCCTTATTTTCACATTCTGATAAGTATTAACCCACAGTTCTATGCATGAGAACATTCTTAACTACAGTTCACTTGAGTGTTCATGTTAATGTGACTTCCCACTCATTAACACCTTGTTAAGTTACCCATGATAAACTCTTGAAATCCTTCTCATAATCACCATGCAAATTATGTATCACTTCATTTCCCCTTGTACCCTGGCCATAAGAAGCTTAAGAAATAAATATTATCTTCATGAATAGTCTTACTATTTAACATTTAATGCCAAATTAACAAAAAAAATCACTGTCAGGATTTTTAGTCAAATGTTTCTTTAAGTGTTCATATGAAAGAGCTTGTCTGTATTTCTTATTGCCTAATAAATATCTGTTGCATTTGTAGTACTTTGCATTTTTTATAAAAGCAATACTAGCTGATATCTTACTATCAAAGAATTTTGGCTAGTAAATGTGCAGTTTGGAAACTAGGATGATGCTTAAAGAATCCCCTTCATGACTTTGCCAGTGGGTTCCAGAGTATTATCTCCTGGCTCTAAAGTAGAGGGCAGTTTTCTCTGTAAATGGAAGCTCTTTCTTGAGAAGCCTTGCCTAAAGTCTGATTTAAAAAATCAAATAATGGTTTTGAATTAATTCTCTGAGAATTGTCATGCCTATGGTCTTCAATTGTCTGTCTGCATAGCTAGTCAGCTGTCACGTTTCATGAAGATATTAAAAAAGACTCAATGCTGATTTTAAACACCAAAGAGAAGAGCAATGGCTGGGAAGTAGTAGCTGATTGCCCGGACTAGATAATTCATTTAACAGTCAGTGAAATTTGGATCACTTTTTAAATTTAAACATAAAATTATATATGAATTTAAGTAAGCCAATCTTCATCATTTTTCTATTTATAGCATTATTTAACCCTTATACATTCTGGAAACAATACAATAGAAATAGCTTAGAATTGAGGAACTAATTTTTTTTTAATATATTTTATTGACTTTTTACAGAGAGGAAGGGAGAGAGATAGAGAGTTAGAAACATCGATGAGAGAGAATCATCGATCAGCTGCCTCCTGCACATCTCCCACTGGGGATGTGCCCGCAACCCAGGTACATGCCCTTGACCGGAATCGAACCTGGGACCTTTCAGTCCGCAGGCTGACGCTCTATCCATTGAGCCAAACCGGTTTCAGCAAGGAACTAATTTTTAATAAGCTGATGATGGTTATTAAATCACAACTTTTAAAAATTCTTGGAAAATAGAAAATCATAACCAAATCATGTCTACTAGAGTCTCAAATTTTCTATCCTGAGTTAGCTTTCTATAATTTTTTAAATTCATACAGTGAATCATAGGTTTTCAGTGATACTATTAAATTAGTCTTTCAAAGGAAAACACTTGTTAAGGATAGCCTGTGTCCCAGATCCTGCTGGTGCTGAGGCTAAGGGGTTAAAACAATTATAATGGAAATGAATACATCTTAGGGCAGATATGAGAAACGATCATAACAGAGGTGGAATAATTTCTAGTTTTAGAAAGGCTTTAGCTAATTTTCATGGCAGTAATTTATCAATAACCTAGATTATTATGCCTGTCCCCTGTCCTAGAATACACAGACAGGTGAAGTATGAGGCTGATGAAAGGGTTGAATGTGAAAATCCATTTTAAACCCAAATAAGACTATTTTGGATTTTTCTTGGAAAGTTACCCAGTCAAAGGTTGTTTGTTTGCTTGTTTAACTGAGGATGTAGTGTATACAGGTGGTGTGATCTTGAGAAAGTAACTATACTCTTCTTATTCTCAGTTTTATCATGTGGAATATCAATTATATTCACTAAGGTAAAAAAGCTAAGCTGCTGTAACAAAGTGATTCTAAATTACAGAAGTTCGAAGGAAATAGGATTTCCTTTACCTAACAGTTTGGGACAGACAGATGCCCTCACTTCCATGAGGTCATCCAGGAACCTGGGTTAGAGGGTTGTATCTGCCTTCTCAACACCTAATTCCAAGGGTGTTCTAGTCACTATTACTTTCTGACACTGTAAGGTAATAGACAATGAGCCCAAGCAAATATCTTTTTTAGAAGATGCATGGGAATTTATGGATATACCTTCTGTTCACATTTATGGGAATTTAGAACCACATGGACTGCAACAGGGGCTGGGCACTATAGGAGGCCACGTGCCCAGGAAAAAAGGGGGAAGAACAGCTGTGAGGGAGCAGGGGGTATCAGCAGTCTTCTCTATTGGGGTAAGAATATTCACCTTCACTAAACTGTTTTAAGAAGGAAGCTGTTGTATCTGAAGCATTTAGTATAGTTCGGAATATTTGGTGTTATTATCTGCCATCAGCATCATTAAGGTGCAGGTGCAGAGAGGGTAGGGCACAAGCTGATGAAAACTTGAATTTCATATAAAGTAAATGAATGTAGTTTCCCAGAGGGAGAGCAAAGAGGAGAGACTTACGAATTGTGCATTGTCATTGGCATTCACCCTTTCTGTTGTGGTTATTATGTACTTTGCTTCTGTATTCTGTCAATTAAGCAGACTAGAGAGAGTCATAGACAGCAAGCAGACAGCTCTGGCGGTGGTGTTGGGGGCTGTTGGAGGTGGAGGGATTGAGTAAAAAAGAAAAAAAAAGAGAAAACTCATGGACATGGACAACAGGGTGGTAATTGTGGGTGGAAGAAGGCATAGAGTGGATAAATGGTGATGGAAAAATATAATAAAAATGTTTAAGTGAGCCTAACTGGTTGGAAATTTACTAAGTAGCTGATTTCTCCATTTGTGAGTTACTTGGACAAACGTACCTCAGAAGAAAATTTATTTGTAGTGAACACAGGAAAAGAGGTTCAAAATAAACATGGAAATCATAAAATTATTCCTCAATTTTTATAGCAGCAAAAATTGAATTATACGCAGTGTTGAAGTTATTCATTTAGCCAGAAGTTCTTTAATTGGTTCCAATATTCATTAGGATCCGCCACAGATACTGTTGGGTCACAGTGGCGGAAGCACCGGTGGCTTAAGCACTGAGCAGGCACAAGGGGTGGGCATAGCAGGCTACCTGGATAAAAGCTGTAACTTACTCCGGCAGTGAAAATTCAGCATTTAAAGTCCCCCACAAACATAACATATTTTACAATAAAGTGGAATTTAGAAATATATCTTCTTTATCCCCTAACTCTCCTGATGGATATTTGAGTTTTTAATTTTAAATTGGAGTAATATTTTAGTGGAATTTTTCTTAAAATATTGATGTGGGCAGCTGCTACTAATTTCAAACATAAATCTAAGAACATATACTCTGCATTGTGATGAACTGAAAATCCTTCTGTAGTTAGGATGCTGTCTGTGAGGAAGACGGATTATGCTAGATAAGCCAGGTGTTTGTGCTCATAAAATTGTGATATTTCTGTTTTGATTGAAGACAAAAGATTGTATCTGTAATTAGTCAGCCACAAAATACCTATTAGAGAAATATAAATTATAATTAAGTCAGTGAAAAAAAAGATGTTATATGCTTTTATAACCGCACGACAGATTTTGATTCTTTTCCCAGCCCAACCCCCGAGGGAAAGACAGCTCTGTGCTAGGTAATGGGGAAACCTTTACACTTGGAGTTGAATACTAGCTACTCTGAACTTGCTACCTTGGAATGACAGATCACTCAGCTCATTTCTTGATAGTGTACCAACCATGCTTTCTGAATTAAACACAAAAGATAATTAATTCAACAAAATGAGAGGGTTCTTATTCTCCCAGTGTGTGTGTGTGTGTGTGTGTGTGTGTGTGTGTGTGTGTGTGTGTGTGTGTGTGTGTGTGTGTGTGTGTGTGTTTGGGTGTTTGAATAGCGGACATATGTGCATATGTACAGGGGGAAAGATTAGGGTAACAGAAACAAGTCAGGTGATGGGGGAAGCCAATAAATGAGAAGGAATCATAATGAAAATATTGTTTTAGTTAGAATAATTCTAGAAGGCCTCTCTGCTGTGACTTGAGCAGAGCTCTACATCCTGTGAGCTTCTGAATCTTTTGTATACCTGAGATAAGGCAGAGGAATCAAATGGATATGGGAAGGATTTTAGATCTGAGTCTAATTTTCCTCATTCATAAAATAGAAAGTGTATTTGTCCTTCCCAGTGCACATGTTGGTAAAGGAAAAAAGCATGTGATAATATTTGTAAACATAAAGAACTGCCTAAAACTAAGGTACTAAAGATTTGAAAAAAAACTTTGTTTTGCTGTTATTTCAAATCAAAGATACATATGTCCAAATGGAAGTTCTATTTTTAAAAAGGACCATTTTGTGGAGAAGAAAAAAAAAAAATTAAGGAATGGGATGCATGGTGTTATTAAAATATACATATATATGTATATATATATATTCTTAAATAAAAATTCAGAATATATGTATGTATTGTGAAATTAATAACCTAGCACACTATTTTTCATCAAATAATTTTCTAACACAAATTCATTTTATTGTGGTTGAGATTTCAGTTAGATATTAATAGAAATGTTACATATCTACACTAATAAAAGAGAAACTTGCAAATTGGCGTCACTCCGCTACACCCACCAGCCGATCAGAGTGACTATGCAAATTAAGCCAACAAAGATGGTGGTAAATTTGCATATGCAGGCACGGCAAAGACTTAAGGCTCCGGCCAGAGTGAAAACTGAAGACTGAAGACTGAAGATTGATTATTGAAGACTGAAGAGGCTTGGCTTCTCCACTATGGATGCAGCGGAGAAGCCAAGTCTCGCTGTGGCCACAGCAGAGAAGCCAAGCCTCACTGCAGCTGGACCGAAGGCTTGGGTCCCAAGTGCCAGAGAATAACCGGTGCCAGCAGCCAGGGGAAGGAAGGCCTATTGCACAAATCTTCATGCAATGGGCTTCTAGTATAAATATAATATTATACATAGAAATCCTATCTAATAAAAGAGAAACATGGTAATTGGTGTATGACTGCTACCCTTCCCATTGGCTAATCAGTGAGATATGCAAATTAACTGCCAGCCAAGATGGCGGCCGGCAGCCAGGCAGCTTGAAACTAACATGAGGCTTGCTTGCTTGCTTCAGTGACGGAAGACTCCAACATTCCCCGCCTGCTGCAGGCCTCTGAGCTGGCAGTTTGAAACATAGTTACAAAAATAGAAGCTAAACAAAACCCCAGAAACCAGCTTTCAGCTAGCCGGGATCTCAGACCTGGAGTTGATACAGAGTTTCGATTGTAGAACCTAAACAAACCAGATACCTGCTTTCAGGAGCAGAGGCCTAAGAGCTGGAGCCTCAGAGCTAAAGCTGGCTCAGAATAAAAAAAAAAAAAAAAAAGAAAAAAAGGAGCAGTTGGGAGCTTCAGTCCCAGCCTGAAAACAGCCCTCAGCCCCTCATCCAGGCTGGCCAGGCACCCCAGTGGGGACCCCCACCCTGATCTGGGACACCCTTCAGGGCAAACCAGCCAGCCCCCACCCATGCACCAGGCCTCTATTCTATATAGTAAAAGGGTAATATGCCTCCCAGCACCGGGACCAGCGGAGCCGAGAGGCCTCCCAGCACCGGGATCAACGTGACAGGGGACAGCGCCCAAACCCCCTGATCGCCCTGTGGCTCTGTGTGTGACAGGGGGTGGGGCCACACCTTCCTATCATTCCTGCTCTGTTCCTGACAGGGGAAGGTGCCCCAACTCCCTGATCAGCCCTGCTCTGTGCCTGATAGGGGGGAGCTCCCCAAACTCCTGATCGCTCTGTGGCTCTGTGTGTGACAGGGTGCGGCGTCCCAACCCCCCCACCCCACGGGCCCTGCTCTGTGTATGACGGGGTAGAGCCATAACCTCCCCATCGGCCCTGCCCTGAGTGTGAGAGTGGCGGTGCCCCAACACCCTGATCGGCCCTGCTATGTGGGTTATAGAGGGTGGCGCCCCAACCCCCTGATCCGCCCTGCTCTGTGTGTGACAGGGGAGAGCTCCCCAACCCCCTGATGGGCCCTGATCTATGCATGACAGGGGGGAGCTCCCCAACCCCCTGATGGGCCCTGCTCTGTGCGTGACAGGGTGGAGCTCCCCAATCCCCTGATCGGCCCTGCTCTGTGTGTGACAGGGGGCAGCGCCCCAACCCCCTGATTGGCCCTGCTCTGTGCGTGACAGGGGGTGGCACCGCAACCTCCCCATCGACCCTGCCTTGAGTGTGACAGGGGGCGGTGCCCCAACCCCCTAATCGGCCCTACCCTGAGCGTGACTGAGGGTGGCATTGCAAACTCCCAATCCGCCCTGCTCTGTGCATGACAGGGGGCGGCGCCCCAATTTCCCAATGGGCCCTGCTCTGAGCCCGACCAGGGGCTGCACCTAGGGATTAGGCCTGCCCTCTGCCACCCGGGAGCAGGCCTAAGCCAGCAGGTCTTTATCTCCTGAGCGGTCCCAGACTGAGAGAGGGCACAGGCCGGGCTGAGGGATCTCTCCTCCCCCCCCGAGTGCACAAATTTTTGTGCACCGGGCCTCTAGTATTATATAGAGAGATATGCTATAATTTACAAATAGAAATATATTCTTTTCTATACATGAAATAATAACTTTTGCTAAATTGTTATTTCTTAACCCAAATAGCTCTTTGGATTTAGTTTTTCTCTTTATCAATTTTTTGAACTACAGAGAACAAATTTTTTTGATATAGTTGTGAAACTGGTCCCAAGGCATAACAATTATTATTCCATAAAGTTCTTTATTTGTCATAAAAATATAAGTCTAATACAACAGAGTTATAGAGGCCTTTTTCTTTACACTTGGTATAAATAAATATTTTCCTATAGGAATAAATGTAAAGAATGGAAATACATTATGGGAGTACATAATTTTTAAAACTATTGCAGTGTACTTTTGTTATCTATTTTATTATTTTTCACTCTATTATCTATTTTCTCAGTATATTTGCTGTTGAATTAACTACATAGTTGTTTTAATATTTTGATGGTGTTTTATCACTTTAAAAATTTTTAATCCCCATTAATTCTCTGAGTTTTAGAGAGAGAGGAAGGAGTGAGAAACATTGATTGGTTGCCTCCAGCCCTAAGGATCAAACCAGCAACCTGGGTAAAATTCCTGATAAGGAATCGAACCTGCAACTTTTTAGGGTGCAGGATGATGTTCCAACCCATTGAACCACCCAGCCATGGCTGTTTAATCACTTTTAACACCTATCCCAAAATTTTATTTGGAAAAGTATATTTTAAGCTCTAGCACCACCACTTAGGAATATCTAGATGTAGTTTTGTTCAGATGATCTTTAATTGATTTTTTTTAGAGAGAGGGAGAGAGATAAATATTGATGTGATAGTAAAGCATCAACTGAGTGATCCTGCATGCCCAAGTCCATAACCTGGGCATGTGCCCTGACTGGGAACCAAACCTGCACCCTTTCGGTGCATGGGATGGCATTCAACCAACTGACCCACACAGGCCAAGGCTAGTTTCAATTAAAAAAACAACAAAACAAACCTTTAAATTATGGCAGCAGTGAACACTACCGTAACAGTAGTCATGAGCATCACTCACAGGAGCCTTGGTGCAAGCACCCAGTGTACTGCGTACCTGTTGCTGGCACAATGGCAGTTTCTTATTTACTACGCTAAGTTGTACAACCACGAAACCAAGGCATGACTTGACAGTCTTCAAGCCAGCTCAGTCCCAGTTTTAAATTTCTGTGCATTTTGTTGTTTTTTATCTTATGTTAAGTGGGACTTTGTTATTATATTTATCTCAACCTTTTTCAAGTTTCCATACATGCAAATAGGCTACATTTTCTGCTTGAGGCATTTTTTAAATTTCTCTATTTATAGTCTTTCCTTCTTTAGTATGACTTTTTTGTGTGAACATTCTCTAAATTGGCAACTCAGACACTCCCTCTGTGTACAATAACTGCCCTCTACGGCCTATTGATTGGGAATCGGAATCTCAGGGGGAAGTCAGTTCTGTTTCATGCTTTTCTAATTGTTGGAGTGAGTGCTTTATATCAGGACAAATGGTCTTCCCATAACCTTCACCCACTAGGATGGATACAGTTCAAGGGGGAAATAAACCAATCATTGTAATGGTTAGTAAGACGTATTTCCTCTTCAAAATATAAAAGTTTGCTTTGGGCTCTAAAAATAATGAATATGGTGTTCAGTTATCTCTTACTCTTTGCAAGGAAAATGTATGTTTCTTTCCTAGTAAACACTGATGCTATTCAAAATGTATTTAACTGTCGTGTATTAAGCAAAACAAAATAACACAAAAACAAAACAAAACAAATGTGCCAGGGTGATCTTTTCTTTGTATTTACTAGACCAGGAGGCAGGTAGGTATCCAGAGAGTGAGAAGCCCTATGTAAACTAGAAATAGAGAAACCCGCCTGCGTTACTCATCAGCTGTGAGAGCTTGAAGCTGTTTTGTTTTTGTTTTTTTTTTTCATGTGAGGTTGCTCTAAATAATTCAGTTTTTTAAAATTGTTTAAAAGGATTACATATGTCTCCTTTTTCCCCCATTGACCCCTCCCTAGCCACTCTCACACCCCAGGACAAGCCCCCACTGCCCCAGTGTCTGTGTCCATCAGTTATGCTAATATGCATGCATACAAGTCCTTTGATAGCTGGTTTTTTAAAATCTATTCTGAGCTCCTGTTTTCCCTCTGTATATTGGAGAGATTTGAAGCTGACTCGGGATGAATTAATTAAACAAGTTCTGGAAAAGTGCCAAGCACATTGATTGGCACAAGTGGGTATTCAAAAAATATAGTCTTTTCTTTAAAAATCTACAGCCAATATTTTAAAATAATATAACCCAAATATATGCATATGAGTCCTGTATTTCTGACGCAGTTTGATACATGCCCTGATGAACTGGCCCATAATTTTGTAATACTAAATTTGTACTCAGCTAAAGAGAATTCACTGTCAGCCTTACCACATGACTGCATAAGGAGAAACAAATGTCACACATTATTTTAATGGAAACTAATTAATATTAGATATTCTTTCCTTATATTGTTATGAATAATTTTGTTTGGACAGTTTTTTAATTGGAAAATATCTATATCATTTTTTAAAACTGTAGGCTACAAACAAGGTCATTACATGGAATTTATTGTAATTGTTTAGCATAAATTGATCTTTTGCTTTACTAATAAAATCTTTACTATGTGCTAAGCAAATAACATGGCAATGAAAAACTGGGTTAGTCATTTGTGCATTTCAGAACCATAGTAAACTATATTTCTGGAAATGTACATTTTAAAGTATAAAGATTTTTAAATATCTATCTTATTTTCAAAATCTATTTTTAGGTATGATGATATGAAATTTCTTTATAAATAATGGAATATATTTGTGAATGATCCTACGTCCCACATGGTTCAGGGTTCGGGATCTGGAGAAGGAGCCACATGCAAATGAAAGAAATGAGACAAGAAATAATAATTAGGAAATTGGGGGGCCAGGCGGGCAAGCCCAATGCAAGAGAAAGGACTTCCACTGGTGCCCAGGCCTTGCCAATCTTTTATTCAATTTTGGATACACATCTAGCTCTTAGGCAGGTAATTGCAGTAACAGACAGACTGTCTTAAAGGTCAGTAAATATTAGAAGGTTTTACTCTGAGACTATTTGGTCAGGAAATAACTTGAGCCCCCATTGTCTGGACTAAACAATCAGCGCATAGCTCCCTTACCACGGACTCAAGATTCACCAGTGTTCAGGGATCCTTGTTTACACTTCTCTGATAGCAAAGACAATGGGTGCCTTCTTGCAATATTCTCCAAATTAAAAGCCTGATATCTATAGCTATTACCTATTTAATGAACATCCTATTTCAGATGAGGTAAATATCATCTGTAAAAGTAGCTTTATTAACCTAACATTTTTGAGCACCACCTATATGCATCCCATATCACAGAATTTGCAGAAGAAAAATGAAAGGAGGGCTAGGTTTCAAGGAATGTGGAATATTTATTTAGACACTATGCATTCCAAAGGCAAATAGGACCATATTATACTTAATAGCTTACTACATTACACACTCAATTAATATTTAAAGATTTAAAAGGATGTTTTGAGAAGGAAAAAAAATTTCTGTGTTATGTATATCCAAAAGATGCAATCTATGTTGTATAACATATCTGTATTGGTACATACTGATCCAAAGAGCTTAAATAGTGTATTGTTTAATAAAAATTTATTGGAAGCTATGTGGACACAGCTTATAAACTATGCTATTACCTCTTGCCATTACTTAACTGTGAAGCTAAGTAGTGCCAATAGGTATTTTCAACTGAAGATTAATAGCCATTAGATAAGTGAATACAGTAGAGTGTTTCACTGGGACTCACATAAAGCAGTTTACTTGCATAGGTAATTAACACTTCTGTCGTTCTTCTCATTATCATTTTGTTCCAATTGAAATGCTTGTTAGCAACCTATGCTGTAGAAGGAGCAGATAACTTATCATTACAATAGTTGACACAAGGCAGCCTTCAAGTATGTGACACTAATTAAATTAAAACTTCAAATTACAAATAGACTTCTTACAACTAATGATGAATGACCATCTTCACAAAACAACATTAACTTTTTTCAAGAGTCACAAAAAAAATCCTGCTTTTAATGTTATATTCAATCAGAAAGAAATCCATTAACAAAGCTTTTATGACTGTCTTTCCAAAGGGAAAGAATATTAACATTTGAGCCTTTTCTGCAGACTAAGGGGTTTTCTTCTCTCTCTAATCACAATGACAAATGATTATGAATTTCTATCAGCATAACTAGGGATGTCACCCTTCCCAAGAAGCTAGATTATGATGCAATCTTTAGAGGCAATGCAATGTTCTAGAAGTTTGGAAATCAGTATTTTTAGGACTGCAGTTGGTGTATAGAGAGTGCCCAATAACTGGGATTGGTATATTATTATATACTGAACTAGAGGCCCAATGCACGAAATTCGTGCAAGGGGCCCGGCCCCCGCTGCGGCTGCCTCTGCCTTGTCCCCGCCGTGCGGCTTCATCCAGAAGGTCATCTGGAAGGACGTCCAGAAGGACATCTGGTCTAATTAGCATATTACACTTTTATTATTATAGATCCGTGGTTGGCAAACTGCGGCTCGCGAGCCACATGTGGCTCTTTGGCCCCTTGAGCGTGGCTCTTCCACAAAATACCACGTGCGGGCGTGCACGTACAGTGTGATTGAAACTTCGTGGCCCATGCGTAGAAGTCGGTATTTTGTGGAAGAGCCACACTCAAGGGGACAAAGAGCCTCATGTGGCTCGCGAGCCACGGTTTGCCGAGCCCAGTTTGCCTACCACTGTGATAGATAGTCCTTGAAAGGGTGACCTGAGTCTTAGCAACCACAAGTGTGCTCTATGAACTGCAGTTAAACAGGGTCTAGGCACATACAAAGGATGCTCAGACAAGGCTTCATCAGAGAACAACACTGATGCTGTTAGAACATTCAGAGAATTAACCCACATGACAACCTTGAAAGAAATTGGTCTACAAAACAGAATGTTACTAATTCTCAAAAGAGGAATACAGACTAAATTAGCTGATTAGCTCATATTTTCCACTCATAAAACTTACTTTATAACTAAAAAACTAAGATATAATTACAATATTGCTTGGTGAGGACAGAATATGAATTAAAATGAAGAATATGTGCTGAATAATTACAATGGCTCTTGTTATAAAGATCTGAAGCCTATGGTAATCTTTTGAATCGGTAGATTTAAATTCACACTTTTACTGTAAACATTGCAAGGTATGGGATCAACTTTAATCAATCTGTACAATGTATTTTCAGTGCATACAGGAACAGGCAAGTATGTCCTGTTGCAGCAATGTATGTCAGAAGTATATTTGAGCTTAGCAGACACTAAAATATGTTTCTCACCCTAAGAAATAAGAGGGTTAACATAAGATCAGGATAAAAAAACAAAACAGTTCCTAGGAGTATATACGAATGGTTAAAGGGTTCAAAGGTAGTGCTTAAATGAAACTAAAATAGTATGTGATAGCGACTAGAGCTTTTAAAGTCCTGAGGGGCATTGTTTGTTATACTGCATTAGTATAATAATAGTGAGTGTATTTATGCTATCAATGGAGGAGAGTGAGAGTAAGAGACAGGAATTTATTCTTAAGCCTGACAATAATGATTGTGTTATACACTATTGTGTCACAAATAAAAGTAATTTTAAACTTTTGATCTAATGCATCATTGTCCAATAAAGCTGTGTGATGAGGAAACCGTTCTGTGTCAGCCCTGTCCAATGTATTAACCCTTAGCCATATTTGGCTATTGATGAATTGAAATGTGGCTATTGAGGTTGAAGAACTAAGTCTTTAATTTTATTTCATTTTAATTAATTTATTTTAAATAGCTACATGTACCTAGGAGCTGCCATATTGGATTGCACAGGTCTGACGCATCCATCCACCTTCATGATGGAGATCAAATGTTATGTGTTCCAGAGTAATCTTGATCCACTGGTGAAAACAGTATGAACAGATTATTGATCTATGGGCACCCAATTTGCAGGTTCACAACCACCTCCCACCTATTGATACATTGTTTTGCAGACAAGGTGTAAAAAGTTAGCTTGGTTACTAACTTTGACTTGTAAGTTTGTCCCCTGGTTGGAATTCCTCTTTTCAAATGATCAACTGTGAGTTATTTATAAACATAAATGATGTCATCAGTTAGTGTTTGGATATGTGTTTTATGGAGTCATTACGCACAGAGTAAACTTATCCCTTACTTTTATTGGGATCTAACTACCAGCCATAGTTGTAAATCAATTAGATTCTAAATAATAACTTACTGAATTCCTGTGTTAATATTTAGTGGTTGTTAAGTAGTTTACATCCTGTGCTACCACAGTGATCCAACATGATTAAGCATTGCCCCTGCCCTGGAGGAACTTGCAGTCTTTAAATGCCACAGCACTGTAAATAAGCCAGTTACTTTTCCAAAGCAGGCTTAATTAATATGAGACCCCTGGGAAATTGTCAACAATAAATATGAGTTTGCCAACAAGCAGAAATTATTTAACATACAGTATCCTTCCTTTGGACATGCCAGTCACCAAGATCATTATTAAAGTATTAGAATCTATTTGGAGCAGGCAGAAATGCAATAGCCCAAATTATTTCCAGTGTGGCTTTTGTAGCTAATGACCTGATTGAAGAATTTCTGATTGGTTCCTACGTACACGTGAAGTAAAATGCTTAGTGTTAGGATGCGCCTGAATGCCTAAATATATTTAGCAGCACTGTATTTTGCTTATTAGTTTTCTCACTTTTCAAAAATCAACATGGCAAAGTTTGCCTTAAGCATTCTCTCTGTGTTTTCCTCCTTTTACATGCCCAGTTCTCCAATTCTGTGTGTTATTTGGAGGAATAAAAGCAAATGAGAGAAGTCATTCATATGGTGATAAGAGTTCTAGGGTGTTATATTTAAAAAGGTATGGAGTAAGGATCCCACTTTATAAGTATGGCAAGGGGTTAGGGAGAGAGAAGGCCTCCCTGGCACAATGCAAGTCATATACAAGGAGAGGATAAAATACTATGTGTTATTACTGCATTTAATGTACAGGTAGACTTTGCATGAGAAAATATTTGCATTATTATTATTTTAACTATCAATAATGTAGCAGATTTAAAATTAAACTTGTCAATCAATAGCTGAGTTTGAGATTTCTTATGTCACCAAGTGTTGGAAGTAAGTTGAACATCAGAAGTCGTTAAGATTCTGATGTGTTCAGATTTCCAGAAAAGAGAAAAAATTAAAAGTAAAATTATTCATAGTAAAGTAAATTATTTTTTTCTCTTTGAGGTTAAAGCCATAATTGCTATTCTATTTATATGCATTTAAAGATTGGGGTTTAAGCTAATCATGGATGAGGTCCATCTCTCTTATGCTACTACCAATAAGATACAGAATAAACTTAAAATTTAAAAAAATGACTTTTAAATTAATTTGAACATAAAAGTAAGCTTTGAAATTTCATTATTATATCCATTGTATTTTTAGTAATGTTGGTAAAGCATCCCTCATAGGCTAAGTTTTTCTTGATAATGATAATAGTGATGCTTTATATATTTATATAATCTATCTTACCTATTTTCACATTCCCATGAGAGTAACATATTCTTTTAAATCAAATAATATTTTTTAGGTCTCATGCATTCTGCAATATTTTGATAAAAAATAGAGGTTAAACTAGAAATATTAATGAAAATGCAAGCACCTAAAATTTGGGGTCATTCCCCAATTAGTTCACTGTAACCAGAATATTAGAACATAAGCTTGATTTTATCAAATATGACAAAACTATTTGTCTTCCTCTTAGGGAGAATCAAGGCTTATGTATGTCAGTTTATTGAGCTAAACAGATATTAAAATATGTACTTTAATTAAATAAGTACTTTATATTACTTTCTAAATAAATTGATTCATACAGAATATTTGGGGGAAAACAAAATTGAAATATTTTCTGTAAAGATATGTACTATTTTACAATCAATATCCCACCTGGGAAGATCTGCTACTTGACTAGTATAATTAAATCTTACATTTTGGGGAATATTTGGATATTAACAAGTATTTTATATCTGTTATTACATTTAATCACCATAGCTTAGACCCGTGGTTGGCAAACTGCGGCTCGCGAGCCACATGCGGCTCTTTGGCCCCTTGAGTGTGGCTCTTCCTAAGCCTTAGGAGTATGCTAATTAAGTTAATAACAATGTACCTACCTCTATAGTTTAAGTTTAAAAAATTTGGCTCTCAAAAGAAATTTCAATCGTTGTACTGTTGATATTTGGCTCTGTTGACTAATGAGTTTGCCAACCACTGGCTTAGACTATGAAGTCAGACTGGTGCCTGTCTCTGCCCCCAGTTCACCAACATTTAACAGATGGTAAAATGAGACTAGGTTGCTAAAATGACTTTCTTAGATTCAGTTGCAGATTGCTAGTGTCAAGCTTTGGCATTTGACTCCAGGTCTATAACTATTTCTACAGATCATAGATCAGAGAATATGTAAGTTTTAGGAACAGCTAAAACCTTTAAAAAATGGAAACTGATTATGCCACTCTGTACAATGCTTATTTCTTTTAGATCTTTGTCAAGACTACATCATGAATGTATCCATATGATTACTAACTATAGAGCATGGTTTCATTTGTGTATAGCAGCTGATTTCAAAGCTAACTTTGCAGAAAATGTTTTCCAAGTTACCAGGACTACAACCTCAACAATAATATCAAAAAGTTGTAACTTCCTTCCTCCAATTTAATTTGCAGGGCTCATTAACTTCAAAGTCTAAAATGAATTAATTGTACTGTAGCACTTTAAATATAAGCCAAAATTAATGACAACTGCTTGACTGGACACTGGAAGTTATTTACAGACCACTGCATTTTTTCATGTAATGTATTATGATTGTACCTCTCATGTACTCAGAATACATGAAAATAATGTTATTGATATTGAGTTATACCATATGCACCTATTTTCTGCCTTGAATTTATCAGTTCATATATAAATAAATAAAATATAGAAAACATAAAATTTATGAACTCCCCACATTTCACCAATGTCAATTAAAATGAAATTTTCTTGAATGAGAAAGGAATGTTTTTTCTGTGGAAAAAGAAAGGTAGCAAAATGAATTGTTATCATTATTGGCCAACTTTGTGAGAAGCCATATTATGCTTAGGGGATTTATTAATAAGCATTTGACAATGAGAGTGATCTAAAATGATTAAACTAGTTTCACAGTAAGAAATGAAAATAATGGCAAAGGGCAAACGATGTAAAAACCAAAGGGTACATAAAGAAAATAGAGGCTCTCAGAATCTTATTGCTGGTAGGAACTGTAATGATCTTCTCCCTCATCTATAAAGCAATAGAACATCTTTAAGGATGACATCTCCTCTGCTGGAATTTGTCTAGAAAAATAAGTTCCTACCCTCAGGAGACTACTTGTGCCCTTGTTATATAGCTGTAGTTATTCAAAAGTCTCTTCTTATGTGGATTGAAAAGTACTTTCTTTAGAAATTCTGGAGGAAACACTGACCTAAAGCCTCTTTCATTGTGAAGTCTTCATATAATAATAACCTTCCTGACAATATTCTTCCTTCGCCGGCTTCTCTTCTCCAGGAAAATTGTTCTCAATTTTTCAACCATTGACTTAAAAGCATAATTCCAAGATTGCATTCACTTTATTTTCCTTTTATGAAATAAACATTTTTTGACATTTTCTAGTGTTACCTAGTACTTTAAAGGTGTTCTGAAGAAAGGGGTAGCTTTAGCTCTTTTAGTAATAGAAAAACCAAAAGTATATAAAAATGCACCTCTAATAAGACAGACTAATGGAGAATGCTAAAATATTCTTTCATATTTTATTTTTTTATTCCAAGTCAGAACTTTATATTCTTATTTACTTTTTTTTCTGGTCAATCATTATAGCTTAAATATAACTTATTTTCCTATCCAAAATATTAGCTGTTTTCCCAAGCTTTATTCATTTGTGAATTTAAAAAAAAGTGACATTTGAAACCTCATTTAAATTAATGATTATCATGATATGTTGCACAGAGACCAACCCAAAACCTTTCAGAACCTTCCATTTGTGCAAACAAGGATGGACTTTGAGGGCATTATGCTAAGTCAGACCCAGAAGAATAAATACTATATGATCTTACTTACATGTGGAATCTAAAAAAAACCAAACTCATAGATCCAGAGAACAGCTTGGTGGTTGTCAGAAGTGGAGATCAGGGGTGGGGGCAATGGTTGAAAGTGATGAAAAGTAATAAGATGAGCCGATCGATCCTGGAGCTGTCAGGTGCAGCACAGTCACTATAGTTAACGATACTGTATTGTATACTTGAAAGTTGCTAAGAGAGTAAATCTTAAAAGTTCTCATAACAAGAAAATGTGTAAATGTATGATGTGACTGATGTTAACTAACTTGTAATTATTTTGCTATATGTATATATATACACGTGTAAATCGTTCTGTTGTACAAGTTAAACTAGTACAGTGTTTTATGTCAAGTCTATCTCAATAAAACCGGAAGAAAAAAGAACCTTCCAATGAGGAGAAGAAAGCGGGGAGGAGGGGAATCAAGTAGGGTTTAAGAGATGATACAAAGGATATAAAGTCAAAAGAACCACAACAGGGGCAATGCGAACAAATAGTTGGTGTAAGTATTACAGAAAAGGGCAGAGTCTCCTGTGCTAAATTAGTTAAATAGGCAGGAGATCATAGAGGGTAACTGTGTGGGCCCTAAAGCTGAAATGTCTGAGTTTGATTTCTGATTTCACAGAATAATAGGTGTGACTTTGTATAAGATATTTAACTCCTGGGTCTCTGTTCCTGACCTTTAAAATGGGAATAGTAAGTGTGCCCCATAAGAATGACCACAAGGCTGAGCTGAAGCCAAAGGGCTTTATTTATTTATTTATTTATTTATTTATTTATTTATTTCAACAATAAAGATTTATTTTTAAAAAATTAGTGTTTTGGGTTTCTTCAGATAAATTCCAGGAAGTGGGATCTTGGGTCATAATGCAGTTCCATTTTTAATTTTTTGAGCTAACTCCATACAGCTTTTCAAAATGGCTGCATTAATCTGCATCCCCTCCAACTGTGCATGAGGGTTCCCCTTTCTCCACACCTTCACCAGAATTTGTCGTTTGTTGATTTATTGATGGTAGCCATTGTGACAGGGGTGAGGGGATATCCCATTGTGGTTTTACTTTACATTTCTCTGATGATTAGTGATGTCAGGGATCTTTTCATATGTCTAACGGCCATGTTTGTCCTCTTTGGAGAGGTGTCTGTTCAGGTCCTTTGCTTATTTCTTAATTGGATTATTTGAGGTTTGGTGTTGAGTTTTATAAGTCCTTTACAAATTTTGGATATTGTGGATACATCTGGTAAGAGATTCTAAGGGCTTTAGAACACTGCCTGGTATATGGGGAGTGTTCTATTAATTGTTAGCTACATCATCATCAAAGGAAAGCATCTCTTCTGAATTAACAAAATATCCTCTTCTCTCATTTCTCAGAGCAGAGTTGAGACAGAGTAGAGACAGAAAGCCATAAAAGGAGACATTGCTGACAAGGGAACCTTTAACTGCTTTGCTCAGGTCCTGAGGAAATGAGAGCCTGCATGACACAGGCCGGGGGTTGGCATTTGCTTATCTAAGCCAAGGCCAACTCTGTAGAAGCTATAATTAAATTTGAGGGATATTTACAGCAAAATCACACACAGTCTTTCCCATTCAAAGGCAGGCATCACTCAGAATGTCTGTAGTTATCATTAGCCACATACCTGTGGGAACTGGTTAACTTTGGAGTGGTTTGGAGATATTGTTTCTCTCCACCGTGCCTTCCCTGGGATGACTAGAAAATGTACGGGCCATTATGTAGTTGTTCAGAGAGCGAGCCAGCCAGGAAGCTGCTCTTCTGCAGGGTCGAGCGTGGGGGTGAGGAACATGAATTTGACTTGTTTTGAGGGACTGAGTCTTTGGTAAAATTTATTTTCTCAGCAGTTTCACTGATGCCATAATAGATAGTGAAAGATATAAAGGGATACCATTGTGAAAAGTTATTTTACCATGTAGGAAACTTGCAAGAGGATTTATATTTCAGAATGACAGTGACCTAAAGCTCACATCAAAAAATGTCTTGAAGAAAAAAGGTCCAGAATTGTAGCCTATGAAACTATATTACTCAGAATCTTACCCAACTGAATAAAAGCTTTTAAACACCTGGGCCATTTATTCCTCAGTAGAACTTCCTACAAAGAACAAGTTGTTAAAGTGCTATAGATGAAGACATTAATTTCAGACTAATAAAATCTCTCTATTAAAAAAAAAAGAATTGCATGTTATACTACTATTCCTTTTCAGCAATGTAAGCCATTTAATGGTTATGTTTATTAGGGTCATAAATTATGCCTTTAGCTTATGCACTTTATAGTATTTTAGCATCAAAAACTATTGTCATAGAGGTTTGTCTGGTTATGAGACATTCAAATGTTCCTATTTTTATATGAAAAACCAAAAATTTCAAGCATTTAGAGGTATACTTTTGAAAAGTCACCCTACATAATAACAATCTTTGAGTAATTCTACATTTTGTTGTACTACTGCATTAGGTTACTTCTACTTTTAGAGTCATTTCTTTAAAAATTCAGAACAAATTTACCTCCTAAATATTAATTTATATTTTATTATTTTTATAAAGTTATTATTAAAGTTAAATACCTTAAATGTAGAATAACTTATAACTATACATTATCAAAACAAACAGTTAATGGACTTTTTCTTTCTTAAATGTTTTGCAGTTTGCAGTTTGTTAAGTAGACTTGCAGGTGTGGGTTTCTCTGTTACAAGATCTGTATAATGCACCCTGTGCCAATCACCAAAGTCAAATCTTCTCCCATCACCATATACTATTAGAACCCCCTTCTTCCCCTACCCCCTTCCCTCTGGCAACCACCACACTGCTGTTTGTGTTCACAAGTTTCAGTATTATAGCCCACATATGAGAGAAATCATATGGTTCTTAGCTTTTTCTGTCTAACTTATTTCACTTAGCATAATATTCTCAAGATCCATCCATGTTGTTGCACATGGCAATATTTCGGCCTTTCTTATGGCTGAGTCATACTCCATTGTGTATATGTGCCACATCGGCTTTATCCAGTCCTCTATTGCAGGACACTTTGGTTGTTTCCATGTCTTGGCCACCGTGAATAATGCTCCAGTGAGCATAGGGGTGCTGGGTCATATGGTAGCTCTGTTCTTTATTTTTTGAGGACTCACCAGAACTGTCTTTAAGCATTTTTGGTACTTCGGGCTTAGGTAAAAGTAAAGAGCAGTGTGAGTAAACAAATCATCCCACAGTGCTTATATCATCTCCTGCCCTCACTTCTTACTAATACATGGCTAAGAGCAAACTCCCACACCTTCTTAGTTAGTTAGTCTAGGTCTTTTATAATTTAAACAGGACACCAGGTGAATCCAGACTAGTTTACTCTAACAACTTAATTAAATATTGAAGAAAGCAGATAGTGCATGCAGTGGTACCAGGAAAGCAATTGCAGGGAGTCGGCCAGAGAAGGTAGTTGGTCTAAATTAAGTATTGGAAACAGCCTTGGTTTCTGCTTCCCTGACAGATAGATCGGCCATTTAACTTGCCCAGAAGTAAATTTTGAGAAATTATGGGAGGAAGTCAAGGTAGGATGCAGAAGGAAAATAAGCAGGGATTTTAATATATATATATATTCATATATATTTATAGTAAGCATAGAACTTGCAAATAAAATGGAAGCTGATCTTCAGCCTTAGTATTTCTCAGTCTGGAGTGAGGACTTACAGCTGTTAAGGCTGCTCATCCTTGACTTATCATACGCAGTCAATTGAGAAGTGACTAATAGAATTTTAACCGAGCTGTCAGATCTGACATCATATGATCGGTTCTTCATTTGTACTTTCACACTATCCATTCTCAGTTTCTAAAAACAAATAACAAGAACCCTGAACTTTTTGCATAATTTCTCACATTTCAGATCTGATACCCTTTTCTGTAACTCATGACTCTTTTATCTTTTTTTTTTTTCTTTGACAACATAAGATCCTTGGGTAACGTTTGGAAGATTTGCATTAGGGTGTGACTGCATATGCTGTCCCAAAGACAAAATCGTTCATAAGAATTTGCTGCAGATGACCATTTCTAGAATATGTCAATATATTAATATTAATAAATGTTGGAAGTGATGTGCTTCTGGCCTCTCTTAAGTGACCTTTTGCTTAATTTGTGGTTAAACGAAACATGTGCTCCATTTTAGGCTCCATTGCAGTGGAAGCATTTTCAGAACATGGGCCCTGGATTTCAAATCTGTTTTTGGAGATATTAGAACTTTGCTACCCACAGTGTGGTCTGCGAAGCAGCAGCACTGGCATCCCCTGGCAGCTGAAAGAAATGCAGAATTTCAGCTTCAACCAAGAGCTCCTAAACCAAAATTTGTACTTCAAGTAGATCCCTGGGTGATTCACATGTTCATTCAAGTTTAGGCAGCATTGTCTTAGGATATATAGTAGGACACTGAATGTGCCGTTGACCAAATGCTTAATATGAAATGTGGGTAAATGTTCATGAGAGACATAATCCATGAAAATGAGAACAGAGCAGCAAAATGGTGAAATATGTTGAATACCATCAAAGAAGATGGAACCCTTCCTGCACTCCAGCATAAAATCCTTCATAATAAAAGGGTAATATGCAAATTGACCAAACAGCAGAACAACCGAACAACCAATTAAAGCGTAATATGCTAATGATATACTAAGGCTGCTCAACAGCTAACTATGATGTGCACTGACCACCAGGGAGGCAGATGCTCCGACAGGTAGATTAACTTGCTGCTGGGGTCCGGCTGATCGGAACTGTGGGAGATGGGCCGGACATGCCCTGGAGCCCTCCTGCCGTCCCTCCCCAGCCCAATCGTGCACCGGTGGGGTCCCTCAGGCTGGCCTGTGCCCTCTTGCAATCTGAAACCCTTCAGGGGATGTCGGAGAGCAGGTTTCAGCCTGATCCCACAGGCCACTTCCCTTGGGAGGGTGCCAGATGCAGGACTCATGGCTGGCAAGCGCTGCTGTGGCAGCGTGAGCCTCTCCTGATCAAGACTGATTGGGAGCGAGCTTGCGGCAGGCAGAGTGGGGCCGGGATGAGCGGAAGCGGCAGGTAGGAGCTGCAGGCAGCGTTGGACTGTGTTTTCGGCTCGATCCCTGCAGGCCACCCAGAGGGACCCCACCCGTGCACAAATTCGTGCACCAGGCCTCTAGTATAAAAATGTTATGCTATCCTGGGGTCACTTTTTATTGCATTTATATGTTAGGTAGCTTTTAGATATCTATTGTTTAAAATAAAACACTCTAATTAAACAGCATTTCCATAACAACTTTACATATAAATGAGGCATTCTTAATGAAATTCTACAGCTTACTCTTTCTATCTTAAATACTGTGCTATTTTACCTTAATTGTGGTCATTAATCAACTTCATCAGAGAAGACCATAAGAAGAACATAAGTGAAGTCGAAAGGAAATGCTGCAGTAAAGAATTTCTATTTCCCCAAACTGACAGATACAGGATGGGGCAAAAGTAGGTGTATAGTTGTGCATATGGAAAATAATGCAATAATTAATAAATGATTATATAAGAATAAACTCTAGTTCATGTACTCACAACTATAAACCTACTTTTGACCCACCATGTATATATAGTTTTGCTTGCAGAATATTATTTCTATTTTACCAAATATGTGTGTGTGAGTGTGTGTGTGTCTGTGTGTGTGTGTGTGCTTAAACATACGTGCACACAGTCTGTAAAGGTCCATCTTCAATAGGGTTTCATCCACTTACATGTGGTAAAGATATTGAACTAATGAAGGACTGTTTAAAATGTACTTATAGAATAAATAAGTATTACCCTTAAAAATGTGCTTTTGGGAATAATTAATTTTCATGTACCTGTTCAAAGTTATGTAGGAAAGGCCAATTTCAAAAGCCACATTATGAATTTAGGGTGAGATTAAAAACTGGGTCAGTTCTGTTATGCGATGTCCGATTTTCCATTCTGCACATTTCTGTTGACCTTTTCCGTCCCTCATCCTTCCTGTTTCAGGTCCAGTTGACCATTTTTCTGTTCATTACCATGAGCGTAAAAGGTCAGGAAGGGCAGATGCAACAAGAACATACCAGTGGTTTTCTTTATAAATATATCTGACAAAAAAGATTTGGTGGAAGAGGTGAGACTCACTAAAATTATGCTACAATGCTATTTACTGTAGATCAAAATTTACTGTAAAGCTGACCGGCCTTGGAGTTCCTCAGACAGAATAAAGTGAGGCAGTAAAATAGCCAACCTGGGCATTTGGTTGATATATGAGTTTCATTTATTTTTCCATCCTTTATCATCCTCAACATGGATAATCAGAAAATTCCTTTTATTGTTGTTCTTTTGCTCTGATTTTTTTCCCCGAGCCAAGAAATTTTGAAGAGGGTATTGCAATTTTATAAATCATAAGAATTGCCCATCAATGTAAGGAATTTCTCCCTAGAATCTAAATAACAATTATGACCAGTTCACCACTTTTTCAGACCATTCAGGTATCATTTAGTGGATTAATTTCATTAGCATTATTAATACTGTTACAATTCTGTGTGTTAATGTGTGTGTGTTTCAGTCTCAATCGCATTTTTTTCTGTATTCTCTTTTTTATTCAGCATCAACGTCTAAATCCAGTAGTATGCTGGGAAAAGAGTAGTTGCTTTATAAAATTTTGAGAAGAGTAGCTACTGCCAATAGATGATGTCCATGAGGAAAGACAAACTTCTTTTGCTGAGTCACTACTTAGCAAATACTGTTTATTTAGCGGTTGTTTTCATTGTTCGCATAAACTGGAGAAATTCAGCTCTGTTTAGAACAGGAGGGCCGAGGTGTTATTTAATGAACTGGAGCAGTTACGTGAGCGCACTCCAAGGCCCTGTAGTGCTTTCGTACAGTCTCCCAGGGAGAGCCTGGCTAAGTGTTTACTGCTGGCACATTGAACTCAAACTTCAACCTGGCTAAGGCTCTGGCGTTTAAAATATGCAATTGAATCATAAGTGGTATCAATTCTTCCTGTTAGGGATTTGTTTTGCTCCAAAGATTCTGACTTGCCCTGTGTTAGCTCTAGCATGAAGAGGGTGTATGAGTGGCAGATGTTAAGTTGTAAAATCTGTGTCTGAAAAACAGAAAGGCAGATAATTGTACCATATGGTATTTGAACCTGTGATGTTGGCATCCTTCATGCTGGGCTCCAATCTGCCAAGAAAACCAGGCCCTGAAGCTTTGCCAAGTAGCAGAAGTAGCAGCACTTTACCAAGAAGAGATAGCAACTGGTATGTGGCGGGTCTGCTTGATCTAGAAGATGCCCCGCCATGCAGAAATAAACCCGTGGTGAGAGACTGATTTAACTGATTAAAGGAATGGTATAGTGCTATGGTTCCATTGGTTGATCATCAGAAAACTTTGGCTTTGCCTTAGCAATGCATGCCATTGGAAACTTGTTTGTATTTATGAGAACAACCTAGATAACACCGTGAGTAAGTATTCTGTCTTCAAGGCAAAGCATGTGGGAACCATGTGCATAGTGAGAATGTGATGGAAATAGACCATTTTAAGTACAACTGATTGTAGAAGTTGTGTTCTGTAAAGTGCGTTTCACCTGCTGTTAAAAATTGGGTATTCTCCTTGACCATAAGAGCTGTTTAAGTATCGGATTAGCATGGTTTTACAACCTTGACTTTTAACATTATTTTCTTCCCTCTTCCTCAAGATCCTTCTGTAATCTACTTCAGAGAGAGAGAGAGAGAGAGAGAGAGAGAGAGAGAGAGAGAGAGAGAGAGAGAGAGAGAGAGAGAGAAGACAGATAGAAAGAGACATATAATTAGGCTTTATTGCCTTGTTTGTTTCTTTGGTACACATG
This sequence comes from Myotis myotis, assembly GCF_014108235.1. Taxonomy (NCBI): domain Eukaryota; kingdom Metazoa; phylum Chordata; class Mammalia; order Chiroptera; family Vespertilionidae; genus Myotis; species Myotis myotis. Next base: position 71,299,400 of record NW_023416390.1, read on the forward strand.
ATTGAGATTGTAGTACAATGGATATAGCAGCATATCAAAGTATAGCAGGTTTTAAGATATGAGACCTAAATTCAAATAATAAGATTATAATTCTGTGACCTTGAAGAAGGTATTTATCCTCTGCAATCTTCAATTCCCTCAACTATATAATAGCAATTATAATACCTAATTCAGAATGTTCTTGTAAGGATTTAAAAAGATAATGGGTATTATATATGCTTACCAGAGAGCCTGGAACCTAAAAAGTACTCAATAATCAGCACTTATACTATTAATGCAATGCTACTTTTATAGAATTCAATAAAAACATTGTTTTCACTAAAACTATCATAAAATAATTTTTAGAGTTAACATCATTTTGAATGTCATGAAAAAATTAAATATTTAAAAATATTTTTCATCAATAACATTTTAATTTTGGTCTGAAATATACAATGTATACACTCCGCAGATGACTCAAGGCTGTTATGTTTAAGAATGTCTGTACCAACCTCTGGCCTTTCAATTGAGCTGTTTAACATTCTATCTTTTTCTCAAGTACCAATTGATTTATACAAGCATCACCATGTCTCCCAACATGGTCCTTCCAGTGAAAGATGATTAACTACACTTGCACTACCCTGCCCCTCTCACTGGGAAACCATTTGTATGCTAATCAGGCTTTTCAAACATTGTTTATTTGTTTCACATACAACATAGAATTCTTTTTTCAAAATGTGATGCAGTGCTTCAAGGCATATATTTACTTTTCTCTCTTCTCCAGTTTTCGGGTATCCATTCCTTCCAAGCAAATATCAGAGGGTATTTTTTGTTTGTTGGTTGGTTTGTTTTTCCCAAATGACATAAAAAAAGGAATAACTCCTATTAACTAACTTTTATTTTGGTAAATGCACCAATGGAATCAGAAAATATCATTCTACTCATTGTTTACATATATCACAGTTTATCCATGTTGTTTGACCAAGAGTCATGGAATAAATTTCTCTCTAAATCAGACATTTTTTGTTGTTGTTGTTTTTTAAGTCAGTAATATTGTCTTAGGTGAGTCCTACAAAATAAAATAAGCTCGTTCTCTACTTTGTATGGATTTGTTTTCATCTTGTCTAAAGTTTGGTGAAGAATTAATTGCATGAGAAATGAAGTTTATTGCCATGCCTGCATGGCTCAGTGGTTGAGCATCGACCTATAAACCAGGAGGTCACAGTTTGATTCCCAGTCAGGGCACATGCCTGGGTTGCAGGCTCAATCCCCAATGTGGGACATGCAGGAGACAGCCAATCAATGATTCTCTCTCCTCATTGATGTTTCTATCTCCCTCTTCCTCTCCCCTCCTCTCTGAAATCTATAAAACAAATGAAGCTTGTCATTTAGTATATCCTCAAAGTAGCTCTTCTTCTTTGTTCTGAGGACAGGAACTACAGAGACATGTGTTTACTAGTTTTGGTTCCTAACATACTTAGTTGTCAAATGTTGGCTTTGTTACCATTTTCTGAGGGAAAATTAAATAATATTTTTCAAGTGTTTTGGCAATAATTTACATAGAATTCCTTTGACCTGTGACTTATATCAGTTGGGCAATATACCACCAAAGTCCTCTCTTTCATTAATCACCTGACATTATCCTTTCTTTGGTTTTTAGGTCTTATCCTGGGATCTGTATCTAATCATTTATTATTTTAGCCGATAGGGTAAGAGACTGAAAAAATAATCCTCTTCCTTTACAGATTTCTCAAAAAAAAAAAATCCCTCTTAAGAGTGGCAACAACAATGCCTCCATGTGCACAGCCTGGCTCAGAAGCAATTTCTAATACATTTGTGGAATCAAAGATCAGATGACTCTCAGCTGTCCTGACATGTGGAAGAACCAGTAGGCTGCTCTTCCTCACTGCCCCTCAGTGGCAGTAAAACCCCTTTTCTCTGGGAGATGTGTGAATCATCTGAGTTTGGCTTGTCTTTTTCCATTAGGCACCAGTCTTTTAATGTGCTTCCTACCAGGGGTCATATCTGCTTCCAGTTGGGTATGCTTTCCACACAGCCCTGAGCTGTAATCAGGAGCTGCCCCAGGGTTACAGTAAAGGAACCCCAGAAGGAGAGAAAAAACATTGCCTTTAGCACTGAAGCACTTATAGTCTATCCTGTATTTCAGTATAAAATAGTCCCAAATGGAACATTGCACCTTCTGCTTCCTTAGTTATTTTATCTGCAAATTGGGCAAATCTTTTCCTTGCAGAGGAATTTTATGAAATGACTAGTGCATGTGTTTTACCTCTTGAGAATGCAATAGGATTTTTGCACATTGAAAAATAGGCATCTTCTTTCTGGTTCATTGATTTAGGACATCACTATTTATTTAAAAAGAGTTGAGAGCCAACTTTAGAAATTAGCACAATTGCCACCAAGAAGTGTGCCATCGGTATCAATGAAGTGCCCCTTTCTCTGAAACAAAAATGCCTTTGTCTTTTCACTAAAATTTCTGTCTTTATAGTTAATACATTGTTTGTGTAAGAATCTTACTTAAATGCAAATACATTAACACCTAGATCTTCAAGTTGGCTAGCAAAAAGGAGGAGTGTTTAAAAAAGCATACAGGTGGAAGAAGAGATAGAGAGTAGGGTAATCAAGCAAGCAAGTAGCATATGATGGATACATGCAGAGGGATAAAGGTGCATTTAAAACTTCTAAATAACATCATTTTTTAAATCATCCAAGCTGAGTTTCATCCATTTGCAAGGTTTAATGAATGGCAATGTTGCAATGGCAGTCACTCATAAAACAGTGATTTTATTTATTTTCTTATCAATTTGCCCTTAAATGGAAGTTCAGGAAGCAAGACAGTTCATGGGCCTGATAAAGTTTTTATTTCTAAACCTATAGTTTAATAACAACAATACTTTTGAAATGTACATATGATGAATTTTATTTGCAAGTTCTGACTGTATCCTAAAGGTTTACAATTTCTGTGGAGGAGAATGTTATTATTTAACCTACATTTGTTCGATTCAGATGCTGATAGTCAATTAAGTGGACTAAAAAATCACTTGGTATATTCTAAAGTTAGCAGAAAACATACACAAACACACACACAGATGAATGTATGCCTCTCCATTTTAACATAATATTTCCTGATGTGATCTAGAAAGCTTTAAGTAAAGGACTCTTAACTAACCAGCCACTTATTTATACTCTTAGTATGAGACACAATAGTGACTTTGGGTATAGCAGAATTGCTTTAATATGGCATAATCTTTCTTAGGAAACCAGGTGTGCTTTTCATATATTAAATACATAAATAAAGCTCTATATGTTGGATGCAAGGAATTTTCTTACACTGAGATTTCTGAAGAGAAAGGGCTAATGATAAAGGATTTTTAAACCTTGGAACCAGTTGTCAAACTGCGAAATCTCCTTCCCTGGGGGTCTTGAAAAATAGGACAGATGTCACAGATGGCTTAAGGGTAGTGCAGCTGGACAAAATCAATCACTTTTACATCTCTCTCCATTCTTGAAGCTTCGCAACATCCACTTGAAATATGTAAACACACAGCCATTACTAGAACCAGTTTTACACAGAAATTATTTCATCTGAGTGAGTTACTATTCGATTGAATGTACATATCTCTTTAGAAATTGTTAGTCATGTCCCTGTACCCTCAAGTATAATCATCCAGATTACGAAATGATTTAAATTAATATTGTGTTATTTAAAAGTTGAAACTCATAAATCCAATTTTAATTTTCAGTGAAATACTATAAATTTCTTTCACTTTTTTTTTCCATTTAATTAAAATAGTTTGGTGAAATAGCTCACATGTAAAAGTAAATTGTGCTTGAAAATAAGAACAGGGCCTTATAAAATAAAGACAGTCTAGGGAAGTTGTATTATGTTTGCAAATGTATTATGTGATCCAATGTTATCTTTAATATTAATCAGGTACATGATATTAAGTCTCTTTATGTTACATACTAATTTTCCCAAACAACATGCAGTAATTAATGGGTTTCATATGTTTCACAGTTTTCATAAAAGGCATACATTGATGTGATCATTTTGATTTCTCAGCTGTGAAAATTATAATAGATATTATAATGCAATATTCCCATATACTTAATTACATAATAATTATCTTTCCCTTTAAAAGATGATTGTCCATATTTCCAAGAAACTGCATCTGATTGTATGGAAATGATTCTTTCAAAAAGGATATAAACATAAAGATAGAAAAATCAAGCATTTGCAATTAAGTTAATGATGCTCCCAGAATCGTAATGTATTACTTAGTTATAATATACTAAAATAATGTTTTTAACTTACTTAAGGAGAGTTAATTTTGAAGTTAATTTTTAGAAATTCTTAGAATTTATGGGATCTGCAATTGAGTAAATAGAAAATGTCCACAGGAGACAATATTCAAAACCTAAATATTGTAAGGTATTATGTCAATAGAAATAGTCTTTATGTTCCTGGGCATTTTAAAAAACCAGGACTAAGCTTTTCTAGCAGCTACGTTTTAAATAAATTTTCAAATTATAACCAAATCTCAGTCTTTCTTTGTGACTTGACAGGTACAATCAAATGAAATCTAAAACTGCATAATTTATAATGTTTGAATTTTGAAAGCATTTCAAAATTCAGTATCTATTTATTTCCACCCTCTGCTTTATAGCAAAGGCTAAGAAAAGTAGATGAGCTTGCAGGCCAAGAACTTAGAGCCACAGAAAAGCACAGTGTAACCAAGCAGCCCATCTTGATAAGATACAACTTAACATGAGCGATGTGATGGAGTTGATGTGATAGAGTTAAGGTGGAACGGTTAACTTTGGAGGATGAGGATTGATGCTGGTTCTGCTAAGATACAATGATATAGTGACAAGTGGAGATCTTTTACTATACCTGCCATTACAGAAGAAAAATGCCCACTCCTTCACAAAATGTACTATCTCAGTTTTCTTTCATCAGAAAAGATTTGATAAGCTTATGTCTGCCTTTACTACATCTTACTGAACAAAGTAAGATATTTACTCTATGTGTAAAAAATAATTTAAACATTCAAAACATACAGATGAGTCACATTACCTTTGCCTTATCCTAGAAGGCTGGTTTGTAAAATGTTTTAGTTTAAAAATTAATCCTAATTCAACTAATTGGGTAAGGCTTACAAAAATTAATAGATAGATAATGATGGATAGATAGATAGATAGATAGATAGATAGATAGATAGATAGATAGATGATAGATAGATAGATAGGTGGATATAGATATATACATATACTATGCTCCTTTATTGATAGAGTTTTACATTTCCCAATGAAGATTTTCTTTCTTCAGTGAATTACCATATGTCAAATTCTGCTACCTTGCTCAGGTCACCTAAAATTAGATTTGAGGGACTGGAAATATTTTCTGACTAGGCAGTCCCGGAAATGGAAGTGATATTCTCTCTAGGACTATGGTATTGTTAAAATTTTGGATTCTTTCTAGTATTTTGAAATTTCTCACATGCTGCCTGTCCCTCTCCTAGATTCCCCCCGTGTCCACATGATTTAGCAATTAAAGAAGTAATTCCAGGTATATGAGGGAGCCTCCGACCCTGCTCCTTGATACGTTCAGATTATGATTTCTTATTTTCAAATGTTCTGAATGCCTAAACGTCTTCATGGGGTGATCATTTATGCAATATTGGCACGCTCTCAGGAATTCCTGCAAGCTCCATTATAACACGGTTCTCCATAGCACACAAGTAAAGGGTTAAAAGCAGTGAACAGATTGCATCATCTCTCCATTTACAGGATAGACTAAAGAAGCCCCATGAGAAAGTACAAGTCTTTACTTCACAAACAATATTTGGGAATTAAGAATGGATAGTTCCTCAAAACAATAAATACTTTTATTGTCTGGCTTCTGGGAGATTTTAGTTGAAGCAGTCATTACTATTTCTCAACCCACCTCTATTTCCATTTTCCAGAAAGAACAACAAAATACTGGTTTGAGCTGAGTTTTCCAACTGAAGAGTCCTAGCACTGGTCAAAGGGGTTTAAGAAATTGATTCTCTAATTTTGAGGTTAATTCCTAAGACCTGGGCCAGCCTCTACAACTAATTTCTGCTATTTATTCAGTGTAACTTACAAATATCATCATTGCCTTATGTGCTTTAATATGAAGATTTGGGGAGGATGCCTTAAGGTACAATTCATGAAACCATGGCCCCGCTATCTTATTGGTTTATCCAGTGATGATGAAAACCAAGATGAAAGAATATTAAAGATGGCCCTGAGTAGTTTGGCTCCGTTGGTTGGGTGTCGTCCCATGCACCAAAAAGTTGCCAATTTGATTCCTGGTCAGGGCACATGCTGGGGTTGCAGGCTCGATCCCAGTAGGGGGCGTGCAGGAGGCACCCCTTGATGTTTTTTTCTCTTTCTCCCTCTCCCCTCGGTCTCTCTAAAATTAATTTTTAAAAATATTTAAAAAATACCAAAGATGGAAAAGACTATAGTGGTTAGTCCATAAAGAAACCAATTATCTGTTTTAGTCTTTCAAACAAATTTCTCTTATTTCCCAAATTCTTAGTCCTGGAACAATTTAATAGATCTATAGTGCCCCTGAGAAATCCCAAAATTTTTTCCTGTTTTCTCAAAAAATGTAAGTAGCTGAGCCTTTCTTCTGAAGACCAGATGTGCATTTCATTCCTTCTGTCATACTCATCACTTACCTGACAGTCTTAATGAAAAATCACACTTTTATTGGTGCCAACATATGTACCACTCTTTTTTTAAGTACTATTGAGCCACTTTTGGTCTCTAACCATAAAATCTCTAAAATTTCTCAGGTTTGTGAAGTATTCTTTGTGTGGGTTATCTTGTTTTGTTTTCAAAGATCTCAATATATCTGGCCTAAGTACTACTTGACATTTATGCAAAGATGAATGTTTTTAAAGTTTTAGGAATCAGCCAATAAATTTTAAGAAGTATTTTGTGAATATTGGTCATAGAAGTTTATACCTTATCAAAACTAATTCATGTTGTTTAATTTTATTTTTAAAATGGATTTATGTTGCTCAGTCGGCATAGCTCAGTGGTTGAGCATCAACTTATTAACCAGGAAATTATGGTTTGATTCCCGGTCAGGGCACAAGTCCAGGTTGATTCCCAGTATGGGGTGTGCAGCAGACAGCCGATCAATGATTTTCTCTTATCATTGATGTTTCCATCTCTCTCCCTCTCCATTCCTCTCTGAAATCAATAAAAATATATTTAAAAATAAATAAATAAAATGGATTTATGTTAATCTTATAAATACATGTTTCAGTAGCTAAAAATTCTCAGTGAAAACAGTGTCACATTTTGCCCTGGCTAGTGTGGATCAGAGGTTAGAACATCGTCCAAAGAGTGGTAGGCTCAATTCCCAGTCAGGGCACATACCCATATTGTGGGTTTGATCCTCTGGTCCGGTCAGGGCATGCTCATGATGTTTCTCTTTCACATTGATGTTTCTCTTTCTTTCTCTCCCTCTCCCTCCCTCTCCCTCCCTCTCTCTCTAAAAATCTATAAATACATATCCTCAGGTGAGGATTAAAATGCAAAGAAAGAGTTTCACTTTTCTTCTTATAAATTGGATTTAATTTGTGTTTTTGTAATTAGTCGTATATGGAAACAAATGATTATATTTTAAGATATTGATACTCAAGTTAGAGAGACCTGTTACAGTAAAATGAGTTGTGCATGTGTGGAAGCAGGTGTTGGACAAAACTAACAGCCTTTTATGGCAACAATTGTATAAATATAGAAGAAACAATACAGAGGTGTCTGTTAGTGGCAACGCTTCAGCTAGTGAAGCTTCTTCATAAAAATTGTTTACATCCTCAAACACAAAACGTTGAAAACTTTCTTACCATCAAACAAAATCACGTATACCTGTAATGCATATTTGATAAGGCATTTCAAAAAAACCCATCTTCCTTTTCGCAATTCCAGCTTATATTATTTTTCTTGTGTAGTACTTTTGTATTCCTTTTTTCTTCATTTTCTAATTCTTCTGCAATTCTCATAACTTTGCATATCCTAGATAGTATGTTAGATAGGTCTTTTTATTACTTCTGAGCTGTTTTTTTGTTTTGTTTTGTTTTTTTCCTTTTGGGGCTTGCAACAGAAAAAAAAAACAGTTATGAGATACAAGTGTTTACAAAACACAACTCATCTTCTTGGAACATTCTTAATTTAACTATGATAATAACAAGCACTTAGTGATTGCCAGGAAAAATACTGAGAGCTTTTGATATAATCCTCCCAACACCCTGCTGAAGCACAGAGAGGGTATGTATGTTGCTCAAGTTACGCAGTTTGCAAGTGATGGGACCAGGAATTGGACCCAGGAATCTGGCTCCAGTATGTTAATCACTCCGGGATACTGCATTTATTTACATGATTAACACATATTGAATTTGAATTCCTACTCTGAGCCTGCATCTTACAGTGCTCAGTGCTTTGCTATCAATAACTTTTGACATTCATAACAACCCCACAAAGTAGACTCAGTTGATAGTTCCATTTACATATGAGAAACCTAATGCTTAGTTGATTAAATTAATGGCCCATGGGTATTGCTACAACTGTATGCAGTTAAAGCTTAAATGTGTCTGACTATAGAATGAGCTGTTGCCATAATCAGCATCAGATTAATGCATAATTGTAGTCATTTTGGTATGACTGCACTTTGGATTTGAGAGAGCTGAGCAAGATTAAGGATCATTATGGGGAATTTGGGGAGTGCCTACAGAAGAAGTATAGATAGGACTTGGGAATTAGACACAACAATATACCTAAGACTTGGATGTTTGATGAAGATTTGGAATTGGCGACCTTCGAGGAAAGACTCTGTGTTCTGACTTTAGTCTGTCTTTAAAAGCACAAAGGGTGATTATACAAAACGCAGTTACCAACAGCAGGTGAACTCAGGAGTACGCCCCGTTCATCATTGCCTCCTCATTCTTCAGCAAATTCTATTGCGTTATAGTTGCTCAGTGATTTATTTAAACAAAATAATCCATATGTAAATAAGTATATAACTAGCTAGTCTTCATATTCCAGATGAAAAATAAAATCACATTTAGGTTGTCACAAATTCCTTTAAATTCCACAAATATGTTTTTGTTCATGTTACTTGATATAATTTTAACAAGAACCCTGTCAAGAAGTTGTCATTATGTGTATTTCACAGTTTAGGGAATTGAGATTTACAGGATTTAAGTGCCTTGTCCTCCTGTCTAAGGACAAGAGAACAATGACTCAAAGCAACCCACAGGTTTCAATTCATGCTACTTTGAGGGTTGAAAGAATATTTGTGTTTTTAATACATTCTTTGAAAACAAAACTCAAATCTATATTTCCTCTGCAGCTTTTTAAAATTAGTTTTTTAAGCACTTAAGCTAATGTCAATGCCTGTCAGAATTAGAGCTGTTCTCCAGTACTATTTCTATAGTTTTGTTTTGTAAATTAATTCTAGTAATTTTTTTGTTCTTAACAATTTTAGTGTTTTTTTTTTAAAAAAAGCAAAGCTAATCAAGATCAATCTGACCCTTTTTACATTGTTTTCAGGTCCCGAAGAGGTAGAAATCAAGTGTCCCCTGAATCACATCGCTTGCCCTGGTGCCCACAAATGTGTTCACTTGTCCCAGCTGTGCGACGGTGCCTTGGACTGCTCAGATGGGTACGATGAAGGAGCGCATTGCCGGGGTGAGTCCTTGTGAAATTGCAGTACTAAATGTTTCATAGTTTTAATGAAAGTTCAAAGAAAACCTGCCTTTTTTTCAACCATAACCATATCAGTTATTGAGAAAACATAACACTTATTGCCAGACACACTCACTATGCATTTCAAAGCTGTATATATTGTGTTTTACTGAAAAGTGCCGTTAGGGGCAAAACCACACTTAGACTTTGAAGTTGGGCTCTTAAATGATTGTGTATTTCATGGAAAAGAATACTTTTGAGCAAAGGGCAGATAGGAAGTCTCTGTCACAATACAATGATACTGTAGCGTGGTGCATGCTTCTTTCTCTGAACCTTTGCTTAAACAAAGAGTATTTGAAGCAAATCCTCCACAACAAATATATCACTAGCATGTGTTCATGGGATATTTTCCCTGAATATTATTTCTCTGAAGTTATACCAACTTTCTTGTAATTAAAAAAATAAGTAAACATCTAAGTTCTACAGCAGTAAAAGGTTTGTCGATACTAGTATATTAATGATAGGAGGGAGAAGTAATAAAAAATCTCAAAGTTAATGAAAAGTAATGCAAATTGCAAATGGCACATGCTAGTAACATTGGTTAGGGAGAAGGCATGAATGTGAGAGGAGGAAAAGCAAAAGTCCAGGATTAAAGATCTGGAAACAGAATCAAGGTATTCATCAAGGGAATCAGACCGCTAGAGGGAGCCAGGAAAGAAATCACTGAAACACAAGTCTCAACAGTTTCTCACTGGCTGAGGGTAACACAAAGGTTATTCATTGGAGCCGATGTCAAAGCGAAACCTATCTTCCATGCTGAGGGGAGTCCGATGGTAAGGAAAAGAAGGAACTGTAGAAAACTCGAGATGCACGCCTGGCTGTGGACAGATTCACACAAGCTAGTAATCGCTGCCATGCGAAAAAAGGTCAGAGGTCACCAAAAGTTCCAATTTTTCAGCAGGACCTCCACTTCTGCCTGTGTTTAAAGTGTTCAAACTCAGCTACTGCTTTTTAAAACATTGTACAGTCCACAATGTACAGGCCTGACAGGTCTTACTGGCTACCAGTCCCCCAGCTCTGGACTGAAGGAGACTGAATTCAAGATCAGGGAGGGAGAGCTGCGTCGGTAAGAGAGTAAATATTGGAAAGGTATCCAATGGGCTGAGGATGCTGAGGGACCGTAGATCCACTGGGGCACTCGGCCTTTTCTCTCTTCCCAAAGGGACATCCAATTACTCTGTTCTGTGGACAGATTCATACTGAGAAGTTAAAGGCCTTTCTTCTTTGACCCAGTTTCCTTTCCTAGCCTTGTACTCTGACATACTCCCATAAGGAGCCAGCAGATTCCTAGTTTCAGTTAGGAACACATATGTAATAATAATAAGATATTTTATTTTTATTTAAAGGCTTTGTGACATGTATTCTTTTTTATAATTGTATATTAATAAGAATTATATTAACGGAAAGTAAAGTACTAAATTACAAAGTAATAGGTGTAAAAGAGTTTAATTTTCTTTTCAGAAATTAATTGTATTTTCTAGAGCTTAATTCTATCTACTTCAGTTATAATCCCAGCTTCTTATTATATTTAAAAAAAATATTTCAGGCAGACATGTGTGACTAAGCGTCTAACAGTGAAATCATGACATTGCCAAATACTCCTTTGGAGGTGGTCACACAAATTTGAATATCTTAAACATTTTCAGTGCTGTGGATTATACGAAAATATATCTGAGTTCTCTAATGAAATTTATGGTTGTGATCTAATCAATCTAATTAGATATATCTAATAAATGACATGTTAATGATAAACCAGGGAATTCAACAAAAATATAATGCATTTGAACGCAAATTAAATGATATCAAATTTATCTTGATTTTTGAAAAGATCAGCATATACTCCAAACTGAGAAAGAATTAGAGTAGATGCTGTAGTTGTTTATATTTCAAACTTTTTTCCTCTTCCAATTTACATTTTGTAATTGTTCCAAGTTTCCTATCTTTATCACAAATGACAGTCTTTTTCTTTTATAATTTGCCACTAGGAATCTGATTATACTAGTACTTAGTCTTGCCTTTAAAGTCAGCTAATTTATTCACCAAATAAAATATTTTGAAACACCTAAATAATATGTTATAAACTGTGACAAACTTAAAAATAACAAGAATAATGTAAAAAAAAAAAAAAAGAAAAAAGAAAAGAAATAACATAAAGTATATTTGGATTTCTACATGTATTTACCAAAGGATTTTTCACCTAATTCTTGGGACTGGTACAATTAGAGTGGTAAAATCCAGATTACTGAATAGATATAGTCATTTCAAACTTAGTGGTTTAATAAACTATTTCTGCATTGAGGAAAGAAAATTAGAAATATGTTTGCTTCCTGGCATGGGAGAGTGCTCCTAACACTTGGACAAAAAATGAAAAAAAAAATATTTTTGGCCAGCACCAGATTTATCACATGTATGTGGTTTGTGTTTAAATGAAGGAAGATGACTGATTATAGACAAAAGTATATCATAGGATTTGAATCCACTTTCCCACCTGCAATTTTCCTTCTAATTTTGGGTCACTCCTAATGAAAAAATGTTGTTGTTGTTGTTTTTTAAACATAATTAGGCATGAGCCTATCAAGTCTCTGAGGAACTTTCTCACCTACTATCTATAATAATAAAAGAATAATGTGCTAATTAGACCAGGCAGTCGAACGACCTTCTAGCCATCATTCTGGATGTCCTTCTGGATGAATCCGCGGCAGCAGGGGCCAAGGCAGAGGCAGTTAGGGGCAATCAGGCAGGCAGACAGAGTAGTTAGGGGTGATCAGGCAGGCAGGCAGAGTGATTAGGAGGCGATTAGGCAGGTGAGCGGTTAGGAGCCAGTAGTCCTGAATTGTGAGAGGGTGCAGGCCGAACTGAGTGACCCCTCCCCTCCCGTGCATGAATTTCATGCACCAGGCCTCTAATAGACATCTAATAAAGAAACAAAATAGATTAATTCAAACATTGCATCAATCTTTAGAAATGTGTTTCCTCTGCAGAATCGTTCTGTCTGAACCACTTTTCTTTCCATTGCTTCCTTTTTGTTTTGTTCTAAACACAGACTCTAAGTTATTATACATGAAGTCTAAGATATGATTCAAAGATTGACATATTTTTCTAATAAAGGATTTACATTTTCTTATATATCTTTATCCTTTAAGAAAATTAATAAGGAGAAATGTTTAACATTGTGGAGGTGATATTCTAGTCTTGGGAATGCTTTCTTAGCAACTGAATTGTTTTCTGAATGTTTCCTAGAAAAATCAATTTCTCCCTGGTGAAAGTAATAAAATATATCTATTATTAATGATTTTCTATAGCACTGATATTTTAATCTCCATAATTTAACTCCACTTGAGGAAAAAAATTGATTTTTGTATATGGGATACGTATATATAGGAATGTGCTTATAAAATTTTTACAATAAGAATGTTCAAAATCACCACATTATATTTTAGAAAATTGTATCGCTTCCTATACTGTATTTTATATTGGTTGTAATATCACTATATCTAAATTTCATGAGCAATGAAAACACATTTTATGCAGCACAAAGTTCCTTAACAAAGAATAGTTCCACAAAAATTCTTACATCCATACAAAGAATGCTGGACAAATTCAACTAACAGAGACTAGATTGATTGAGATGTATCAAGACGCTATTTTAAAAGTTTACATTTGTAAGATAATTCATTATGTCAGCATGTAAAGTGGCTGTGAGCAAGAGAATCCCTCTTTTTATTCACAACCTTACTTTGATCCATTTGTAGTAGAAAATGGTCCTGCAAGGGAACGCCAGTCTCTAGTATTGTCTGCTAAAAAAATATGGGGACTCTTAGGGTGCCTGCAAAAGGGATTCTATCTCCTGTCTCTAGAAACAATGATTGCACAATATTATGTGATTAATTTCCAGCAATAATACCAAAGTCCTTGTGAATATAAACGGATAATATGTGTGAAGAGTTCCCTAAGACTGATCAGGGAATAGCACTTTCTGACATCTGAGAAGCTTACTACCCATGTGCACAGATATACACAAGCATACATAGATACTGGTCTTTTATGATTTCTCTCTTTTCTATTCTGAGTCTATTCCTAAGTACTTCTGAGTGTATAATATATCTAACTGGTATATTTGATCAGAAACTTAAAGAAATATAAGATTCTCAGATATGTCATCCAACTCCAGGAAATAATGGATAGTAAGAATTTTTAAAATTACACTTGATTATTTTACTTTACCTGCCAGTTGGGATATACATATTTATATGTTACCCGCATTCTACCACTAGTCTATAAAAAACATATTAATACGTGTCCCGCACTCTACTACACTGGTAGAACGTATAAATATGTTTCCTGCATACAATGTGTTAATGCTTCTCAGAAGCAACGTCACAATTCCTAGAAAGAATAGATCTTCTGTAACTGTATCACCCCTTTGCAAGGCTATTACAGATATTGTTTATGTTAACAAGTGACACCTATATGAAATTAGGAGTTTTGTACTTGAAATATATATATATATATATATATATATATATATATATATATATATATGAGAGAGAGAGAGAGAGAGAGAGAGAGAGAGAGAGAGAGAGAGGCTGGTGCACGAATTTGTGCATGGGGCGGGGGGGTGGTCACTCAGCCTGGCTGGTGATCAGGGCTGAATGGGGCTTCTCGCCCAGTCCTAATTGGGGCTGGCTGGCTGAGGGGAGGGACTGCAGGAGTTTGGCTGTGGGAGCACACAGACCACCAAAGAGCAGCTTCTGCATTGAGCATCTGTCCCCTGGTGGTCAGTGTGCATCATAGTGACCAGTCGACTGATCATAACGGTCGCTTAGGCTTTTATATTATAGAATATGTATATAGTATATATGTGTGTGTGTGTGTGTGTGTGTGTGTGTGTGTGTGTGCATATGCATCATACATATACATGCACACATATGCATACATAAATAACTACATATATTCATTTTTCAATCTTAGATTTATAAATTCTGTGTAATTAGAAATATGATCTTGTAAAGGTATCTGATTTCTTAACACTGATCTATCAGATATAATTGCTAAACCAGTCCTGCTAAAGAGACTTGGAGTTTAGGTTTCAAACATTTGTTTGAATATATTGACTTCTAGAAACAGTTAATTAACTTAATACCCGTGGGAAAAGAATGACAAAGTAATTTGGCTCTATATCATAGCTGAGCATTGAAAGGATAATCTAAAATAGTTTGTTATTTATTGGAATTTAATATTTTTGTACTGGATTTACATCTTTGATTAATGTTAATGTCTTATATTAATTAGTCTTCTTTGGTCCCAAAAGAATTATTTTGAAGAATAACTGTAGAAACAAGAAAATTTTGTAAATTCAGAGAATGTTGTATAGACACACTAGTAGATTAAACACTGAAGGATCTAACTCAAGAAAAGAGATATTCTTTGTTAAAACGCCATCTCTATTCTATATCTACCTCTCTTTTCAGCGGTTTCTAGCTTATACTACTTTCATATATATTTGTTGTTGTTGTTATTAATCCTCACCTGAGGATATTTTTCCCATTGATTTTTAGAGACAGTGGGAGGGAAGAAGGGGAAGGCGGGGGGTGGGGGGGAGGTAGGGAGAGAGAGAGAAAGAGAGAAACAACAATGTGAGAGACACATCGACTGGTTTCCTCCTGTACGTGTCCCTGGGGGGTGGGGAGCAAACCTGCAACCAAGGTACCTGCCCTTGACTGAAAATTGAACCCAGGAACCTTTGCTATGCAGGATGAGGCTCTAACCATTTAGCAACACTGGCCTGAGCTCTATATTTTTTTAGTTACTCTTTTCTGTGGTGAGAATCCTGGTGCATTATGCATCTTCAATTTTTGCTGAACTGTACCCTCTTTTCAGTTGATTTTGATTTTTAAATAGATGCAAGTCAAAAACTTAGATCCACAGTTCATACCCCAATAAAATATTCTGTCTAACATCTATAGGAGAAGAGCAATTGTTTTGATATAAGAGCTTCATTCCTTGGTTCAAACAACTCCCGTTATACTTGTTCCTCAAACATGCCAAGCTCTTAGGTAGAGAACTCAGAGTCCCCACCCCCAGTAATATCTTCTTTACATAAGAGACTTGCAAATAATTCTACCACTCTTGGTATTGTTCATTTATATCAACATTTGTGGGCACTAGACTCTTCATGTATCTGGATCATTTCCTCATCTTCCTCTTCCTGAGGAAAAACAAAGAAGAGTTTGTAAGAAATAATAACACGTAGGCAATCAAAATGATTTTTTAAATGTGGCAATAGAAACACAATAAAGTTTCTGTATATTAAATTCATTCATTAACTTCAGTAAACTTTTATTGAGCACTGACAGAGTTCCAGACACTTACCTAAGCACTGGAGATGTAGAAAATCCTGTTTTCTGCTTAGTGAAATCCACATGTCATAATGCATGTAGGTAAAAATTGCTAAGGAAGAATAAAATAAAGAGCATATAATTCTGCTTGAGGGAATGCAGAAAAATTTCCCAAGATAGCTTCTAGTTAATGTAAGTCTCACTCTAAGAGTTGGTAGGCAAATGAGAGAAGGAAGAACATTTCAAAAATAGGGAACTAGAGGCACAAGTGCGTAAGAAAACATTGTATGCTTGCCCTAGCTGGTTTGGCTCAGTGCACAGAGTGTCGGCCTGTGAACTGAAAGGCCCCAGGTTTGATTCTAGTCAAGGGCACATGCCTGGGTTGTGGGCTCGATCCCCAATAGGAGGTGTACAGGAGGCAGCCGATCAATGATTCTCTCTCACTGATGTTTCTATTTCTCTATCCCTCTCCCTTCCTCTCTAAAATCAATAAAAAATATATTTACAAAAAAAAACATGGTACGTTCAAGAAAGCTCTGAACTCTTTGGCAATGTTGAAGAGTTCTGAATAGAGAGAGATCAGTTTGGAGCTGCAAACACACACACACACACACACACACACACACACACACACACACACACAAAACCAACAAAATAAAAACAACAACAACAAAAAAACCAACTTGGTATTACACCTAGAGTTGTTACATTAGAATAAGGATGTAGTATGACCCCCTTAAAATGCATTGCAAAAAAACAACAACTATAAAGAGAGTGAAAAATGATACTAGGATATTTCTTTATTATAAGGGTATTATATGACATTGTTTTACTATTAAGCATAAGAAGACTGGAATTGCTGCATGTAGCAGGTTTTGTGATTTATTCTTAGGAGATAAAATCATGCATTATTATAATCATAAAGCTTTGAACTAAATAGTCATCTGTTCTTTCACATTGATCACCTCCCACAACAAAGCATGTTGGGTGTTATCCTTTAATATATCATTTGAATGTAGTTCATGCAAGTGAATGTCAGAGTAGATGACATGGAAAGCCAGATTAAGTAAATTCCATTTCAGAGGAAGCCTAGGAATTTGGAAGGTGTATTTACTATTTTATTTATTAAATTTATTGAGGTGGTTTTAAGCAACCAGAATCCCATCTTTAGCAAGCTACTAAAATGCCACCTCTCTTGATGCCTAAGTTTTGACCTCTTGTATTTTAACTTTGAAAAACATATGACTGCTTCAATATTTTTCAAAAGTATGAATTCATAACAAACTGTCACTCAGCTCTCTACTCAGCCTCAGATGTTGATTCATTATTTGGGTTTTGACACAAGCAGCTTGATATATAAAAATAGAGGGAATTAAAGCCAGTAGCTGAGGTTAACGGAATCCTCAGGAGTCGCACAAAAATGCAGTTTGAGAGTAAGGTTTAAACACAGTGACCTTGAGTTTTCATTTGCCGGTTTTGACTACTGGGCCTTCCCATAGCATATCAGAGAAGTGCAAAACGCTATCGTGCTTCAGCCATCCTTTCTGGCCCATTCTTAAAGCAGCCAGATGGCTTGTAGACAATCAACTGAAGAACATTTTTAAATAAATCTAGGTTCCCTGCCAGTTGTATGAATTGATTGAGCAGCAAGAATGTGCTGAGTGAACAACAAGCTAGAAAACTATATAACAAACTTGGAGAATAATCTATTAATTCTGTCCTCTTGGAAAAAAATTAGCATTTTCATTTGATGAGGAAGAAAATGGAGTCTATTTTAACTCTTTGGAATAAATCTGTTCTACTAACAATAGAAAACTGAAAAAAAAAAATAAGATTCACCCTTTATAATGGGATCTGGAAGAAATAAGGAAATACTTCTCAATAACATTCAATGGAGAAAGTTTAAATTTTGAAAAAACCCACACAGAACACAATCCCATTCTAATGAGAAATAACCATAAATAGATGGAAGACAAGTTTTTTTTCAACTCAATCTAGAATTCTGTTAAGTCTTACAGAACTCTATAGAGAGAGGTTCCTTGAAGTTTTCACAACCTTCAGCCAATGTTTTAAATTTTGAATATCTAACGTGTTCAAAATTGCAGAAACACACATACACCTATTTTGCTGCCTTTTCTCTGATTGCTGTTGTTATCACATATAGTAAACCCTATTCTACTCACGCACATGTGTATTAATGCCATCATAACTGAGTAGCTCAAAGTATAAATAATATTCAGGGGAAAAAAGAGATATGCAACTGGTGACTTCCCAACTCCTCCTTATTAGTCCCTTCCAATCAAATCAAACGATTATTTATTTTTCACTCAGGTGGAGACATAGGGAAATATGCACATATATTTTATGTTTTTCCAAACCTTTCTACAAGAAACTCATTAAATGTTAATCTTCGAGGGGAAATATACCATCCAGATATGTTTACCTTAGCTGAAGATTTGCATCCTAAGTTTGAATTAACAGAAAATGTAAAATCAAATAGTTGCCCTCTCTATGCCCCCGGGATCATACAACCATTCCAGACAACCCACTGTGGTTGTGGAAACCCTAAGTTGCCAAGCAAAGTGAGATCACTCTGCTTTCAGAGCTGCTTCTGAAATAGGCCAGAGATACTGTGAGCCAAGGTTTGAGTGTCAGACACAAGAAGAATGGGAAGTACAAGCCCAAAGAGCACTTTTCAGTTCCATTAGCTGAAACGTGTGCTGTGTTCTCATTCAGGCTACAGGTACGAAACCAAGAGTGCCAAGAAAAAAATCTATTCAGTTCAATAAGCGGCTCAGAGAGCGATGAGTAGAATCACTAAGAACCTGAATTGTCCAATTTTTATTTAGGTCAATTAGATATTACTAAAGAGGTCTCAAAGAAGGTTGGAGAGAAATTAATAGGTATAAAATGCTCTTCAATCTAAATAGTCTATATCAAATTTCTAAATAATTATTACATATAAATTATATATAACATGTATTATATGAAAATGTATAGCCCTAACTGGTTTGGCTCAGTGGATAGAGCATCGGCCTGTGGACTCAAGGGTCCCAGGTTCAATTCCAGTCAAGGGCATGCACCTTGGTTGTGGGGACAAACCAGTAGGGAGTGTGTAGGAGGCAGCTGAATAATGTTTCTCTCTCATGGATGTTTCTACTCTCTATCCCTCTCTCTTCCTCTCTGTAAAAGACCAATAAAATATATATTTAAAAATAAGAAAATGCATATATAGAAATTTGTGTGCATGTATTATATTAGATTTTCCTGCTGTATATCCAGCTGAAATGATTATTTCAAGAAAGTAAAAAAAACACATATTTTTAGGCCTTCACCTCTGTTTTGGTTTATTTGTTCCTGCTTTCAAAACCAGTGTAAGTTGATATTTCTACTAGTTATGTTCTTATTTTGAGTGCTATGTCTATTCCCAGACAGATGGCTTCTAGTTCCTTTTCCATAAATCAGGTTTGTATCCTACCCATGTAAGTTATTTACTCAAAACAAAATGTGCACAACTGAGAAAAATATGTTTCAGTCAAAGCCTACTCATCTCTCACCTAATATAGTATAACTTCTGTATTGAGGTGAACTTTTCAATACAAATGCACCTTGGTCTAGTAGTTCATTCTTTCTCTTCCTCTGTGTACATCTCATAACCCTGATAGATTGGAAAAACCCAAAAAAACCCTCACATTCAACTTCTACCTCAATCACTTCACTACAAGGACTCAATCAACTAGGTAAGGAAGACAAGCACACAGGAAGCAGAGTGCTACAGTGCAACGTGCATGGGGCTCTCCGAGAGTAACTCACTGGGTAAAGTGTGCCACACTGTATGCGGGGATTATTGTCCACACAGTGTGCCTATGTCAGGAAGATTCACTCCTGCATTTTGCCTAAAGCGATTTGCTCCTTTAAGTTTTGTTTCTTCTTGTTTACAAAGAGAGAATCAGCCATAACGTTCTCTCAGTCAGAAACAGAACTGTAGAATAATAGGGCCAGAAGGGACTTTGAGAGGTTACCCAGTCCATCCATCTGCCTGGAGGCTGGACTGAACCCAAACTTGCCTAGACAGATTGCTATCTACTCAATTTGGAAGGCCTCCAGGGAGAGAAATCCTAACAACAACTTTTAGTAAGGGAATCAGTGCTTAGCAATTTGCATTCTGAGCAAATGCTTGCATATTGTATTATAAAATTCCCCATGCCCTGTCGGTTTTTAGCTTTTTTCCTCCAACAGATTCCGTGTTCCAGTAGCTGAATCATGTCGTTCTTTCACTTTCCCAGATAGCTTTACATTTTCAAATCTCAAAAGTTATAAACCATACCTCCCAACTGAAATGCAGGTTAATGGTGGGACTAGTATCCACTGTAATCAGCTGTTCCAGCTCCTGACTGACAGGATTCCTCTGTGGATATTTTCTTACACCTTAGTATTGTCTTGTTCACTCATGTTGTATCAATTAGAAATTATCTTTGGGCATGAATAACGAAGATCTTTAAAAGACTTTAAAAAATAGAAGTTTATTTTTTCTTTCATGTAAAAAATGTCCAGGGATAGATAGACATTCCAAGGCAGGTAAGGTGATTTCATGATGATTTAACTACTCATATTTTTGTTTTGCCATCTTGTTACTTATTTTGCATCCTCTAGGTAGGCTCTTGGTCAGATGGCCCCTGCAGCTCAGAATATCAGGTTCCCATCCCAAGAGGAAGGAAAAGGAATAAAATGCCCCTACTAAGCAAGTCAACCTCTTTCTTAAGGTACTTTCCAGAAGCCTGATTCCAAAATTTGCATCACCATGCCATTGGCCAGGATTTTAACACAGAGCCACTCTTATTTGCATGAAAGGCTGGGAGATGTAGTTTTTTGTTTTTGTTTTTAAATATATTTTATTGATTTTTTACAGAGAGGAAGGGAGAGGGATAGAGAATTAGGAGCATGGATGAGAGAGAAACATCGATCAACTGCCTCCTGTACACTCCCCTCTGGGGATGTGCCCGCAACCAAGGTACATGCCCTTGATTGGAATCGAACCTGGGACCCCTCAGTCCGCAGGCCGACACTCTATCCAATGAGCCAAACCAGCCAGGGCAAGATCTAGTTTTTTAAGTATATAAACACTGTTTCAATGAAAGCAGACTTGGAAGAGGGGGTAATGAATATTTGGGAGGAACTAGAAGTTTATTCTTTATATGCTTTAATAGAATAATTAAACCGTTGATTGTGCGCCAGATAGGTGTTGCAGTTGTGCTATCTTTGATAAACAATATAAAAGGATTCTGAAGGACAGAGAGAGCTGACCATTCAATAACTCCATGGCTTTGAAAATCAGCAAAATGAGATGTTTGGACAATACGCTAAGCTTCATTCCAGATATAAAGTTGTATAAATTTAAATAAAGATGCAGTATACCTAGTAAGTATAACAAAAAGGTCAAGTTGTGCTCTAGCAAAGAGTTACCAAATTTTCAGAGTTAATGTCCATAGAGGATCCTGGGGGCCAGAAAGGGCTGGCTGCTGCCTAAGAAAATAAACATATAGATGTGGTTTCTCTCTTTTTCCCTTCCTTCCTCCTATTCTGTCCTATTCCCTTTTTCACCTTTTTCCCCCCATTTTTTCTTTCTTCCTCTATTGCTATCCTCACTCCCTGCCCCATATCTCATACTTTTTCAGCCTTTATTTTAAAATTTTATCCCTTCAAAATTAGGCTTAATCTTGAGACTTTTTAATAGCTGTGTGAATTTCAAAATCTTTGTTATTAGTTTACATCTGTGGTCAGCCAACCATATTTTATCATTTATTTTTATTATATGGTTTGTCATCATGTATAAATATTTGTTGTTTAATTTAATATTTTGAGAAAGCTAAATCATGCTATATTGCTTTCTTATCTTATTCTCTCTCTGATGGTAAAATTGTTTTGTTTTGTTTTACTTTCCTAAAACTACCAATAATCTCCAACCAATCAGATATACACCAAATATTTTATTTTGTTGCTGTTGACTGTTATTTTGAAGGATCCTTTAATTAGTTTTCCTTTGAATTAATTCTTCTACTTTTTATACCCACAAATAAATTTATATCTGTGAAATATTATTTAAGAAAGCCATTTTTAACACATAGTTCTAGAGACTAAGTAGGCATTTTGTAGACAGTGGAGCCAAAACAACATATTGGATAATTCTAAATATATACAGTATTATATATATATATATATATATATATATATATATATATATATATAGAGAGAGAGAGAGAGAGAGAGAGAGAGAGAGAGAGAGAGGGGGGGAATACATAGTATAATATCATTTGATACCCATTCCAATTAGTTCTAAAATTAAAATTTTTGATGTCTAAGTATGAGAAGAGTAAGATGAAGAAATCTATATGCTTTGCTGAGAAGAATGAAAGTCAGAGGAAAATGTTAGTTATTGTACCAAATTCACTGTACACATAACTCATCCATTTTTTCTTCTCGTTTTTAATGCTGGGTAAATCCACATTAGTACGGCTGTGTGCTTCTCTTTCACTGGGCAGGTTAGGGGCCAGGAACCTTTTGGGATGAAACTGATGGTCTTTTTTACCAGCCACTATGTTAGGAAGATCTGTGTGGATCAGCAGCCAGGACTGTAGCTTTCCTGGTATTAACAATTCATGTCTTTTAGGAGCCTGCAGTTGAGACAAATGTTATCAAATTGCAGTCAGCAATATCTGCCAAACAAGATTTACCGTATTTCTACTTTATACATCGCACTGGATTGCACAGCCCCTAAGGTCAGAAATAAAAAAACCCACAAAAACTTGAAGCACACATATCAAAACATGGATTTTTAAATTGTTAATATATACATATATTTTTTCTGAAATAGAAATAATTATTATGGAAGAAAGAAATAGAAGTCTTACTTTAACAAAATCTAGATACAGAGATATCCTTATTATTGTCAAAGACTTTTGTTTTGCCCTGGGCTAAAGTATCTGTGTTGAAATCCATTTTTTCCCCCCTATTTGTCTGTTGAAATTTTCTTTCAAAGGTTAGTTCATCGATGTATAGTTCCCTTTCTCTTCAATATTTTTTTTCTATCTTCATGTGTCATTGTTTCATTTTGGACATGAGTAATATTTTCCAAAGCAAATATAAGTATTTCCAACATACTAAGTTACAATATTTTTCTTATTTAGATACACATGGAATATATAATAACTTTTTTGATGAGGCAATTAGCACTTAATTCAGTGATGGGTTTGTATGATTTTTTGGTAGTTTGTTTCATTATATTACATGCAACCAATGTACTACATATCTACAAAGGACCAATACTAATCTAAACAAGAAATGCCCAAAGATTTTCAGTGTAAGTTTATGACTAAAGAATATTAAAGGGTCATCTGTCATCTAATTATTTTTATGAGGCCAAGGAAAGGTTGCTTAAGTATAGCCGGTGATTCAGCTCTACTCACATCTAAATAAATTCACATTTGGAAAATTGTGTCAGAAGGGTTTCCTACCTCTTTAAAAAGAAATTACAACATATGCTTCCATCATAGATGCAAATTGCTATGGAGATTTAGGGTCGTATTTCATGCTGTAATAACTATTTAAAATATATTTTTAAGAAATATGTTTTTATTGATTTTATAGAGGAAGGGTGGAAGAGGGAGAGAGAGAAACATTGGTGCATCACTGTCAATCAGCTGCCTCCTATACTCCCCCTGCTGGGGATTGAGCCTGAAACCAGAGCGTGTGCCCTGACTGGGAATCAAACCAGCGACATTCTTGGTGAATGGGTTGGCATTCAACCTCAGAGCCACACTGGCTGTGCAACCCTCAGTATTTTCAATTGTATTGTTTGTTCACTTTTCATAGGACCAATGATTTGATGTTTGATGGCTTTAAACAACTGGTTACTGCTAATATAGTAACAAGCAAGTTATGAAATAAAAACTTAAGCTTTTTTAAATATATATATATATATATATATATATATATATATATATATATGTTAGGGACTACTTTACTTGAGGAATATAAGGAGAGGATAGAGTATTTCCTTTTGCTCTTACTGTAAAATACATTTGAACTAAGATTAAATATGAAGCCTTCATTGAACCAATATGTTTAAAGATCAAATAAGTGTTCAGCATTAGGTACAGTTAGAATTAAACTGTAATTACTTTAAAATACCTTTGTGGAGGTCTAATTTAGTAATATGGAGCAGACTAGGTACCACTAATGCAATCACAATTGATAAAATAGACAAGGAACTAAAATGAAATATGTATAAATGGATGATCTAACAAATAAAAGACAAAACATCATATGTCTGAGGGAAGGCTTTGGGGGGATTGAGTTATACAAACTTATTAAAACAGATTGGAAACCTGATTCATTGGTCCTGGAAACTATGAAGTTTCAGTGAGGTTAACAGTCAAATGGCAGGAAAATAGGATAAAATGAACATTTTGTTTTTGTATGTGCATGTAGTGGATTAAGCTATAGTAAGTAAATAAAAAAAATAGTTTTATAAAGGGTAATTTCCAAAGTTGACTTAATGCCAATTATTTTGTATGATGACAAAGAAGTATTCACTTTAATATTATCATCTTTGTAGTTAGATGGTGAAAACCTGTCTTACATTGAAATGAACTAAATCAGGTTCGGGAAAGGTAGGATCATGCCTTCCCAAAGCGGGGGCTTAGGGGATGGTGAGACATAGAAGAAATATATTATTTGAAAAGAAACATATTTTATTTAAAAGCATGCTCCACAACTGTTGCTTAGGTTGGGTACCGCTGAAGGTAGCTTTCTTCTTGGCCACTAGTGTTTCAGAGACCTGTTATCTTCAGTTACATACTCTATTTATGCTAGTTTCTTATTTTTATAATCTAGTATTTACTGAGCAGCTATAATGCATTTGGCCATGTGCTGGGTATTGAAGATTCAAAATGAAATGATGTTGTCTCTGATCTCAAATGCTCATAGGAAAAGAGAAAATAGACCTATAAACAATTACAAAGCAATATGAACAATTTTGCAATGTTGCATTTGCAACAGTGTGGTGTGGTATGAAGACTGTAGGCATATCAATGAGAATCCATACAGAATGCCAGAAAGCACTCAGTGCTTAAACAGAGGGAACTTGAGGCAGGAAGCCTTCATGTAGTTGGTAGAGAGCTACAAGTCAGCGATGGATGGTGAGGCAACCGAGAGATAAGCAATATGGGAGGCCCCTATCACCTCCAGGGTGGAGAGAAAAAGGGAAGATTCTGTAGTATTGGTCCCAGTTTGTCCTAGGACAGCCATAGCCAAAGAGGAGATGCGGCTGATGCTAGAGATGAGAAGTAAGGGAGAGAGGGAAAGGAAAACCCATCTCTCCTCTCACTGTAGTCCCCTGCTTTCCACTGCTGAGCTCATTCAGAAACAAGCAGATACAGGAGTTACGGAAATGCAGCTTTGAGCCTTGATTTTCTCATTTATTATATGGAACTCTAAGGCCTACCTTGATGAGCTAATGTGATAATTAGTGATAATGTATATAAAATAGCTTGATAGTGCACTGGAGAAACTAGTATTCTCTGAATGAATAATATCTTTATCAATTTGCATATATTCAAATTTAAATAACAACAAGGTTTTAAAAGTGGGTATTTATCAGTTTGCCTCATTGCCTTTCTACTCATACTCAGCAGAGTATCTAGAAGATAATTCTTTTTTTTTTTAAATATATTTTATTGATTTTTTACAGAGAGGAAGGGAGAGAGATAGAGAGTTAGAAACATCGATGAGAGAGAAACATCAATCAGCTGCCTCCTGCACATCTCCCACTGGGGATGTGCCCGCAACCAAGGTACATGCCCCCGACCGGAATCAAACCTGGGACCCCTCAGTCCGCAGGCCGATGCTCTATCCACTGAGCCAAACCGGTTAGGGCTAGAAGATAATTCTTATTCAAATTTACTATTAATGTATTTCATATATTCAACATCACTTGTGGCTGTGTGTGCTAAGTTAGATGCTAAGGATGCGCAATGCACTCTTGCTCCATGATTCAGTGGGTCTATGTAGATTTCATGATGGAAGATTCCCTGCTCCAACTCTTACCCCCACCCCAACTTTTAGTAGTCTTTTTGGGGGCTGCATTCGAAAACAAAAGAAAACTGAATGACACTATAAATTTAGGTACTTGCTGTGCTTGTTGTTCCTGCACAGACCCAAGTTTTCCTGGCTAGGACACTTCAGGCTGAACTCTGAGAAGATGCTGACTGCTGAATAAGCAGCTAAGAGAAGAACTCTGGGCCACTGGGCATGATGTACTCCATCTATTAAAGCAGGAGAAGAAAAACGTTGGAAATCAGTTCTTAGGGAGATATGTAAATTGAAGTTTCTTCCATTGGTTTTCTAATAGTGCCTTTGAAATATTCAAATGGGTAGCTATCAAGTATCTATATATATTAAAAGCCAGTGACCATAAGGTAGAGAGCTAAAAGAAGACCAGAATAAATAATGACCAGAAGACCCCACACTGTGGCCAGCGATCCCAGCCCCTTCCTCCTACTGGCCCCACCCCTGATCAGCCTCCCCCACTGTGATTGAGGGCAGGGCGGCTGGCCAGCCCTCCCGTGGCCCCTCACCCAGGCTGGCTCCACCCCCAGTGGGGACCCCCACCCCAATCAGGGGCGAGGCCAGCCTGAAAATCTCCCATGGCTCCTTGCCCAGGCTGGCCCCACTCCCCAGCCGGGACCCCTCACCCTGATGGGGGTGTGGCTGGTCTGCAAACCACCTCTGGCCCCTTATCCAGGCTGACCCCGCCACCCTCCCCCCCGTGTAGACCCCCAACCCGATTGGGGCTGTGACCAACCTGCAAACCACCCGCAGCTGCTTGCCCAGCAGTTTGGACCCCCTCACTTGGATCTGGGGCCCCCATCAGGGCAGGCCAGCTGGCCCCCACCCATGCACCAGGCCTTTATCCTATATAATAAAAGGGTAATATGCAAATTGATCCTAAAGTCAGAACAAGCAGAAGAACCGCTGGACTAGTCACTATGAAACGCACTGAGCACCTCTCAGTTCTTTTCCCTGGCCAGCAGGCTCGCATTGCCTGATGGCGAACAGGGAACCAGGGCTGGGTGGCGAGGGATGTGGGCGGGGCCAGGCCAAGGCCCCTGCCTCCTCCCGGTTGCCCCACACACAGAGGGCAACCTGAGGCAGGAGCCGGGGCAGGGCCGGCGAGCAAGTGGTAACAGCCTACCTCTCAGTCCCTTCCCCGGGCTGCCAGGCACTGAACACCCATCAGGCACTGATCACCCTTTGGCGAAAGGGGAACTGGGGGTGGGTGGTGGCAGGGGGTGGGGTCGGCTGTGCGCAGCCAGGGAAGATGGCCCTGATCATAGGCCAGGCCTAGGGACTGTACCTGTGCATGATTTTCATGTGCTGAGCCTCTAGTCTCCTATAATTTATTAAATGAATCAATCTTTTAAAAGGTTTTTGATCAGATATCAGGTACCTCCCAGAATGGATTAAATGAATCAATCTTTTCAAAGGTTTTAAAATGGCACATAGGCATTTTCTTCCCTCAAATAAAAGCCACTTTAAGTTCATATTCTCAAAAGTATTGACAACTGCAGTTCTGCAATGTACGGTACAATGATCACTTGTGACTAGAAATTTTCTGTTATATCCTGAGTCCAATGACAGTTTAAAAGAAAGATAGGATGGACTGACTCTGGTATCCACAGCCCTCTTCCTCTTGGGAAATTGCATAAATCAGGGCCCCAGATGAGCATATCCTCTCCTTTCTGGGAGGTACTGGGGGAGCTATAGGTAGGCCATGGGAATGAGCAAGTATGGAATCCCCTGGCCTGTGTTTCTTGGGAGCTCCTCTGTAGCCTCTAGATGTTTGGTAAATACGAAGCCTACCTCTAAGGCTGAAGGTCCAGGGCAAGTCAGTAGGCCTTTTTCACAGGAAGATGGAGGGGTGGAGGGGGGCGGCGGGTTCAGGGGTTCAAACTGATGTCTGTTCCGTGCCCTGCCAAGAGCTGTCTATTCAATGGTTTCAGTCCCTTGGGAGACATAAGAGCAAGCCCCCTGGCCACCAACGCCTGGCACTCAAGGGGTATCCCTGTGAGGACAGGGCACACCTTCTGGCTTCATTCAGCATGGCCACGGAAGAGTCCAGAGTTCCCGCAAGCCCTCTGGCTTCAGTGGGGCCACTGGAGAACCCCATCTGTGGCAAGCCCATCAGCTGCAGAAGAACTGCAAGAGTGTGTGGGGTCAGGCCAAACCCTCCAGTGCTTGCCTGGTAGTGTGGGCACAGAAATAGTGCCCACCAGTGCCAGCACTAGCAAGTTTGAGAGCACACCTCTGTCCTCGGAGAAAGCCCAAGCAGGCCCCTGTGCCTCAGGCAGACACTTGAAGAATCAGCCAATGAATCTTCGTCATATATGGTCTAGGCCGCTTTTTATACCGCTGGGTTTGTGCTGGGTCCCCTGGTGAGTGAGTCTGTGCCTCAGCCCAGGAGGAGCAGATTTTTCCTTCCCCACCACTCTTTTGGCCTCCCAGATAGATTCCCCCTTGGTTTTCAAAGTCAGACTTCTTGGAGTCTCGTCTCTCCAGTTCAGGTCTCAAAGTGAGGAATGCCTGATACAGGCATGGACCCCAACCCCTCCTGAGAGAAGCTTCATGTTTGTGAGGTGTCTTCTGACTGTTGTCATGTCAGGGGTGGGGTGTTTGGTGAAACTGTCTCTGCTCTCCTGCATATCTCGGTGTGGTCCTTTTTTCTTTGTTGTGGAGGAGCTGTTCATTTAGTTTTTAGGTCTTTTTTTAGTGAGAATTGTTCCCTATTATGTGTAGATTTGGTGTGTCCATGCACCAAGGTGAGTGCTGGATCACCTATGCTACCATCTTGAAGTACCTCATCTAAAGGTTCTATTTTATTTACTTCTTTTTAAAATATTTATTGTTGAGAGTATTACAAAAGTCTCCTATTATTTCCCATTGACCTCCCCACCCAGCTTTCACCACACTATCTGAGTCCATATGTTATGCATATATGCATACAATTCCTTTGATTAATCTCTTCCTACCCATCCACCCAGTCTTGCCTTTCCTCTGAGATTAAAGGTTCTATTTTAAATGGAAGAAAAATGATCCAAATAACAGTCTTAAGATGCAAGAGGAGCGGTGAGCAAATATATTAGTAAATATGTAGGTAAATCTACAACAATATTATATTAAATATTAATGAGGTTTCAATTTAGGCCTAAAATAATAAATGTCAATGTAAGTCATGGTAGAAGGATGCTTGGAGATAAAGTCTGGTTAGTTTGCACAAACTATTTAAATGGTTCCACAGTCGTGGTCCCCATAGGGCAGTGGGCACCAGGTCTTAAATAGAGGTTGGAAGTTCCTGCTGGCACATTCCTTGTTTTACTCTTACCAAGAAACATCTCTTTCACACACTTATGAGAGAAACTCTGTGTAATCTCTACACTTTAATATAAATATATTTTTCACAAAAGCACATGGCTAAAAGAATATTTTTGGCAGCAGAGTCTGGGGAGGTGCAGTTCATTATAAACAGGTCACTTTTAGTTGACTGATTTACAAAATTATATTTTGATTTAGAGATAGCTTGAGTACTTTAAATCATGTTTATTTTTCTTGCATGGAACAAAGTTTTATGCCAAATGTCCATTTTTTAAGTTTTTTTTTTCCTAAGTAAGCATTTTAAATACATACTTGGAGACAAGATTATGAGGAAATGAAATAAAATATAGTACGTGATTCTTATATTTAATAAATTACCTTAAACAGGTAATAAGATTATATATACTAGAAAGAATAAATACCAATATGACTTTTAATATACGATTTAAAAATAATTATGGAAGGAATTTCATAAGATGATATAAAAGTATTTACTGCTTTACATATTAGATATATCACCTTAGCACAGAACCTGGTAACAGCACCTCAATACGCATTCGTTTTATGGCATGTACAGCAATTATTATGAGAGTTTGGATAAAGTGAAAATGGAAATTGGATGACTATGGAAGACTAATAGTAAAGGAATTTCAGTTGAGAAATAGGATTAAAATTTGTTTTTGAATAAGGGGAGGGAAGCAAAGACGAAGCATTCTAGATTGATGAAATTGTCTGAATAAAATCAGAGAAACAGGAAAGTAAATTCAAATCCTTATCCTTTTGACTGCAGCACTCAGATTCAGGATAGCATGGTATCTTGAAGGAGGACATATACATAGCAGGCCTTTCATAAATACTATATTCATTCAGTGTTAGCATCAGAAAGTATAAGTGTCAGAGTGGTTACATCCAGGAGTTATAAGAATGTGAGATAAGAAAAATAGGTTACCTCCTGAGAAAGAAATTACCTCTTAGAAGAACCAGCAAGTGTTCATTGGTATAGCACCAAAAGATTAGAGTTGGTTTATCTGCCAGAGATGAAGAGGAAGAGCTACAGGCAAGCAAATAGATTCTAGCATGGTGACAAATATAACAGACAACATTGCAGCTCCCTGGGAAACTTCCTTACTGAGAAGGATTAGAGATGATTGGGCCTTCCTCCAATATCGCAGATTGCTAAGTGGTAAATGTTTTGTTTTTTGAAGAAAATCATGCTAATGAAGATGCATCTAGCCTTTGCTCTGGAGTTTAGAGAAAACAGTGTAGAATTAAGCATTGAGGGAATTGGTCAAATTGAAGGAAAAATGAATATGAATTTGTAGACTAATTGATAACAAATGCAGTCTATTCTAGTTCCAAGAAACACAAGAATTTCCATTAAAAATGCCTTTGATCAGATATTACCAATATTCTAAATTAGACACAGTTGTCCCAGTACAATATTATTTGTTCCCAAATTTGGAGGATGCTCATTCCAGGGCTTGTGTTGTAATTGTAGGCATTTTTCTTTGTTCACTTCCAATTTGGAGATGTATTCAGTGGTTTTCTAAAACTCTTATTTGCCCTTTCTTTCAAGCCTCCTTAATTCAAGTTGTTTAGAGAATGTTGTACAGTTAACACACTCCAAGTAAATTCTTTTTCCCTCCTTAAGTCATCTTAATGAGTTAGCTATTTATGGGAAAAAAAAGTTAATATCATCTTAATGAGTTAGCTAGTTATGGAAAAAATAAGTTTCCTCTTTCCCATGACTATTATTTAAATAGCCACAACAGAGACATTTAATAAATATTTGTTGAAGGGATAAATGAAAGGTAAATACTTCAGTCTAACTTGGTTAATTTACTCAAAATGGTCAGCTACGGAAAATTTAGCTCATTGCCTTTCTTTGTGTTCTTGCCCTCTCTGCAACAATTTTACATGAGATTACTTTGGATTTTTGAATTTATTGAGTTGTAGTTTCAAAACTAATACTGGCAAAATACTCTGGGATGAAAATTTTCTTTTGACAAAAGTTCTAGGTTGAATAATTAATTTCTTAAATATCTGCAAGAGGAGATAACGAAGATCTCAAGTGTATGTTTTTTATATGAGAATACTTCTTTGAGATGTCTTTTTCAAAGCTTGTAATTTCTTCTATGAGGAAAATAAAATAGATAAGTCACACAATAGGTATAATTTTATAGGTGAATCCACAAGACAAGTTTGTTGTTGTTGTTCAATGAATCAGCCCAGAGTACTGATGCATAATAGGCATTCGACATCTGTTTTCTCAATTAATCCTATCTAATAATAGACAAAGATGGTAATTGACCATACCTTCGTTACGCCTCCCATTGGCTAATCAGCATGGTATGCAAATTAGCCGCCAACAAAGATGGCGGCTAATTTGCATACTGCAGGCAGGGCGGGAAGCGCGAGCCACCATCCGGGCCCTGTGTGCAGCCCTGCCCCCAGTCGGGACCCCCGTGTGCCGCCTAAGCCCCGCTCCCTACCGGACCCCGTGTGTCGTCTAATTCCAGCGATTGGTGAGCAGGAAAGTGCAGCTTGTAGGCAGCACCCAGCAAGGACCGCTGCTGGGACGCCATGGTGATCCCAGAGCAGGAAAGGGCGGCCTGCAGGCAGCCCCCATGTGCACCTGCTCCTGGGTCACCATGGCGATCTGTGAGCAGGAAAGCACAGCCTGCAATCAGCACCCCACCCTAGCCACAGCTCAAGGGAGAGTACAACATGCAGTGGAGGCCAGGAGCCTGAGAGATTAACAGAGAGGGGTACCTGCTTCAAGCCTCCACGGTGTGGCTGGGGGCAGGCCCCCAGCAGACACACACACTCACACACACACACACACACACACACGGGACTCCTGCTCTGAGCCTCTGCTGCCAGACTGTGGCCATCAGTAGGACATCCACTATCCACTGAGGGCTCCCAGACTGAGGGGCAGGCTGGGCTGAGGGAACCCCACCCCCCAGTGCACGAATTTCGTACACCGGGCCTCTAGTATCTATATAACTGTCTAGGTAGCTTTGTAATTATTAGTGTGGATTACTCTGCAATTTAAGTAATCTGTGTATGCTCAAAGTATAAATATGTTGAGTTTTTAAGGTGATGTTACTGGTTCACTAAGAATAAAAACTCAAAGCTATGTATTGGTAAATATTGCTTGAATTTAAAGTTTACAAAGTGTATTCTGTGTAAGGTAAACATGGCTGGGTTAAGGCTTCAAACACATACCCATTCTACTAGCACAAAATTCATACTGGAGAGTATTCAGATTATTTTAGCTTAGAAGTCCATTTGCACATATTGTGGAGGTCAAGTAAACAGTTGTACTAGTAAAGCATTTTTACACTGATCTCTATTAGTAGAAATATGTTTTGTTGAACTATGGAATAGTTTGTAAACACTTTAATACTTTAAACCTACACCATTACTCTTACTGCTTTAAACTTTTTAGTTGAAGGGCTGAGTCCTTAGAATTAATAAATACATGACCAAAAATATAAAAATAAAAACCATCTTAGCTTTGAAAAGTGTACTTTAAAAAGTAGACCAGGAACCAAGATGGTGGCATAGGTTAACGCCGGAGTTTGCTGCTTTGAACAACTACTTCAAAAGTGAAACCAAAAAACGGAAGGGACAGCACCCAGAACCACAGGAACGCTGGCTGAGTGGAAGTCCTACAACTAGGAGGAAAGAGAAACGCATATGGACACTCAGAGGAGGCGCAGTGCTGAAGTCAAATTCTGAGGTGCGGAGTGCGTGGAGCGGGCTGGCGGCGGAGGGCGCGGTTGGCGTTTTCAATCGGGAGGGAGTCGCAGACTCTGAGCTCCAGATCCGGGTGAGTCTTTAGGGACCCAGACTCAAACGGGAGAAGCGGGGCTGTCTGGCTTCCGTCAGAGCGAGTGCAGCTTTCTCTCCGAGCTTTGCAGCGGGTGCTGGGACCCAGAGAGGCAGA
The DNA here is from genome assembly GCF_014108235.1 of Myotis myotis. Lineage (NCBI taxonomy): Eukaryota > Metazoa > Chordata > Mammalia > Chiroptera > Vespertilionidae > Myotis > Myotis myotis. Next base: position 71,332,904 of record NW_023416390.1, read on the forward strand.
GCCCCTGGGGAAAGGACTGAGAGCCGCCATAACTGCTCTCTCCGGCCCACCCTGTTGATCCTGTGCGACCCGCCCCGCCCAAGCCCTGCACACAGGCATTTGCTGGATAGCCTCAGGCAAAGGCTAGATTAGCACCTCCCTAGAGGACAGAAGTTCTCTCACTGCTGACACAGCTGATTCTCATAGCCACTTGGCCTGGAGGTCAAACCCTCCCTGGAATTAGCTACAACAATCAAGATTTAACTACAAGACTGCGAACAAAGACCACTAGGGGGTGCACCAAGGAAGCATAACAAAATGCGGAGACAAAGAAACAGGACAAAATTGTCAATGGAAGATATAGAGTTCAGAACCACACTTTTAAGGTCTCTCAAGAACTGTTTAGAAGCCGCCTATAAACTTAATGAGATCTACAAGAAAACTAATGAGACCCTCGATCTTGTATTGGGGAACCAACTAGAAATTAAGCATACACGGACTGAAATAACGAATATTATACAGACTCCCGACAGCAGACCAGAGGAGCGCAAGAATCAAGTCAATGATTTGAAATGCGAGGAAGCAAAAAACACCCAACCAGAAAAGCAAAATGAAAAAAGAATCCCAAAAATATGAGGATAGTGTAAAGAGCCTCTGGGACAGCTTCAAGCGTACCAACATCAGAATTATAGGGGTGCCAGAAGATGAGAGAGAGCAAGATATTGAAAACCTATTTGAAGAAATAATGACAGAAAACTTCCCCCACCTGGTGAAAGAAATGGACTTACAGGTCCAAGAAGTGCGGAGAACCCCAAACAAAAGGAATCCAAAGAGGACCACACCAAGACACATCATAATTAAAATGCCAAGAGCAAAAGATAAAGAGAGAATCTTAAAAACAGCAAGAGAAAGAAACTCAGTTACCTACAAGGGAATAACCATACGACTGTCAGCTGATTTCTCAACAGAAACTTTGCAGGCCAGAAGGGAGTGGCAAGAAATATTCAAAGTGATGAATACCAAGAACCTACAACCAAGATTACTTTATCCAGCAAAGCTATCATTCAGAATTGAAGGTCAGATAAAGAGCTTCACAGATAAGGAAAAGCTAAAGGAGTTCATCACCACCAAACCAGGATTATATGAAATGCTGAAAGGTATCCTTTAAAAAGAGGAAGAGGAAGAAAAAGGTAAAGATACAAATTATGAACAACAAATATGCATCTATCAACAAGTGAATCTAAGAATCAAGTGAATAAATAATCTGATGAACAGAATGAACTGGTGATTATAATAGAATCAGGGACATAGAAAGGGAATGGACTGACTATTCCTGGGGGGGAAAGGGGTGTGGGAGATGCGGGAAGAGACTGGACAAAAATCGTGCACCTATGGATGAGGACAGTGGGTGGGGAGTGAGGGTGGAGGGTGGGGCGGGAACTGGGAGGAGGGGAGCTATGGGGGGGAAAAAAAGAGGAACAAATGTAATAATCTGAACAATAAAGATTTAATTAAAAAAAAAAAAAGTAGACCAAATTAAAGTTTTATACTACCCCTCACCAAATCAGTTCAAAGTAATTGAATATTTACTTATGTGAATAAATGTTCTTAAAACAAATTAATGTTATGGATCTGCTAAAGTAAGTACATTTTTTATTCTTAGTGAAATTTGGAAAACATTAATATGTCACCATTTTAACGTTCTTCCTAGTATCATATAGTTATTTTTAAGATACAACATCTTCATTTTTTAAAATAGGATTTTGATTAATTTGTGATGACAAAGTTGATGATATATAAGAAAATTTTGTTTAATGTGCATCTTACTAAGTACTTTCTCTCTCTCTCTCTCTCTCTCTCTCTCTCTCTCTCTATATATATATATATATATATATACACATATATACATATATTTGTATACACATATATACATATATACATATTATATATATACACATACACATATATACATATATATGTATATACATATATATATGCATTTTGTACCAATACTATTATAATTTACATACAAATGAGAATTGGAGAGGTTAAATATATTTTTCAAAATCAAAGTGTTACAAAACAGACATATACTGGAATTGGAATCTGATCCTTAGCTGAACTCTAGAATCCATGCTCTAATTCACAATTAACTTGTTGAATATCAGAATGAATTAAATGTGTGTTAGGTAAGAACTGTTACAAATGAAAGCAGTGATGGTAAGATTTTTCTCTCTGTGTGTGTCTCTCTCCCCACCTCTACTTTCCTTCCTTCCTTCCTTCCTTCCTTCCTTCCTTCCTTCCTTCCTTCCTTCCTTCTTTCTTTCTTTCTTCTTCCTTCTTCCTTCTTCTTTCTTTCTTTCTTTCTTTCTTTCTTTCTTCTTTTTTTTTTTTCCATCTCTCCCCTCTCCTTATACTTTGTATCCAAATAGTTCTGTTTAAACTAATGGTTCTTAACTAGGTGATTTTGCCACCCAAAGAATATTTGGCAATATCTGGATACATTTTTGGTTGTCTTATCTTTGAAGCTGCAATTGACATCTACTGGATAGAGAACAGGGAAGCTGTTAAATATCTCATACTATATAGGACAACACTGGTTTAAACTAGGAACAACATTTCCCATAGTTTTGTTAATTACCATCTCAGAAAAAAAAGTGTATATCTATCTATATCTTCATAGCAAATATTACTATTCTGTTCATCATGATAGAAAATACATGTTTTTGACCAAAACCAATTCTATATGTGTGATATTTAAGAATCAATGCAGGTCTATCTGCTTAAATTAACTCCTTTCCTCTCTTTGTCTTTTTTATATATCTTGATCAAAAGGATCTATGCTCTTTCTGATCACTCCAGCCAGTACAATGGGCACAATATACTGAGGGTAAAGTAGAATTATGGAGAGACTGGGGAGAAAGAAACCAAATGCCAATGGAATTAGAGATACAAAATCATGTAAAATTTAATGGAGTCTCTGGGCTTCATCAAACACCAATTTCAAAGAATGTTTTTCTTACAGTAAAATATTTAAATAAATTCATGTAGTCTAAAAATTATTCACATTGGCATGTAGCCTTCCAAATGTCAATTTCAATAGTCATAACATTGTAATTAAAATTACATGCTGGAAAATGTCATAAATGTTCTATGCAATGGTGCACTTTATATAATAATCAAGCAGAAATGCAGAATTTATAGAGAAGGTTAGTTTTAATAAAGTTTTGTTTGTTTATCATTCTGTCTGGAAAAAAAGAGTACCTTGCTAAGTAATATATTACTTGATTTAGCAAACAACAACAAAAGATAATGGGTATTAAAATCAAGGAAAGGAAGATTTCTCCTAGTTTTGTTAATTACCATGTTAATGTTACCTGTGATATCTCATTTAAAGCCAGAAATCTTCATTAACAAAGGCTCTGTAGTAAGCATATTGCTCTAAAGAAAGTTTAGCAGCTTTGTTTGGTAAATTGGATAGCTTTCAAAATTTAGAACAGCTTAAAGACCCCAAAAGATTTTTTTTCAAAATATGAAGATTAAAACTTCTTTAAAATGTATGGACATTTAACATACAGCAGTTTCAGTATATTTTCTGTTATTGTTCTTCATATGAATTTTCATTATTTTTATCTATTGTGCTGTAAAAATAAATTATTTTTAAAGTAAAATATATGAAAAACCTTAATTTTATTTTCACATAACTGTATTTTGCTGACTATATGGTATATTTATGAAATACGGACTATGTCACATATACTTTTATATAATGCACTAGAGGCCTGGTGCATGAATTTGTACCCTGGTGGGGTCTAGTCAGCCCACCCCAATGGGAGCCGATAAGGGGCAGGCCTGGCCGGGGCGAGGGGCCGCTGTTGCTCCAGTCATTCCAGTTGTTCTGCGATTCTGTTGCTGGGCTTTTATTATATAAGATTAGTCAGCTCAGACAGCCATAACAAAATATCATAAATTGGTATGGCTTAAACAACAGAAATGTATTTTTCTCACAGTTCTGGAGGCTGGAATTTGGGGTCAGGGTACTAGCATAGCTTCGTTCCATACACCAGAAAGTAGTAGGTCAATTGCCAGTCAGGGCACATGTCCAGGTTGCAGATTCAATGCCCAGTCTAGTGAGTGCAGAAAACAATGGAACCATGTTTCTCTCTCCTCTCTCTCTCTCTCTCTCTCTCCCCCTCCCTCTCTCCCTCTCTCCCTTCCTCTCTCTGAGGTCAATTGTATGAATGATAAATAAATAATGTTCTCTAAGTATGGTTTTAACAGGAAAGACATTAGTGATCTATGAAGTGAAAAACTCGTTATAACACGTATATACAGCATGACCCCATTTAAAAAATATCTATTGATTTCAGAGGAAGGGAGAAGGAGAGAAAGATAGACACATCAATGATGAGACTCATCGATCAGCTGCTTCCTGCACACCCCTACTGAGGATCAAGCCTGAAACCTGACCGGGAATCATATCTTGACTTCCTGGTTCATAGATCGATGCTCAACAACTGAGCCCCACCAGCTGGGCCCCATTTTTATCAATACCAGGCACATGAGGTACATTGGCAAGATCTCACTCCTAGATGAAAGTCTGAAATTGCCCAGACTCCTTTGCAGCTAGGTTTCTGGATATGAATTTGTTTCTGCCGATTGGATGCGCTTGCACAGTATTTTGAAGGCAGAAGTGGGCCAGAGGCATCTTCCCGCAGTTTGGGCTGTTTGCTGCTGGTGATCATGTTTGCAGAGACATGGAGGTTTCTGCAGCAGAATTCAGGCTGTGCACAGGCAGTTATGGCAGAGGCAGTGCCCAGTGACCTGTTTTGTGAGAGCTGGAGGGCACTTGCAAGGACAGCAGTTTCCCGATCTCTGGGTGACAGCTGTGCCAGAGTGTCCTAGAATTTAGTTGTGGCTGAGGAGGCAGCTCCTCTCTCTGTCCAGGGAGTCTTTCCTGGGGGCCCAGCCTAATACCCACTCCTCCAGCTTCCCGATGATTTCCCAAGCACCAGCTCCCTGTGCCAAATTCGTTCCTGCCTAAAATAGCAAAGATCTGAAAACATTTTGGATCTTCTACTTTTAATGAAAACAGTGCTGCACAGGGTCAGGTCTGAGAAGTGGGTGAGGTGTTGTGAAAGGCTCCCTTCTTTGAGTTTCAGCTTCCTCTTCTGTAGAAAGGAGGCTAAAGATGATCTGCTCATAGTTACTGAAGACTTTGGCAGCTGTGTTTCCTGAAGATGGCCACATTTCCCATCCCTTCCTGTGGCCCTGCCTACTTTCCACCACATCCTCTCTCCTGAAGTGGGGCTGACCTCTGACGCGCAGGTAGCCAGTACACCTGCAGAATTCCAAGGCCAAGGCTGAAAAGACGCTGGCCTGCAGCCCCGCCCACTCCACCAGGGTTTCCAGCTCCAGCCCCGCCCACGCTGCTTCTGGCCAGCACTGGGCCTTGCCCTCCTGGCTTGCTTCCCCTCTGGTAGGGGGGCCAGCACCTCGTTGCACACCATGCCCCCCCTGCTGGTGCTGCTGGGCCCAGTGGGTGGGGTAAGAGCCCAGGTTGGGCCTCGCGCCTCCTGGCTGCTGTGTGCCGCTGCCCCCTGAGCCTTGTGGCCCCTATTCCTGCCACTGCTCCAACCCGGGCCAGACGCCGGGTGCTGTGCGCGGGCCGCAGGGACTGCTGTGGCCTCCAGGAAAACCTTCCCAACCCATCCCTGACTCTGGCCCTGATCCTGGGTCCACTTCTGCCAAAGGAGAGCTTTGCCTGCACAGCTGCCTGAGACTGAGGACCTCCAAGGTCCTTGGACCCCAAATTTCTGCCAGCCAGGGCAGTTGGCTGGCTGGCCCCACCTTGATTAGGGTGTTGGGGTGATCCGGCCCGGATCCGGCTGGTTGGCTGCCACGGTGCGTGTCATAGTCACCTGTTGTTCTGGTCATCCTGATCATTCCGCTGTAACAGTTGCCATATATATATATATATATATATGCATTTCCAGTCTTTTAATAAAAGTTATTTTAAAAACTAACAATAGTAAAGGATTTTATCATGTCTTTTTCCAAAGATTTTTCAAATTTTGATAGATTCCCATGTATCTGCAAAGGTGGTGTAATTACCCCTGCATGATGTTTTAAGAGCTCTTTTGAAACTATCATTTTTACTTACGTTGAGGTAACATTTATGGATTAAAATTCATAGGAAGTAATTGAAAACCTTGATTAACTGGAATTGGATGCTCTGACAAGTTGATTTTTCTGGTTAACACACTGTTACCTGAAAAAAGTCTCATTTGTTTCAACTTGCATTATCAAAAACTTTCTAGACTGTAATGTTCAATATTCTTGTTTTCATAATTAGACCACATTGTTAAAAGTGACTCTCTCCTTGTGAATTGATTTTCTTGAATCGTCCCAGGTTACTTATTCTATACATCAGTTCCCATTATAGAGGATTGCAGATGTATAATGTATAAAGGCTAGGAATGATTAGGCATTGGACTACTTCTTAAACCAAAATTGCTGAAGTGAGCTTTTTAAAACCTCATTTGTTTTGTAATTTTATTTTATTTTGTTTATTATTATTTTTTAATACTCTCCCAAGGACATTGTTTTTTTTTGTGTGTGTGTTTTTTTAATTGATTTTTTTTTTTTAAGGGAGAGAGAAAGGGAGAGGGAGAGAGAGAGAGAAAGGCATCCATTGGTTGCCTCCTGTATGTAACCTGATGGGGACTGAACTCGAAACCTAGGCATGTGCCCTGACTAAAAATCAGATGGGTGACCTCTCAGTGCTTGGGATGATGCTCAACCAACTGAGCCACACCAGCCAAGGGCTCAATATATTTTTGAGGGGTTTTTGTTTGTTTGTTTGTTTATTCACTTTGAATCATACATCCCTTGATTTATTTGCAAAGGACTGAACACAGAAAAATAATTAACTGGTAACTCCTTACACTGATTAACTCTACCTACATTACAGGCTGAGTTTGAGCAACAAATTGTACACATTTCTATTGACCTATTGTGCACTGACATTGATTTAAAGTGAGCCATGTAGTTAGCTGCATAATTAGAGAAAAATGTATAATTACACAGAGCAATAGTTGTGGCTTTATGTGTCATTAAATGTAATTATAGTATAAAAGTATTGTAAATTGGTTATTTTTTAGAAGTTACTAATTTGCTTTAATTATATTACAGTTATTACTTCTAGTTCTAAAGTGGAATCATAAAAGATATCTGCCAGAGTTTTAGAGAAAAATTACCTTCACTTCAAAAACAAGTGGGCTTAAAACTTCCTTCTTGTTTTTGTGTGTTTGTTTGTTTTTTATTTCAGAGAGGAAGGGAGAGGGAGAGAGAGATAGAAACATCAATGATAGGAGAGAATCACTAATCGGGTGCTGCCATGACCCCTGCTGGAGAATAAGCTTAAAATCCAGGCATGTGCCCTAGACCAGAATCCAGCCCAGGACCCTTCAGTGACGCTCTATCCATTGAGCCAAACCAGCTAGGGCAAAACTTCCGTCATGTTACCTTTGGTAAACATTGCAAGAAAACTGAAAAAAAAAAAAATGCAGACTACTTAGAACTCATACCATTTTTTTTTATTTTTTTAAATGTTATTTTATTATTTTTTTTCTTTATTGATTAAGGTATTACATATGTGTCTTTATCTCCCCATTGCTCCCTCCACCTCCCCACTCATGTCCTCACCCCCCTAGTGTCTGTGTCCATTGGTTATACGTATAAGACGGGAAACCATAAAAATCTTAGAAGAATCCACAGGCAGCAAAATCTCAGAGATATGCCAAAGCAATATCTTCACTGATACAGCTCCTAGGGCAATGGAAACTAAAGAGAAAATAAACAAATGGGACTACATCAAAATAAAAAGCTTCTGCACAGCAAAAGAAACCATCAATAAAACAATAAGAAAACCCACTGCATGGGAGAACATATTTGCCAATGTTATATCCAGTAAGTGTTTAATCTCCAACATTTACGGGGAATGCATACAACTTAACAAAAGGGAGATAAACAACCCAAACAAAAAATGGGCAATGGACCTAAATAGATACTTTTTGAAAGAGGACATACAGAAGGCCAAGAGACATATGAAAACATGCTCAAAGTCACTAATCATCTGAGAGATGCAAATAAAAAAAAAACAAAAAAAAAAACAATGAGGTACCATCTTACATTTCAGATATGCTATCATCAACATATCAACAAATGACAAGTGCTGGTGAGGATGTGGAGAGAAAGGAACCCTCGTGCACTGCTGATGGGAATGCAGACTGGTGCAGCCACTGTGGAGAACAGTATGGAGTTTCCTCAAAAAACTAAAAATGGAACTCCCATTTGACCCAGTGATCCCACTACTAGGAATATATCCCAAGAAACTAGAAACACCAATCAGAAAGGACATATGCACCCCTATGTTCATAGCAGCACAATTTACCATAGCTAAGATTTGGAAACAGCCTAAATGCCCATCAGCAGATGAGTGGATTGAAAAACTGTGGTACATCTACACAATGGAATACTATGAAGGAACTCCTACCATTTGCAACAGCATGGATGGAACTGGAGAGCACTATGCTAAGTGAAATAAGCCAGTCAGAGATAGATGAATATCACATGATCTCACTTATTTGTGGAATATGATGGAAAAAAACCCAAAAAAACAGATCCAGATACAGAGAAGCATCGATCAGACTGTCAAACCTCACAGGGAAGGCAGGGGAGGTTGGGGAGAAGGGGGAGAGATCAACCAAAGAACTCACAACATTTTAAAATTAGACTGTTTTGCTATTTGGTTTGATTTTTCAAGTTTGTAGAATTTTATAAAGATTTTATTTAAATGGTTGAAATTCTAAATACCATGCTTCTAAATATTCTAAAATCACTATTTTATTTCTACAATTGAACGTAAATGATTGAAATGATTTTAGCACAATTTCAGGAAGTTCTTGTTAAATCCTATCCTTCATCCTAAGATATGGTCTTTCTAAGATATGTAACACGTTCAAAAGTTCTTGACTAGGCCCTTTGCTTGTCTATGCAACTAAAATCTTAGCTCTCATTTTTAATTGTCCCCTAAGACCAACTCTAGTTCCTTTTACTCAACTCGGTATAACTCCTTGGCTTCCATTTGTGTGCAGGGCTGATTTCTCATGGTGATCTCACTGCTTTGTCTGGTTCTCAGCCTGGAATAGATCCTTTCTCTTATTTCTGAGGTTTCAATGTTCCCGGTTGAACCCTCATTTCTTATTCTGTACTAAATTTCGAACCCACCACCACATGAGATGTGTCATCCAGTCCCCGTTCTGCTATTCTACCCTAATCCAAAGCTCTCTTCTAGGAACACTTCCATGGGAAGGTTGAAGAACATAGGAGGCACGGAGGTCATGTTAACAAGGGGTAGGCATTTGTGTAATTAGGAATGAATAAATGTGTATGTAATAACTATGGATCTGGAGGTAAATACAGCACAACCCAAGTTAGATTTATTCAGGTATTTATCCATCTATTTATTCATTTATTCACTTTAATACATACTGGATACTGTTATGTTCCAAACACATAAGCACACAATACAGACACACACACACACACACACACACACACACACAAAGTACCCTGTAGTACAATCCATAGACAAAAGAAACTATGGTAGCATAGATGAAGGGACTCTGAAGTTGACCTAAAGCATCAACCATCTTGATCTATTTAAACCATCCACAAAATTTACCACATACAGAGAAAGAAGTCACTAGCTCAATTAAATAACTTCATTTAAATGTTGATTTAAAAATGTATTTATCTGTGGGAAATAGTTTAATTTAGATGCTTCCCTCCCAAATGTTATAAAATCAATGCACCCCTGCCATTCAGAATCCATATGATGAGAATTTGTATGTATGATATATAAAAGTCAGAGAATACTCTATAATAAGCAAATAATTACTGGCGTTTTAAATACAAACTTTTTAAGTTTAGTTAATGTAAACAAGTATTCAGCTGGCCATATGCCAGCTCCAGTAGCTTGCTTATCAAAATTTGTAAAGGAATTGTTCAGGATTTTGACTGTGCCTGGCATTGGCATATTCCCCTCCCTCTTCTGCTTAAATTCTTTGTGACTATGAAAACAGCATACATTGTATTAAGATGTTAAGATGACAATGCTGATTTTGTTTCTCATGACATTCTCAACATCAGTGTGTTCTGCTCAATATTGTAGACCTAAGGTGTTTCCCTAGAATATACTTTTTAACATTAGGCTCATGTTATTGATAACAAGTTGCACTAAATGTTTACAGTTGGAAATCTATTGAGAACAGTGGCTAAAAGGATCTAAAAGTAAACATAAAATCATGGTCAAATAAACAATGATGACCAAAATGCAATAACAAGATGATTCAAACTCTTCACATGTGATTCATATATACCATGAGGGAGATATCTGAGCCATAGAACATTTTAAGCTCCTCTCTTTGTTCCTTTTCTCCCATTCAGGCAGCTGGTCCCTTAGTATTCTCTTCAAAATTACCCTCAAAACTTCTTCCACTTCTCTAGATGCAGGTCCTTTGTCTACCAGACCAAAAATTTCTCCTGATTCCAAGATACAAACCTCTCTGAGAGAAACCCTTTTGTAAGCCTTCTTTTGCAGAAAGAGGTTGGGGCAGTGAGCATATTCATACACTCGCAATTTGCTTCTATTGCCATATGTACATCAGTGAGCTTTGATTTATGACAATATACAGTTCTTATGCTTAGCCAGGGGAGAAGGGTTTAAATAGCTTGGGTGTGCTTTAGAGATCGAGTATTAGTTTATTTAGTCTCAGTAAAATGGAGGTCATGGCTGCATCTATTTCATTAATGGGAGTTAGCAACTGCTGCATATATCTCATAATTAGATTTACAAAAATGCCAAGATGAGAAACCCAGTGATGCAGCACAATATATTATCCTCATCCAAAGGTGCTTTTTGTCTGAAGAGGCAGATGCCATGTTCTGATAAAAACTATGTGTATTATCTTTAGTTACTAATGCAAATTACTCAATATGAAATGTTGCCAATAAAAGTGGTGTACTTTTGTTTTTTTCTTTCTGAGCAGGAACTGTTGCTTTAAAAAGCCAAAGCATTTATCTGCAAGACTCTATTTCTGAACATATCCCATACAGTAATAATATCTATTATGAATTTATAAGGTGGATTTAGAATCCAAGGAAAATACAGTGGATAAAAAGATGAACAAATAAAAAACACAAACAAACAAACAAAAAAACCCTACACCAAGGGAAGGAAGGACTTCTGGAATTTGGCAGACCCTTTTTACAGGAAAGCAACAATTTAACTGATGGGGGGGGGGGGATATGTATATATATATATATATATGTATATATATATATATAGTCTTAATATGCAGTAATTTTAAGTATCTGGAAATTGCCCTATGGGCATTAAGCAAATGAAGAAATATTCATTAAAGAAAATCTACTCAGTTCCTGACACAACAGCAAGAGGCTAGCATGTAAGCCCATACTGCCTCCCCACTCTTTCAGCTCATGTTATGGAAGCTATATGATGGGTTTGTGCAGTCCAGGAGATGGGGCCCTTCTTCTTCCATCTTCCAGTCTAGGGGTACAGTTTTACTCAGAAGGGGAAGGCTGTTAGTATTTCCCACTCCACCCAATCAGCACATGTTTCAGAAGCTCCATTCCTGGAAGATTTGGCCGAGAGATGTAGTTCTTTCTTCCACCTAGCTCCCACTCATAGCATGAAAGCTCTACCTTAGGCACAGAAGGCCAAGAATATCAGAGGCCTGATCTCCCTGCCAAGCTTCTTTATAGGGTGGGAGTTCAAAACTATTATGGCTAAACTAAGAAGACCAGGGTATGCCAGCCATTCAGTGGCCTGTACCCGCTCATAGACTGAGAGTGGCCCTCAGTGAAAATGAAGGCCCTGCTCCCAGCCTCGGTGCAGAGCTGGGAGGAGTCCACCCCAGGGGAAAAGCAGGGCATAAAATGAGGAGGTCTGCAGCTCTAATTGTGGGGCCTGGCTTTAGTTGGAACAGAGTGAAGAGAAATCCATGCCTCAAGAATTTTTCAAGAACAATCATCAATAATAATAAAAGCATAATATGCTAATTTGACCAGATGTCCTTGCAGACGACCTTCCAGACAAAGCTGGCACTGTGAGGGAAGCCTGGGTCCCAGGTGCCATAGGGAAGCCGGAGTTGGCAGCTGGGGGAAGGAAGGCCTAGTCTTGCATGAATTTAGTGCATCGGGCATCTAGTCTTATCAAATAAAGAGGGAATATGCAAATTGACTCACACCTTAATGGTCAGGATGGCTGCACCCTCAGTGGAGTCCGAGTTCCTATAATGAGCCTTAACAAGCAATCAGGGACCTGAGGCTGTGCCCCCGCCTGGTGGAGCTTGACAGGGTCCTCAGGTTGTGCTCCCTGCCCTGGCACTGGGCTGGGGGACCTCAGGCCGTGCCCTTTGCTCAGGTGGGGCTTGACAGGAACCTCAAGGCATGCCCTCTGTCCCAGCCCGGGCCGGGGGACCTCAGGTCACACCCCCCACCTGGTGGGGCTTGACAGGGGTGGGGCTAGCCTGGTCTGGGTCTCGTGCATGTGGGTGGGTGGGGACTTGACTCTGGTTCCTGTGGCGAGCCCCAGACTCTGACAGGAGAAAGATTTTCATATGCATTTTACTAATTTTCTTTTATCTCTGACACTTCTATTATAGAGAAAGGGCAAATAGCAATATTAAAATATTTCCTCTAATTAATTCCCTTTTAAATGTGCACAAATTTCATGCACTGGGTCACCAGTAGATTATAATAGCCAAAATATAGAAATAACCTATATTTCTATGGATAAAGAAGCTGTGGTATACCACAATAGAATACTGTTCAGCATAAAAGGGAATAAAATCTTGCTATTTGCACCAACATGGATGGACCTCAAGGGCATTATATGAAGTGAAATAAGTCAGGTAGAGAAAGACAAACACTGTATGATCTCACTTACATATGGGGAATAAAAAAATAAGCAGAGAACACATTGGTGGTTGGCAAAGGTGAGAGGGTGAGCAAAATGGGTAAAAAGGGTCAAAAGGTACAAACTTCCAGTCATGGGGATAACTCATGGGGATGGAATGTACAGCATGGTGATATACTTAATAATGCTGCATTGCATATTTGACTTACTAAGAGTAAATCACAAAAGTTCTCAACATAACAATGGAAAAGGAGCAATGGAGACCTAGATAGAGAACAATTAAAAAGCTTCAAGATCAAGTGAAATAGCAGAGCAGCCATAATTTTATTAATAGAGAGAAGCCGGTAAATAGGTATTGCTGTTACCCTGTGGTAACAGCAGACTCTTGGAGTTGGGAAGGTGGTGAATATGCATTGGGTTGCACTCAGGAACAATCAGATCTGGAATTGAAAGCATTACCTAAGCCACACACAGACCCATCAATACAGGATGGATCCTGCATTGCCACAAGGGCCTTACACACAACTTTGTGGACACACATTGACTAAACAATAAGCTACTCTGACCCAGAGACGACTCCGAGGAAGTCAGGCTTCAAGGTAAAATAATGCCTGGCAGTCTCTAAAACGGCATGCATGCTTAAGGCTACACCCTCTCAGGAGTGATCGAAGAGGAAACCCCAAGCTACTAGTCACTGGCTGAATGTGTGGAAAAACTCAATGATGTGTGATAGCAGCTGTGAGCTGATATATATTCACTAATGCTGTGTAGAAATCTATCCGCCAGAGGGGCCAAAAGCATGACCTTTAATCAATAAGTGGCTTGTGCTGACCCAGGGGTAACTCCTTGGTAGCCAGACTAAAAAAATAAAATAAATAAGAGGAAAAATCTGAGCACAGACATCAGAGGTTGCACAATTTAGGAATATACTTTGTAGAATTAGTTCAGCCACATCACTAAACAAACAAATGAAGAAAAGAATAACATTAATAACTCATCCCTCCACCTGATCAATTAGGCAAGAAAAAGAAATGAAAGTCATCCAGATTGGAAAGGAGGAAGTAAAACTATCTCTATTTGCATACGACATGATGTTATATACAGGCATATCTCAGGGATATTGTGAGTGTGGTTCTAGATTACCACAATAAAGGGAATCACACTTTTTTTTGGTTTCCCAGTGCAAATAAATGTTATGTTTACACTATATTGTAATCTATAAAGTGTGCAAGAGCATTAAATCTAAAAAACAATGTACATATCTTAATTAAAAATAATTTATTGCTCAAAACTCTTTCATCTGAGCCTGTTGGAAAAATGGTGCCAATTTGTGAAAAATGCAGTATCCGTGAAGTGTGATAAAATGAAGCCATAAAATAAGATATGCCTGTATAAAATATCCTAATGAATCCACAAAAATCCTATTAGAATTGTAGGGGATTTCAGTAACTTTGTAGGACCCAAGATCTATTCATATTAAAAATAAAAGTTGTATTTTTTTTAATTGATTTTTTACAGAGAGGAAGGGAGAGGGGTAGAGAGTTAGAAACATTGATGAGAGAGAAACATCGATCAGCTGCCTCCTGCACACTCCCCACTGTGGATGTGCCCACAACCAAGGTACATGCCCTTGACCGGAATCGAACCCGGGATCCTTGAGTCCGCAGGCCGATGCTCTATCCACTGAGCCAAACCAGTTAGGGCTAAAAGTTGTATTTTTATCTACTGGCAATTAACATTCTTAAAATGAAATTAAAATAACTCAATAATCAGTAGCTCTAACAATATTTTATTGAATAAATTTAATAAAAGGCTGAATAAATTTAATGAAAGACTTGAAAAATTTCTACATTATAAACTACGGCATATTGTTGAAAGAAATTTAAAAAGACTAAAGTAAATGGAATATTCCAGGTTACAGGCTGGAAAATTAATATTGTTAGGTATTATTAAGTATTAAGTATTGGAGGTATTGAAATTTGTACATATTTTCAGACTGTCCAATTTATAGAGAATATACGTCGGTCATTTTATAAGGTCTAGCCAAATATAGAGTAATATCCCTAATTGTCCTGGCTGTCACTTGATAATTGCCTTTGATTTGTTACAGACCATTATTGTTTTTAAATTAGATGTCTCATTTTGTTTTGGATTATTTCTATATTTCAATTCTTGATGGTAAATAGTGTCTTAATTTCACAAGAAATCTTAAACATTAGTTAGAAATTTAGCATCTAATACAGAACTAGTAAGACAAGACTGAAGTTTACATTAGAATGTAAATGTTTAACAAGCTCTAGGGTAATATTTAACAAAATGTCATAGTTCAAATGACATTTAAAATATATATATATCTTTATTGATGTCATAGAGAAAGGGAGAGGGAGAGAGAGATAGAAACATCAATGATGAAAGAGAATTATTGATTGGCTACCTCCTGCATTCCCCACACTGAAGATCAAGCCTGCCACCCAGGCATGTGCCCTGACCAGGAATCGAGCCATGACTTCCTGGTTCATAGTTTGATGCTGAACCACTGAGCAACACTGGCCAGGCAGATGACATTTACTTTAGGAACCTGTGATAGACACTCCATGGGTAGTATTTTATTTTCTTTGTCTCCCTTTTTATATACTTTGCATGTTTATTTTCTTGATTTTAGATATGAGCATTTTAGGTGGGGTGGTGGGAAGTAGGCTTATACACAGTAAAACATAATTGTCAAAGAAAGAAAGAATAAAGTAAATATGAAAAGTGAAGCAGAAGTCAAAGACTAAAGGGTCTTAAATAGACTGATAAGGTAGCTGCCCAAGTTCTGCCATTTATTTTGATAATCCTACATTCTTTTAAGAAATTGCACAATTTTACTTAACTCCGTAGGTACAGGCTTCTGTCACTTTCCCCTTATGAAAACTTAACTAAGATAAGTCCTTCCCCCAAAATGATCAAACTAGATTTTGTTAACTTCTGGTAAAATACATAAAATAGCATTCAAAAATCACTTGATATTTAATCCTACAATTGTTTTGTCTTTTATTGACTTGATTACTTTTGAGTGCCAGTAGAAAATAGTATGTGTAGATGAAAAAGGGTAAATGTTTCTGAATCATAAGTGAAAACTAATGGGCTTGCATTTTTCAGTGGAAATTTAATTTTTAAGGGCCTGATTGTTTTCAATTGCTTAAGGAAGCAGAAACCATCAAGCAGAAATAGCCAGGGAGGCTGCCCATCCAACAGTCTGGCCCTTTCTCATTCTACCCAAATCACCTGGATTGTCTATGAATTGTTCTCACATGTCTCCATAGTGAGTTTTCTTCTGTTTGCTGAAATAACCAATTTCAACTCCTAGATATAGGAGTGAATGCTAATCAAGTATGTCATAAATAGCACGGGTCATCTGTCAGCTCTGCTGAGAGATCCCTGATCAACACAGAGGTCATAAATTAGAAACTGTACCCATAATCTAAATACAAAAGCAGTAGTTCAAGTAGCATAAAGCAAACTCTAATCCAACCTAGGCAGTGTGTCATATATGAATTCTTTTGGAAGAGGGTAGTGTACTTTTTTTAACATTTTGTGTAGAGGCAGTTCTAAGCATACTAATAATCAGAAGCAATGAGAAATGAAATAAAAGTTAATAGTGACTGGCAAAAACCAGTCATGAGACGTTCATGTCCATACCTGCTGGCAGAGTGCGTCCCGTCAATATTTCTGTCTGTATATACAGAACAGTGAGGGGAGTTGATTCTGGGAGAGCCTTGTGCATCTCAGGAACTAAGCTATAAGACCTCTGGTAGAATGGGCTCAGCATTGGGTCTTAAAAGACATTCTAACACTGTTAATGTGTCAGTTTGTCCAAGGGAATGGTCAGTCTAGGAGATAAATAATAATATTGGCTTTGTGAAACTGCCAATGCATTGCACCGCATCAAACTGAAGGGATCACTCGTTACAACTCAATCAGAAAGCTTTAAAGGAAAGGGATTCAACTACTAGTAAGATGTTTAATTTACTTAACACGCTGAAGCAAGGAATCACTTTGATGATTATCAATGAAAAACAACACCAGATACAAATGGTAGCCACATATGATTTTCAGGTAGCCACACCTGAAAAAGGCAATGTTTTAAAAAGTATGAAGATGCCACATATAAATAAAATCAAAGGTGAGGCAGACTCACAAATACAGAGAACAGACTGACAGCTGTCAGAAGGGAGAGGGTTGGGGACTGGGTGAGAAAAGTGAAGGGATTAAGTAAAGAAACAAAAGAAAGGCTCATGGACATAGACAACAGTATGGTGATTGCCAGTGGGCGTGTGGAACAAGGTATAAGAAGGTAAAGGGGAATAAATGGTGATGGAAGGAGACTTGACTTGGGGTGATAAACACATAATACAATATGCAGATGATGTATTATTGTAGAATTGTATACCTGAAACCTGTATAATTTTATTAACCAATGTCACCCCAATAAATTCAATAAAAAATAAAAATATATATAAAGATGCTAATAGTGTTGTTATTATAGTAACAGCATCCTGAGAGTTTAGTTTTTTGGTGTGTGTGTTTTTTTATGTTGTTGTTTGCTTGGTTGGTTTTTGAGGCAGACTTACTCTTCTATAGCTTTTGTGAAATATACCATTACTAATAGTAAAAATTATACTCTTAAATTATAAAAGTTTAAAGTAAAAAAATACGGAGTATTTTATTTTTATTCATGTGATGACATCCTCTTGACTTTTGTGTACCATCAATGCAATAATAGAGCATTTTATAGCTTTTATGTTGAGGGAGAATGTACTCCTGATAGCAATAAGTGTTGCTTTCATTTCAGCAATTTATTTAAAGTAAAGAAAATTTTATAAATTATATTGGTTTTTGTCCATGGTTAATTTCAGAAATAAGTAATCAGCCAACCATTTGAACAAAGTAGAATAACAATTGGCAGTGATTCATATATTAAGTAAATTTATATTATATTAAACACATTTGTTAGCAGGTACTAGAGAATATTACCACATTTGTGTTATAGCCACAGTGGGGGTGTTTTTTGTATTGGTGATTAATCTAAGCAACAATTTGTCCTACATTTTGAAGTCTGTTGACAACACGATCAAATCCATAATTGTAAGCATCATTTCCTTTCATTCTTATCAAGCTTATATTGGTCTTATTTTCCTAGTGTGATCTTTTATCGATTCACTAGAGGCCCAGAGCACAAAATTTATGCACTCGGGGCGGGGGGGGGGTGGTCCCTCAGCCTGGCCTGCACCCACTCTCAGTCCTGCAGCCCTTGGGGGATGTCTGACTGACAGCTTAGGCCAAGTGGAGTGGGCCTAAGCTGTCAGCTGGGCATCCCTAGTGCTACTGCAGAAGTGGGAGAGGCTCCCGCCACTGACACTGCACTCGCCAGCCGTAAGCCTGGCTCAGGGCTTCTGGCTGAGTGGCGCTCCCCCTGTGGGAGCACACTGACCACCAGGGGGCAGCTCCTGCATTGAGCATCTGCCCCTTGGTGGTCAGTGTGTGTCATAATGACCAGTCGTTCCACTCTTCAGTTGATTTGCATATTGGCCTTTTATTACATATGATTGGTTGAAATGAGCTTTTATGACTATTTTTTACCATTATTCTATAATATCATCATTCTTAAATTATTCTAATATAGATATATATTTCATTAATGTTTAATATAACATATTAACATAAATATAACATTTAATATTTGCATTCCCCAAGTTAAAAATCAAGTAAGATGTTTAATATCTAAGTTGCTGACTTGGGTCAGTGTAAACAATTATAGAATAAAAATGTATGCATTAACAAAGGCTCTGTAGAAATCTAGTAAGAATATAAAATATTGAAAAGTTCTATATAAACAAGGTGATTTATATTTATTTTAACTAAACCTCACTGTCTTGCTCCCCTTGGGAAATCCAACATAAAACAAAAAATAATTCACTAACTACCAAAATAAATATATAAATGGGGGAGAAAAGAAAACAACAACAAAAACATTGATATGAAAGTACCTGCCTCTATAAAATGTGCAGATAATGATTGGAAGAAAAATGAGCAGGTGACAAATCCCTTTCCAACTTTGCTCTTATAGCCTCAAGTTATTGTTTCTAAACTGAGAATTTTTAATCAAGCATTCAAGTAGATCTCTCCTTTCTTTGTCATTGCAAAGAAGCTTTGCTGGTATATTTTTAGAATACTAGAATGAGGAGATAGGCCCACATAAGGACTTGATTATTTCATATACTTCAGAATACTCAAATTGAATGTCATTTTTCTAAAATTTATATTTCAAATATAAGCAATTTTATGCTTATTTTATTTGAAACACCAGCACTATGATTTCTTTTTCTTGTGGTTTTCAAAGTAAATTGGGTTCATTGAATCCTACTACAAGGTTATCCCAAGGGCTAATGCCATAGGACTGTTTACTGAGTAAATTTTTGAGAGATTCAGATAGTGTTCAATATGCTAATGACAGTTCTGGCTTTATATTGAACCTTGGTGTGTAGAGCATTGTTACAACAGAACTTATGGGGGGGGGGGGGCGATGGGGCGATAAGGACACATATGTAATACCTTAATCAATACAGAAAAAAAAAACTTATAGGGAAACAGTGCTAATGAGTTTAACGTAGCACTCACACTTAAAAGAATGAAAATGATGAAAATGATGGAAACTTTTAAATACTTTACATCACTGAAACCCACACAGTAATATAATATATAAACCACGTATTGCAATTATTTTTAATATTTTTATTGATTTTAGAGAGGAAGGAAGAGGGAGAGAAACATCAATGTGAGAAATACCTATTGGCTGCCTCCTGCACGCACCCCAACCAGGGATTAAACCATAAACCTGGTCATGTGCTCTGGCCTGGAATCAAACCAGTGACCTTTTGGTGCATGGGAACGACACTCAACCAAGCCATACTGGCCAGGGCAATTATTTTGCCTTTCAAATTTGAATGGGTGTAGTAATGAAGATTCAGAAAGTCCAGTCTTGAGAGTTACAAATCCTAGTACTTAAAACTACTTAAAAAATTAGGCGTCATTGAAGTAGTTATTTAAGAAGATGACATAACTCCATCAAAACGTAGAGTCTGGTATGTAATACTTTAAACAATAAAGATTTTAAAATAAAAAGCTTCTTTACATTCACATACACACACACACAACGTAGAGTGTACTTATTAAACTTCAATGTATCATCAACCTAATCTGACAGCAATTGTGCTTTTGGTTTTCTTTAGATATTATGTCTTTTGACTGAATACTTTTTAAAATTTTAAAATAGAGGTGATATGTCTAACCCACTGATACTAGGCACATGAAAGTCAATATAAATATCTTCTATTTAGTGTTTTATTTTCTTAAAGATCCAAAAGCACTTTTATATTTAAACCTAAAAATGCATGTTTAAATAAATATAATTTAGAGATAGAAAACCGGTATTGGTTTCAAAGCATATATTGTTCCATATGGTACAGAGTAAAAATCAGAAATATTTTTAAAATTATTTTAAATCGATAAATATTTGTATTATAAATCTAAAAGGATAATGTATTACAGGAACCTATTTAAAAAGGTACCATTTGTGAGTTTTTTGTTGTTACATATGCTTTTACCAAGTTATAAGCCTGTGGTTTAATTTAAATAGCTGTTTAAACATCCAAGAAAATGTTGACTACAGGACCAAAATAAGATGAGTAACCTCTTTCATTGGAAAGGGTGGGCTAGAAAATTTTGGGGGGTGATGTTGGTGGTGACTATTATGCATCTTATTAATTCAATATCTGTGAAATTCTTGATGCATCAGTTTAAATATCCCCACTTCTTCCAGTGGCTGTGGCTGACTCCTTGAGCATGCTGTGGAAGATAATTATTATTGTTGCCAGTTAATTGCTCTCTCCATCTGTGCATCAGCTGTAAAATATATTTACCCCAAACAAAATCTCTGGCAGTTTCCTGGTGAGAGGGCAATTTTAAACAGCTTTCCATGTAGGTACAGCATCGACATGCGCATCAGCCAGTTCCAATGCATTGCATAGTGCAGAACCACTGAGATAATTGTCTTTCAGGAGGTAGGGGTTAGGGAGAAGTCATTAAAAAGAGAAAAAAAATATTGAATAGGACAGTAAAATTAAATATTTACTATTTTCCTCTCAACCTTTTACTATCCCCAGTTTGTTCCTTCCAATTTCCCAATTTTTATGTGTTTTCTTTTTCTTTCATAAAAATAAAATAAGAATGTGATGGATAGTATTTTCATTTACCAACTTTTCTTTTTGCTATAACAGATTTAATTCAATTATCAAGCCGCTTAGTTACTTCTTTTCTTTCTTAATATCTTAAACATCAAGCCTTGCAGTTGAGAAATTGGTGGAATGCTTCAAACTTAATATCTATATTGATATTCTGTGCCAGGGAGTGTTAATGTAATGAGAGATAGGGAATTTTACAAATGTGGTAAGAAGCAAGACATTAACCTCATCAAGTATATAAGCATAAATATTATGGTTGATCTGATGAGAAAGGGTAGGGCAAAGATAAGTATGCATTTAAAAGTTATAAATAAAATGTAATCCAAAATGGTGAATACATATGTATATATAAGATATACATGAAATATTTTGTGAAACTCCATTTTATATTCTTCTTATAATTTTTCATTAAATAAAAAACATTCTCCACCTGAGAAGTTTATCATCTCCAAGTTTTTAAAGATAATTTAGTGATTTAAGCTGAAATTAATAATAGACATGAAGATAGGAAAACTTGCAAAGAAACCTTTTCAGAAACAAGAGTGTAGGATTACAGTGTATGTCCATTGACTTATAATTTTGGTTTATAGTTGTCTTATTTTTTCCTCCAAATTTTACCTTCTTTGAACAGTCTAATTTTCCTGAAATTCAACCATGTTCCAAACCCATCCTAAGGTTAAGTGCTGTAGTGAACATCTATACATGGGAAAGTAATTATAATAATAAGAACTGACATTTAATGCGTAATTCATATCCATTAACTTATTTCCTTCTTGTTATAATTATATGTGATAGGTACTATCATTATCTCCACTTTGCAAATGAGAAAATGTAAATGATCAAGTCACAATAAGACTATCATTTGTCAGAATTTATTCACTCATTCAGAAAATATTTACTGACTACCTACTATAGTAGGTGCAGACATGTTTTTATGTAATGAAAATTATAAAAAGAATATAAGATGGACCTACTTTATGCAATGTTGAATTCTGTAATAAACAAAGCAAAGCCTCTCTCTTTGGAAGTTTTATGTTTTGCTGTTATGCTATCCTTAAGACACAAGACAGAAACTTAAAGGTGAAAGAAGTTACTTTCAAGTGGGAAAAACTTAGGAAAGTCTTCACTGAGGAAAGTGATATTTGATGAAGACCTTAAATAGAAATTCTTTTCATTGCAGTAGCATAGAAGGTATAAAAGGTCATAGGGTCTATTTTAGGCAAAGATCAGTCAATACTAAACACAGAATCAATGACAGGAAGCAATATGAGATCAAGTTTGAAAGGTTCTAATTATAAGATATATTTGTGACATATTGTAATTAGCCCGTAATATCCGTTGATTGTTTTCAAAATATGTAACTAGGTGAACTAAAAATAAAACCAACAAAAACATTTTAATAAAGAAATATTAGAAGATAAATTTTAAATGATTCCTTCAAACATATAAAAATAAATCCCCAAGAGTGACATTAGCAAAATGGCAGAATAAGAAGGCCTTACAGAAATACTGATTTAACATGATACACGGACCAAAATATCTTTATAAGAAATCCAGAATTCGGTTACGAGGTTAATGCCCCAGGCAAGCCAAAGCCAAGGAGCGCTGCATTGAAACAAGTCAGTGCAATTTCACTTTACAGCATCAGCCTCTTCCCATGCCAGCACAGCTCGGTGCTTGGAGCAAACACCCGGCTCAGGACTTCTCCCTCAAGAAAAAAGTATGCATCCAGTGTTGCAGCTTTTTATAGGGCCTCCCAAGGAACTAGTTTCTCTCTTGTTTCATTGGGAGTGCTGATAAAACTGGCATAGTTTGGATGACTGGGGCTGCTGAAAACAAAGAAAAAAGAAAAATGGGCTTGGCTTGCAGTAACTGGCACAACTAGGCATGTTTAGGGCAAAGAGTAAAACTTGAGTCTTCTCCCTCAGGAGGGGGGGAGGGGAATGGAGCGCATCCAGTGTTCTGGATTCTCAGAGGGCTGCCCAAGTAATTTATATCTCTCTTCCCTGACTTGGGATGCTGACAGGGAGCTGGCATATTTGAATGCCTACTTGCTACTGACAACAAGATTGCTGCTGTAGAACAGAAAACTGCAGTTCCACACACAGAGAACAATAATATAAGCTCCTAAAAAAGAAAACAGTCCAGTTGGTGTGGCTCAGTGGTTGAGCATCGACCTATGAACCAGGAGGTCATTGTTCGATTCCCGGTCAGGGCACATGCCCAGGTTGCAGCTCCATCCCCAGTGTGGGGCATGCAGTAGGCAGACAATCAGTGATTCTCTCTCATCATTGATGTTTCTATCTCTCACTACCTTCCTCTCTAAAATCAATAAAAATAGTTATTTTTTTTAAAAAAAGAGAAAACAGTAAGCCCTCCCAGTAAATGTTGTGGTGGTCTCCAGAATCTTTAGCGGAGCTGATTGATGAGGTTCATACCCTGTATGAAGCCAATCTGTAAAGACTAGTAATGGTGGCTACTTTTGCAAATGTGCAAATCCAAACACAAAATTGCAAAATTGCAAGGAAACATGTTCCAATCAAGGAAACAAAGTAAATCTTTAAAAACCCACCCAAAAGAAACATAAGTGTATAAATTACCTGAAAAAGAATTCGAAATAACCATCATAATGATGTTCTAGGAACTCAATAATTTGATGCATGAACAAAATGAGAATGTCAGCAGAGAGATGCAACTTTCATTTAAAAGGGACCTCCCCTCCCCCAAGACTACCAGTGCATGTTTCAGCAGGACCCTTGCACACTAGAAGGAAGTAGGATGATATATTAAAGTGCTTCAAGAAAAAGAAAAAAAAAAGCCGAACAAGAATACTACATCTAGCAAAACTATTATTCAAAAATGGAGAAACAGACTTTTCCAGATGAACAAAAACTGAGTTCATAGACCTGTCTTATAAGAAATGCTGAAAGAAGTCCTTAAAGTTGAAACAAAAGGACACTAAAACAACATGAAAGCACATGGCAGTATAAGGCTTCCCAGTAAAGATCAATATATAGACAAATATAGAACACTGTAATATGCAATACTGTAATACTATGATGGTGATGAATAAATATTTTAATCATGGCATTGAAGTTAAAAGACAGGTGTAAAATATAATTATAAAATGATGTTATTGAATACACAACATAAAAGGATGTAATGACACCAATAACATAAAATGTAGTGGGAGAATAAAAATATCAATTATTTGTATGAAATTGAAGTTAAGTTGTTATCAGCTTTTAATAGATTGTTACCACTATAAGATGTCTTATGTAAGACCCATGAAAACCATAAAGAATATACCTATAAGAGATGCCAAAAAAAGAGAGAAATGAATCAAAGCAAGTCACTTCAAGAAAATCAACAGAATACAAAATAAGACAGAAGAGAGGAAAAGAGGGACAAAACAATTTAAAACAAGGCAGAAAACAATGAACAAACCAGCAATAATAAATCTAGTAAATTCTTCCCAATCAATAATCACTTTAAATGTAAATGAATTAAATTTCCTAAAAGACAGAGTGTCAAAAGACAGAAAGGCTAAACGTGTAAAAGAAACATGATCCAATCGTATGCTGCCTGTAAGAGACTTGAGATTTAAGTACACATATAAACTGAAAACGAAAGGATGGTAAATGATTCCATGCAAATGATAATAAAAAAGATCAGGGGCAGCATACTTATATCAAATTAGAGTTTGATTCAAAAATTGACAAAAAAGACAATGAAGGACATTATGTAATGATAAAATTGTCAATTCACATTTTATAAAGATTATATATGACCTAACGCCAGAACATACAAATGTATATAGCAGATATTGACAGAAATGAAGGGAAAATAGCAACATGATGATAATATATTTTAATACTTCATTTTCAATAATGGATAGATCATCTAGTGAGGAGATCAATAAGGAAACAGAGGACTTTAAAAAAAAAACCCACTCTATATACTAGTAAAATGGACCTAATAGATCTGATAAGATTCCCCCAGCAGCAGCAGCAGCAGCAGCAGACACACCCTTCTCAAGTGTACACAGAACATTTCAAGGATAGATCACATTATAACATAAAACAAATCTTAGTAAATTTCAGGAGATTGAAATAACACCAAGTATAACACCACAATAAAATTAAACTATTAATTAATGACAGAAGGAAAACTGTAAAATTCCCATATACAGGGTGGGCAAAAGTAGGTTTACAGTTGTAATTCACAAAAGTTTATTCTTGTATTTTTATTTATTAATTATTGTATTACTTTCCATACAAACAACTGTAGACCTACTTTTGCTCGCCAATATATGTTGAAATTAAACTACACACTCACATTTTCTTTTCCTTTTTTAAAAAATATATATTTTTTGTTGATTTCAGAGAAAGGAAGGGAGAGGGAGAGAGAGAAGCATCAATGATGAAAGAGAATCATTGATTGGCTGGCTCCTACACTCCCCCTCCTGGGGAGAAGCCACAACCCTGGCATGTGTCCTCATGGGGAATCCCACTGTGACCTCCTGGTTCATAGGTCGACGCTCAACCGCTGACCCACCTGGCAACAACACACTTTGAACAACAAATGGGTCAAAAAAGAAATACAAAGGAAAATAGGAAAGTATCCTGAGAAAAGCAAACACAAAAATAGAACACTAACACGTATGGGATGCATCAAAAGCAGTATGAGGAGAGAAGTTTATAGTAATAAATGCCTACATTATCTTTATAAAGGCAATTTGATCATTAGGAAGAACTCTGATAATTCTTATGTCTTGGATTTCTGACTTGTTCCCCAGTGGACTCTTCATATTCACCCTCTGCAGAGAATCCCATTTTAGAAATCACATTTAATAGTGTTCCTCTCCTTGAAGTATGAATAGAGGGTCAAGTCTAGATGTAAAAGCTCTTTCCTTTGTTAATTGCCCCAAAGATCCCACAATGGACATGTAAACACAGTGATAAAAATAATAGTTGTTAAATATTGAAAATTTGGCATGGGCCAAGTTTTTGTATGTTTTGCTTAAATTAATTCTCACAGTAATCTTATGAGGGAGAGACTATTATTTTTATCGTGTTACAAGAGGAAAAAAATAAAGGATCATTCAGTAAATAACCAGAGGTCATTTACCTGCTGAGTGGCAGAAGCAAAGTTTGACCTCAGGCAATCTCATGGAGTCTAGAGTCCACAGTGTTAAGTGCTGCTCTATTGATGGGCAGAAAAACCTCACCTGGAAGTACAGCTCTACAGCTGAATTTTCTATCCTGAATGATGTTTTCATTGCATGTATTGATCAGATGGATTGGAAAGTTATCATTTTTCACTTCTTTCCTTGAGTCCATAGACATTTCACTTAAAAGCATCACTTTACTATTAGGGAGGTCATATTCAAGACAGACAGTAGCCTGGAGATTAATTTAAACTGAAATTTCTATGTCTTTTAAGGGCTTTTCATGCTGAGGAGTCTGCTGCTATTGTATTTGTTAAAATCCACAATATCTTGATTTAGTCTTCTGATTGTAAGATCTTAATAGCTTTATAACCCTAAAAACTTTCTTTAATGCATCCCCTCTTTCTTTATGAGCACACATGCTATTATCTTAGCTCTGACTGCTATAACAAATTATCATAGACTGGTGGCTTCAACCACAAACATTTATTTTTACAATTCTGGAGGCTGGGAGTCAGAGATCAGGTTGCCAGCATGGTTGTGTTCTGTTTTCCTGGTTTGAAAATGGCTGTCTTCTTGCTGTGTCCTTACACAGTGGAGAGGAGAAGAGAAGAGAGGAGAGGAAAAGGGAGGAGAGGGGAGGGGGGAGGGGAGAGATGGGAGGGGAGAAGAGGAGAGGAGAGGAGAGTGCTCAAGCTCCCTTGTGTCTCTTCTTACAAGGTCACTAATCTCGTCCTAAGGACTGTACCCCCATGACCTAATTACCTTCTAAGGTAGCCTCCTGCGAAGCCTACTTATGAACTACCACTTTTGTAAGACAAGAAAGTCAAGGATTGAACTTCCCTGAGCATATAGAGTAAGCAGTATGAGAAGAAATAATGCTAAATGTTATTTAGAAGTAAATTAAAATTGAAAATAATTCATCGTGCTCTAGCAGATAATTGTTTGTTATTAATGCCAGCATTATAGATCTGTGAAATGTATTTCATTGGGGCTGTCTGGGCATAACATTACATGTACTTAGGATGACTATTGGCACCTCCTAATGTAATTTCTTGAATTAGGAGTTTTCTTGATGGAATATTAATGACAGAACAGTTCACTTTGGTGAGATATAAAGTACAATGTGGGGAAAATCAAATTGATGGCTTATGTTAAGAATAAGTCCAGATGTGGGGGGCTGCACAACAGAGGAGGGGGTGTAAGAACATTATAAGAAAATATATTTCAATTATGCTAGACTTGTCAAAATAAATTCCTTAAAAGCCCATTATGTGCATATTCATTCATTCAAATGCTGTGTAGATTGTTTAGGGCTCTTCCATTGCAAACCACAAAAACCAGTTCTGGTTGTAAACAACAAGACTGTTATTTGGAGGAATATCAAAAGAATGTTCAGGTAAGATGGATATTAAGAGTTGTAACAGAAACAATGCTGAAACTAGAGTAGTTCTGGGCATCTGGAATGCAGAATATACGTCCCTGTCTCATTTCCTTCCTAAATTCCTGCTCAGGAAGTAAAGCCCCTGGAGAGAGAATTTGGTTTATTTGACTTGGAAACATACTTGCATCACCACAGCAAGATCTGTTCGAGCTAGGATGTACACTTCCCCTAAGAAGGTGCACCAAGTTGCGTTTTATTGAGAGTTGAGAAGGGATCCTGGGGAGACCAAAACATAAATGTCCATTTCACATTGTCTTTCTCAATGAAGTGAAGTCTTCGAATAATAGCGTGTAAACACACCACTATCTACCTCATCTTTCGTTAAGATCTCAATAAGGAAAAAAACAGTAAAGGGGGAGAGGTTTTAGTTTTGATCTTGTATTAGTTTTATATTACTCTGTAACAAATTACCAAGTCTCAGTGGTTTAGACCATTATAAGTTTCATATCTTACAGTTTTGAGGGTCAGGAATCCAACACAGTCTCACGTTGAAGATGTTGATAGAACTGCATTCCTTTCCGGAGGCTCTGGGACACAGTCCATTTTCTTGTCTTTCTCAGCATCTAGAGACTCCCCACATTGGTTGGCTCATAGCCTGGTTTTTCCATCTTTAAAGCCTTTGAGAAAGCATCTCTCTGACCATTATTCCGCAGTCACATGACCTCTGACCACAGCCAGGTATGGTTCTCCATTTTAAAGGATTCATGATTACACTGGACCTACCTGGATAACCCAGCAAAATGTTCCTTTCCCAAGGTCCTTAATCACATCTTCAAGGACCCCTTTGCCTTAACAGTGGTTCTCAACCGTCCTAATGCCGCCACCCTTTAATACAGTTCCTCATGTTGTGGTGACCCCGAATTTCATTGTTACAAATTGAACAGAATTAAAGCATAGTGATTAATCACAAAACAATATGTAATTATATATGTGTTTTCCGATGGTCTTAGGTGACCCCTGTGAAAAGGTCGTTCGACCCCCAAAGGGGTCGTGGCCCACAGCTTGAGAACCGCTGACTTAGAAGGTAATGTATTCACAGGTAAATGGGATTAGTGCTATTCTCCTTTAGGGAGCCATTATCCCACATACAGCAGAACCTCTCTTATAATTGAAAATGCATAGTATGGTGAAGGCCTGGGGTGGGGAGTGTGGGGTGGGAGGGGTCAATGGGGAATAAAAAGGGGACTTCTGTAATACTTTCAACTATAAAGATACATTTTTAAAAAAAGATGATTAGTATTTAAAAAAGAAAAGAAAAGGTATAACTTTCCCACGCACTGCAGGTCTTATTTTATAACTGGAAAGGTATAACTTTGGGGGATTCAGGATTTATAAACTCTGCCTGCACAGATTTTTCCCTCTGATTATTCTCTTTATTATTATTATTATTATTATTATTATTATTCTTCTTCTTATTCTTTTTAATTTTACTCTAATTTTTTTAGGAAAACTTGAAGGACAGAATAAAAAATTCTTCAGTAAATATGTGGTATACGTTAAAAATAGATCTTAAGAATTACACAACCATATAGGAAACTTCTAGTTGTATCGGGTACAATACATATATAACATTTTGATACAACATAATGCCGGCCCAAGATAGTGACATTGCTGAGAATATATTCAACGGCCCCCTATTGGTTGCTTGGAGCGAAAGACACTCATGACTGTGTACTTCTGCTTAGGAAAGTTACCTTTGTATTTATCAGGGATAATTCTTCATATAAAATATATTATTGCATAATGTTGTTCAGAACCAAAGAGAAACTGCATGTGGGAAGAGAGCTCATTTGTATGAATTTTCTCTCCTGCTGTGGGACCCGTGAGGAAATCTGATTAACTTAAGAAAATTACTTTAGCAGGGCTGTAAGCTACAAAGGTTGTTTCAGATGAAGAGGTCAGTGTGCCCTGGAATTAAACGTCATAATCCCAGACTGGATAAGAACTCTAAGTGTTTAACTGCATTAGCCCAAACCAATGGTTTTACAGTTTCCAAATCGTTGCCTGTTGTGGCAGAACTGCCTGGTGTTTGCTGATTAGCAGTAGGCAATTTGGGACTGATCATTTTTCACAACCCAGGTAAATGTACCTATAATGTAATACTTCTCTCACTATTTCCAGACAGTCTGGTATGAGGTTCAGTAGTTTATAAAAAACACAGTGGCCATGTTGTTCTATTTAGATTCTGGTTCAATGTCAAATTCTCTGCATGAAAAAACAGTACTTAAAAATTCTTATCATAGCATTCCTTCTTATGCTTTTAAAGAATCAATACATTCTCGCACTCTTTTGCTCAAGGCACATTTTTTCTCTTGACATATTTAGAGTAATGTTTTGAGCCATGGTTTATAGTCCATGATTTTTCTTGTCTCTGATAATAATCAATGTTTGACACTGGGAGTCTGAGGACACCAGATGAAAGCCAAAGGAATTTGTTGGATCAACTGCATTAGCAGCGCAGAAGACACATACAAGCTGACACATACGCATACCCTCATGCACGTGCACCATCCGAATAGCTGTAAGTGTTCAAAGTAGCTGGAGTTTCATTTTCTATCTATTCAAGCAAGTCTGATGCCTGCAAATGTATCATTTTAAATCCTATTTTCACAGTAATTCTCAAATGTTAGGACTCAGTGTCATATCTGTTTCAAGGGGATGAATTGGTAAACAGTTATTTTCAGTTTTGTTGAGAACCTTAGCATTTTCTGGTGTGTGTGTGTGTGTGTGTGTGTGTGTGATATTTTCTCCCTGAAAGGTGTCTCCCCACACTTTCCAAATTCTTGAAACATATAAAGAACAACCATTCTGGGTATTTATACCTGGCATTGATCTGTTCCCAAAGTTGGAACAGATTTATATTTACTTCTTTGAATAATTAGTTTACCTTTACATGTTCTGTGGTTTCATTATTTCTCGATATCATAGGCCAGAGAAATTAAGACCCAGTCCTTAGTTCAAATGGCTAACGCTTCATTTGAACTACTAGGATTCCATATTATTCTCTTGGTGTCTGTAGAATATTTTGTCTTCTGTTTCCCTATCTGAGACGCCATGCTATCTAATAAAAGAGAAACATGGTAACTAGTGTACGACCGCTACCCTTCCCATTGGCTAATCAGCAAGATATGCAAATTAACTGCCAGCCAAGATGGCCGCCAGCAGCCAGGCAGCTTGAAACTAACATGAGGCTTGCTTGCTTCAGTGACGGAGGACTCCAACGTTCCCCGCCTGCCTTGCAGGCCTCTGAACTTGCAGTTTAAGAAACATTGTAACAAATATAGAAGCTAAACAAAACCCCAGAAACCTGCTTTCAGCAAGCCCGGGATCTCAGAGATGGAGTTATACATTGTTTCGATTATAGAACCGAAACAAACCAGATACCTGCTTCAGCAGTGGAGGCCTAAGAGCTGGAGCCTCAGAGCTAAAGCTGGCCCAGAATTTTAAAAAAAGAAAAAAGGGAGCAGTTGGGAGCTTCTGTCACCCGCCAGCCTGAAAACAGCCCTCAGCCCCTCACCCAGGCTGGCCAGGCACCCCAATGAGGACCTCCACCCTGAAGGGTGTGTGACCAGCTGCAAACAGCCATCATCCCCTCATCCAGGCTGGCCAGGCACCCCAGTGGGGACCCCCACTCTGATCCAGGACACCGTTCAGGGCAAACCAGCTGGCCCCACCCATGCACCAGGCCTCTATCCTATATAGTAAAAGGGTAATATGCCTCCCAGCACCGGGAGCCGAGAGGCCTCGTGGAACTGGGATCAGCGTGACAGGGGGCAGCGCCCCAACCCCCGATTGCCCTGCGGCTCTGTGTGTGACAGGGTGTGGCACCCCAACCCCCCCCCTTCCCCACAGGCCCTGCTCTGTGTGTGACAGGGTAGAGCCATAACCTCCCCATCAGCCTGGCCCTGAGTGTGTGAGTGGCGGCGCCCCAACCCCCTGATCGGCCCTGCTCTGTGGGTGATAGAGGGCGGCGCCCCAACCCCCTTCCCCCTACAGGCCCTGCTCTGTGTGTGATGGGGTAGAGCCATAACCTCCCCATCAGCCCTGCCCTGAGTGTGACAGTGGCGGCGCCCCAACCCCTGATCTGCCCTCTAATTTTGGGTAGCCAGGGATGGTATCTCTGAAGAGGTGATATTTTAGCAGAATTACAGGAGGTTTCAGACACACAATAAATTGGAAAGAATTTTTTTGCTAGGAAGAAGCAAAGTGGACATATTTGGATATTATAATTAGAGATTATATAGCTGTACTGAGTTTGCTGTAGAGGGATTTTTGTTATATTAAAAAAGCAAAAGGGACTGGCTAGTGTAGTTCAGTGGTTGAGCCATTGACCTATGAACCAGGAGGTCATGGTTTGATTCATAGTCAGGGCACATGCCCAAGTTTAGGACTTGATACCTGGTAGAGAGTGTGCAGGAGGCAGCTGATTAATGGTTCTCTCATCATAGATGTATCTATCTCTCTCTCACTTTCCCTTCCTCTCTGAAATAAGTAAAAAAATATATTTTTAAAGGAAAAGGTAGCAAGGCTTGAGAAAGAAATTAAGATCCAGATATTTAAAAGCAATCTACTTTAATACAAATACTTTAATCTAAAATGAAGTATTTTTATTAAAGTAGATTGCTTTTAAATGATTTAGAAATATTGCTTATATATTTTTTCTTTCTAAAAATATACATTTAACTCTGTCTGGATCTTCAAATTAGTAACTAAATTTCCCTGTCACATGATTATTTGTTACCATATCACCCTCATTTTCTTTATGGCCTGTATTACTACCTGAAATTATTTTATTCATTTATTTGTTTACATTGTTGTCTTGATTTATAGAATATATTTCATAAGAATAGACTAGTGACTCTCTTTTGCACTGACACATTCACAGATATTGGATATACATCTTCATATCTTGCACATAGTTGTACTATAATATTACTTGGATGAATTAATAATTTGCAGGAGTGTGCTATGGGCCAAGGTTTATACTCTATAGGAGGAGGGAGGAAATGAACTGACCCTTATTGAACATGTTTTATGTGCTAGATTTTTACAGAGGTTGTCCCATGTTGATCTCATAATAATACTCTGATATTAGTTTTATTTTCCCCATTTTTCTGAAGAACCAATGGATGGCTGGGAAATGTTTTGTAAATTACCTATGGTCAGCACTGATAAGAATACTGCCAAGATTCAAACCCAAGTATTCTTTTATGAAATGCCTCCATCTTTTCCGCTATACATGAAGACACCTAATTAACCAACTAACCAATTTTGTTGGAGTTGGGTCATTATGTGCCTGGCCTATTGTGTATTTCATTTCATTTCATTTAGTACTCTGAATTACTTGAATGATAGAGATACTGATATGATATTTGTACTGTGGAAAAGAGCAAGAGTGTCTTCTCATTCCTTGGAACAATTGTTACACTAACTACAGTATATTCCCACATTATGGGAGTGATCCTTAGAATGGAATCAGAAGTAGGAGGTGTAACTGTGACTACCCCAGGGGTACCATTGGCAGAGATATTTATAGTCTATGTATGCAGCAGAGTGACATAAACAAAGACACACTCAAAAGTAATCTTTCAGAGTCCTGAATTAGCAACACCATAAAAGCCCTTTACCTAAGCATTCCACATTTAAAATAGATTTTTATAGCAAATAGAGGAATTCGGGGTTTTTTGAAAGAATCTGAAATTAGTATCATAATACATGAGCAGCTCCTGAAAAAATTTTAAGGTCAAAACATGACTAAGCCATTTTCTCATTGAAATAAATATTAGTCCATTCCAGTGTTTCATGAATCACTAAACTATTGTTTTGAACCCTAGGTAAAGTCCCCAAATTAAATTTATGTATTAATAAAATTTCTGAGAAAGGAAGAAGCTGATTTTAGCCCCCATGTAAAATTTAGTTTCACATAAATGAAATGACCAGAATTTCACATTCATAAAATAAAGACTATATGTGCTTTCTAAAAGAGTTTTTATAAAACTCAAATGGTTGAATTAAATAGGGAGGAAAATAAATTGCATTTTTTTTTTATTTAGTGTTTCAATTTTTAGATGTTCCTATTAAAAATACAAAATAAGAATTGATATAGTTCATCCTAAAATATTTTAAGCAACTAAGTCTACTAAAACATGTAAGAAATAAACACCATCAGGATCACTTTAGTTTAATGGATCAAACAGAAGTTTACTTTTTTGAGTTTTAAGACAGGGTCTTAATAGTGGGCCTCCATACATTTTCCTTTGTAGTTAATTCTATAGGGCTCAGAAATGAATTCATTCATCCTATTGTTGCTTGAAATCTTTGGAAATGAAGCCACTTCTTTCATTCAATATCTTCTTTCTAAGAAGCAACTTTCCTCCCCATTTTATACCCAGAGTTTAGATAAAAAAAAAAACAAACAAAAAAAACTGAAAGTCTTCCAACATAGCAGAGGACTTGAAAAAAATAAGTCTAGAGTCCTTGTAACACATGTTAGTACCAGGTATTTTTCTCCACTGTCTGAACATACGACAAATAAATCACTATGAGTTGCAAAAATTATTTCCAAAGCCAATAAAGTTGCCAAGTTGATAATTAACTGAGCACATACATATTTTAGAAATCCATGGTTGTCTTTCTCATCACAAAATAGAAGAAAATAATAATGTCCATGTGAGAATAATTCCCAGCCTCTGAGATGTGAAGTATGAGCAGGTGATGCATGGGTTGCTAGCAGAAGCAAATGCAGTGTAACACTGGCAGGCATGTTGGCAACACACATTGAGCATCTGCTCAACACAGACCTCTAGATCATCACGTCTCATGATGGATAGACATGACATTTGCAGTATTCTGACAAACTCAGTAATACAAGCCATATCTGTATCAATAAAAATAATAACAAAAAGCCTAGATGTTTAGTAGTGTCTACCCTAATATTCTGAATAGGCGATTTGTTTTATTCTATAACCATATTTGTAGAAGAGTAATAATAATATCAAAGGCTGGCATTGTTGATAGTGATATCAGCATTCGAAATAGGTTTTTTTTCCAAGTGTGTTATAGAGTAGCTAGTTATGTAATAGTTGTAAGCACATAACAGAAACTACTCTCAGAAGTATTATCTAAAACCATCTCAGTAGAAATTAAAATGTGATTATAAATCAGTGCTTAATGTTAGTAAGGGGCTATTTTTGTCAACTTTTGTGGACTTGCCAGAGAGGTCACAAGAAGCTGCAAAACATTGTGCATTTGTAAATCTAATTGCTAATTTTTAAAATGTGATTGGAGTAAAGTATTTTCTCCAAATTGAAATAGGGTAAGCAAAAATACAGTGATAAAAGGAAGTTAAGAGTGTTGGAAAGGCCCTAGCTGGTTTGGCTCAGCAGATAGAGCGTTGGCCTGTTCACCAAAGGTTCCCAGGTTCGATTCAGGTCAAGGGCAGGTACCTTGGTTGCAAACTCCTCCCCAGTCTGGGCCCTGGACAGGGCTCCTGCAAGAGGCAACCAATCAATGTGTTTCACATTGATGTTTCTCTCTGTCTTTCCCTCTTTCTTCCACTCTCCCTAAAAAATCAATGGAAAAATATCCTTGGGTGAGAATTAACAAACAGACAAAAAAAGTATTGAAAAGGATGCAGGTCTGACTGGAGTAAAGCATTTATATTAGAATAGTTGCATTTAATACTTGATAATTAAGCATGACTTATGGATGCTTAGCTTTTACTGGAGAAAGCAAAGTATCTGGGATGCTGGGACTGCTAAAAAGATCCTCTGCAGTATTTAGGGCCAATATTAGGCTCAGGTGTTATGTGTATCTAGAGTAATGTCATCTATATTTAAAAAAATCACTCATTATTGAAAAACTTCTCCTAATTCTATTGCTATTACTTAATTTCCTTTGGTAGCTCAGCCATCTGAGAACAGAATTTTTATTTCAAAAATGTCTGCACTTGAATCTAACTAAGTTCCATCATTCACTAATTTTAAAATCTTAAGCAAGTTTTACAGTTTAATTCTGAGGTTCGACTTTCTTGATATTCAATTCATGAAAGTAATGCTTAAACCCTAAGTAGATGTGAGTATTAACAAAAGATAACACAGGTAAAATGACTTAGTAGTCTGTCACTTATAGCAGGCAATTGGTAAACAGTAGCTTTTTTATTACTGCACTAGAGGCCCGGTGCATGGATTTGTGCACAGGTGAGGTTCCTTGGCTTGGCCGGTGATTGGGGCTGATCAGGGGTGGGGGGTGGAGGGGGACCGGCTGGCCAGGGTTAAGGATCACGGGAGGTTGGCTGGCCAGCCCTCCACCAATCAGGGCTGATCAGGAGGGCCAGCCTGCTGGAGGGAGGGACTACGAGAGGTTGGCCGGCCGGCCCGGGGAAGGGGGAACCGTGGGAGATTGGCCAGCTGGGGTGGGGGAGGGACCATGGGAGGTTGGCCAGCTGCTGGAGGTTGGCTGTGGGAGTGCACTGACCACCTGGGGGCATCTCCTGCATTGAGCATCTGCCCCCTGGTGAACAGTGGGCATCATAGCAACTGGTCTACCAGTTGTTTGGTCACTTAGGCTTTTATATATACTATAGATTATTAATGGAACCATGTAGCAGTTATTCTTGTTCTTCTTGGTATATCATCTGCATTAACTACAGCATTGTGGGTTCTGAAGTCAGACAGACATGGGATCATTTCCTTGCTCTGCAACCTATTAGTGGTGTACGTGTATATAAGCCACTTAACTCCTAAGCATCAATTTCTCTGTCTGTAAATGAGGGCAATATTAATGCCTATTTCACATAATTGAGCTGAGGATTAAAGCACTATGCGCAACTATTACTAACATTGTTTTAGACAGTTCTTCCTGGTACATGGGCTTACTTGCTTACAAAACGTGTGTTTGTGTATGGTTTGGGGTTATAGCAGCACTAGTGCTCTTGGCCCTTTTGGACCATACTTTAAATTTAGTTTTGTCTTATTCATGGTGAGCAACACTGTGAGCCAGTTTTTAAAAACAATTGACAGTTATATTATAGTTGACATCAGGACATTTAAACTTTTAAATGAATAAATAATATTCACTGGATTTACTTGTATTTGCTTTGTTTGTGTGCATTTTAATGTGAATGCAATATACCTAGTTTTTTCCCTATCCAGCATTTATCAAAATGCCAGCTGAGCAAATAATATTTGTGAAAGAGCAAACAAATCTACAGTTTTATTCTTGAATAATATCAGGGCATCAGAGTAACAAAGGTAATCCATTTTAGCTTAGTCCTTCAATAAAATGCTACCATACTATTATGATTAAAAGTCTTATCATTAGCTTTGTCTATAGCCACTAAAAGTAATGGTTTATTAGTTATAGCAATTACTTAAATATTGGTAATCCATTTAAGAGTGTGACAAATTTACTTTAAGATTCAATTCTAAAGAAAGCTTTACTTGTGTTCTTTCTATGTTTGATAATGAGAATTAAATAATAAACAATGTGTCCTTTTTCACATGGCTAAAAGGAAGATCAACACCAACTTGAAGCAACTGTAGAAATTATGTTAGCCATTCTGTATTTGTCCTGCTTTTGTTGATCCTAACTTTTTATACTGAATTATATTTTATTATTATTTCACTACATGGAGATATAAAGTGCATTCTGATGCAGATATTCATTTTTGAATCTATAAAGTTGACCAAAATAATGATAAAAAATAATAGCCTTCAGGTTTTTGTATAATTGTACCACTAATGAATACCATAGAGGTTGTCGGGTTTTTTCTCCCAATTAAAAAGAGGAAGCTGAAGTATACAACAGTTGTATGACTTGCCTAAGGACACACACACCTTTACCTAGCAACTGCATCCTTGAGTTCTTTCCTCTGCAACACACTGTCACTGTGGGAAAAATAAAAGAATAAAAAACACTATCTAATAAGCAAGTGAAAATATTTTATCAGCATAAATCATTGAACTTAAAATTGTTTTAAATGCCTCAGAAATGACCTGGTTTATTTCTCTTACGCATGCCCCCTCCACTTCTTTCATCCTTATATGTTATCATTCAAGAAATAATCGTCCTTCCTTAGTCCAGCATCTGTTATTTTTGTCTACCTTTGTTTCTCATACTGCCTTAAAACTCCAGGTTTTCTTTGCACCTCTTTAGAGGTGCAATTTTAGAAATTTTGGAGCTGTCTTTTAGCAACCTACTCAAAAGTCTTTTCCTCTATGGAATCGTTTGTCCTTAACCCAGACTATACAACTAATGCTCTCTTTTTGTGGCCTCATAGTATCTTAGAAAATTTTATATGAGTAAATACTTAAATGCATTGCAACTAATAGTTTAAAGTCCATGTCCCTCGGCAGCCTGTAGTGTAAGTTCCTTGACTGAGGAGATTGTGTAATGTCTTGAGTTAATTAGCTTTCTCATAAACAGAGTTTCAGAGTTAGCTCACTAATTTTAAAGATTGACACCTGGAAGAATCGGTATTCTTTGTCAGTTGTCCAAGTTTTTAAAGCTCAAACTTTACAGCTGAAAATTTGTACCTTTAGGACCAATTATCCAGCCCCAAGTTCCCTATAACATGTGCCACTACTGATACATGATTTAGTATTCATAGACATTGTAATGACCATAACTATTGCAGTTTAGAACCTCTAAGAGTGGGGGGGGGGGGGGGGGGACAGGGGGGTGGAGGGATCCCATCCCTCAGGGCCTCACTGTGTGGAAACAGATGTCCTGGTATACATACAGACAATCAGGAGACATTCGTAATTTTTTTTACACATTTTCACCAATTACTATGATAAAGACTGTCAGAATTCCTATTTTGAACCTGTTTATAGGGTTTGTTATGAGAGTAGTTTTAAATTAAAACTGTGTCAGTGGCAAATAAAATTTATTTAAAAGACAGGTTAATCCATTGTCATGATCTCTTAAGATTAAAAGTACCTGACTTTACTAAAAAGTCCTGAAAGTTGAAACAATTATTAGAACGTATATTTTTCATAAGCATCAGTAGATGTAGTTAAAAAGTAAAATTTGATTTTATATGACGCGCTTTCCTGTCATTGTATAGTGAAAAAGTAAAGAACCCTACCTGATAAGTTGAGAATTATATTTTAATCATTGCTCAATACTTAAAGATGGTAATCTTAACTTAGAAATAAAGTCAGGGATATAGTCAGGGATATATAGAAATAAAGCCAGACTAAAAATGTATAGGAAATAATTTTTCCATATCTAATACTTAAGACAAAAAAATGAGGATCATAGATATGGATTAGGTGCATTAAAGGTGCTAAAACTACTAGTTTATATATGTAAAAATGAACACAATATAACTCCAATGTTTTTGTATTTTTGAGAAATATGATTGGAATATTTGCCAGTAGAGAGAAAATATATATGAGAAACTAGTTTTCTTTATTTTGTCTTAATTTTGTAATCAGTGGGCATTTTAATTGCTATCGCATAACATTTGTTCTGCAGCTTCAATCTTCACATCTTGTTTTACAGATTAAAGAATAATTTGTGCTGTTATTTATTTATTTATTTTTATTTCTCAGCTCACCCAATCCAAGCCTGAGCTCAATGAATTTTTGTTATGGTTGCTGTTTTATTTTGATGAAATGAATAAATATACTCATACCAGGAAAGGCATGAAGATGATGAGTGCTTGGCGAGGGATAAGTATTTTTTTAAAGATGAGAAATAGAGATACAGTGCTCATTTTGTGTAATTCGCAGTCAGGAAACAAAGGGCATGGGAAATTTTCACTAGGCAGAAATGCTAATTCAGTCTGGGAAATGACAGAATTAATAAGTGTAGGCAGCAGCAGCTAAAGGAAAGTGCTATATTTATCTGATAAGGGTGAACAAGGTAGGTCTGACATACTACTCTCTTGTGCCTTGTGGTGATATGATCAACTCAGATTTCAGTGTTGTTAGAGTTTTATAAGCTTTTCCTTAACTGTGTTTCCAATCATCTCCTTCCAGAAAGTGTGTGTGTGTGTGTGTGTGTGTGTGTGTGTGTGTGTGAGAGAGAGAGAGAGAGAGAGAGAGAGAGAGAGAGAGAGAGAGAGAGAGAGAGTTTTGATGGTTTTGGAATTTAATATAGAAACTTAGACTACAATGCTAGTTTTAAGGATTTTATTGACTTCACAGCTTTTGCCCAATGTAAGCTTACATCGCATTGACTTTTCCTTCAAAATTGATGCTATACAGAAACCTTGCCAAGTGCTATACTAGGAGATTTTGAGTCATACCCAGAAGCCTAAGCTCATGGTGCCCCCAAAAATTTGAATCTAAATCTGCTCAGAGGAACTACATGAAATCTTGTGAAACTGAGCAATTCACTGACGCTCACTTGTCTGTGGAGAATTTTTGGGTCTCCCTGGAACTGGCACTGTGCGCCATAGCTCTACTCCTGTGTGCTGACCAGTCCCTTAGATCACATGACTTGACAGGTTGGAAGATCCTGAGCTTCCCAGAGTATATAGACTGATCTCACTGAGTCCTTCTCAGAGGCAGAAGGTGTCAGCCTTCTCATGTTGACATCATGACCCCAAAACCAATGCTGAGATTAAAGACAGTCTCAAACTAAATCCCCATCGTGTGCCTTCTCATGTTTGTGTGCTGTTTCACCCGGTTTCCAATGGTCCTGTGTTCTTTGTACTGTTACTATATCTGGCCCGACTTACTGGGTCATCTGGTCTCCCCCTTGGCAACCCTCAGCATACTGTTTTCATGAGTGATGCCCTTCATTATAAGAGAGGACAGTGCTGACATTGGAACAAACTAGACTGGCAGGACTAGTCTGTCAAGTCAAATGGGATGACTGCATTATACCACCTGAATTTCTCCCTCATTCCTTGGATTCCAATAGCCTATTAAAACCAAACAAACACACAAAGAAACAAGCAAAACACCACCTTACTCTTCAGAACTCCTGCTTATTAAAAACAGCCCCAGGCCCTGCCCTAGCTGGTTTGGCTCAGTGGATAGAGTACCGGCCTGCGGACTGAAGGGTCCCAGGTTTGATTCCAGTCAAGGGCACATGCCTGGGTTGTGGGCTCGGTCCCCAATTGGGGGCATGCAGGAGGCAGCCAATCAATGATTCTCTCTCATCATTGATGTTTCTATCTCTCTATCCCTCTCCCTTCCTCTCTGAAATCAATAAAAATATATAAAAAAATAAATTAAATAAATAAAAACAACCCCAGTACCTAAGGTACAAGTTATTTCTTCATCTAAAATTATATGTGGAGTACCTATGCTAAATGAATCATGTATGTCTGAAAATAATGTCAAAAACTTTATATAATACAGACTATTTAAAACGTATTTAACAAGCTGGAGTGTTATTAGTAACCCATACTGCAGATTTTCCCTGAGACAGTAGCTTAACCTGTTACTCAAAGGTCATGCTAATGTTACTGAACTCAAGGGATTCACTGCTTGGGGTGCTCTCTTCAAGAAGGAGATGTGGTAGTTGCCAGGTAGTTTTATTTGCTTTCAGCAAAGAAAAGACACAGGTGATTCATATCCACAGCTGTCTCCCAGAAGGGAGGCTTAGCCATTGCTTATACACATAATTTGGTCAATTAAACGTTGATTTCTTCTTTGGAGTTGGCTACATTTATTCAATTGAGTTCCTGTCAAGCTCATCCTTTTTATAGCTGGTCTGAAAAACACCTAGTAATAATATTCAGGACTGCCCAGACCTTGAGATCTTTGTCCTAGCTAGTAATAACTTTCAGGTGCTTTTAGGTATCTAGACACTGTGGTCAGCTCAGCAGGCTCTGTGATATGCTAAAAGGATCTGACAAAAATATTAGCACCTGGCCTGCAAGAGCCACCATTCTTTCCTAACTGGGTGTAAGAGAAAAGCTGGTTCAGGAAGCCACATCCTGCCAGGAGAGGGTCAGGCATGCCCAGCAGCCCATGTCTCTCCATTGGCCCTGGGGAGTGGTGGGCAATATTGGACAGGGGCAGAGGCATGGATTCTTAGAAGCAACTGGAGGGTTTTGGACCAGCCTGTTTTGCTTCTCTACTTCTCATACCAGTTTCGATGGGGCTTCTTCTTTATATCCTTAATATTCCAAATTCTGCTCAGCTAGACATCAGGTGGTTCTCAGGGGTATTGTTCTATGATTTAGTGGTAATTCTGATGTAGTCAGGGAAGGAGGCCAGCACAGTGTTTACCTATATGCCATCTTGACTGGAATTCTCCCCCACTAATTGTATACAATCTTCTTTAATATCAATATATTTCTCTATATAATGTGAAAATATTATTTCCAGCAAAGATTAATTAATTGCAGCTGAAATATGGAATTTTGCTAAGCCATAGAAAAAAGCTCTACATAGCAATATTTAATTTTTAATTACAGTTGACATACAATATTATATTAGTTTTAGATATACAGCCTAGTAATTAGACATTTATAGAACATATGAAGTGATCACCCTGAAAAATCTAGTACCATCTGACATCATACATAGTTATTATAGTATTAAAAACGATATGTTGCCGAAACCGGTTTGGCTTGGTGGATAGAGCGTCGGCCTGCGGACTAAAAGGTCCCAGGTTCGATTCCGGTCAAGGGCATGTACCTGGGTTGCGGGCATATCCCCAGTGGGAGATGTGCAGGAGGCAGATGATCGATGTTTCTCTCTCACCGATGTTTCTAACTTGCTATCTCTCTCCCTTCCTCTCTGTAAAAAATCAGTAAAAAATATATTAAAAAAAAAAGACGATATGTCCTATGCTACATTTTACATCCCCATGACTCTTTTTATAACTGACAATTTGTACTTTTTAATCCCTTCACCTATTTACCCATCCCCCCCAAATCCTTTGCATCTGTTAAGCATTAATTTATTCACTTTATCTGTGATTTTTTTTCTATTTGGTTTATTTGTTTATTTATTTATTTAGATGCTACATATAATTGAAATTATATAGTTTTTTTTTTTCTCTTTGACTTATTTCATTTAGAATAATTCCTTCTAGGTCCATCCATGTTGTCACAAATGGCAAGATTTTGTTTCTTTTTATGGTTGATTAACATTCCACTGTAAATATGAGCCACTTCTTTTTTACCCATTTATCTATTGATGGACACTTAGGTTGCTTATATATCATGGCCATCTATCTATCTATCTATCTATCTATCTATCTATCTATCTATCTATCTATCTATAACCTTAATATGTAAATAGATCGAATGGCAGAACAACCGAACAGCCGGTTGCTATGACTTGTGCTGTCCACCACAGGGCACGTTCGG
Organism: Myotis myotis; assembly: GCF_014108235.1. Lineage (NCBI taxonomy): Eukaryota > Metazoa > Chordata > Mammalia > Chiroptera > Vespertilionidae > Myotis > Myotis myotis. Next base: position 71,376,068 of record NW_023416390.1, read on the forward strand.
AACATGGCAGGCACCGGCCTCTGCAGGATGGTGGGGCAGGTCAGTGGGGGCTCCAGAACAAGGCGGGCACTGGTTGCTGTCATCAGGTCGAGCCTCTGGTGGTTGCTGAAAATTCTTTGCTCCCGTGCACCATGGTCCCACCTGGCGTTCGCACCTGCTGCCAGCAACAACCCCACTTGCACCCGCTACCGGCGCCCAGTGTCATCCCTGATCACTCAGCGCCATCAGCAGGTGTGAGGGGTGGCTGCCGACCCTGATGGCCCTTTAGGGCTTTTCCACCTCCCCCCGCTCCTGAGGAACGATCAGGGCCGGCAGCCGCCTCTTGCACCCACTGCCAGTGCCAGCCCTGCTCTCACCCACAACTGGCGCCGAAGCCATCACTAGCACCCACTTCCGGCACCCAGCACCGGCCCCGATTGCTCAGCACCATCAGTGGATGCGAGCAGCGGCTGCTGGCCCCAACCACCCCTGAGGGCTTCTCCACCTTCCCCTGCTCCTGAGGGGCAATTGGGGCAGCAGCTGCCACTCGCACCCACTGATGGCACTGGCCCCAATTGCTCCGCACTGTCAGCACATGGGAGCAGTGGCAGTGGGAGTGGGCTGCCGGCAGACAGGGGACTACGGTGGGAGGGGTTAGGCACGGCCCACAGTTCCTTTCAAGGTGCACGAATTTGTGCACTGGGCCCCTAGTTGTAAATAATGCTGCACTGAACAGAGGGGTGCTTATGTTCATTGTTTTTGATTTACTGCTTTGGATTTTGATTTAGGTCATATGTTTCCATTTAGTGCTTTGGATTTCTTCAGATATGTATGCAGAAGTGGGATTTCTGGGTCAGATGGTAGTTCTATTTTTAACTTTTTGGGGAATCTCCATACTGTTGTCCATAATGGCCACATGAATTTACAACCCTACAAGAGTCCATGAGGATTCCCTTTTCTCTGCACCCTCTACATAGCATTATTTTAAATATCATGGCAATTGTACTTTAAATAATTGTTATTCAATTGTAGTCATTGTCAATAAGATACACCTGTACTTACACAATAACTTTCTAAATTGGTGTGCATGGTTTTCTAGTTTAGAACTTAAAGGTCTGAATTAAATATTTTATAAGAATTCACAACTGTGGTAAGGTATCATCACTTCAGTAACTAACAGCGTGCGTATCATTCTCAAGAGTAAAATCAGAAAAACAAATTAGAATAAAAGCCACATGTGAGATATCCATTATGCATTGACATTTAAAGCCTCTCCCTTATTTGTATTCAGAGAACTATATTATATAATGCAATATTTATTTGTGATATTTTCTAATCTGACATGATATATGCATAGGACAAAAAAGCCAAGGAACATCTCCACCAACAAGGAACTTTTCCCCTCTGTAGTATAATGTGCTTGATAAATGCTTACCCTCTTGATGCATCCTCATCTTCTGCAATTTATTTTTCAGTAGTTTGCATTTTTCTTTCCTGTTTTCCCCCTTCAAGTAGCATAGCACATTTCCAGGCAGGCCTTGTCTCCACAACCATGTGTAAATTCCCACATCTCAGGCATTCACAAATTAATCACAGATATGCACACTATAAACAAGAGACCTTAATGAGTAGCTTGAGACTTTCTGTAATTTGTGCTTTGATTAACTGACTTTTCCACTTAATTTTAGATTACATTAAATATCCTAAAGTAATCATTTTAATCTTATATTTAACCAGCTGCAATAACCTGATTTTTAACAGAATTTGAAGTGCTAATGATGTGGTAGCAAACTAAAGAATCTATAAAGAGACAAAAATCCATATTAATGGCATGATGAAGTATAAACATTTAGATGAGCTGCATTGTACTTAGCTTTTATACCGGTGTTGGCATCAAACATTTCTAGTTGTTTTTAAAATTATCTTATTGTATGATGTGTTTTGATTCAAGGATATTTTTCTTTGCTAAATATGGTCTTGAGTTTCAACCACTTCATACTTACATTAAATGATGTTTATGAATAGGTTTGATAATTAGGAAACTTCATTTCAAATGTCTAAACAATACCACAATACTTTAAAAATTAGAATATTTTTTGTTAGTCATCAAAACTGGGAAATTTAACCATTTCAGTATAACATTTTATTATGAGAAGCTTCTATATCGAGTTTAAATCCAAATTTTTATTGCATATATAAATTATTTTTTTATTTTCATTTTTGCTATTAGCAAACTGTGATTTTTGAAACTTATTTAATGCTATCTTTAAAGAAATAAGTTGGACTAATGAAGTAAAAATTTTTCTCTAACTTTAGTATTCCATTATGTTTTATCAATGACCAAGAGATAAAATATTATCAATGTTTTATCAATGACAGCAGCAATTGTAGTTCTATTATCCACTGCTTTCAGTGGTTGGGTATTTTATGGAGTTTCAGGTAAGTCCATAATTATACATCAACTAGGGGACCAGTGCACGAATTTGTGCACCTTGAAAGGAACTGGGCTACGAGGCTGTGGTGGGCACAAGGACAGGTCTCGACCCATCTTCCACACCCCCACCCAGCCCCTCCTGCTGTAGCCCTTGGTCCCCTGTCTGCCAGAAGCCCCACTCCTGCCACCACCTTTCCCACATGCTGACTACACTGGCTCCACTCACACCACTGACAGTGCAGAGTGATTGATTGGGGCCAACACCGTCAGTGGATGCGAGTGGCAGCTGCTGCCCCAATCACCCCTCAGGAGCAGGGGAGGTGGAGAAGCCCTCAGGGGCAATTGGGGCTGGCAGCCGCTGCGTGCACCCCCTAATGGCACTGAGCAATCGGGACCAGCGCCAGGTATCGGCAATGGGTGCAAGCAGCAGCTCTGGTGCTGCTAGCGGGTGCGAGGGAGGTAGGCGCCAGCATCATGTGCGAGCGCCTTGTGAGACCTTGGCATGCAGGAACAGAGAATTTTCAGTAACCATCAGAGGCTTGCCTTGATGACAGCAACTGGCGCCCTGCCTTGGTCTGGTGCCCCCGCTCACCTGCTCCACCATCCCGCCATGGCTAACGCCCAGCATGTTCCGTGCTCTGCCGCCTGCTGTCGATGCCCACCATGTTCCACGTGTGCCCCCTCGTGGTCAATGCACATCATAGCAACTGGTTGTTCAGTTGTTTGGTTGCTCGATTGTTCTCCCATTCAGCATATTTGCATATTAGGGTTTTATATATATAGATGAGATGCCAACCAACTCTCTGTCACTTTACAACTCAGCAGTTTTTGTGCTCTCCTGTCATCTTCATGATGCAGTATTTTCCATTGTGTCAAAAGGTGAATCGACTGAATGTGTGTTGTAATGGGATACCACAGATTGAGTTTAAATTTTTACAGAGATTGAGAGTAATGACCTATTTTCACCCAGTGAACTGTATCCTCCCCTTCAATCATAGTAAAGATGCACTTTATCCTAAATTGAAAAAGTAAGGAATTAGAAAACACCATGAGGTTTTTGTTCATCTTGAGGATATTTCTTAAGTGAGGAGATATTTCCTTAAGAAGGATCAAATTTGTCATGGTTTCCTGAAGGAACCTCTACCATGAATTACTTTTAGGGAAGGAAAAAAAAAGATCAAGAACCAATAGAAACAGAGGTATAAATACATGGAACACACTGGCAGCTGTCAAAGAGGAGAGGTGAGGGAGGGGTTGAATGGAGGAAGGGGAATGGATTTGCCAAAGAACATATATGCATGACCCAAGGTGGAGCAGGGGCTCAGTGAATTGTACAAAGAGGAAGAAACGGGGACATCTGTTATAGTGTCAATGACAAAAATAAAGTTTAAAAAAATGATACCACACTCCTAAAAATACCAAGTTTTATTTTGAGCTTGTGTCAAAAATAAGAAGTGAATGCTTGATGAGGTAGAAGTGTGGAATGGAGAGGCAAATCAAATTGAGCCCCCAAACCCTAGTAGTTTGATTTCAATTACTTGGAGATAATCATAATTTGAAAAAAAAATTATGTCAAATTTACCTTTGTTTAGAGACCATATATTTATATAATATACTTTTTAATAAATTACATTGGGGGAATATTTTTAACATTTAAGAAAACAAATTTTAAGTACTTTCCAATATTTTATAAGTCCTACCTGCAAAAAATATATGTAAAAGTCTATGAAGTAGCTAAAATATTTCTACTAGTATGCTGTTAGGTTAATTTTATCAATTTATTACTATAATTTATTAAATGGTATTTCCTTTTCAAGACCATCTCAGTTACTTTGAATATATACTCAGGATATACTTTGAAATTTATTTTTCAAATATCCATTTAAAACCCTACTATACTCAACACACTGTACAAGGCCTGTATTACAAATTCTTGTAGGAATTCAATTTAATAACAAATAAGGTACATTTTTTAAAAATGCAATAACAGAGTATGTTTAATTAAAAAATTAAAGATACTGCTATGAGAATTTGGAGAATGAAACCATGTTTATTGAAAATCTGTAAACTGGGTTTTGAAGACTAATTAAGATTGGATGGAAATGGGTGCTGAGTCCTGGTTGGCTGAAGAGACAACATATATATCATATTTGGGGAAAACAATAAGTATAGAGCTTGTACAAAGTAGTGACAGGATAGATGACTCTAAGAAGCTTTAACATACGTTTGTGGAGAACCTTATACTTTGGATCACAATTCGAACTTTTTTGATTTGGACAAATAAAACAAAAAGATATTTAAGCTAAGGGCTGAAATTATCAGACTTGTATTTATAGGATGATTTAACTACTGGTGGTATATCTAATGAAGTACTGATGTTTTTATAATGAGTCAGCTCTTCAATTAGATACATGCCAAAATGAAACACATTATTACCTTAAGGCTTTATTTTTTTTCCCTGTAAATGTTGGTGAATGCATTAAACGGTTCACTTTGCTTTTCTGTCTATTGGTAAATTGGATGGATCTTGACCCCAGTTTCAAAATTAATATGTTAGTATGAAGTGCCCAAGACTTTTGCAAACCCAAAAGAAGAGTAGCAGAACTTGTTATGGAAAAATTGGCACAATGGCCTGTGAAAATGTTGCTAAATTTTGAACCAAATGTCATATGGAGATTTTAGAAATAGCTCTTCCTGATTTGGCCAAAAATGTCAGAGTACAAATTCCAACTAATGCAATGAGCATCCTACTGTATGCCAAAATGGCAAAGTTTTACTGCTGGTCTTCTCACTCAGTGCTCAGTGGAACTGCCTGCCTTTCCCTGTGTACATGTGCTGAGGACCTGGTGGTCCTCTCCCACTGCCATGTCCATCTGTTGGCCACTTGCAGATGCCCTCCTCTTGCCCCATGCACCTGTTAAGACTGTTCTTCCCCAAACGTAATGCACCTAATCATTACCAACCAAAATGCAAATTAAATACATATATTTTATCTTATGAATAGGGTCAAAACAAGTTTAAATATTGATCAAGTAGGACATACAAACAGTTCTAGTAAAGACGGGGTTAATCAAAATGTAACTAAAAAGCTCAACAGAGAGCTCATAAAAAAAGCAAAGAAGGTGTATATTAACTTGAAAAGGTCACCTTTCTATGTTCTTATATTCTAAACAGACACTCCAGGAACTCTGCACAAGTTGTAGGGATTGATTTGGCTTATTGAACCTAATAAATCTGCATCCCTTAATACATCTCTGTTTAGTAGGATGGTTAAACGTATCTGTAAACTTCCCCTCCCTGTATCAGATACTTGTATGAGATATAAATGTGGGAGAATAAGTGAAAGGATAAGGTTTTGGGGTTCTGGATTTGCTCTTACTGAAGTAAAAGTGACAGTGGAATGATGCAGTGGACTGTAATGAATGATAGATTTTTTTAAAGTAACTATCCCCTACAAAGGTCTGTAAAGAATTTGCTCAGATATAGTTCTAAAAGACTTAGGAATTCTTCTTCAGATAGCTCCACATTATTATGTAGGTATTAAAAGGTATCTTGGAGGTTTGAAAGAAGGAAAAAAAAAACCTACCTACAACTAGCAAGTACCTCAAGCCCTGAAATAGTTAAAAGCAATAATAAATAACGCTAAAGAAAAAGATTGATTTTCAATACTGTGACACATTAAGGTATGTTTTACTTTTAAGTATTTATAATTTTTAGAATTCTAAAAACATTTTAAAGCAATTCATTTCACAACAATTTTTTCTCTAAGAAAATCACTCCTGAGAGTGATAATTTATGTGAACAGAATTATGTAGAAAGAAAAAACCTATTTTGACAGAAAGGGTTGAAGTAGTTATTTCTTAAAAAGGCTTAAGAAAACATGTATTTAAACATTGTTTCAAAACATGAACAAAAATATGTTTTGCATATGTGTGGATGGTATCAATATGTGCTTCCTTATGTAGAACAAATCTCCAGAATTTAGCATTATAAAATTTTTTTTATAATGAGTCAGCTCTTTAAAATTTTTTACTCATTATAAAAATATTGTAGCTGTCATTTGTTTGGGAATCACATTTCTAATAAATACTAGCAATAAAACTTTCATATATTTTGCTATTTTGTTTTATTCTCTGTTCTTATTTTTCCTACCTCCCCATTGGCTATATCTAATTCAATGTTACGTAGTACAATCTGACTGCTTTAAAAAAGTGTTGTTGAGGTTGTGGATCAGTTAGAACTCTTATGCTTGCTGAGTAGAATGTAAAATGGTGCAAATGCTATACAAAACATTATAGTGGTTTCTCAGAAATTTCATCTCAAAATTCCATATAATCTATAATTTCCACCTCTGGGTATATACCCCAAAGAATTGAAAGCAGAGACTCAAACAGATATTTGTATTGTAGATCAACATTCATAGCAACATTATTCACAACAGCAAAAAAATGGAAACACCCAAATATCCACTGTCAGATGAATGGATAAACAAAATGTATATACATACAATATAATATTATACAGCTTAAATGAAATCTTGACACTTGATACAATATAGATGAACTTTGAAAACATTGTGCTGAGTGAAACAAGCCAGACATGGAAAAAACAAAACAAAACAAAACAAAACACAGCTTTGTATGATTCCATTTAAATGAGGTACGTAGAGTAGTCAAATTCATAGGGCCAAAAACTAGAATGATGGTGACTGAGAGAAGCAAGGAAATGGGTATAGAGTTTTAGTTGAAGAAAATAAAAAAAATTATCAAGTTTAGTAGTGGTAATGGTTGCACAACAATGTGAATGTACTTAATTCTACTGAACTGTATGCCTAAGAATGATGAAAATGGTAAATTCCTACTGTGTTCATTTTTCTATAATAAAAATTATCTGTCTCCCTAACCAGTTTGGCTCAGTGGATAGAGTGTTGATCTGCGGACTGAAGGGTCCCAGGTTCGATTCCGGTCAAGGGCATGTACCTGGGTTGTGGGCACATTCCCAGTAGGAGGTGTGCAGGAGGCAGCTGATCGATGTTTCTCTCTCATTGATGTTTCTAACTCTCTATCCCTCTCCCTTCTTCTCTGTAAAAAGTCAGTGAAATATATTTTAAAAAATCTGTCATATAAAAATTTAAAAACAGAGATTAAGTTATGAAAGCCCACTATTAAGCACCCATTATTTAATGTAACAACTTTCCAAATAGTCATCATAATATCAGTTAAAGTGCATGCTTTATTCACTCAGGCATTCATTTTTTAAGGTACTCATTATAATAATATAACTTCTAAAAAAGGCAAGGTATAGCAGACTAGGTATTTCAGGTAAATGCTTTAACATTGTTTCATTTGACAAGCAAACACACTTAAAGAATACACTATATATTTGCATGCTTGTGTATTTGTATCTGTCTGAAGTTTCTTCTTTCATTAAATCACCCTAGCCTTTTATTTCTAGACACCGAATAAGAGGGATATTTAAACATGCTTGCTATACAATATATAGACGCTATAAATGCTGAGAACTTCCTGCCAGGGAGTTGTCCTTGTGAACACCACTCTGATGGTTTTGTTTTCATCCCTGCCTGAGGACTGTGATATACTGATTGGCATAAGCTCATTTCCTGGCATTGCCATTTATGTACAACCACCTCACACGCTGAATCAGAGTTTAATTTTGTGAAGAAGAATGAAAAGCATGGACTCTGTTCCGGTGAGGATGCTGTGATTAGAGGAAGATGCATTTGGCTTCCAAAGATAACAGTGGTAGCAGTCGGAAAGGCAAACAGCAGTATCTGGTGTTGGTGACCAAAGCTGTGTGTCTATCCCAGTGGCAACCGTGATACGTCTTCCCGGGACCAGTCTGTGGTATGATCTGAGGACTGTTCTGGGCTTGATCTCCAATATAAGTCTATGTTAATCTTAGAGATACTTGAAGATATAATGCATATTTTTAATGAGTCATTTCTTCTGCTAAAATTATCCAAAATGGTTTTAGTGGGCTTTCAAATAAAATTTTTGACTGATTTTAAAGCTGAATGTAGTGAATAGTGAGACATCTGGTTTATCTCACTCTGAGAAGATGAGGATGTCTTATGTAAATATAAACTCTTTGTTATGCACATACAGGAAAAAAATCTGTGTAGGGCCAAAGGGATGAACAGGGACAGATACTCAATTGTTAACTTAACAGCTGTGTCCTTGTTCTACACTCTAACTAAGCATCTTTCTTATTATTGCTACCCATCTCCAATACAACAGTAAAAACACCAAATACTTGCTTCACTAGCTTCCTTTTCAATCCTAACATGATAAAAAATGATCATTTGATCCAATCCAGAAGAATTAGACATGATGAAAAAAGTGTTTACCTTTTGGTAAAGTTTTTTTGTTTGTTTTTTTGTTTTTTTAGTAAACAGAGACTTTTATTTGGCTGTTTGTTTGTTTGTTAGTTTGTTTAAAATGTGACTCCTGCAACTATAAGCACCATCTAACAATAACCACCACCTAAGGAATAAGCCATTATATTAAGGAAGTTCAGAGCTAAGCCATGAATAAAATCCTGAAACTACACTGCACTCAGAGTCACATTATTGAGAAATGACAAATACCATATTGTTTACCAGTTTTAATTATGTATTCTCTACCTTACAGCTGAAAAGAATGTTATGTAGTACAATCAGAAAATGAATTAATTCACTAAGCAATGGAAGCTAACGAAATAGGGATATATAGAATATTTATGTCATCCTATATAATAAAGAGGTAATATGTAAATTGACCATCATACCCTCACACAAGATACCAACCCCTATGTGATCAAAAGATGGCCACCACAAGATGGCTGGCAGGGGAAGGCAGTTGTGGGCAATCAGGCCAGCAGGGGAGGGCAGTTGTGGTTGACCAGGTCTGCAGGGGAGGGCAGTTGGGGGCGACTGGGCCTGCAAAGGAGGGAGAGCAGTTGGGGGTGATCAGGCTGTCAGGGGAGGGCATTTGGGGGCAATCGGGCTGGCAGGGGAGCAGTTAGGTGTTGATCAGGCTGTCAGGGGAGTGGTTAGGGAATGCTCAGGCTGGCAGGCCAGCGAGCAGTTGGGAGCCAGCAGTCCTGGATTGTGAGAGGGATGTCTGACTGCCCTTTTAGACCCAATCCCTGAGGGACATCCCCCAAGGGGTCCCAGATTGGAGAGGGTGCAAGCTGGGCTGAGGGACCTCCCCCCCAGTGCATGAATTTAGTGCACCAGGCTCTAGTTTAAATATAATTAGCACATGAAGAGCCCTCAAACATGTAAACATGTAAACATTTAGCACTACAAATTAAACTATTGAGTAGAAAATATTTTTCCAACTAAAGAAGCAAATGAAGAACTTTCTTTAATAGCACACATAGAATAATTCTGGGCCCAAATATAAAACTCAATGTAAGTCCCAAGTCATTCTTTGCTAATAACAAAATGTTTGTCTGTTGAAGAAAAACAATCCTCTTCCAGAAACTTTTTTTGAAACTACAGTTATCCTGAGAGTGGATCAGTGATTTTTCCTTTTACAATTATTATTTTATACTTATAAATGGGTGATCAACTCATTTTTAGAAAACAAACTTATGTCACTTGAAGTGAAGATAAAGTTAGAGAGCTGATAATACATTTATCTCAGATTCCAAATATTCAGAGTTAGAATCTTGAGTGTTTATTTATATAAAGAATTAATTTCCAAGTTATTAGAAAGCGATGTTAATGGAACCTAGGAGCTGAGGCCTTCGGGCAAAAGTTAGAACCTTGATGGCATTTCAGATCAGCCTGGAACCAGAGAAAAGGCAGCCACTGCTCGAGTGGCCACCTGATAAAAGGGAGGAGGAGAAATACCCTGGCTTCTCTCTTCCTCTTGACCTCTAATCATCCTTTGCCTTTTCCTACCTTCCCATTGGCTATATCTAATTAGGAAGTAGTTGTCAAGTTCATTTCTTTGTCTACTTTTGCACTTGGTTATAAGTTTTAGAGAAATAGTTGTACTCACTACTTCTCTTTAAAATTAGGATAGTGACTGACACATAGCACTCAGCAAATACATCTTTAAGGACTTTTCAAGTAAAAACACAATTTCCTGTGAAATTTCAAAATCTCTTTCATTCTTTTATACGGAAAAGAGACCAAAATAATGAAATTATAATTAAAATATTTGCATAAACAGACATATATCAAACACTGCAGTCTAAAAATATATATAGCACACTATGTTTTCCTGTATCCGTAAAACAGTGTATTGTTTTTTTTGTTTTTTTAATCCTCACCAGACGATATGTTTTTATTGACTTTGGAGATAGAGGAAGGGAGAGAGAAACATCAATTGGTTGCCTCCCATATGCATCCCAACCTGAAATGGAACCCACAACCTTGGTGTGTAGGTGTGTGCCCTGACCGGGAATCAAACCCTCAATCTTTTGGAGTCCTGGATGACACTCCAACCACCTGAGCTACCTGGCCAGGGCCATAAAACAACTTCAAAGAAGGTCAAATAATTACTCACAAAGGAAACATATTTACATTTCAAAATACAGACTTGTATAAGCCATGGTTTCTAATTTAATTATTAATTAAATTAAGAAATAGAATGTTTTTAAAGTCCAATTCAATTTCAAAACCTCCAAAAATATGTATTTTACAGAAAAGAGATCTATGATTATGGAAAATTCAAAAAATAATAAAAACAAAAAGAGTAGTTTATGGTATGTGGTCAAAGTTGTATTGAGAGGCATATGTAGCCTAAATAATTTCATGGACAAAATAAGAGTACTTAATATCTGTTTCCAAGACACATTTTAAAATTTATTTGCACAGTCTTTTAATTTTCTTTTTCCACCACTCCCCTTTTGAAATGTATTGCATTTCCCCCTGTTTTGACACATATTTGTCACTTTTACCTAAACAATGGGAAAAGCAGATGCGTACACATGGCAGTTAGTTGGACATTTTAGACTGAAACTCTGTCTTTAAAACCACTATTGAGTATGAAGAGTTCTCAGATGGATTTGACCGTTCTGGTTTTCTATAACCCAGTCTACTGTGGGTATGGTAAACTAAATTTAGCTAGATTGGTATTCAGTACCTGATCTCATTTCATAGATCCATTCTGTTTTCTGAAGTGCTAGGTCATTATCTTAATAAATGTTTAGACACATTACTTAAAGTACTTCTTTTCACCCAACTTTTGGCAGCTTAAGGTTTCAGGGTAAAAATTTGAAATCTTTCATTTCAAAGCATGAGCTTTCAATACTATTTTCATAGTTTGTCACACTGCCAAAATATTGTTAAAATCTAATCACAACCAAAAGTGCAAATAAGCTAGATGAAAATATTAGTAGCTGAATCCTTCCTCTTCATCAGAAATAAGCCATTATATAGTACTCTTGGGCACTGCTACTTTTTCTGCTCTATCTGAAAAATAAATTGAATGTCAAAGTAGTTTCCTAAACAGAGTTGGTTTTATTAAAACTTAAAAACACATTAAATTAAATGTGATTTACATGGACATCTGAAAGTATGCCTTTATATGAACAAAATAGGTTTTTGTAAGCTCAATAGCTCTATATTAAGTTTTAAATTATTTTTCATGTAATTCCCTGTTCTTATTTTATTGAGAATGTTAAGAAGTTACCATATAGTTAATTTTGCACCTATCTACAAGTCCCAATGGATAAAATAATCAAAACTATTTAACCTATCAGATGAAATGCCTGTTCTATTTTTTAAAAGAATTGAGATTGCATTGTGTTAAAGTTTGATATCTATTAACTTTTTTAGTCCTACAATTACCATTTAAATTCTTGCTACATTATCAGAATACAAATAAAATGGAAAAAATTTTATAACTACTTAGAATGTAGCATGAGTAAAAGGCAAACCAGAATTCGATCTGATATAATACATTTAGAAAGGTTAAATATGTAATATAGAGAGATATAAGTGATAAGAAAAAACATAATAGGTGAAGGGTAATAAGAAGTATAAAGATTTAGGTTATAAATTTTGATAGGATGACCACAGCATTCCTTGATGAGAACGGAATATTTGAAGAACCAGCCATTTGATTATCTGGGGAAAGAGTACTCCTAACAGAGAAAACATCAAGGGCAAAGAAAAGAACTTGCCTAACTCATTTAACAGAAGGCAAAGGGCTCATTGTAGCTGGTGAATGGGAGCATCGTAGTAAATGACTTCAGGGTGAAAACAGGGCCCAGTTAATATAGGACCTTGTAGACCTGCATTAGGACTTTTTTGAGTGAAATGGGAAGTGAAGATTTTTAAACAAATCAGTGACAACATCTCATTTTAATTTTAATAAAAAAATTCCACTTCCAGACAAGTGTGACAAGGATGCCATCTACTCTGTTCCCTAAAATAACAACAGAATCAACAAAATATATGAAATAATAACTTTCAAGATGTTAGATATCAAGTAACAAAGAAGGATGCTCCCTTGATAGCCATGAAGCAAACGAGGTGAGCCCTTTGATTGTCCAGCTGTCATATAGGGAGCTTCCCTCCAACGCAGGTCAAGCTGTCTCCCTGAGATGAATAGAGAGGTGGGAATTCTGGGGGGGAGGGAGGAGGGTGGGGAGGAAGCAGCTAGAGTTCACAGGAAAGAGTGCCAGGGAGAAGGGAGCTCCACAGAGAAATTTAGAGATCCACAGAGTGGATCCTTCTATTGTCCAGATGAGAACACTAATGAGCACATGCTATGAGGAAACTACACAAGACCAGGTAAAGAACTCCCTATAAAAATTAGAGGGAAAAACTACAGAGCTCATAAAAGACTGGGGATAGTGCCTGCTCCTACCAGCCAGTGTGGAAACTTTATAATTCATGGGTTATCATAGTCTTTTCAGAAGTATTTTGCCTTGGTAGTCCAGAAAACTTTGTCCTAGACTAGATGCTATTCTGCCCCTCCTCCCCCCCCAAAAAAAATAAACCCACACAAAACTTATAATAAGGGTTAGGAAGGTTCCAACTATTTCCCAATAACTGCTCTACAAAACAAAACTCAAGAATGTTTATAAGCATATAAAATATCCAAGTTTATAACAGTGTAAAATCACAATGCCTGACATCCAATTAAATGTTGAAAGCTATTCAAAAAAGCAGGAAAAGACTTATACTGAGGATAAAAATCAGTTAAAACTAATCCAGATAATAACAATGATAAAATAATTAGTAGATAAGGCCATTAGACTAGTTATTATAACTGTATTCCATACGTTCAAGAAGCTGGAGGAAAGATTCTATGTAAGTAGATATAAAAAAGTTATAAAAAGACCTTAATGGAACTTCTAGTGCAGAAAATTACAATGTTGAGTTACAAATACACTGCATGGGAATTATGAAAGATTAGACATTCCAGAATAAAAGATTAGTACACTTGAGGACACAGTAGTAGAAATCCAAAATAAAACACATAGGAAAAAAGAATTAAAAAATATAGCCCTAGCTAGTTTGGCTCAGTGGATAGAGGGTCGGCCTGCAGACTGAAGGGTCCTGGGTTTGATTCTGTTCAGTGGCTCATGCACAGTTGCAGGCTCCATTCCCAGTAGGGCCTATGCGGGAGGCAGCTGATCGATGATGATTGCCTCTCATCATTGATGTTTCTGTCAGTCTCTCCCTCTCCCTTCCTCTTTGAAATCAATAAAAATATAGACAAAGCATCACTGAGTAAAGGGACAACACATGTAACTCAGTATTCCCTGAAGAGACAAGAGAATGGGGGACAGATGAATGAGTGTGTGAATAAATGATGACAAGATAGCAGTGAAAGAAGGGAGCTAGCCAGCATTCCCGTCTTCTTAACCCTGGTCTTAAAATGCTCCTCTTAGCAACCAAGATAAATAAATAATTCTAGAACCCACAGGCTTACCATTGTTGTTTCTGTTTTTGTTTTTAGCTGTAACATATTTACTAAAGGGAATATGTTTAATTCACTTAGAACTTGAGAATGCCAACCCAGAGACAGAATGAAACTATGTCTGCATGAGCAAAGACCAGGAAGTGTTGAATGGTTTGGGGATCCGTGAAATTTCACAATATAGGCAATAAAGGGAAAACCAAAGTCTTTTCATTTTAATTAGAATTGGGCCCTTACAAAATTGTAATTTGAGATATCACTCCTTTTGCACTGCTAGTAATAGCCTACCAACTTATTTCATCCCTGCAAAGCTTTTTGATATTCTGCTCCATGTTTTCAGATTTACTACCCTGGAACCTAACTAACCTCTGAGATTGTGTGTGTTTGTTTTTTGTATGCAGAATTTTCCTTACACAATCAAAGTTAATATCTATATATTAGAGGCAGTTCCTCTTTAAATGGTGCCTCATGGCCCTGGTTCATCCCATCTTATGATTCAAAACCTTTAAAACATAACTGTAGATAATCTGTAGATGGCTTTCTGGCAAGGCCTGACTTCGTCTACATTATTTCCATCCACATTCATTAGGGCTGAGTCATGTGGTCTCTAAGTACAAGGAAAGCTAGAAAATGTAGTTTTTCTATGTATCCAGGAAAAGAAAGCAGTATCCATAACATCTAGCCAATCTCTGCCATTCCACTGAAACATGAAGGTGAGTGTATTAAATGGAGAATAAAACAGGTGGTATCTGAGAGAGAAAGTAGTGAGTTGAGTAGTGTGGAGAGAGGGTGTAGAAAGAGGGAAAGAGATACCAGTGTCAGAATCAAACCCACATGCAGGTCAATCGCTACTATTTTTAGGAGGACAAATTGGAAACTGAGCTGCGAACTAAATGTGTGTGTGTGTGTGTGTGTGTGTGTGTGTGTGTGCACGCGCGTGCACACACCTGTGAAATTGTCATTATGGAATGTGGGCTAAGGTGTTGTAAATGGTGTTTCCTTTTTTGTTAGTCCTCACCTGAGGATATTTTTTCCATTGATTTTTGGAGAGAGTGGAAAAGGAGGAAGGGAAAGAGAGAGAGAGAAACATCACTGTAAGACACACATTGATTTGCCGCTGGCATGCACAGGGATTGAACCTGTGACCCAGGTACATGCCCTTGACCAGGAATCAAACCTGCAACCCTTGGGTCTGAGGGCCAGTGCTCTAACCACTGAGAAACACTGGCCAGGACTCTAAATGGTGTTTTTATACAGTTCAGGTTTTTTTGTTGTTGTTGTTTTTTAATCCTGTAGGGATTAAAAAGGGTAACTAAAATGAGAATTTCCTACTGATTATTAAATTCATTGTTCTGATGCCCAGAATAGTCCAAACCAGGCTTTGTTTAAAATTGTTCATTTATCTTTAGGTATGTGCTAAACATTACTGTAGCTACCAATTCTGTCTGTACTTCAGTTTTCTCTACTGTGCAAAACGGGTCCCAATAGTACCAAACTCATGGTGAGAGTATGTGTAAATATATGTAACTTACATATATATATATATACTACATTGTTCACATATTGGTCATAGGTTGACAACTTAGAATTTAAAATCTAGATCATTCTAATCACTGGATCGTTTTGACCCCCTGGATTTGGTTTTAACTGGGCATCAACACTCAATTATGAAGCTTACTTACTTTCATATATACAGGTAAACACTTCATTCGAATTTAACTCCCCCCTCCCTTTTTCAAAATGGCATCTGGATCAAAGGTAAACCTATTCAAGATTGAAATGATTATTGCTGAAAGATCAGCCCTCTAAGTGGCACTGTTTGGGATTCCTTTCCTTGACAATTACTAGAGAGCTAAGATAATCCTAAAATTACATTTTCTTTTCTTTAGTGGCTCAGCAATAAAATTATGCTAGTGAAATAGTTGGAGTCCCTTAGTACAGCAATCAGTTGAATTAGTGAAATACATAAAATCTTTTAGAACACCCTTGGGGGATGTCAGACTGCTGGTTTTAGCCCAATCCCTGCAGGCCAGGCCAAGGGACCCCGATCTGTGCACCAGGCCTCTAGTACACATATAAGATCTTTGGTTAATCTCTTCCCACCCTCCCCCGTCCCCGCTTTCCTCTGACATTCATCAGTCTGTTCCAAGTTTCCATGCCTGTGTGTTGAGCGTCTGCCCCCCTGGTGGTCAGTGCATGTCATAGCTAACCGTCAAACAGTCACTTAGGCTTTTATGTATATAGATTATGCCTTTTAATGTTAGGATCATTGCATTTATTAAAGGCATTTTTTGCTTTTATAAGAATTTCATAGAAGTGTAAAAGCAGCTTTTAGTGTACTGACGACAATAGCATTATTCTGGCAGTTTTCAGGTTCCTCATTTTCTAAAAATGTGTGTTTTTTCACCTTCATGTAAGTAGAAAACAAAACAAACAAACAAAAAAACCCCCAAGGTATTTGGATGCTAAGATTTGGAATGTGTTGAACAATTAGAGAAAGGATAACATAGTCAGCAAACAGGGCTGCCTTGTGCTTCTCGTGTTGGGTTTGTAATAAAGTTGGTAATCACAAAAAAACAAAGTTTATTAATCTTTCCACTTTAACAAACATTATACAAAACTATTCAAAAGTTGAAAGGGTTGCCCTGCTGGTTTGGCTTAGTGGATAGTGCGTTGGCCTGTGGACTGAAGGGTCCCAGGTTCAATTCCAGTCAAGGGCACATGCCAGGTTGTGGGCTTGATCCCCAGTAGGGGGTGTGTAGGAGGCAGCCCATCAATGATTTTCATCATGGATGTTTCTATCTTTCCCTCTCCTATCCTCTCTGAAATCAATAAAAATATATTTTAAAAAAAAGTTGAAAGGGATTTTCTTCACCCAAATCTACATAGAAGTCACATAAGTTAGTTACTCACAAAACTGTAAATGGGATAGAATGATCAAAGAGGAGGGTGCCTGGAGGTTTGGGAAGCTTTATATTGTAGTTACTTCCTGCTATTAAACTGTGACTCTCCTCGGGAGGAAACTTATTTGGGAGTAAATCATGTAATTTGTTTGATTTTTGAGTTGAAAGTGTGTCAGTTTCAATCTAAGACTGGCTCTATCAGTAGTTAGAGCATATACAAGAAATGCTACCTTGAATCACTGCCCATTCCTATTGCTCTCTGTTTATTATTTCTTCAGAGACCTACTGCTTATTACTTAGACTTTTATATCTATTTGAAATTTGTTGCCTGGAGCCATAGTCTACTGACTCTCAAATTTTAATGCCTGCAAAACATCTGGGGACCTTGTTAAAATGCATATTCTGATTCTATTGATCTAGCTGTGGCCTAAAATTATGCATTTATAACATATGAATTGCAAACCCAAAGAGATTCCATTTCATTTAAGTTTTCTTGGTCTCTTGACTCTTAATTTTTCAAGTTTCCTAGTATAGGTTTAAGATTCCTGCTAAATAAACTTCCTGGTCCTCTGTTTCTGATTGCCTAAAATACTCATGGCAGATACCTATCTCATTTCTTTTTTTTTTTTTACTCATGTAGCATAATGTTTTTACCAAGTCCATTCTATTTATAATATTCTCATCCTAGCTCCTCCATTCTACGCCCATTTTTAGTATAGCACCAGGAAAGGGAAAAAATAAACAAACAAAACAAACAAACAAAGCAACAGGAAATAATAGGTAAGATATTAAAAACTTTATGTAAGTAGTATGGCATAATAGGGACTTTCATGGGTTTGGAAATCAGACTGACCTATTCAGATTCTGACTTTGCCACTGATTAGCAGTGAATGTCAGCACTCAATTCCTGGACCTCATCTACTTCACTGAGGAAACTAGTATTCAGAGGCACAGTTAATATTTGCTCCTAACATGTATACCTAATAGATACTCATATATATATATATATATATATATATATATATATATATATATATATATTACATATTCCAGCCTTTCAACATTTTAATTCTTAGTGTTTGCAACACATGATGAAATTTTTTTTATTTAAAAGTTTTATTGCCTGCGTGATTTAATTTAAAAGTAAAAAATGTATAACTTTGCCTCATTTATGTGGTATCCTTTCCACAAAAGGTTTTTGTCTTAACAGCTGGATTGATACCTAAGTTTCCACTTTTCTTTTAGGTCTCATGTGTTCCCTTTCCAGCAAGCCAAAGGCTTTTAATTATAAAACATTTCCATTTTTTTTCTCCCATGAGCATCTTTTGAAGTAGGTGGTAACTATTTTTAGAACACTTATGCACTCATCCTCTAGAGCCTATATCTAAGAAAAATATTCTAGGAATAAAGAATTTCCATGCACAGAAAAGAAAAAATATACCACAAGTTACTGCTTTCAGTGACTCTTTGACATAGCAACCCCTGAAAGTTGGATACTGTCAGAATATCCCTTAGGCAAAAATTGACAAGGTGTGGTAATAGGATTTATAAAGTAAGAAGATAAAGGAAAAGAAGAGATTTAGAATGATTTCCATGTTTCTAACTTAGGAGATTGAGCAGAAAGTAATAACTCAACATTTGAAAAGAACAGGTGTTTGGGGGAAAACAAGCTCAGTTTTGAATGTGTGGAGCTTGAGGTGCCCAGAGGACATCTTGGGAAAATATTAAGAAATACAAAAGAAGAGTAGGATAAGTTTTAGCCCAGGAGAAGTAGTAAGCACAGAGTTCTGGGGAATGTCACCATTTAAGAAGGAGAAAGAAGCAAGTAGCCAAGGAAATGACTTCGGGATCATTCTGACATGTCTTTGGCAGCTCTGGGAAATCTGATAATGGCACTCTCTAACTGTAAGAGCTTTTGAGTCTTCCATCATTTACATGATGAATTTAAAGTATCCAAGGATGTTATTGAGCCTGGACCACAGTCCCAGACAAAGAAAGCCACATAAATGTGTAAAAATATGCTTTGTGTTATATGCTTTGCATTATTTTAATAAAGCTAATCAATACCAGTTGAATCAAAAACTTCATGTTTATGTTTTATTTGATACATAAATACATGTATGCCTTTCTCCTTTTTTCCTTCTCTTTGTGTGCCTTTCTTCCTGGAACATATAATAGAAATTCCACACTGTTCTATTGGCCATGTGGCTACCTTTTCCTCTGAAGTTGTGCAAAACCTCTGCTCTATGCGAGCTATCTAAAAGTATCCATAATCTAATGTTTAATATCTTTATGTTTATGTATTTATAAAATGTCTCACTAAGTGTATTTTAAGGTCCTAAAAATAGAAATTATGTTTTTGTCTTATAACGGACTATGCGTATATCTAACCTTGCTTAAAATTCTCAGGCACTATCTACTGATTGAATGATATATTCCAAATACCTTTGCATGAAAAAGTCTTTAGTAGTTTTATTCCAAAATACCACCGACTCTTACCCACCCTATTTCAGCTCTCCTCACCCATCATGATCTGCACAGACCATGTTAGGGTAGTGGAATTTTTTGCCTTTTCTTAAAAATACTGTGATTTTTCATGCCTCTTATTTTTTTCTTTGTTGTTGCCTAAGTCTAAAACAATTACTTCTTTCTTTCCTGGTGAACTTCTGTTCGAAATATAATTTAATTTTCCCAGATAAAAGTATCATCCCTTCTTCTGGCTTTTACCTCATCTTGGTACAGCCTCATGTATTATGGTTTTGTTTTATGTTGGTCTTCTCCATCAGATTATGAATTAGTTGATAGTAGAAAATGGTTTTCTCTAAGTCTGTATGACTATTTTACTGTCATGCAAAAATAGATACAGAATAAATAGTTTTGAATAAAAAATCAATTAGTGATTTTCTTTTAATGCCTAGCAAAGCATCTTATTCAATGTCTTTGTCAGCAATAAGATGATGGAAGTAAAAAAAAAAAAAAAAGATATGACAGAAGATTTGAAATCTTTCATGGAGATGAAGATTTTCATCCCTCATTCAGCCTCTTTAACAAATAATCTTACTCAGTTGACTTGATTTCTTCCTACTATAAAAAATGGGTGTGTAGGAATATCACTATTTCTAGTAAGTTCAGTAATCATGTATATTAATCTCTTAGGTGGGATGCTAAAAAGGAACCCTGGACAGCCAGAAATGTATTAAGTTATTTAATTGGGGCTTTCCCAATTTTATTCTAGTAACAAATGTCCTTTCCCTAATTAAACCTTCTTCAGGACCTTACAATTAACTTAACTTTTTAACTTCAATTTTGAGATATTTCAAATGAAGGCAGCAGTGCCCACCTACATAGTTCCTGTAAATTCTAAATGAGAGAACAAATGTAATTTGTAAATTGTAGCAAATTATTCTAATATGAGATACTATTTTTATTGTTATTGAGACTTAGACAATGCTGTTTCAATAATTTATCTATAGCTTTGTTTTGTAAACATTTGAAGACTATGAGAAGGACAGTAGTATCTATTGGCTACCAATAGCAGTATCTATTTTCTTTCAACTCAGGAAGAAAATAGAAGACATGTGGTAAATTGTGAGATCATAATCTCCATTTGTCTATATGAAGTAAATAATTCTACCAGTGGGTTAGAAATATCCTAAACCACAAACTTAAAAAGAATGATATATTTCTACCTTAGTGCCCTGCTGAATAACCATCACCTCTCTCCAGATGATTGGCATTTGTACAAGAATACTGGACTTAAAAGTGGTTGTGTATGTATGTATGTTCATGTCTCTTCAAGGATAAATGCCTAAACTTTTTATATATATATTCTTTTTTCATTTTAATCATCACCCGAGGATGTGTTTCCACTGATCTTTAGAGAGAGTGGAAGGGTGGGGAGAGACAGTGATGTGAGAGAGACATATTGATTGATTGCCTCCCATAGGATCCCCAACTGAATTTGCAACAGAGGTACGTGCCCTTGATCAGAATTGAACCCAGGACCCTTCAGTCTAGAGGCCAACATTCTATCCACTGAGCCAAACAGGCTAGAGCTGTTTTGTTTGTTTCTTTCCTATGGCTGACAGTAGTGTAGATGGCCCCATTTCCCCTCCCTTTGCCCCCCTCCAACTAGCCCCTGCCCCATCGCAGGCTTTCACCACATTATTGTCTGTGTCCATGGGTTATGCATATATGCATATATGTTCTTTGGTTAATCTCTACCCATTCTCCCAACCCCTCCCTCTACCATCTGACAAGTCTGTTCCATGTATCCATCTCTGGACCTATTTTGTTCATCAGTTTATTTTGTTCTCTAGATTCCACATATAAGTGAGATCATGTGATATTTGTCCTTCTCTGACTGACTTAATATGCTTAGCATAATAATCTCCAGGTCCAACCATGTTTAGCAGCCTCCTCTGTGGAAGTGTGGTGAGCCCAATTAGCAGTTACCGCCATGCTGCTGCTGGGAAGCTACTTGACCTTTGTGTGGTGGGTAAGGGTCAGGCATGAGACTGGTAAGAAAGGCTGGATGAAAAGGTGATGTTAAACAAAACTTGAACACATCTCTTAAACAAAAGCCAAACCAAAGTCTGCTGCCATCCACAAATGACTGTAGTTAGATAGAATGCTGAATTTAGATAAAGGGCCTCATTTACTTTAAAAAGTTATTAGCAAAAATGTAGAATTTCATACTATTTTTATGTTTAAGTAACATATATAACTACTTGGATTTGCCTGGTAAAGAGCTCATATTCTCATATCTTTAAAAATCAACTTGACTTTTATAATAACATTGCTGTACAAACAAGTGGAGCACGGATTTTTGAGAGCTTTTAAAAATGTGCTCCCTGGAGTTTGGAAAAGAACAAGCTAATGCTCTGGTTTATACTGTACGAATAAATCAATTCCACAGTATGAGAATTTTACCACATAATGTGCCTATTCTGAAATTTGATGTTGAATACCTTGATTGTTTTAAATTGTATTCAAGAAAGTATAAATTTTTATATGAAACACATAAAATACATTGGCAATCTCATTTTGGTGAGTCAGAGTTGTAATGCGAGGTTATGATTGTCAGGCTTTTATTACGTTTTGTTTTATTTTGTTCTAAGGTGACTGATGTCTGCGCCAAACTGGAAGTTGTGTAAACTCTGTATCCAATTTATACCTTAAAATATGTAATTGGTACACCTAACTTTGTCAACATGTTTTATTTTATAACGTCACTTTGAAGATATACCGGTTATGGATAATGTTATTTTTGCAATTTTGGTACAATCATTACTTAATCTTTATTCCATGGATGTGTTGATAATAGTATATTACAAAAACCATGCATTTAGAAGTTCATGATTACTCATCTTTCTCATTATCCAAAATTTAGGACTTCACATTTACCTTCAATTTCTTATTTGCAATAGTCAACCTGGGGGAAAATATCCAATGTAGTGCAGGTGTGACATTATATCAGGGAATAAATTCATTGGCTTATAGAAGATACTAGTATACACAGATTTAGAAGGAACCTCCTATATTTTTCCATACAGTGTATTTTGTCACTATATAAGTTGATTCAGCAGGATCTCTTCTTTTGTAATAAAATATTTTGTACCCTAAATGAGCAAGAACTCTCAGGATTACCATATATATCTAGATATTTGATTATTCTAAATATAGATTTAAGTCTAAAACTGAATATAAACCAAAAAAATGTTATAACTATCCCAAAACCACCAATGGTAAAGTTTATACTCTTATGGTATAATTATTAAGAGTTGAAGGAGATTTCAGAGATTATTAGCATGACCCTTTTCTATTGCTGATAAGAAAGCTAGAACTCAAAAAGGTAGTCATTCAAATAAGGTCACCAGTTCATTGGTAAGAAAGATAGTTAAAAAACAAAAACAAAACAGGCCTCCCAAATATCAACTCGCCATATCTGTGTGCAGGAGAGCACATGATCACCTCCTACCTTCTCACATCAGGTTGCTCCTGCTAAGATCTCTCCTTGCCTTAGATTTGACTGAGCCCAGTGTTCATGATACAATAACCGTAGTCAAAGGAATAACAACAACATCTTACCCTTCTATTCACTCTGTACAGAAGGTCC
This sequence comes from Myotis myotis, assembly GCF_014108235.1. Lineage (NCBI taxonomy): Eukaryota > Metazoa > Chordata > Mammalia > Chiroptera > Vespertilionidae > Myotis > Myotis myotis. Next base: position 71,399,390 of record NW_023416390.1, read on the forward strand.
ATGAGGAGAGTAATCACAGAACAGTAAGCAAATGAGATAAAAAGACAACTTTATTACTTTTACCAATGAAGGATACCCTGATGTAGGGCTCTCTCAAAATAAGATTAAGGCACCTAAATCCTTAGTCATAAGTGGAACCTACCACTGTTCCTGAAATAAATTATTGGGTGTGCTGCATGTTAGAAAGACCTGAAAACAAAAATATAATTATTGAAAGGTTAATGTTGGTGTGTGGGCAGGCTAAATAGTAATTTCAGATGGTGAATAAAGAAAAATTGAATGTATTTAAAGAGAAGGAGATGGAGGAATGGGGATATCCAAAGGGAAGGGCTACAAAGCACAGAGCCAAAGAGTATTGGTTCGATGATGGTAGCCCCAAGAACTGGAGTATCATCCTTATATGCAGCCACTGGCAGGAAGCTTTTGTCTTCAGTGGGTTTTAGGCACTTGGATGGTGGGGTTGGACAGTGGAGTGGGGTTAACAATGCAGATGTTCAATCCAGTGCTTCTTGGCAGTCCTAGTTCCTTATATGGTTTGATTCCTAGTATCCTGCATTTCCTGTCTGACAAGTCTTGTCTTTGTTCTCCTGCGGTGAGAAGGTTACAAAATGGCAATTAAGAATTATATTGCCTTGTAAGTCCTAGCATTTATGTGAGCCTGATGGAGTCCTGCAGGAGGAGAGGGATGAAGTGGTGGAAGAGAAGAGAACACAAGGTAGTTAATAGTACTTGTATAGTTTACTAGATGATAATCATAGGACTAAGTGTCTTATAGATACAGTCTCATTTAATAGTTACAGCACTCATTAAGGTAAGGACTATATTTTATAGTTTACAGATGATAAATGTGAGGTAGAGGTTAAGTATTCTGTCAAAATTTACACAGCTGAGAAAGTTAAATTCACAAATCCACTGTTCTTAATGACTACATTAAATTGCCTATCTATGTGCCTGAATGTGTGTGTGTGTGTGTGCTTGTACAGGTGTGTGTATATAGATAAAATACACATATATATGAATATATATATACTAGAGGCCTGGTGCACAAAAATTTGTGCACTTGGGGGTGGGGGGACGGGGGGTCCCTCAGCCTGGCCTGTGCCCTCTCGCAGTCTGGGACCCCTCAGGAGATAACAACCTGCTGGCTTAGGCCTGCTCCCTGGTGGCAGAGGGCAGGCCCAATCCCTAGGTGCAGCCCCTGGTTGGGCTCAGAGCAGGGCTGATTGGGGAGTTGGGGCGCCGCCCCCTGTCATGCACAGAGCAATGCAGATTGGGAGGTTGCGATGCCACCCTCAGTCACGCTCAGGGTAGGGCCAATTGGGGGGTTGGGGCACCGCCCCCGTCACACTCAAGGCAGGGTCGATGGGGAGGTTGCGGTGCCACCCCTTGTCACACACAGAGCAGGGCCCATCAGGGGGTTGGGGCGCTGCCCCCTGTCATGCACAGAGCGGGGCCCATCAGGGGGGTTGGGGCTCCGTACCCTGTCACTCAAGAGTAGGGCCGATAGGGGAGTTGGGGCACTGCCCCCTGTCACACGCAGAGCAGGGTGGATTAGTGGGTTGGGGTGCCGCCCTCTTTCACCTACAGAGCAGGGCTGATCAGGGGGTTGGGGCACCGCCACTGTCACACTCAGGGCAGGGCCAATGGGGAGGTTATGGCTCTACCCCATCACACGCAGAGCAGGGCCTGTGGGGTGGGGGTTGTGGCGCCGCCCTCTATCACCCACAGAGCAGGGCCGATCAGGGGGTTGGGGCGCCTTCCCCTGTCACGAACAGAGCAGGGCAGATAGGGAGGTTGTGGCCCTGCCCCCTGTCACACACAGAGCCACAGGGCAATCAGGGGGTTTGGGTGCTGCCCCCTGTCACACTGATCCCAATGCCGGGAGTCCTCTCAGCTCCGCTGATCCCGGTGCTGGGAGGCATATTACCCTTTTACTATATAGGATAGAGGCCTGGTGCACAGGTGGGGCCAGCTGGTTTGCCCTGAAGGTTGTCCTGGATCAGGGTGGGGGTCCCCACTGGGGTGCCTGGCCAGTCTGGGTGAGGCTGTTTTCAGGCTGGCGGGTGACTGAAGCTCCCAACCACTCCTTTTTTTCTTTTTTTTTATTCTGCGCCAGCTTTAGCTTTGAGGCTTGACTCCAGCTCTTAGCCCTCCACTGCTGAAAGCAGGTTTCTGGCCTTTGTTTACCTTCTGTATTTGTAGCAATGTTGCGATCCTGCTGGCTGAAGTGCGGCAGAGTAAAGCAGGTTTCTGGGGTTTTGTTTAGCTTCTATATTTGTAACATAGTTGCTTAGAGTTGCAGCTCTGAGGCCGGCAGCGGCAGGCGGGGAACGTTGGAGTCCTCCGTCACTGAAGCAAGCAAGCCTCATGTTTGCTTTAAGCTGCCTGGCTGCCGGCTGCCATCTTGGCTGGCGGCTAATTTGCATATTGCCCTGATTAGCCAATGGGAAGAGTAGTGGTCATACACTAATTACCATGTTTCTCTTTTATTAGATAGGAGATATATATATAGATAGATAGATATATGAGAGAGAGAGAGAGAGAAGGGGGGGGGGGAGATTGGACCATAATTAGAAATAGATTGGATAATTAGCATGCTCCCAAGGTACAGGATAAGAAATTATCCATCTGCCTATATTGAGGAGAAGAGGAAAAGACAGATCATATTTTAAATATTCATTGACCCTGGCCACTAGTAAACATGGTCCAATCAATGTCTGGAACTCTGATTAAGCATCTCATATTCTCTCTTAGAGAGAAGCACCCAAAGTGGTATATAAATAACTTGATGGAACAGGGACACCTTTGTATAGTAGAAAGAAATATATTTTTGAGGAATGTACTTGTAGATGTGAGTTTGAATCTTGTCTTATGAGCTAAGAAAATGTATGAAGGTTTGGTGAGCTCCATTTTGCTTACCTATACAAAGTGCTCTTTTAAAGAAGTCCTACTTTACCCTTATATACTCCTCAATGCTGTACAGTTTTTCCAACTTCCCGTCCACTACTATAACCATCACCACTAACTACTACATTGAAATTGTTCTAGTGATTTTTTTTACTGCATTTTGCAGTTCCCTGCTTTTTACTTTACTCAAGTTTATGTATTCAATTACTTGCCAGTAAACCCCAAATGTTCTCCAGGTATCTCAGTTTGTGAAGACTAAAAGGATAATAATCATCTTTCCTCTCCAACACTGTTCTTTCCTTTGTTACCTGTTTGAATAACATTACTTTTATTCTAATGATGCAGTCCAGAAATATGAGAGTCATTCTACATCCTTTTCTTTCTTAGATACACATAGGAATCTTTCATTGTTAGTTTTCTTCTTTTTCCTCCTTTGCTGTCACCATCATTTTTCTACTCTATTGATGCAGTAGGTTAAATACAGATCCTCCTACCCTGATAGTAACCCTCACTTCTCTGATCCAGCTGTAACTCTGCTGACAAAATGATGCTTATAAATGAAAAATCATGTTATTGTAGGGCCTAAAACCCTGCAATGATTTATCAGAGCTTTCCAGATAAAGCTCCATCAAGGTTTCTCAACTTTGACACCACTGACATTTTTTGAGCCAGATAATTCTTTCTTGTGACTTGGGGAGGGAGGCCTGTCTTGTGCATTGCAGGAAGTGTAGCAGCATCTCTGGCCTTCATTCATTAGATGCCAATTGTACCCGCTGGCCATTGTGAATAACATAAAAATGTATTAGCATTGCCACATGTTTCCCAGGGACAAAATCTTCACTGGTGAGAACCTCTGGTGTACTTGATCTGGCTGCCTCCTTCCACTTCTCTGCCACAATACCATGTTTTATACCTTTCCCCAATACGAGCCCTTCATTCCAGTTATCCCAACTAGTTCCACTTTCCTAATCTTCCTGCTTCTCTATGCCCCCAAGCTTTCCCATGACTCTGCTCAAAATGATATTTTAACTCCTACTGTCCTTTCCTTCGTCTAGTTGACTCCTATTTACCAAGTTAAAAACTCAGCTCAGGTAATGGTTTATCTGTGTAAATCTGTCCTCTTGTTGATCTAGATAAATTTTGAAAATACCTTCATCAAAGTACTTAAGTTGCATTATATTTTTTAATAAAACTTCATTCATCTCTATTATACTATAACTTCTTGACAATAAGGATCATGTCTTATTTGGTTTGCATTTTTAATACCTTGCCACAGGTGGCAGCCTTGATAGATGTTCATCTTTATAAAAGAACTAGAGTCCCAGTGCACGATTCGTGCATGGGTGGGGTCCCTTGGTCTGGCCTGCACCCTCTCGCAATTCGGGACCCCTCGGGGGATGTCAGACTGCCAGTTTCGGCCTGATCCCCACAGGCCAGGCCAAGGGACCCAAACCGTGCACAAATCCATGCAACTGGCCTCTAGTATGCATATAAGATCCTTGGTTAATCTCTTCCTGTCCTCCTCCCTCCCTTCTTCCCTCTGAAATTCATCAGTCTGTTCCATGTTGCCATGCCTGTGCATTGAGCGCCTGTACCCTGGTAGCATCATAGCTACCAATGGTCGAATGGTTGCATAGGCTTTTATATATATACTAGAGGCCTGGTGCATAAAATTCATGCACGGGGGGGGGGGAGTCACTCAGCCTGGCCTGCACCCTCTCCAATCTGGGACCCCTTGGGGGATGTCAAACTGCCGGTTTAGGCCCGATCCCACATCAGCAGTCGGACATCCCTCTCGCAATTCAGGACCACTGGCTCCTAACTGCTCACCTACCTGCCTGCCTGATCACCCCTAACCACTCTGCCTGCGAGCCTGATCACCCCCAAATGCCCCTCCTGATGGCCTTATTGGGGTTGGGGGGCAATTGGGGGTGGGGCTGGCCATGAGGAGGGGCTGTGGTCAGTAAACTGGCCCCCGAATGGGGTGGGGGTGCCAGTGGCTTGAGGGAGGAGCCATGGGTGGTTAGCCGGCCAGCCCTGCCCCTGATCAGGGTGGGGGGACCGATCTAAGGTGGGGCCAGGAAGGGGGAGGGGCTGCAGAAGATTGTCTGGTGGCCCTGCCCCCTATTGGGGTGGGGGGATCAAGGGTGGGGCCATCCTGGGGAGAGGCTGCAGGAGGTTGACTGCCCAGCCCCACCCCCTATTGGGGTGGGGGGGTGCGATCAGGGGCAGTCAGCCTTGGGGAGGGGCGCAAGCCTATTGTGGTTGGGCAGCCTGATCGAGGGTGGGGCTGGCGGGTGGAGGAGAAGGGAGGGGGCATTTGGCCGACCAACCCGCTCTTTTTTTTTTTTTTTGGCAACTTCATGACTTTTATTTGTGGTGCCTGTGCTATGTCTCAAAAATACCTTCTCTCGCCCTAACCGGTTTGGCTCAGTGGATAGAGCGTCAGCCTGTGGACTCAGGGTCCCAGGTTCGATTCCGGTCAAGGGCATGTGCCTTGGTTGCGGGCACATCACCAGTAGGGAGTGTGCAGGAAGCAGCTGATTGATGTTTCTCTCTCATCAATGCTTCTAACTCTCTATCCCTCTCCCTTCCTCTCTGTAAAAAATCAATAAAATATATTTTTAAAAAATAAAAATCATCATTCTCCACTTTTAAAAAAAAATACCTTCTCCCCCTGACCGGGACAGCAGTGGGGAGGGGGCAGCAAAAAATAGAAGATGTCCCTTCCTATTGCACATGAACCCTATATTCATGCCCACCTGGCCCAGGCTGGTGGGATGCTTGGCACATTCTCAGGTCCCTGCTCAGGGGCTGGAGGGGTGACTGGTGGCAGCACACGTGAAAGGGGACCTCTGGGTGGCCACTCTGGCCCTGGCTACTGGTCCTGGCACTTCCTGGTCCTCAGTTCCTTCCTGGTCCTGCCTGCAGCCCTGGACCCCCTACCTGGCTCAGCCTCCCATCCCCATCTTGGCCTCAGATGACCCCCTTGGCTCCTGAGGGCTCTGTCCTCCCCTCCCAGCCTGGAGGTCCCAAGGGGAGGTTATGGCTTCTCACAGATTCCCCAGCATCCCTGTCACTCGTGTTCACATAGGGTAAGGGGTGCATGTGGCAGAAGCAGCTGTATAAATGCGGGTGCAGGGGCAAGTCCTCCACGGTCACTTGGACAGTTTGCTGATGACGTGGATCAGGACCGCATTCTTCTCCTTGAGGTGCTGGTTGTCAGCCCGGAGGTTGGACAGGCCCTTCAGCTCCTCTTCCAGCTCAGCAGCCTTGCCCTCCAGGGCCCTGCGCTCAAATATCTCTAGCTCCAGGAGGGCCGGCCTCTCTGCAAAGCGCTCCTGCCTCTGCATGGTGCGCTCCAGGTCCACCTTGAGCTGTGTCAGCTGCAGCATGGTCTGGGTCAGCGCCTCACGAAGTTTCTAGTTCTCAATGCGCAGCTTTGCATAGAGCTTCCTGAAGCCTCCCTAGGGCTCTTCCAATTCGAGCTTGGGTTCTGGTTTTAGGTCTTGCTGCCTCTGGAGGGGAAGGGCTGGATTCTGCGCTGATGTTGGCTGGCTTCACCTCCTCCCCCTTCGCAGGCCCTCTCCTCTCCTTGACAACTCTGTGGTGCTCCCTGGAGGCCTGTGGTCCCTGTCCCGCCCCTCAGGCACCTCTACTCTCTGGGCAGGGCCGTTGGAATTTTCAACCTCATGGACTCGGGGCTGCCAGGAAGGGTCCAGGCTCTGTGCGGCCTGCTCTTGATTAGGATGGGAGAATCCAATCAGGGGCAGGCTGGCAGGAGGGAGGGGCTGTGAGGTTGACCGCAGGCCCCAACCGCTGATCAGCCACTTTCCTGGCTACAGTGGGCATCATAGGGACCGGCCCAATCAGGGCCATCTTCTGCGGGTTTGTGTCTCTGCTGGCTCCGGCAGCCCAGCGCCGGGGCAGCAGGGCTGGGGCTGAGGTCCGGATCCCCCTGCGGGGTTGTTCTCTCCACCTCTGGGCCCTGCCTGCATGCTGTTCTGTCAGGCTCGGCCCCGCACCGCCTCTCCTCCTGAGCTGGTTGTGACCATTATGGCATCCTGACCTAATTTGCATATTACTTCTTTATGTATATAGATAGATAGATAGATATTCACCTCATAAGAATCAAGGAAATCACTCTGAAAAGCACCATCGTGGTCTTTGGGTTGATGTTAATTGCCTTTTTATACATTTCCTAAAACTTCTAATAGGATTATTTATACTAAGTTAAAAAATGTTTTCTTTGAGTTTTTCAGATTTTGACATTTTTGGATAAGCTGTTATAGACTTGTAGCTTATTTTTTAGCCACACGTACTATCACTCCAGTGTGACTGGCCTTTTCATAGTCATCGGCTCAAACTTGCTGCTTTCCAATTTCAGTCTTTCACATTCTCTCCTTTGTAGCCCTCTGACCTCTCCACTTGACATAAACTTTCCTAAGCCATAGAGTCCAACTCAATCCCAATTCTTCTATGGAGGCTTCTCCTAACTTCTAGCTCATGCCACTTTTTTCCTTATCAGAAAACTGTGCCTATTGGGCCTTTAAACACAACCAATTTAATTCATGTCCCTCATTTATCTAAATTAGAGTGGAAATACTATAAGGACGACAAAGACTTATTAGAGACAATCAACCTGAAAATACAAGTAAGAAAAAAACACAGCAAACAGAATTATGCTACCCAGTAAAATCTGTGACTGTTTGCAGTGACTTTATTTCTCAAGAGATGAACTGCATAATTGTACAATTTGGGTAATCATGTAAAAATGATTTCCAGAAAAATAGTTAAAATTCAGATTAACCCTTGCCCAGTGGTGTGGCTCAGTGGTTGAGCATTGACCTATGAACTAGGAAGTCACGGTTCAATTCCCAGTCACGGCAAATGCCCAGGTTGCTGGCTCAATCCACAGAATGGGGTGTGCAGGAGGCAGCCCATTGATGATTCTCTCCCATTGATGTTTCTATATCTCTCTCCCTCTTCTTTCTTCTCTGAAATAAATAAATAAATAAAATCTTTAAAAATTTCAGATTTACCCTTGAAAAGACATTGAGTAAACAGAAGTGTTCTTTCTTTTCTACAGCCTTTATTAATTTAGATTTTTTTTTTTTCCCGAATAGTATCTGCACAAAGCATGTGTCTATTAGGTCCTCTGGTTGAATAGAATTTGAAAACCTACTCATCAGATTATGGTATTAGCCCTGAAACTGCAACAATGGCATTGCCTCTGTAACCTGATTTGCAAAAGAAAGAGATCATTAATATTTTACCTGTGAACTTGAAGGTATGATTGGTATTTCTTTAAAAAATAAACTTTCTATGACTCTGTGTGGTTACAAATATTCTATGTATAAGAAAGTCTCTTTATAACTCAGTTTTCTATTCCCTCTGCTGAATGAAAGTTTCTGCTTTACAATAGATTGCACACTGGGAAGGGAAAAAGCAACACCATCCTGAATAAAAGATTTTGCTTTGGAACCGTACATGTGAAATATTTAAATGAAAGGAAACTTACTGTGCTATTTTGTGTTCGCCATGGCTTTTGGATTATCAATAAGTACTTAATAATTTCTTTCTATGTAAGGAAACCGGTACCTGAGCTCCTGTGCTCTTGATTATCGACATAATCTTTCTTTGTTAATTTAGACTTTAAAATGTAGGGAAAGAAAAGTGTCCTCAAAATCAGCCTTCATGCTTTTGTCTTGAATCAATAATTTAGTAGCATTTATTAGAAATGTAGGACAATATCAAATGCACAGAGCCTTTGTGAAGATTAAATTAGAAGCACAAATAATACCCAGATATTTGTGTCCAGATATATGAAACCCATTTTTCCCCACATCCTCTTAATCTGAAGTAAATGTGTTTTCATTTGAAGATACCTGATAAAATTTATTTTAATAGTTGATATATCAAGGGGGAATAGAGAGGAGACAGATGGTAGTATTTTGGGGAGTCAAGAATCTGAAATAACATGACAGAAACAGAAGCAAAAAGTATTTCTCTTAAGCACAATAAAACCATGAAGAAATCCCGTAAGTATTTGCAGGGGCACATTGGTACTCAATTGGGAAGATTCTCCCTGTGGTTTTGTTTTGTTTTGTTTTGTTTTCTCTCTCTCTCTTTGTAATTCAGTATATACAAAGACAGGAACATTTATTTTACATGTTTATTTTACAATTAGGATAACTCAGTTGCTGTTTTGCTTGTGTTACTGTTTGGGGGAGATTTTGCTTTTGTTTTTGTTTGTTCTTTCACACTGCCATAATATTTATTTTTCCCTTTTCAGCTGGGCTCTGGGTTTGGAGAAAGGTTGGGGAAAAGTTATGTAATGCTCCACTGGACCAGAAAATTAGCGACGAGTGAACCTCCAAGAGGTCTGCAGGTTCAGCCAGGTTGGGGTTAACATCCAGAAGTCTAGATGTTTATTGAAACTGGCAGAGCCTCCTGAGTCCGCGGAAATGACCTGTGCATTTTGTGATGCAATGCATTTTGACAAGGTGTTCAGGATGCCTTGTATCCAGAGAGAATGGGACACTTTGAGAAGAGCTATTATGCCTTGGGTTAAAATGCAGGAGTTAAGGGAACATAAAAATGAAGGAAGATGAAAAAAATAAATTAAACCTCTTACATCGCAAGGGGTTGAGTTTAATTTAAGGATGCTTGCAAGTTTTGTATTTTTCTTCAAAATAGCATGTGTATTATGCCTGAAAGTATTTCATTGGGTTTTTTAAACCAAAGATTTATTTTATACGTGGCTTTTGGACTATGAGAAATAATGCTAGGAGATTTATACTGGGGCTCCTATGACTAGTATTTTGTTTGTTTGTTTGTTTTTTCTTGGAGGGGTGGGATTGAAGGCATTTTGGAACTATACGGAGTGTTGAGTTTTAAGGTAGAAAAAACAACCACAGGCAAGAGAACACGACAGAGCTGGCATCTGTATCAAGGGTTCATGTTTTGTGTTACTAGTTTCTCTCTTAGGAAGGAACGGCTGAGCCAAAGGTGGTGTGATGATAGCAGTAGGAGCAGCAGCGGCAGCAGCATAGCTCACACAGCACTAAGCATTTTAGATGCATTATTTAATCTTTATAACTTACTGAGGAAGATATTATTGGTTTTTGTGCTGTTGTTAAAAGTAGTAAATAGGTATAACAAATTCTCGAGTCAAAATAACTTAACAGAGCTGGAATTTTAATGTAGAATACGGAGACCACAAAATTCTTGTTTTATCAGATACACTCTTTTGCAAAATCACTAACTTGGAAGGAGAGGTACCCTAGCTTTAGAATTTCAGGTACTAATTTCAAGATTCCTTCAAACCTATAATTGTGGCTCTAGGAATAATGGCATAAGAAGGGATAGATGTATAATTGTGATCTGGAGGAGAGATTGCACATTTATTCACATCTTTGGTGAAAATACTTCGTTTCCACCCCTCCTCCAATTCTACTCTACAAGATTATATTTAAGGTGTTGGGGAAATATGCCTTCTTTCAACACAGTCTCATACTATAGACGTGTATTCTTAATTGTGTAAGGGATGATCGTGCTCATTCAAGAATCACCTTTTCCAGCTGCCTCTTCCTGGATTTCAGAAGGAGAATGAAGTAATTTCCGCTTTGCCCTCAGGTTTCCCCCTTGATTTGTATACCTGGCCAGGGATTGATGAAATCTGGATCTCAGGCTCAGATGCCTCTCCCTTTTCTTTTCCCCAAAATACCCGTGTACTGGATAAGTAAAGCTGTTCTTTTGTTTCTCTTTATTAAACATTTACATGATATGGAAGCACACCTTTGGCTTAGTATTTACTGTATTACACTGTGCTAGAAAAATGCTGTATTAGAAAAACATTTTCTCTTGCCCATTCAGAACCCTATTGTTTTACTTAAAGAGAAATTTGTCTGATTGATAAAATTCAGGACTAAAGCTAAAAAGTAGAAAGCTGCCCTAGCCAGTTTGGCTCGGTGGATAGAGTGTTAGCCTGCCAACCGAAGGGTCCTGAGTTCAATTCTGGTCAAGCGCACGTACCTCGGTTGCAGAATGGGGTGTGCAGGAGGCACTTTTCTATGGCTTAGAAAAGTTTATGTCAAGTGGAGAGGTCAGAGGGGTTCTGGTCAGGGCTCATGTGGGAGGCAACCAATCGATGTGTTTTTCTCACATCAATATTTCTCTCTGCCTTTCCCTCTCTCTTCCTCTCTCTCTCTCTCTCTCTCTCTCTCTCTCTCTCTCTATATATATATATATATATATATATCAATGAAAAAACTATCCTCAGATGAGGATAAAAAAAGAGTAAAGAAACAAAAGGAGAAAGCTTCTAGGATATAAGGCTAAACATTCACTGGTTTAATATTTCCAACATTCATATCCATTTCAAAACTTTCCAAGCATTAATGATCAATGCGACTACTGCAGAAGAGGGTTTTGCCTCTGGTAGGCCCGTGAAATGGTACCATATTGAGAGGAGTGAGGTAATAGTTTATAAGACTAGTAATCAGAAGAACATACTGCTAGGACTAGTTGGGTGGCTTTGAGCAAGTCACCTAACTTCTACTTATATTGTTTCTAATAATATATGCTAAAATAGCTGCTTTTCCTACCATATGTATAAATAATGGAGGTGAGATTGCTTTGTCAACCAAAAATTTTAAAATACAAGATTTTAGCATTCACTTTCATATTCTCTAAGACCTAAAAGAACAATGGAAAAGAAGTTACCCTTCATTCATCTACATCTTCAGAACGATACAAAAATGGAAGAATCAGGGATTTTTAAACTTTTGTTTCCAGGAGTTGTTTTTGACACATTTTATGGTATTTCAAATTCAACAGAGAAAACCTGTTGTGTGTAGTAAGAAAGATCTAAATAAAATATTTGCTGAGATAACCTTACAACCTGGAAAGGATGCTTCATCATAGTTTTTCTTTATAAAATAAGGGTTATTTCATGATTTATTTACCCACAATATCTTCCAGATATATGAAAGTCTTTTCCAGGAGCATATATAGTGTACCTTATCTTTGCTATTGTAGCAAAAAGATTTTCAGGAAAACAAAGACATACAATTCTTTCTCTAAAGGAATATTTAATCTCAGAGACACAATGCAAGCAAACATTGCTTGATATATAGAGAAAATTTATAAGAACATATATTATGGAAAATAAATTGTTAATTTAAACCATAGGAAGTCATTTGATATATACACTCTAGTTCATATCAATTATTTTGGACTGAGTGTTCATCATTCTCTTGCTGATGGAACCCCCTTTTTTCTTTGGAAAATCACTTCTTTATGCATTATTACATTATTTTGGGTCCTTTAAGAAATGGACACCACAGCAATATTAAACATGCAAGAGATTTATTGGGGGAGGGTGCGAGAAAAAGCAAGGAGAACTTTTAGACTGACATCAGTTCTGATTCTCGTGGTAAGAGAGAAGGAGAGAGGAACAGGGCAGAGGAGTTTCCGACTGCAGCGTTTTCCCAAGGAAGGTCCAGCTAAGCCAGTGGGGGGTCCTTGAGCCAATGTCATCCATCGAAGGAGTCATCTGTCTCCTAGGAGTGGGCTGCACTCGTTCCCTCCTCCTCATTGTGTTCCGTAACTCTCGGGGGTCAGCACACAGAACGTGGCCACAGCTCAGATGCAGTGGTAGACCCAAAGGGTAGCTGACTGACTGGGATTGTCAGTCAGCTATGTGTCCCTCACTGAGAGGTCTGACTGGTGCAGTAATGGTTGTCGCTACTCCCAGTTCACCTGCTCTGGCGGATTTTACTTCACCTCTGGTTCCAGGGTGGACATGTGCATGAGGTCTGGCCAATTAGAACACTGTGTTTGCAATGGCCAGAGCTCTTGGTTCAGAGATGAGCATAAGAGCTGCTTATAATCAGCGAGAAACAATCATTGCTGGATTGTGGTATTGCAGGAAGTGGAGCTGGTATTATCTTTTGAGACCATCTGAACTTTTAGCTGTTGTGAAATCTTTTAGGGAGTGTAGCCATTAAAGCAGTACAGCAAAAGCCAGAGCTTTGGAATAGAAAAAACCCCAGTAAGATGACATGGTTTCACCCTTTGAATAAAGCTGTGCCTGACTTCTTGACATTTAATTCCATAAGCAAATGAATTTCTTTTTTATTTATTCAATACTGATTGCTATAGCAAAGGGTCGCTGAAATGGTTCGTAACTAGATGAGGACTGACTCCACAAAGGCTTAACCATGAGTGAAGTATGTGACATTGGTAACTGCCTTATATGTCCTTAAAAACACTACCTGTCCCTGGATATTGTTATAGTTTATAGTTAATGAAATTGTGTTTAATGAATTGACAAAGTTTGTAACAAAGAACAAAATTTTAAGGAAACAAAGAAGGGACTCTATGACAAAAAGCATTTTCTTATGTCTCACACACACCCAGAAAATAAACTTCTTCAGATAGAATATTCTTAAACTCAATTTTCTATGTCCTCTGAACCACGCAGTGCACAAGGCCATTGTTACTCTTTCTCTGTGTGAGACAAAAAACTCCCATGTCATTCGATTAGATCATTTACTAATAAACAATGAAGGGGTAGGTATCATTGGAGATGTGTATGTTTTTCTTTAATTCTGCTTGAAGCAGCAGTTCCTGGAAGTAGACTGTCAAGAGGCTGAGGAAGTGCAACACAGCTTCCTCAGCCAGGAGGAAAGTACTGGGCTGCTGGTTACTTGCTGGCACCTCTCCTCAGAAAGGTGTTAAAACTGCCACCAGCCCTGGCCGGGTGGCTCAGTCGGTTGGAGCATTGCCCATAGACCAAAAGGGTCAATTTCTGGTCAGGGCAGATACCGGGGCTGCAGGTTCCATCCAAGATTTGGGAGCATATGGGAGGGAATTGATCAATGTTTCTCTCTCTCTCTCTCTCTCTCTCTCTCTCTCTCTCTCTCTCTCTCTCTCTCTATCTCTCTCTCTCTCTCAAAAACAAGCAAACAGAAAACACTGCCAACACCCCCCTGCCAGAGCAGGTCCTTGCTGCAGGCTTCTGCCGGGCAGGTGCACGCCTGGTTGTTGCAGGCACTGGCTCCAGGGAACAGCAGAGCCCAAGGAGGTAGGAGTGTCCACCCACAGTAGGTAGTATCACTGCTTTTATTTTTATTTTTTCAAATTATAAGAGAAAGAATATTTAGAAAGTTTCAAAGGTAGTAGAAGTGAGCCAGCTGGGCTGCATAGGCTCAGGAAACAAGTTATAGAAGCAAAAGAAGGGCCCTTGGAGCTTAGGAGAGGGAAAGGCAAAAAAAAGTAAGGCACCTTGTGGGAAGAAGATGGGGACAGGAAAGGGACAGGCCTGCTACCAAGAGGGGGTGCCAGAATCCCTGTTTTACATCACATGCATTTTCGTCCTGTACCTCACAAGATTGAGGATGAGGAATTAAAAGCTTTAATCCTAAACATTTCTCAATTATTTTGTGTCATCTGCAAGAATTTGCAACCATAGGCTTCGATTTTGTTTTATTTATTTTCGATATAGTTACAAAGAAAAGTGATTCTAAGAGAAAATTTAATTGTCAGACTAATCACAATGAACCGAAAAAGTTTGCATAATTACCAAATTTAATTAGGATGAATTGGCAGGTCCTGAAATGGCTCTTTGGGGTTGTCATACTTCCTTTGCTAAGTAGATGGTTATGAAGTCTCACGATGGATTGTGTAAAATTGTGCTGAAGAAGCTGGTCATTCAAAGTGGGGTCCATAGTCTAGTCGCACTGGCATCATGTGGGAGCTTACTGATAGAGCGGAATATCAGGCCCCATCCCAGACCTACTGGATCAGCATCAGTCTTTCCATGAGGTCCCCAGTAATCTGTTTGCTCATGAAAATTTGAGAAGCACTGCTTTAGATCAGAATATCATAGGCCTAAGAGGTATTCATTCATATTAGGATGTTTTCTAATGTATACCAGGATGAGAAAAAGTAGGTTTACAATTGTAATGCAAATTAGTAATACAATAAGTAATAAATAATAGTACAAAAATAGACTGTGTTTTGCATAAACTCACAACTGTAAACCTACTTTTGCCCACCCTGTATTTTAACAGCCTTTGCATTCTGTCTTCTTTCCTTGTACCCTGCGAGACAGACTTGACTCATGTAGTACATGTTGGTATGTAAAATTGAAACAAGAAAAGCACTGCAGGTTCCAATTTGATCTGCACTGACAGATTGTATGGATCAAGAAGACTGCATTTGACAACTGTTCTATATACCTGAGTATGCAGGGAACAATTTGGCTAAACTCCGGAGTCAAGGTTGGTTACAGTTGATTGATAAAAATCCGCTTCCTTTTCAAGGTCAAATTAATTTGTAAGAATTTTATTTTGCTTACTGAGCAGCTTCCATGAGGAATCCCATTTTAACATTATAGCTGTGCCTGCATTTTCTCACCAAATGCATAAACCTGCCCTTAACTTCAGTGTATCTGATCCATTGTATGAAGACACTAAAAAAAAAAAATTCCCTCAACATTTTGGTTTATTCAGATTTGCCTCATATGACCTGAGATAATTTAGAATTACAGAAAATGCCCACAGGGTGCTAAACAGAGTAGGAAAAAAAATACCTTTTAGAGACTACATAATATACCTGCTTTGACAACATCAGTGGTTGAAGAATACAATTATTTTAGGACACATTTATGAAAAACAATGAAAAACAGGCTTTTAGCCTCAAAAATAACCATATTTGTATTATGTTATAAAATTGTCCATTTGCTTTATTCAGGTACACAATATTATCCTCAGATGTGAAAATTAAGAATGCTCCTTGGAAATAGTACTTGTCAACATTACTTGATCAGGGGAAAGGCCTAAAGCAACTTTTGATCTCTTTCGATGGGAACCCTTGTCATGTTAGGCAGAAGGAAAACTATAACAGTTTAATTTTCTAGAACTGTTTTGCATTATAACAAAGCTATAGTGATATTGGAACTTAATGAATACAAGCTTATCAGAGTGACGCAGGTTTAAAATAAATTAAAAATGGGCACCTTTTCCAGTTACAGTTTAAAAACTCTGAAAGTGGGGGCTTCTATGAGCAGATTTTTAAATGGAGCATTTGTAAAATAAGCTACTAATCTCAACAAATAAAAATGGGGATTTAAGAGTTGATTTGGGTTGTTTGGAAAGTACAGGGTTCATTTCTCAAAGGAGCTCTTGGTTATTTGAACTAACCTTTGAAGTAGCATTTTTATTTCTATGTGCAGACTTCCCCTCAGACATTCCATGTTGTCCCTCCTCCCAGCCTTTATTATGACGTCCAATCCCTGAAAGCTGGGTGAGAGAGCCCAGGTCTGCACCTTTGGAAAGAGCCACATGAGAGAGAGAATAACAACTTCTGAGATATCCTCAAAGTATTGAAAAGTTCCAAAGAATTCTTCCTCACTTTATTGTCATCTTTACAACATGTCCTATTTTTCTAAAAAAAATTGGGCATACTTGAAGAGTTGTTATTTATTTATTTATTTAATAGCAAAGGTGGAAATTTGTTGAAGAACAAGTATAGACTTGTTTTGTGGGGAGGGGGAAAGAGTCCCACTGAGTTCCTTTTTTTCCTGTTTATAAAGGCTGCAGTTTTTGTGCCTTGATATCCCCTCTGATTGGCCACTATTTCCCTTTGATTTGGTCACTATAGCAACTCCTGAGCTCAAAGGTCAAACCTCACATGGGACACATGTGGCCCTCCCTTATTTTGTAAACATAGACATTTGGCTACTCCCAGTTCCCTTATCTTATGGAAATGTAACTGCTGCCTCTCCCTTATCTTATGGAAATGTAACTTCTGCTGGCTCCCTGCTCCCTGTCTTATGGAAATGTAACCTTTTGTAACTCTGTAGCCTGTGCTTTTTCCATGGATTCCCTTCATTTCTAAATTTTTTCTAAACCTGCCTATTTCCCCCTAAAATTTCCTATTTCAATCCCCGCTCCAATTATGAAACCCCAACTGTCATTGGGGACAGGGGACACCAGGTCTTGCTGGCAACTTCCTGCTGGCAAATGGGTTGTAGTTTGGGGGTGGCAGTCGGGGTCCCATTGGAAGTGGGCGGTGTAAGGGTCCACGGAAGATGGATGTGGCGGCCTCCATTTGGGGTTCCACGCGGAGGTCCATTTGTAGCTTTAAGGCTTCTAAATGGGAGATATGAAACATACTAAAGGTTAAACAGGCAATGGTTAAAGAGGAGTAATAAAAACAGCATGAACAAAGGTCTGAGAAGGGCAGTTATTTTAAATTTGACCTCTTTATGAAAACCATCCGCCAATCATGTATATAAAAGTGATCCTTTTTCACTCCATTCTACTAACCTAGTTCTTCTCTCTAACCCTTATATTTCTTACTGTTTTGTACAAATTTTCATTCATAGAACATTTTTAACTTCATTGAGAACAAGCAATATAACGTATTAATCGTTGTAGTCATATAATACCTAGTAAAGTACTTCACATGTAGCTGATCTAATTAATGCCTATCAAATTAATGTTTTAATAATAGAATGAATGAATCCAGTTGATGAATATAAATACTATTTAGAAAACTCTAGGTTACCCTGGGAAATAACAGAAAATAGATACTAGTGTTGTTGTTTTTTTGTTTTTGTGGGGAGTGTTTTGGTAGCTTGAGTACCTAGAGTGAAAAAATTTGCTCAGATTGGTTAAAATTTTAATTTTCAGCAGTTCAAGATGCATGACATAAAGGATGGCATTCTGGGCCTTCATAGGAGCGTTGAGACCCTACCACCTAAACTGCAAACATCAGAGAGAAATGTTTACAGCTCTCAGCTACTAAGTTCTGTGTTAGGTGATTTCCCTACTTGATCTCCTTCCTAAGTCTTCTCAACAAACTTGCTCTGTGTTGATTAATATCCCCATTCTTATTTGTTTATTTTTAAAGGGGAGGATGATGATTTTTATTTTAATTTTAATATATTTTATTGATTTTTTACAGAGAGTAAGGGAGAGGGATAGACAGAAACATCCATGAGGGAGAAACATCAATCAGCTGCCTCCTGCACACCTCCTACTGGGGATGCGCCCGCAACCAAGGTACATGCCCTTGACCGGTATCAAACCTGGGACCCTTGAGTCCACAGGCCGACGCTCTATCCACTGAGCCAAACCAGTTAGGGCTAATATCCCCATTCTTACAGAGAAGGATTTAGTCATCTTGTCCAGAGTTAAGTGAGACTAATAAATGGCCAGCTAGAATCCACACCTGCTCCATCTGACACCCAAATACCTCTTCTTTCTAATATACTATCCTGTTTTTGAAGATCATCTTCAAAGGAGATGATTTTACAAACTGAATTGTGAACAATCCCCATTCGTTTGATGAAGCCTTAAGCCCCAAAGTGACTCTATTTGGAAACGGGGCCTTTAAAGAGGAACCTAAGATCAAATGAGGACCTAAAGGCAAGGCTCTACCTCAGTGTGAGTGATGTCCTTGTAAGAAAAGGAAAAGAAACCCAGGATGTGCATGCACAGAGAAAAGGGCCTACGAGAACACAGTGAGAAAGGAGCCAGGTGCAAAGCCATAGAGAGGCCATTGGAGAACCAATCCCAGCTGGCACTTTAATCTTGACCTTCCAGCCTCCAGAGCAGTGGTTCTCAACCTTGGCTGTACATTAGAATCACCTGGGAATCTTTTTAAAATCCTGATTTCTGGGCCTTACCCTCCAGAAATTCTGTTTCTTTGTTATGGGGTGGGGCCACAACATTAGTAACAAAGGAACAGAATTTCCGGAAGATGAGGCCCAGAAATCAGGATTTTAAAAAGATTCCCAGGTGACTCTAATGTGCAGCCAAGGTTGAGAACTACTGCTCCAGAGTCAAGAGGAAATAAATTCCTGTTGTTTAAGCCACCCAGTCTGTGGTATTTTGTTATGACAATCCTAGCAGACTGGTACAGAAACACTATTAAAAATCAAAATCTATGCAGTTAAGAAAAAAAAAATTCATAGGGCTAGAGACAGGGAAATGATCTAAATATGCAATGTCTCAGTGTTTTTTGTGGCATACGCATTTAATCATATCAAAACAAGAAGTATTTATTGAACACTTACTATGGTCCTGCTAGCTCACCACCTAGCAAGGTTTCTGAGGCTCCGGACTTGGCTTCTCTTCACAGTCTCTACAATTCCATTTTGTGGAACCATCCTTCTAGATTGTAGCGTAGTACAGCTTGGCGTTCTTGCACTTTGCTAAATACAAGCACTGCCAATTCCTAAAGTTAACAGCACAGGACTTACTGCGAATCCTTTTCCTAGGACTCTGATGGATTGCAAATGCACAGAGTGGCAGACTCTTTACTGAGGATGCATTATGTTTCCCAGTTGCTCATTTCCCTCTTTCCTTCTATTTACCTCTTCTAGTCCCAGAACATCTTTTGAAGTATGTGTGACACTTTCTCCCTCTACTCTGGGGGACTGGAGAGATATTTGTACAACACAAAGGACTGCTCAGTCATTGTTTCTAAGGGGGGTGGGGGTGCTCTTCTTCCCGTGTGCCCCTGGCTTGCTGTTTTTCGAGGAGCCGCATGTTTAAATGATTTTATTGACACAATATTTCTTCGATGTTGCTGGTCTCTTTCAAAGTGAAATGATGGAAATTATCTTGAGAATTCTGAAGCAAAACAGTTACTGCTTTCTATCGCAGCCCAACTTGGGGGAGGGAAATGGTTTATCATGGTCATCGCGCTGTTAGATGACAAGGCAATCAAGCACTCAAAATGTCATTTGAAAAGACAAGCTTATCACTAGTAATGTGGGAGACATGACATCCGTAATCAAAAGAGCTCGACTTTAAAAGGAAAAGAGTCTTACAAGGCTATCCAAGACAGGAGATCACGCTTGTCAGAACCATTAGTTCCCTTTACGTTCAAATAGAATAAAGCCTTTGTTGACCTACTGGTAGATCATTCTCTGTCAGAGTCCGATCTCCTGTCCAAACTCCCTGGGGAGGAACATCAGTGACACAATTAAGTTAACAGTCAACTCTGAGCTCGGTGGTAGAAGATCATTTGTTATAGGAGATCTTGGTCACAAATGGAAAAAAATGCAACAGCCAGGAAGTCTTGTGGATACTAATGTAGACACGTAAAAGGAACACAGAGGCAGCAGCTGGAGGATTTTCTGCATTTTGCAGAGGTATCTTCTGAGTTTTGCAATGCCTGGTAATCCCTGGAACAATTAAAATAAAATAAAAATTCTGAAAGGCTATCTGCAGGATAAATCTCAAGACAATGAACTTAGTCTCTGATCAAATATGAATGACCATTCAGGTCATAAGGCCTCCTCTCAGTGCATTTCCTTTTGGAGGAAATCATTAGAAAAAAGGTTCTAAGGCAGGATTTATAGGAATGTGTATGTAAAATACATTTGATATACAGTAGTTATTTTATATCAATTCTGAATGGTAATCACTATTATGATTTTTTTCACATTTTTGTAATATGTATATATGGCTATTATGCGGAAGTGTCCTACCATCTGACTGGTTGCTATGACACAACTGACCACCAGGGAGCAGACGCTTAATGCAGGAAATGCCAAGCTGCACTGACTTGGTAGCAGTGGCTCTGGAGTGACACACCCCCAAACCAGAGAGGAGGGAGCCCGATTCCTCACGGGGCTGCATGATTACACCTTTGGCCATGGGTTACATTGTTGCTGGGGCACTGTCAAATCTGGTTTACTGCACACTTGTATTTGCGTTCCACACCCTGTACAACAGCAACTTTGCAGAGTGCCCTCTTGCTCTCTGGGACCCCCCAAGGCATGTTGGAGAGCCAGTTTCGGCCGATCCCCACAGGCCAGGCTGAGGGACCCCACCTGCCAGAGGGACCTGCTCACTCCGCAGACACCTGGAAGGGACCATGGGAGGTTGGCTTCAGGGTGTGTCCAGCCCATCTCACTCAGTCCCACCCTGCTGGCCACCTTCTAATTAATTTCCTTTCAATGTGCACGAATCCATGCACCGGGTCACTGGCCTATTAATAAATCTTAGAGATAAGACTAAATCTGTATTCCTTTGATTCAAAGTCCTGAGCTCCTTGTGAGAATATCCTAACAGTTTCTCAACATTTAGTTAGATATAATGAGGGGATAACTAACCACCATTTCTCACCCTTTTATTCCCTTCTACTTTTTTTTTCCTCTCCTCATTTTACTCTCTTCTCCTTTCTACTCTTCTATTTATTTATTGGTTAATTGAGTGTATGTTGTTTTATTTCAGGTCAAAATTTCCTGAAGATGTTCTGTGACATCTTGATTAAAGCATTGTTATATCAAAATGTAGTTCCTTTACAAAAAAAAAAAAAAAAAATCTCCTGATTTTCTTTCAACTATACACCTACTAGGGGACTCATAAATATTTTTAAATTACAAATTCAAAGCAAAATTCATTTGATTTGCAATTATATTAAAGTGTTGGTGAAAATGATATGTAGTTACATGTATGAAAAATACAAACCTTCAAAAACAATATATCATACTCAAAAGACATGAGTCTTAGAAAAAAGTCTCATTTCAACACAGAGATATACCAAATAGGCCCTGAAAGACCTTGAAAACCTAGTGTCCTAAATAGTCCCTTTCTACTTAGGATCCATGATATAGATGCAGGAATGGTTTAGTCCAGTGATCAGCAAATTCATTAGTCAACAGAGCCAAATATCAACAGTACAACGATTGAAATTTCTTTTGAGAGCCAAATTTTTTAAACTTAAACTATATAGGTAGGTACATTGTTATTAACTTAATTAGGGTACTCCTAAGGCTTAGGAAGAGCCACACTCAAGCGGCCAAAGAGCCGCATGGGGCTCGCGAGCTGCAGTTTGCCGACCACGGGTTTAGTCATTGTCCAAGACACGCTTGTTTTCATCTGAAGCAGAATTGAAATCATAAAAATGCTGAGAAAAGGTCACAGTTTTGTTTTCTTAATGTTGACCCACGAGGCAACAAATAACATTTTAATGAGAAATCCAATGACTAGAGAAGTGCCCTAATAGAGTTAAAAACAGAATTAATTTGGAACTGATAGTCGAAGACTTGCTGAGAGATTGAGGGGAAAAAAAAGTGGCAAAAAAAAAAGAATACAGGCCCTGACCGGTTTGGCTCAGTGGATAGAGCGTTGGCCTGCGGACTGAAAGGTCGCGGGTTCGATTCCTGTCAAGGGCATGTACCTTGGTTGTAGGCACATCCCCAATTGGGGGTGTGCAGGAGGCGGCTGATCGATATTTCTCTCTCATCGATGTTTCTAACTATCTATCCCTCTCCCTTCCTCTCTGTAAAAAATCAATAAAATATTAAAAAAAAGAATGCAGATATTTGAAGAAAAACAAGAGTGAAACCTGAAAAATAAGAAAGACACTGAGGTTACTTAGTGAAATAAGACAGAGGGAATGCGGGGAAGAAATTGCACAAACATTGTCACCAAGAGCTCAGTTCTCAGAGTTATTTTTATACAAGTGTCTGCTTCCAACATTACCACCCTCTACCAGTGTCCATTAAGGGCTGTCACGGAGAGTGATTTTTCCTTGAGGTGCCACCTTTGGGAGCATAAGCTGCCAGTTTAATTGAGTTCTGGTATTTTCTCATTCCAAGAATATTCAGAATCCAGAAAGAGTAAAAGAGGGACAAGAAACAAGTGTTCCTTGGCTCCTGGGTTTTGACCTAAATTCACTCAACCAAATATACACTGCCTATTTGAAAAGAAATAAAACAGCAAACTATTTTTTGCTGATTCTGAAAACATATCCACTTTATTTTTCATTCCCCCACCTCTGGAAGCTTTCAATGCTATTGATACATTTTGAATTCGTTTTTTTTTTTTCAAGTGTCTGTTCTTTTTATAAAACAATAAGAAACTAAAAATGTCAAGGGGCCATGCATGTGTTGAAACTCTATTATGTCTAACATTTTATATTCAAAGCAACAACCTAATCAAGGGAGAGAAAAAGTCACCCAGTAAGGGATTCATCTATTACTGCTCTAGGGAAATGGAAATGCCTCTGTCTTGACTCATCATAAACAATCAAGCAAAATAAAGCTCTGATTTTTTTTTAATACTCATTTGAGGAGTGAGGATATTTTTTCCATTTTTTTTTTTTTCAGAGACAGTGGAAGAGAGTGGGGAGGGGGAGAGAGGGAGAGAGAGAAACATCAATGTGAGAGAGATACATCAACTGGTTGCTTCCCACAGGCACCCGACTAGGGGCAGGGATCAGAGCTGCAACGCAGGGAATTGAACCTTTGATCCTCTGGTGCACAGGTCTATCCTCTAACCATTGAACTTACCGGCCAAGTCAAATCTCTGATCTTTTGAGGTATAATTGACATATTATATTCATTTCAGGTGTACAATGTAAGGATTCTATATATGTTTACATTTCAAAATGATTACTACAATAATCCTAATTATTTTCCATTGCCACACAAAAATAGAATATTTTATGAGAACATTTAAGATCTACTCTCTTAGCATCTTTCAAATAAACAATACCATATTATGTATTAACTACAGTCACCACCATATTGTACATTATGTCCCTAAGATTTATTTATTTTATAACTGGAAGTCTGTATTTTTTTTTTTTTTTACCACATTCGCCATTTTTCCTAACCCCCAAACTGTGCCTCTGGCAACCACCAGTCTGTAAGTTTATTTTTTTATTTTTTTAGATTTATTTTTTAGATTCTACATATAAGTGAGATTATATAATATGTGTCTTTCTCTGTCTGACTTATTTTCACTTAGCAAAATTTCCTCCACATCCATCCAAGTTGTTACAAATGGCAGGGTTTCTGTTTGTTGTTGTTGTTTTATGACTGAATAATATTCCAATGTATGTGTGTGATAATTTTTTTGTTTTTCATCCATTTGTTCTCTGGTGACATTTAATGTTGTTTCCATGTCTTGGCTATTTTAAGTAATGTTGCAACAAACATGGAGAGGTACAGATATCTTTTAGAGAGTTTCCATTTCCTCGAAATACATATCCAGAAGTGGACTTGCTGGGTCATGTGGTAGTATTATTGTTAATGTTTTGAGGAACCTCCATACTGTATTTCCATGATGGCTACACCAGTATATATTCACACCGACAATGCATTAAGGTTGCCTTTTCTCTCCATACTCACCAACACTTATTTCTTGTCTTGTTTGATAGCCATTCTAACAGGTATGAGGTGATAGCTCATTGTGGGTTTGATTTTCATTTTTCTGATGATTGTCATAATGAACAACTGTAGATCATTTGTATGTCTTCTTTGGATAACTGTCTATTCAAATCCTACGCCCACTTTTAGTCATCTTGTTTGTTATTTTACTATTGAGTAGTATGAGTTCCTTACATATTTTGATTATTAATCCCTTATCAGATTTATGAGTTGCAAATGTTTTCCATTCAGTATGTTGCTTTTTCATTTTGTTAATTATTTCCTTTGCCATGGAGAAACTTCTTAGTTTGATGCACTTCCACTTTTATTTTGCTTTTGTTGTGCTTTTGCAATCAGATCAAAAAGTCATTGCCAAGACCAATGTCAAAGAGTTTACCACCTGTTTTCTTCCAGGAGTTTTATGGTTTCAGGTCTTACATTCAAGTTTTTAATCCATTTTGAGTTAATTTTTGTGAATGGTGTAAAGTAGTCATCTAGTTTCATTCTTTTAAATGTAACTGTCCAGTTTTCTCAACATCATTTATTGAAAAGACTGTCCTTTTCCCGTTTTATTTTCTTAGCTACTTTGTCTTAAATTAAGTGATCGTATTTGGGTTTATTTATGGGCTCTCCATTCTATTCCATTAATCTTTGTCTCTTCTTATGTCAGTGCCATTCTGTTTGGATTACTATAGCTTTGTAATACAGCTCAAACCAGGAAGCATGATGCTTCTCTCTTTGTTCTTTCTCAGTATTGTTTTGGCAATTTGGGGTCTTTTGTTTTCCATACAAATTTAGAATGTTTGTTCTTTCAATGAAAAATGACATTGGAATTTTGATAAGAATTGCATTTAATCTGTAGGTGTTTTTGTTTGTTTGTGTTTTTCTTGCCTATATTCTTCTAGGACTTCTAATATTATGTTGCATAAGAGTGGCCAGAATGGGCATCCTTGCCTTGTTCCTGATCTTATACAAAAAGCTTTAAGTTTTACAATTGAGTATGATGTTAGTTCTGGGCTAGTCATATATAGCCTTTATTATGTTGACGTAGTTCCCTCTATACACACTTGTTGAGGGGTTTTTATCATGAACGGACGCTGAATTTTGTCAAATGCTTTCCTGAATCTATTGATACAATCTTGTGATTTTTATACTTCATTTTGGTACATGATGTAGCCTATGGAATGATTGGTATATGTTGAATCATCCTTGCATCCCCTGAAAAACTCCTACTTGATCATGGTGTATGATCCTTTTTTTAAAATATGTATATCTATATATTTTTAATTTAAACTCTTTATTGTTTAAAATATGACATATGTCTCCTTTTCCCCTATTGACCTCTCCCCAGCCACTCCCACCCCCTAGCACATGCCCTCATTCCCCTACTGTCTGTGTCCATTGGCTTTGCTATTATGCATGCATACAAGTCCTTTGGTTGATCTCTTATACCCCTCCCCTGCCTTCCCTCTGAGGTTTGACAGTCTGTCTGATGCTGCTGTGTCTCTGGATCTATTTTTTGTTCATTATATTCCACAAATGAGTGAGATCATGTGATAGTTATCTTTCTCCAACTGGCTTATTTTGCTTAGCATAATGCTCACCAGGTCCATCCATGCTGTTGCAAATGGTAAGAGTACCACAGTTTTTTAATCCACTCATCTGCTGATGGGAACTTAGGCTGTTTCCAAATACTAGCTATTGTAAATTGTGCTGCTAGGAACATAGGGGTGCATATGTCCTTTCTGATTGGTTTTTGATTTCTTGGGATATATTCTTAGAAGTAGGATTATTGAGTCAAATGGCAGTTCCATTTTTAATTTTTTGAGGAAACTCCGTATTGTTCTCCAAAGTGGCTGCACCAGCCTGCATTCCCACCAGCAGTGCATGAGGGTTCCTTTTTCTCCTTGCCAGAACTTGCCATTTGTTGATGATAGCCATTCTGACAGGGATGAAATTGTACCTCATTGTTGTTTTGATTTGCATCTCTCAGATGATTAGTGACTTTGAGCATGTTTCCATATGTCTCTTGGCCTTCTGTATGTCCACTTTCAAAAAGGGTCTATTTAGGTCCTTTTGCTGTTTATTTTTTATTTTACTTAATTTTATTTATTGTATTGTTTATCTTCCTTTGTTAAGATGTATGAGTTCCCTATAAATGTTGGAGATTAAACCCTTATCAGAGATCACATTGGAAAATATGTTCTCCCATGCAGTGGGCTTCCTTATTGTTTTGTTGATGGTTTCTTTTTCTGTGCAGAAGCTTCTTGTTTTGATATAGTCCCATTTGTTTATTTTCTCCTTAGTTTCCATTATCCTAGGGGCTATATCAATAAAGATATTGCTATGACATATGCCTGATATTTTGCTGCCTATGGATTATTATAAGATTTTTATGCTACATATTTTTATTGATTTCAGAAAGGAAGGGAGAGGGAGAGGGAGATAGAAACATTAATGATGAGAGAGAATCATGATCAACTGCCTCCTGCATGCTCCCCACTGGGGACTGATCCCACAATCCTGGCATGTGCCCTGACCAGGAATCGAACCTCCTGGTTCATAGGTCAATACTCAACCACTGAGCTGTAGGAACCTTTTAATGTACTGTTGGTTTGCTAACATTTTGTTAATGATATTTGCTTCTACTTTTATCAAGGATATTGACATTTTTAAACAGTATAATCTATTTTAATCTAATTTAGCACTTAAACTCTGGTGTATATGTGCATGCATATATTTATCATCTACAATATAAACTTGTACATAAAGCTATTTTAATTTGATTTTTATAGCAGAATTATCAATTCTTTTCACAAGCCTGAAAAAATAAGTAAATAGATTACATCTCAGAAAAGAAATACTCACGAATATAACTAGTTAGCCTATATTTTAGTTTTGAAAAGTACTCAACTCACTTTATAAAATTTTGATAAAACCTGCAACATACCCAATCCACCAATCTTCATAAAGAATCTCCAAGAATGGTGAAATTATATAAGGGTAAGGATAGTGATCTGAAGATGTTTGTTTGAAGATCTGGAATTTAGTTTGGCATTATTCAAGGTTAAGTGAGAACTGAGAAAAAAAGACGATGAAGAAGAAAAGTATCATGTGTGTACCTTTCTGTGTTGCAGAGATACCTATGATGAGAATAGCAAATAAGTGAAAACCTTTTATTTTTTATATAGGGTGTATGTACATACTTTGCTTGATTATAAAGTCAGTGTTTGTACTTCAGCTGTCTTTTCAAACTTCCAATAGCATTTTAGGAGTTTCCTTTGTTCAAAACTTAGTCTGGCTGGAAAGAATAAAACGTCGATTGAGCTATCAGCTGTACAAAGTGTGTAGACATGTTTTGGGATACCCTGTGTGTAAACACAAAGGCCTACATAGTAAGATAAATAATGTGATCAAAGCCCAGAATTTCCATGTACAGCCAAATGCTTCTTGGAAGAGAAACACTGATAAAAGAGGGAGATTAAAGACTAGAATAACTTTCAGACGAGGCCTGTGGATCAGAAAGAGGATGAGCAGGACTCACCCAGGCTTCTAAATGAATGCCATGCTCTCTGTTAAGAGACCAAATGAAGCGTGAGATCCTGTTTTCATCCCAAAGAAGGTGAAATTAAATATTGGGACAAAGGCCAAAAGTGGAAATAAGATTTATTTTAATATTGTCTCCTTGCTTTTAAACTTCAAACATCATAATGTTTTTCATAGAACCTAGGGCATCAATGTTTTCCACAAAGAGGGAAAAAAGAATAAAGAACAGGTTTTAAACTTCATGACATGTTTCTTAACTGCCTTGAGTAAAATAAAGTGGTGTAAATTGATCTTTGTGAATGAAACACTTGATCTCTGTGAAGTTACTTAGTGAATGAAGGATATAGCTCACTATGTGTTATGCACTATGTTAAATGCTCTAAACAGATTATTTAAATTAATCTTTACAATAAGCCTATTAGGTATAAACTAATAATATCTTTATTTTACAAGTACAACATGAGTTACATATAAGTTAAGTACTTGGTGTAACATCACAGTTTTAATAAAACTGTGCTCAAATGTGTACTAAGAAGAAGGACTGCTTTTAATTACAGAACTCAGTTTCTTAACTACTGTATTTGCTAAAGTAAAAAATGAAAATGATGCCAAATGCTTGGACTTTACTTCTTGAGTCTCAGTGCTTCCACACAATCTTTTATGGTATAATAAATTGAGATTATAGTGACTGTTGTATTTGTCTATCTAGTACCCTAATATTTTTCCTAAAGTTTCCATGACCCCCTTTCTTTTAGAAAGGTGCTTCCTCTGTCAACCACATCCAATTCTACCTCTACCAGTGGTAAGAGAAGACAGCAACTAATCAGGAATAGGCCAATTGGAATCCTTTTGTGGAAATTTTAAAAATAGAACAAAGAGAAATGATTGATATTCATACTTTCTGATATTTAGAGGAGCTAATCTATAGGTGAGAAATAAATCAACAAACCAGCTAAGTCAGAGGCAATGAAAACAGCTGAAAAATCTTGACAGTATCTTACATATGGTTATAGCTAAGACTTAAATATATGGCAGAATAATGCCATGTGGTGGAAAACAAATTCTCAATTCAGAGTTTGATTAACTGGTTTTGAAGTGTTTTGTTGTTTGTTATTACCTGCTTAGTTTTTTGTTCTCTTTTTAAAAAAATTTATTGGAGTGACATTGGTCAATAAAAATTATATAGGTTTCAGTTGTATTGTAATTCCATAATACATCAACTATATATTGTATTGTGTGTTCACCATGCCAAATCCAGTCTCCTTCCATCATAATGATCCCTTCTATACCCTCTTCTACCTCCCCCACACTCCTTCCACTCTGGTATCACCATGCTGTGGTCTGTTTCTATGAGTTTTATTTGTTTGTTTGTTTAATCCCTTCACCTTTTTTACTCAGCCCACAAACCCCTCCCTTCCCACAGTGTCAGTCTGTTCTCTAAGTATGAGTCTGTTTCTATTTTGTTAGTTTACTTTGTTCATTACATTCACATGTGACTGAAATTATACAGTACTTGTCTTTCTCTAACTGGCTTATTTCACTTAGCATAATACTCTCCAATAGAGCATTTACCTAGGAGGTATGCCCCCTCTGGTCTCCACTGATTGGGTGGTGCCAGAGTAGCATTGATCAATGCAGCTGGTCCTAATATCAGCCGTGTCATCGCTCCCTCTGATTTTGCTGCTTCTCTGGGCCAGGACCTAAAACACAACTGAAGCTTAGTCTTTGTCTTCCAGGGGTTAATACTTAAGGCAGTGGTCATGCTCGGACCCTAGCAATCCTCTGCACCTGGCCTATTCTTCACTACATTTCTCCCCATCAAGGATTCTTGTTCTGAATTCTTTAAGGAAAAAGGGGTGTAGAGTCTCTTCTGTTGCTACTTCCTGCTGGAGAGGGGTGGAGTTTTTTCTCAGTGGGAGTATGAGGCCTGGCACACAAGGAAGTTGCATGGTGTCTAGAGTCAGCAGGGGTCAGTATTGGCAGGGGATGGTATTCCTGGAGTATAAATAGAGCTTACAACTTAATTTGGGCAGTCAGTTTGAAGAGAAGTTTGAAGTCTCCATTTGCCTCCCAGGAGTTATCTGTATGTTGAACGGGTATTGGATCTTCTAGCACACAAAGTTTGACTCCAGTGTGATGCATCCAACTTGCAACCCCAGGTATCTTGATGGCTGTTGGTGTCAATATCAGTACAGGGATATCAACATGAAGTTAGCTGTTCTTGAGGGGACCTGTCTCTCCAAGTTTTTAGTTTTGATTCTCATAATTAGAGATCTTGGAATGATAATAGGATTTATAGTATCTCAAATTGTCTTTAGGGAAGGTTTTAGGGAAGGTTAAGTATATATATGTGAAAGTTTCCAGAATATATATATAATCAATAAAAATCATTATATTAATTTTATGGGACAAAACAAGATTATTTGGTAAAAAATTGCTATACAGATCTATGTGAGGAAAAGATATACTGTGTTATTGAAATTTTTTAAAAAGCAACAAACTATTTGGCATACTCTATGTTGAATGTGCTATAAGCTGGAATTGTGGGAGGATACTCTATAATTCTAAAATTTGTCTATCTTTTTTCCCCAAATCAATTTTTTAATCAATTTGTGTAATATCAACAGTACATGTTAACCCAATTAAGTAGTTTTCAGGCTCAGTAAAATATATTTTAATGTTGGTAATAAGCAGTCTTATATTATCTGAATAAATTAACAAATACAAAATCACTGAATCCTTAAGATGTGTCATTGAAAATTTAAAAATTATAATAGATATTGACACAAATAAAGGCATGGGATGGTTTGTGGAGCTGAAGAATCAAGATGTACATGTGGTTTTACTGATAACTTTTGCTATAAGAAATAGCTGGCTTGTAAGAAAAGTCAGCTCAAACTGTTTTAAGCTTGAAAGATAATTTTTTGACAAGCTGTCAGAAATCCAGAGGTGTGTTTGGATTCAAAAGTTGTCACCAAGGGCCAGTTTATCTCTGAATTTTTCTACTGTGTTGGCTCTGTTCTTGGACCCCAGCTGCACAAAGATCAAGGCTTCTCAGGTCCAAGTCCTCTTTGCAGTGGTTCATGTTTGCATTCCTGACAGTCACTATGACTAGAGGAATGCCATGTGTTAATTAGTTTAGGCCCATATCACATGTTTTACCCTGGGCTAATTGAGGAGGCATATGTTCCTGAAGAAAGGGACCTCACCAGTTAAATAAGTTATCAAAGTAATGAGGAATATACATATCCTTGGCAGCCAAAAATGCCAAGTCTACTATCTCTTGTGTTCCAAAAAAGTGTCAATATCTATTGTAAAAATCATGCAATTCCACTTTTGAGCCTTCACTTCTAAAAATATCCTATATAATAAAGAGCTAATATGCTAATGGTTGTGATGCTCTCACGCCGTAACGACTGTTCAGCAGGAGGCTGTGGGCATAGCAGTGTGGAGCCACCGCGTTGCTCTGGAGACGGGGTGGAAGCGGGGAGGCACCTGGAGGAGGCGGGACCATCCCGTGGCAGGGAGGGTGGGGGTGAGAGCCCTTAGTGCCCCCCTCACCAGTCCTTCACCACCCACTGCTCACACTCAGTGCACCCGCTGACCACCTGCTAGGGGAAGGAGCGCAGCCTGCACACCATCAGGAAGCGGCACTCGAAACTCTGCAGCAGGCAAGAGGCTTCCAGGCTCTCCTCCTGCGTGTTGACGGGGTGGAGCCGCTATGTTGCTTGGAGACCGGGCAGAAGCAGTGGGGAAGCACCTGGAGGAAGTGGGACCAGCCCCAGGCAACTCATGGAACTAAGGGCAGGGCTTGAAGTGGCCAGAGAATCCCAGAGGGGTTGAGGCAGGGCCAGGTGCACTGGAGCTCTGGGTGGAGAGGTTAGGGTGTCAAGGCGGGGCAGCGGGCAGGTGGGCGGGTCATGCACAGATGGGCGGGGCTCTGCAATTTCGCACACCAGGTCACTAGTGGAACTATAATTATCATATAGATATTAAGATGAATATGGAACATGTTGAACTTTTTTTACTTTAGCAAACATCTCTTGGTGACATTTTGATTACTAGAGAGATAAAGCCATTCACTAAATTCTTGGCATTCATTATATGTCCGTCTCTTCTGCTTCTTTAATTAAAGTGTGTGGTAAAAATTGAGTTATTGTTTTGTATTATTTTCTTAATTTATAAACTGGCAGTTGTTAGGTAAACCTAAGCCATTGAATCTGAAGTGCTTAACTCATGTAATACAGTCAATCCAAATAGATTTGACATTGGTGGATGTTACAGTTATTTAGTTTTACACATTTGGTTTGGTTGTAAAGTCTTTGAAGAAGAGTAGGTAGAAAATGAAACAAATGCCGGATGTCAGCATGCGATATTAAAAAGGAAAAGGCTTTTCTGATAACAGTAGGACTCTCCTATATTTTCAATATAATTAATACATTATATGACCAAAGTGAACAGTTATGAAAAGGAGAGTTACAAGTATGGAACAATTAATTATATAATCTGCAGAACAAGAATAATTTTGGAGGTTTATTGAGGAAATAAAATATTCTGGGTACCCAACTGACTTTGTATACCTCAACAAAAGTTCTAATTGTATTCCTGTTTATGAATAAATTGGGGTGTTGTTGTTTTTTTGTTGTTGTTTTTTTTAGTTAACATGTCTAACCTTTGCATTGCTATTATTTCTAAGTATTTATTATATTTCAAACACCAAATATTTAAAAGGATGAAAAAGCTTAATTGGCACAATATTTTTCTCCTACTTATGAGAGATTGCTGGACTAAAATTTTCCTAGGAGTTCCTGACAGCTTTATTTTCAAACTCTTTTGATTTTTTCCTCCCCAGTAATGTACTTTTATTTTTGTTTTGTTTATGTATATGATTTTTTGGTTTGGTTTTATAATGGGCGTAGCTGTTTTTGTGGGGTTTTTTTTGTTTTGTTTTTTCCTCTTTATATTCAGCCAAGCAAATCAGCACAAACTTAGGGACTAATACCCCCAACTATATTGGACTTCAAATAGGTAAGAATTTTAATTACTTTTCCAGAAATGGTCTATTTTCTTAGGCTACTAATTTATTGTTTCACAGAGGCTTGATGATTAAGCCACTGAGAAGTATGGGATCCTGACAACATTTGTAGGCTACTCACATATCTGCAAGTGGAAGTATATTGAAACAAGCAAGCATCCATGTCAATGTATGTCTGTAATGAATAACCTTGACATACCCCTGGGGCAACAGCACTGTTCAAGAAGTAATCTATTATAGACCCAAATTGGCCACTTGTTTTGTCGTGGTGGCAAGTCCTTTAATTTCTGTAGGTATCAGCTTTTTTTATTTGAAAAATAAGAATAAAGTATGCCTCATTGAGATATTATATACACTTGGAAACACATTGAAACACTATATACTATAGAATTAGATTTCAACCAGTTTGCCTTTATTGAGAGTTATATAGAGATAATTTGGAAGGTAGGGCTGGTTTACCACACTGGGCTTCACAAGTGACACAGCATCTTGGTATCAATATGGCTCTGGGTATAGTCCTTAGGTTTATTCCATATAATTGATTCTGTTATTATAAGCATTACCTTTTAAGAGTTCAACGTATAAAACCAGATGCTAGTGCATTATTTATATAAACATATATTTTTAGTGTTCAGAATAGTCTTGTATCTCTGGCATACCTTGACTAATGTTAAAATCTCTGTTAAGTTAAATAAGTGATAACAAAGAAACCCTAATAGATTATAATATAACTAAATAGATTTTTTTAAAAATTGAGTAATGGTTCTAAGCTATATAAAACCCCTCTCCCTACAACCACATCTATCTCCCATTTATACCAATGATTCCAAGACCCCTTTTTCACTTGGAGAATAATAAACATTGAAAAATTCTTATTCTCTGACTCATTTTTATTAAGAGTTCCTTCCAGTGGCATAATCTTTTTTTAAACATCATATAATGCTATTGATTGGCTTCCACTTACTCCGTTAGAATCCCATTTCATACAGCGAGTTCCAGAGAACTGCTTTCCTATATTCAGATCTGGCCCCAGACCAAAATGTAACCTCAATTGACTAGAAGGCAAGAGGAATAAATGTTGAAATTTGTATGAATTTGCTCAAATGACCTTGGGATTTTCTGAGTCTTTGGACATCTGTTGGTATGTAGAGCATTCTCCAAAGCCATGCTGCCTACTGAATTACCTATGAAACTTTAAAAAATAATTGAAACTAAACATTCTGATGAAACCATATGATATAGGTATGATTATTACTCTTACTTTTTAACTAATTAGGTAATAGGCACAGGGATGTTAAATGATGTTTACTTAGAGAATGAATTTTATCAGCTAAGTTTTAAAATTTTATTTATTTGGAAATATATAAAAATGGTATTCATTCTCTTTTGAATATATTTTACATATAACCATTGTCAGAGGGGAGGAAGATGGATGACAGTTCAATGGCCTATGATTCTATAAATGGATTAAATGGTTTAAATTCATAGCTAACTGGAAATTTTACTCTCACTAAAGAAAGTCTATCTAAATTACAAAGCTATATAAAAGTTATTATGATCATTAAATTTTAAGTACCAGTTCTTAGAAAGGGTCACACATTTGAAATAAATAGTATTATTATATTTCTTATCATATGGTACCTAGATATTCTATAATTAGGACAATCAATCATTTCTTAATATATATTCTTTAAAATAACCTTATGTGGTACTCTAGTGCAATTTTAAAATTACAGATACTGAAATTGAAACCCAAGAACTTAAACAACTGCCCCAGAGTTAAAACACACATATTTTAAAAGGCCAAGTTTACCATAAGGATGCCTATCTGCCCTGACCATTGCCTTGCAAGAATAATTTTGCTTCTAGAGTTATCCAAGCTGTGAAGGTTGAGGGCACTCCTCCATAAGACCACTCTCACTCTGACACTAACTGCAAGTTTGGGAGCTTTTCAAAACCACTCTCCATTTCAATAATTCACAATAAAGACTCACATAACTCTCTAAAAGCTATTATACTCACAGTTACAATATATTAGAGGGAAAGGCTTTAGAAGAAAATCAGGCAAAGGAAGAGACTCAGAGTAGATTTGGGAAGATTCCAAATGCTGTCCTCCCCTGTAAAGTTGACCCTCCCGGTATCAATGTGTGACAGTGAAGCATTGAAAGCTTACTTGATCTTCAGTGTCCAGAATTTTCATTGGATCATTATTACAGAGTTTTGATTGATTGACTGCCAAAGTGGTTGAAATCAAAGTCCAGGTCAACAGATACCATAAAATTCAAATCCCACCCTAAATCACATAATAAGTGTTTCTGAAGTAACCACTCCTGCGCTAAATAGACCCTCCTGTCAGTTATAGTATAGATTTCCTCCTGGAAGACAAGGGCAAACTTGAAACCTTTTTTTGGACAAGGCCAAGTTCTTTACTATAAACCACCAAATGTTTCATACAGTCATTTATTTCTGGTCATTCATTTAGTTAAGACCT
This sequence comes from Myotis myotis, assembly GCF_014108235.1. Lineage (NCBI taxonomy): Eukaryota > Metazoa > Chordata > Mammalia > Chiroptera > Vespertilionidae > Myotis > Myotis myotis. The sequence goes on from NW_023416390.1 coordinate 71,434,556, forward strand.
ACTAATTTAGCAACTGCTTTATGACTGAAAACTAGTGAAGAAAAGAGTCATCTTCCCTGCTCTTAAAAATTTGTGAGGGAGTAAATGTTAAAATATAACTATACTAGAGGCCCGGTGCACAAAAACGTGTGCACTTGTCGGGGGGTCCCTCAGCCTGGCCTGTGCCCTCTTGCAGTCTGGGACCCCTTGGGGGATGTCCACCAGCTGGCTTAGGCCCACTCCCCGGGGGATCAAGCCTAAGCTGGCAGTCAGATATCCCTCTGGCAGCCCGGGAGCCCTCGTGGGATATCCACTTGCCAGTGAGGAGCAGGCCTAAGCTGCAGTTGGACATCCTTAGCCCTGCTGAGGAGGAGGAAGAGGCTCCCACCACCACCGCTGTGCTGGCAGCCATCAACCTGGCTTGTGGCTGAGCAGAGCTCCCCCTGTTGGAGCGCACTGACCACCAGGGGGCAGCTCCTGAATTGAGCGTCTGCCCCCTGGTGGTCAGTGTGTGTCATAGTGACCAGTCCTTCCCAGATATTCTGCTGTTAGGGTCAATTTGCATATTACCCTTTTATTACATAGAATTATTATATAGAATGGAGGCCTGGTGCACAGATGGGGGTTGGCTGGTTTGCCCTGAAGGGTGTTCCGGATCAGGGTGGGGGTTCCGCTGGGGTGCATGGCCAGCATGGGTGAGGAGCTGATGGCTGTTTTTGGGCTGGCCACACCCCCTTCAGGGTTGGTGTCCCCACTGGGGTGCCTGGCAAGCCTGGGTGAGGGGCTGTTGGCCGTTTTTAGGCTGCCCCCCCACCCCTGGCAAATCAAGCTCCCAGCCTCTCCTTTTTTTCTTTTCTTTTTTTTCAGTGCCTTCTTGAGTGGAGGCCAGGGTGGGCTGGAAGCAGGTATCTGGGATTTATTTATCTTCTATAATTAAAACTTTGTAGCCTTGAGTGGAGCCCAGGGCCGGCCAGGGCAGGCAGGAAGCTTGGCTTACTCCATTGCCGGGGGAAACCCAAGCCTCCTGCTTGCTCCAGCTCCATGGCCACAGCCATCTTATTTGGGTTAATTTGCATACTTGCTCCTGATTGGTTGGTGGGCGTGGCTTGTGGGAATAGCAGAGTGATGGAGTGATGGTTAATTTGCATGTTTTTTTATTAGTGTAGATACATTACCATATAATTAAAACCATTGATGAAATAGATTAGGGAATGATGGTATTTTAAGACTAAAGTTCAGGACCTAATACAGAAACAGGTCTCACAGAAAGCCTTTTTGAGAAAAGTACATGTGAACTGATTTTAATAGCCTACATTAGCTAAATTAAAATCCTATCCAATAATGTTAACCATAGACTGTTTTCATGTTGTACTTAATAGATAGTTAACTTTTATATTTTTTTATTAAAAAATAATTGTCCCCAGAACTCTTCTGAATCCAAGAATTATAAAGCACTTCAGTTCATACTTAATGCTATTTTATATACAGCCATGTCAATTCAATAAACAATCATGTATTGAGCAGTTATCATAATCACTCTTCTAGGCCTTAAGTAGACAACCAGTACTAAACAAAATAGTACAAAACCTCTATCTTCAAGTAGCTAACATTCTAGTGATTTAAATTACTGAGCTTAAACTATGCAGGTAGTAACAGAATAATATCATTATAATGTTAGATCCTGGATTAGCTGCCTTTTTAAACAATAAAGTATCTCTGTTACCTCAGTAAATCAGTTGCTCTGTGCCTAAGATCTTCACATATAAAATGTGGATAATGAAAATTCTTATATCTTACAGCTGTTGTTAAGACTAAAATTTCACTACTTAAAATGCAGTTTGACTTGCACATAGAGAGTTCTCAATAAATGTTGGGTGTTATTTTTAGAGAGGAAGCATGGCTTGTTAGAAAAGTTATTGGGTAATTCAATATTATTTAAATATTGACTGAAATTTGATATAGCCTAACTTGTAGAAGGACTATGGTACACTTCACAGTTCTTGGCCTCTGTGTCTTCATTTTAAAATGAGGGGTTAGGATAGCTAATCAGTAAGGCCTTTTTAGTCTACATTCAGTTTTACACCTTTAAACTATTCTGACTTTATAGGACCTTAGGTGAGCTCCTAAATCACAGGTCATGGTCCTTTGTGCTTAACTTTGCAGAGAACTTAGTACAAGAACAGATTCAGCTAATCTCATGGAGCAGCACAGCTCACTACTAGAAAGCTGTGCTTTAAAGAAGTCTTATGAAGTCAGCAATAGAAAATTAAGTTTGGAAGGATTTAGAGGCCAGATGTCCCACAAATTTTTTGTTTGTTTGTTTGTTTAGTTGTTTTTATTTTTTCCTTCCCTCACAGGAAAGTTGGGGGTAGTTGCTTGGAATTTCCCTCTTAACAGGAGTTGGCTCAGGAAAAAAGAGATCTAGAAATTGCTTTCCCATAACGATAAAGTAAAAGCTAATTTACTACTGTCTTAGAGAATCCATTCTAATGCCTCACTTCAACAGATAAAGGTAGTGTTAGTGATCAGAGGAATCTACTGCTAAAGAGATGTCAAGGAGTCAGCAAGCGATTGCCATATTGACTGCTACTGATTTCAATAAAATTAGTTTGCACCATTGAAAGAATTTTTTCTTGCCTAAAACCCAAGGTAAATTTCAGATACTCACTGTAATCTAAGGAGGACTTGTGTTTAAAAAAAATGCTGAAATGGGGCATAAATGTGACCATGATTCCTTAAAACCTTCAAGATACTTTCTAAATTTCTTAACATAGTTTATGAGCTTGTCTAGCTTGTTCTTTTCTTCCTCACAATCTATGTTTTAGTCAAGCCAAACTTCCCTTAGTTAAGTCCTTGATTATGCTGTGCCCTTTCTCAATTTTGGATCTTTTTTACATATTGTTTCTCTATATGGACCATTCTTTCCCGCTGCTCTGCCTGGTAATTTTCTAGTTAACATGTATGTCTCACCTTAAATGCATTTTATTTAAGAAAATTTTCCAAAAGAAGCCCCACTAATATTATTTTCAACTGAACCCTGTATTTCCCCTGTCATAGCATATACCATTTGGTATTATAATTATTTATTTGTCTTCATCCTTTGAGCCTGCAATGTCATTAGCACAGGAATCTTAAGGATAAATTGGAATAAAGAAACAGCAAATAAATGGTTAAGGAAAGTAGGCACTGTGCTAGGCATCTGCATGATGAGATGAGTGGCAGAATCTCTCCTCTCAAGGACTTATCAGCAGTGAAGACAGGAAATTTAAACTCACAATGATAATATTTATGTATTAAGTCATATACTATAATATCCAGCTCAGTTTATTTTCAACCACTTACATTTAAAAAAAAATCCCTATACCAATCAGATATTTTACTAACATTATTTGAACATATTCTTTTTTTCCCCAAGTTGTGCTTTTGCCTTTGAATTTCTTTTAGAATTTATGGATACTTCAACAACCATAAGTAACATTAATGAAATGTTCTCAAGCTACTCTGGACCATTGTTTTTCTCTTTCCTCTGTACCTCAATAATACTTCTAGTACTACCACCCAGTTATATATAGCTGTGTATATTCTATATATATAAAAGCCTAAGCAACCGAATGATGGGTCAACTGGTTGCTATATGTGCACTGACCACCAGGGGGCAGACGCTCAATGAAGGAGCTGCCCCCTGGTGGTCAGTACGCTCCCACAGCCAACTTCCTGTGCCTGGCCAACATCCCATGGTCACTCCCCCCAGCTGACCAGCCTGCCATGGTCCTTGCCCCTGCCTGGCCGGCCCCAATCTGCCCCAATCAGAACTGGGTGAGATGGCCCAATTGGCCCCAATCTCCAACCAGGCCTAGGGACCCCACCTGTGCACGAATTCGTGCACCAGGCCTCTAGAACATATATATAACCCTTGAAAGATCCATCAAGAAATAGAAAAATATCTTGCTCACAGAAGTTTCATTATAATTGACATTTTACAAAAAATTATGAGCAAGGCAGGCAGTTCTGCCTATTTTCATCCTGTTGAATTTTTTTGATTCATTATCTGTTCTCTAAGTTTGCTTGGAAAAATATAGATCACTTTTTATCCTAACCACTAAATCCTAAACATTGAAGACTAGAGTTTTACTTATATTATTGACTAGCTTTACATGTACCAAGAATTGTGCAGATGCTTTATAACATTCTCCCATTCAATCCTTCCAATAATCCCATGAAGTAGGAAAAACTGGTAACTTCATTCTGGCTCTGAAAGAAAAAAAAATAGCTTCTAAATAAGTTTAGTTACTTTTTTAAGATCATCCAGCTCATAAGTACAAGTCATAGGTAAGTCTCCATTCTGATTCTAACATCTTAACCATCATTATATTCTAGTCATGGATGATGCACATAGGTCTCCAGATCCTTGTACATCATAAAAATGAGCAATTATCACTAGGTAATTCCATAGACTCAAGAAAATTCCAGGTGCTATAATATACCTTAAAAAATCCTATACAGGTAACAACTATATTTTTAGGAAAGCAGTTATTATTTACCAAGAATCAGGACATACTTGGTACTTTAATAACACTATCTAATTTTTCCTAAAAGTTTTGGAAGTTTAATATTTCTTATAATCACTTTAAACTGAGACTTAGAAAGGTCAAGCAAACTCTTCAAGGTAGCTCACATAGCTAGTAAGTAGCAGACTGTGGATGTGAACCAAACAGTTTGTCATAAAATATTATATTTTTAACTCCTATACTGCACAGTAGCTTGTCAACCACCATTTTTTCTGCTTCTCAGCTTAATTAGTATATATTTATTATCACTAGATTTCAGAATATGAATGTGGTCAGATTTCTGTTATGTAAATTTACAGACTGGGATCTAGGTACCTGGTTTAACAGTTACTTTGTGACTTTCTCTTTCTACTCTGTAAAAACTGCTGGAGGTATTGCGATTACATCAAATTTAAAGATTTTTATAAGTATAAAGTAGTGGCTCGGTGCACAAAATTCATGCATGGAAGGGGGTTCCCTCAGCCCAGCCTGCACCCGCTCCAATCGGGGACCCCTTGTGGGATGTCTGACTGTGGTCAGACATGCCTCTCACAATCTGAGACTGCTGGCTCCTAACCACTCACCTGCCTGCCTGCCTGATCACCCCTAACTGCCTCTGCTTACCTGCCTGATTGTCCCTAACCTCTCTGCCTGCCTGCCTGATCACTCCTAACTGGCCTCCCCTGCCAGCCTGATCTTGCCCCAAACTGCCCTCCCCTGCCAGCCTGATCTCGCCCTCAACTTCCCTCCCCTGACATCCTGATCACCACTAACAACCTCTGTCTCGGCCCCCACCACCATGGCTTTGTCCAGAAGGAATTCGGATGGCCAGTCAACCCAGTCTAATTAGCATATTACCCTCTTAATAGTATAGATAGATTATATAGAATATGATTGCTTAAATGGGAGGGAAAAGACTTTTTCAGCAGGAGGCAATGCTCTTGGCAGACAAAAATACATAATCCCTATATCTGGACTGATAGCCAGCCATATGCACTATACTGCCAAATTGGTCATTAAAAATTAAACCGCTTTCTTATACTTTACACCAAATAGCTGTTGCCCTTAAATCCCCTCCTCAGCCTCCACCTTAGGTTCTGCCTTCGCAGTTCACCCAGATTTGATTCTGATTGGTCAGTTGCTATGCTAGTCAGCATCTCCTAGCCTATCAATGGGCCTGATCAGAGACGCGGGGCTGATCAGCAGCCCCAGTGGAGGCCCAAGAGAAAGAGAGGCACGGCTGCTGGCCAGGCCCAGAGCGAAAGAGAAAGGCAAGTGCTGCCACGGAGGCTGCGGATCAGACCCTGCTTTTCTCTTCAGGCGTCTCTTTGGACCTGATCCACAGTCCCCTCAGCAGTCAGTGCTGGGTTGGGGGGCCCTCAATGATTGCAGTCAGTGCTGGGTCGCCATGGCCACCCTGCACTGATTTCCGGTAGGTCGAGCCTTTGGTTGTTTTGGATGTTACAGACCCTGGGTTTTTATATATTAGGATAATGTTAACACATTTTAATCTTTTATTAGCATATGTGGTCAAATGCATGATTTCCAGTCACACTGATCTTGTTTAGAATCAGTGAGTAGCATGTTTACACTGAACTCATTTTATACTTTTACTCATATCTCTGTTGTAACTCTTAGAATTCTCATTCGCTCCTGCAAAGTCAATATTCTATAATCTAGACAGCATTATGAGCCCAGGTGGGATATCTAAGATCATTACATTTTTTGTCACATTCTTTCTCATGTAATAGGTAAAACTAATAAAAAAGACATACTCATGTAAGATAAAAGCCAGCTGCATTATTTCAACCCAGCAATTGAATTCTATCAATCAAGGTACCCTTTGCTGCCAGAAAAGAAAACTGGAAGGCTCTATGTGGATGAAAATAGGCATAGGGTAAATTAAAGTAAAAAGCTTAATCTTTAAAATAAATATGCTTCTAAATTGGGGAATATGAACTATGAAAAGCACACACTATTTGATAAGACCTGTCTAGACATTGGTATCTTGAGTGTGAATATTGAGTAATAAAATTGAAATGAATAACCTTATGATAAGATCAGGTAAATTCATGAAGATATAAATCAGTGAGAGAGCAAAAATGTTGTGGTGCTTATTTTAAGGACTAAATACAAACATGGGCTGGATCTTTATTTGGCAAACTCTATAATCAGTGTACTACTCTATAATGCCTATCATAAAAAATCACTGTTTCTTTTCAGTCTGTTTACTATGGATTTTAAAAACTACCTACATCACATTGTAATTGCAATATAATTACTTTTTTTAAATCTGTTACAAAGTACCACATGTTATTCTAAGTGAATCATTGCTAATATTTTTATTTCGGGGACTTTAAACAAGCCAATATTATGCATTTCCATCCTAAATGAAATTATCATGAAAATTTATTTATGTGTTTATATGCTGATTGTTTCTGGAAGCTTTTTGTTTATTTCTTTAGTTTTTAACATAGCCTATTAATATTGTTAAATTAAGATTTCAGAGAGAAATATTAGGGATATAAAAGAGGCCTATCCAATACCTCAAAGTATGAGAAAATACCAATGCTCATACTATATAGTCTGTGTCTTCTACATTTATTGAAAATCAAATAACAGGCCATATTAAAGCTGTGAGGTTTGTTCTCATTTCACCACAGCTGGCACCTGGGGCTATGGGGAAAGCACCACAGTTCAGGACCTGTGCACGTATGATTCTTGGAACCCACTCACAGTTTGGAAGTGGCATGAAGTGTTAAAAGGTTACAGATTACCAATGTCTCTTTTTTAAAAAAAATTCTAAAATTAACCAGTCATGATTTTCCTTCTTATAAAAAGATTTAGATGTGCTTACTTGAAGTTTTGCTGTTAAACTCTGTAGGAGCACACATCTACCAGTAGCAGAAGAGATGGGGACCCAAGGTCTACAAAGTTTGCAGCTACAGAGGATGAACTGCTAATGGAAACTATAGTTTTCAATTATCCCTCTCCTCCAAAAATCACTGCTACTCAAAGTATGGTACTTGAATAATCAGCATGGGCCCCATCTGTGGGCTCATTAGAAATGCAGAATCTCATGCAGCATCTCAGATTTTCTGAATCAGGATCTACATTTTAACAAGTTCTCTAGGTAATTTACATTAAGTTACATCCTAATAAGTCAGAACTCAACTTGTATTGCCTCCTTGAGGAACTCTTTAGTATTATCCCTGATGGGTCCAATGTCCTTAGCAATCCTGTCATAGCACAAAGTTCCTTTCATCCACTTTTCTGTTTATCAGTCTATGATGGATGTGATTGTCTCTCCAATACTGTCAACCCAGGATGAAACTTGTGATCATCATGGCATAACTGGCACAGTGTGTTATATATCATATAATCAATAAGTAGTGAATGAATGAATGAATGAATGAATGAAGCCTGTTTGACAATTAGCAAAAATGTCTGTATTATTACTATGCATCATTGATTTCAACTTTAAAAAAATAGCTTTCTGGTGTAATTATTACCATTGTTATTATTATAGATGTTGTTATTGAGTTACTAATGTAATAAAAAGTAGTTTTTAATAAAATAATAGCATCTTTATGATCGGAGCTTAAATCTGATAAAGATGTCAGGATTTTCACATGAAAAGACAAATGATAACGTAGAGCCTGTGTATATTAACAGGCAAGGGAGTGAACCCCAGCCCTGTTTAAAGGACTGACTTTTCCATTTCCCAAAATAAGAAATGAAATATTTTGGAATTGCACTTGTCATTTGGGATATACTTAATAACATCTTCCATGTGTCAGACATTCTGCTAACACATTGAGGGTATCAGACAGATCTGATACTTGTCCTTGCGATGCTTTCACTCAATTGTTTTCTAATTTGTAATATGCCTAACAAACTACTTTTTATTGCACACAGGACAGAATTGAATTATCCTAGAAGGCAATTGACTGCATAATTGCTTTCATAATGTCTATCATTTGGCACTTTTCAAAGGTGGCATGGAGAAAGAGGAAATACCTTGAGATAGCATTAGAGTGCTTTTGTGACCTGCATTATAGATTTCTAATACATGTTTCTCTGACAATGCCTTGATTCCCCAAATAGTCACACATGTAGAATACTATACAGTTTAGTTTATGATAAAATTATTTTTATTTGCATTTACTGGGATGCCATTGGTTAATAAAATGTTACATGGTTCAGGTATATAACTATACAACACATTATCTGTATATTGTATTTGGTGTTTATCACCCTAAGTCATCACCATTTATCCCCCCTTTACCTTCTACTACCTCTCCCTAGCCCCTTTCCCTCTGGCCATCACCATACTGTGATCTGTGCCCATGAGTCTTTCTTTTCTTTGCTCAATGGATGAATGAGAAAACAAAATGAGGTATATCCATACAGTGGAACATTATTTGGCAATGAAAATGAAGTACTGGTATAAGCTGCATCAATGAATCTTTAAAACATTAAGCTAGTGAAAAAAAGTCAGTCCCAGAAGACTATATGTTGTATAATCCCATTACATGAATTGTCTAGTAGACTATGTCCATCAGTAGAATGGTGGTAGTGAGTGCAAGGTTAATTTTTGTCATAATAAAAATATGCTAAATTAATTATCATGCTGGTTGAAAAACTGTCAATAAACAAAAAACACTGGATTTTATGGTTTAATTATGTGAATTATATGATATATGAACTATAGTTTAATAAACATGTTATTAAAACTCACATACAAACGATCGGGTATCACAATTGTATTGGAACATTCAGTAGTATTATTGAAATTAGAAAAAGTGAAGCAGTGCCTAAATTCTAACAAAAAACGATTCATAGACTCTACTATGTAAAACCTGTCAATTGACAGACTAAGATTGTTTTTCAGACATTTAAGCCCACCAAAATTTTATCACCCAGGAAAGTATATAGAAGCATCAATCCAGGAAGATTTTCTTCCTTCACCCAAAATAAGAAAGCAACTTAGAATGCAAACTTTGTATAAAGTAGGAATAGATGTGAGAGTTTATATCTAGAGTCTCAATTCTGTTCCATTGAGCTATTTGTCTATCCTTATGCCAGTATGGCATAGTCTTGATTACTGTAGTTTTGTAGTAAATTGTGAAATAGGGAAGTGTGTCTTCTCACTTTGTTCTTCATTTTAAGACTTTTCCCGGCTATTCTGTTCCTTGCATTTCCATAGAAACTTTAGATCATCTTGTCAATTTATGCAGAAAGGCTGCTTTCTACTGGTGATTATTTTGCTTGCTTAGAAAATGCCCTTCTTAACTCACCTACTACATAGATTCTTCCAAAATAAATATATACAGTTCTTGTTTAAATCAATATTCACTGTTTTCATCATCATTATTTTAGTCTTCAGAACTAACCCATGTAGAATTTCTTGTTGACATACCTTCCAAAGCTGTCTGTGACTTTTCTTAATTTAAACTGTTGAATCTGTAGATCATGTGGCAAGTATCCTATCTAATAAAAGAGAAACATGGTAATTGGCATACGACTGCTACCCTTCCCATTGGCTAATCAGGGCAATATGCAAATTAACTGCCAGCCAAGATGGCAGCCGGCAGCCAGGCAGCTTGAAACTAACATGAGGCTTGCTTGCTTCAGTGACGGAGGACTCCAACGTTCCCCACCTGCCCCTGCAGGCCTCTGAGCTGCAACTCTAAGCAACTATGTAACAAATATAGAAGGTAAACAAAACCCCAGAAACCTGCATTAGTCCGCCGGGCTTCAGCCAGCAGGATCGCAACATTGTAAGCAAAGGCCAGAAACCTACTTTCAGCAGCGGAGGCCTAAGAGCTGGAGCCAAGCCTCAAAGCTAAAGCTGGCCCAGAATAAAAAAGAAAAAAAGGAGTGGTTGGGAGCTTCAGTCACCCGCCAGCCTGAAAACAGCCCTCAGCCCCTCACCCAGACTGGCCAGGCACCCCAGTGGGGACCCCCACCCTGAAGGGTGTGTGATCAGTTGCAAACAGCCATCATCCCCTCCCCCAGGCTGGCCAGGCACCCCAGTGGGGACCCCCACCCTGATCCAGGACACACTTCAGGGCAAACCAGCTGGCACCCACTCATGCACCAGGCCTCTACCCTATATAGTAAAAGGGTAATATGCCTCCCAGCACCGGGATCAGCAGAGCCGCGATGCCTCCCAGCACCGGGATCAGCGTGACAGGGGGCAGCGCCCAAACCTCCTGATCACCCTGTGGCTCTGTGTGTGACAGGGGGTGGGGCCACAACCTCCCTATCTGCCCTGCTCTGTTCGTGACAGGGGAAGGCGCCCCAACCCCCTGATCAGCCCTGCTCTGTGCCTGATAGGGGGGAGCTCCCCAACACCCTGATCACCTTGCGGCTCTGTGTGTGACAGGGTGTGGAGCCCCAACCCCCTGATCGGCCCTGCTCTGTGTGTGATAGGGTGCGGCGCCCCAACCCCCACCCCCCCGCCCATGGGCCCTGCTCTGTGTGTGACGGGGTAGAGCCATAACCTCCCCATCAGCCCTGCCCTGAGTGTGAGAGTGGCGGCGCCCCAACCCCCTGATCGGCCCTGCTCTGTGGGTGATAGAGGGCGGCGCCCCAACCCCCTGATGGGCCCTGCTCTGTGCGTGACAGGGGGCAGCGCCCCAACCCCCTGATTGGCCCTGCTCTGTACGTGACAGGGTACAGAGCCCCAACCCCCCTGATTGGCCCTGCTCTGTGAGTGACAGGGTACAGAGCCCCAACCCCCTGATTGGCCCTGCTCTGTGCCTGACAGGGGGCGGTGCCCCAACTCCCCAATCGGCCCTGCTCTGAGCCAGACCAGGGGCTGCACCTAGGGATTAGGCCTGCCCTCTGCCACCCGGGAGCAGGCCTAAGCCAGCAGGTCATTATCTCCCGAGGGGTCCCAGACTGTGAGAGGGCACAGGCTGGGTTGAGGGACCCCCTTCCCCCCTAAGTGCACAAATTTTTGTGCACCGGGCCTCTAGTTGTCTTATAATTCATGAACATGAAATTTTAGTGTATAACTCTTACACTTCTTTTATTAAATTTATTCCTAAGTATTTTGTTTTTGGTGCTATTTTAAGTGGAATTGTTTTCAATTTCACTTTCAGATTTTTTATTGTGATAACACATAAATAATATCAAATTTATCATTTTTATAACTTTTAAGTGTCCATCTCAGTGGCATTAAGTACAGTCACATTGTTGTACAACTGATACCCTATCCATCTCTAGAAATTTTCAGCTTTCCAAGCTGAAATGCCATACAAATTAAACATGAATTCCCATACCTTCCCCAGCTCCTGAAAACCAAACCATCATTATATTTTAGCTCTATAAATTCGGCCACTCTAGGTACACATAAGTGAAGTCATGCAATTTTTTTTATTTGACTGGCTTGTTTCACTTAGCATATTTTTAAGGTTTATTTATGTTGAGGCATGTGTCAGAATAACATTCCTTTGTATGCATATATCACATTTTGTTTATCTATTTACCTGGTTATGTACATTTTGATCATTTCCACCTTTCAGTTATTTTGAACAATATTACTATGAAACAAGTGTGTACAAATATATGTCCAAATCATTGCTTTTCCTATTTTGGTTACATACCCAGAAGTAGAATTGTTGTATAATATGGTAATTCTATATTAACTTTTTAAGGAACCACCATACTGTTTTCCATTGTGACTGCACCATTTTATATTCTTAGCAGCAATGCACAGGGTTAAAATTTCTCCACATCCTTGCCAGTACTTGTTATTTTCTGTTTACTTTTTTAATTTTCTCTTTCTAATAATGGCCACCTTAATGGTGTGAAATAGTATCTCATTATGGTTTTCACTTTTGATAAAGTACAATTTATTCTGTCACCTGTGCTATTTTTACCATATTCTCTATTTACTTCTTTCAGCATTTTCCTTGTAGTTTTATTGAATCCTATATAATAAAAGCGTAGTATGCAAATTGTCCCCTTGACAGGAAGTTTGTCTGGAAGTTTGACCAGGGGGCAGGGCTGGCCAGGGAAAGGGAGGGAGTACCTGGGTGGCAGCTGGCAGCCACTAGGAACCCTACCAGTGCACGAATTTCATATACTGGGCATCTAGTAAATATATAATAGCTATTTTGTGTCTTTGTTTGCTAATCCTCACAAGGGGTCTCTGAAAAGCATTTCTTGTTACAACCTGGTTTTCTTTTTCTTATGTGTGAGTCACAGGTTACTGTTTGTTTGCATGTCTCATAATTTTTGATTGAAAACTTAGAATTTTTGATAATATATTTTAATAACTCTAGATACTGCTCTTCCCTGCCCCTTATTGTGAGACTTGGTGGTTTATTTTATTTTATCTTTAGGCATGTTTAACTTTTTTATTACCTGGACTGGACTATTTTGGTGATGTCTCTGTCGCCCCTTTTAGGGTATAGACTTGGGCATATCCACAGTCCCCCTGGGATGACAGTGTTTTAAAAGGACTCTGTTAGATTTTCTGTTTACCTGATTTTTTTTTTAAGATGTATGCCTCTATTGTTATCACACTTGCCAGTTAGCATGCACTAAGTCTCAGCTGATAATACAATATACAGATGATATATAATACAATTGTACACCTGAAACCTATGTAATTTTATTAACCAATGACACCCCCCCAAAAAAAATCAAATTTTTATTTAAAAAGGACTTTGTCATAAATTGCTCCACTGTCTTATTCAAATACAATTTTAGCCGCTTCTCAGAAGCAGACTTTGAACTTTGTCCTAACTCTAGGAGGATTCTTCTTCTTAGCCATCTTTTCTGTTGAGTCTCGCTGACCTTTGTTTTAGTTTGTTGCTCCCATGGAGCTACCATCATTGTCTTCCTTAATTACCACCAAAATCTCTATTGCTTTTGACAGGCTTTTAGGTTTGAACTTCTCGGTGCTCTGATCTAAATGAAGTCAGTTCCCATCGGGAGAATGACCCAGATATCTGTTCTGCAAGCCTGCTTTTTCCCCTGGGCAATCTCTTTATATCTGCTCTGGAGCTAGAGATGGGTACACTGCCCCACTTCCCTCAGAGTGACCCCTCTGCTTTACAAGTGGCATTCTAGGTGGCTGTGGTTGCCTTTGGTCTTCTTGGCATGGAACCTCTGCCCCATGAGTGAGGAGAGCAGTTGGAGCCCAGTATTCTTGGTCTGTTCCTGCAGTAGAGCTTCCACCTGTTTTTAATGTGAGACCCATGCCTGTGTCTGTGCCTATTGTTCTCCCGGTAAAAAAATTACTCTGCTTCCATCTCTTCAGAGAATAAACCTTCAGTGTACTGCTGCCAAGAAATGTGTTGCATTTACCTTTGTTCATTCTCATGTATTGAACTTAACAGACACCTTCCCAAGGTTATTGTTGCCTCTATGGACTGGGACTAGTATGAGGATTTAAGACAACAATGTCTGACCTTTGAAAGGAAAGAAAAATGACTTTTACCTTCACTTTGCAAATACTGTAGATTTAATCACAAGTACCTCTAACCTCCTAAATATCCAGAAATTGCTAGAAGTTATGAACTCCCTTTTCAAAGGAGGTTACTTTATTCATGCTACCTCATGTTCTTGAACCCAAATGCTACTACTGCCTCCACCCTATTATGTTTAGCTCAAATAAGTTATGTAATATACTTATGTAATTTATATGCATATAATCTATTTTCAACTATATATTCATTTTTTACCCTTCCACCTGTAGGCATAAAAATTCTTTTACTAGATGTATGCAATTTCTACTAGGTAATTATATTTTTCTCAGGTCCTTGTGGCAAATTTGGTTATTTTCCCCCTCAAGCATAGTTTCACTGGGGATGCATCTATGTATATTGAACCAGGCAAAGATATAACAATGGTTTTCTTATTATTAATACACATAGCCTATAATCCTTACTACAATATCAAATACAAAGCACTACTAAAACAAGATGTGTAATACTACATACTACCTTAGTTTTATCAGTCCAATGCGCATAGCATCCTCAGCTCTCTCTCCCTTATCTCTCTCTATACCAGTTCATATCTAGGCAGTTACATGATACTTTCAGCTTATAGAGCATGCTTGCTCTCATTATAATTTTAATATGCACAAAAACTCATCAAAACATTTGCTCAGTTGAAATCTAAGGCTCAGAACATTTAAGAACTAGCGTGCAATTAAATGTCTGGTAAGAGATATCACAAACAGGTCTATGTCTTCTACCTTAAGAACTAGAGCACATTTCAAGAAAGCTTGTGTGCCTGTTATTTTATAGAAACAAAAATGGAAGAGAAAATTTCTGGGTCCCTTTGGTGGAAATGTTGTTAATTATTGTAATTATACTATTATAACTGCCAACCTATAATAGGCCTTTTAAAATATTCAGACACTAAGATAAGTGCTTCTATTGAATTACTGTATTTAAATCTCACACCATCCCTATGACATTAGTAATGGCATTGTCCTCATATAATTTAACCTGAGAAGAAAACCCCACACAAGCATGTGTTGTTTTGTTTTATCTTCTCACTAGAGGCTCAGTGCACAAATTCGTGCACGGATGGGATCTGGCTGGCCCACCTCGAATGAGGTGGGGGGAGCCAATCAGGGGTGGGGCTAGCCAGGGGGAGGGGCTGTGGGCAGCTGGTGGGCTGGCTCGGCCTCCTGGTCAAACTTCGGGTCGAACTCTCTGTTGAGGGGACAATTTGCATATTAGCCTTTTATTATATAGGATATCCTCTCATAGGTAAAACTGAAGTAAATGTTTTTCTTGCACAATATTTTCACTAATAACTTATACCTACAGATTACAGGTATATTATTTAGCACATTTTGTCAATGAATATTGAAACCAAATTTGTCTTTTTGTAACATAAAATAAATTAACCTCTTCTCATTTGATTGTGCCTTGGTAACTAGATATTTTCTGTATAATAAAAACTTTAAAAGTTTTGTATATTTAAATTTTAGAACTCTGAATGCCATTAAAATAAAATGTTCCTTATGAAACCAGAATGCAAAGTTGGTAAGTTACTAAAAATGATTTTATTCAGAGTCTAAAGTAAGCCATTTCCATCTAGTGTTAGCCAGTGAGTTGAGGTTAGAACTCCTTCTCTCAGTAAACCTGCAACTTGCAGATGTAATATAAAATGGGAAAATCTCTCACCATTGGTGTGGTACATGCTCAATTTTGTTGTTGTTGTTACTTTGGTTTAGCTTTGGATTAGTTTATACATTTCAAATTTCATGGGGTAGCATACCTTAGAGTTGTATTCCCAGTATAGACAGAGAAATATCTGAGAAAACAGCATGAAAGCACAGCAGTGCAAGGACTTTTCCAGGCAGTAAATAAGGGAGTGGAGAAGACATGAACACTCTTCATCGTTCTGATGAGGAAGAGATAGATATCATCCCTGCACACCTTCCTTAGGCAATAACCAGTTATGAGGCCCAAACCAGATGGAAAGAGAGGCAGGACCTAGAGTATCTGCCTGGGGTCACCACTGCTTACAAACAACTCTTTACTTGTTTCAGAAGGAAAAGTAAAATGATATTTAAACAGGTAGCTGTGTCCTTTATAAAAAAATAATGTGTTTCAGCAGGTAATTTATTTACTAAATTATGAATCATCCATAAAATGGAATAATATACAACTATCAAAAAAGATGGGAAGGTATATATACGTTGAGTATATACACACAACCATGTTATTTTAACACAGAATGTGTACAATCTGTTATAAACTTCACACTCAGTCCACAGAATATTTTCTTAAACTACATAATTATCTACAGCTTCTACCTCATAATATATGTAAATTATAAAAATTTTTGCTTTTCCTTATTGAAAGAATAGTAAATTCATAAGAATATTATTATGCAAAGTGAAAAGCATGAAGTGATAGCTTACTCATTGTTCATTTATTAAATAGTATTTTAAAAGAATTGCTTTTGAGTTCTGAACCGTGTTGCTAGATTTAAAAAAATCTATGTAGGCAATTGTGTTGTTTGAAAATAGAGGTTGTTTTATTTATTTCATTCTTTTTAATTTTTATATCTTAAAATCTTTTATTTCCCTCTAACCTTAATGCACTGGCTAGGGCCTCCAGTCCATTATTGCCCTTAACTGGTAAGAGCAGTTACCTTGTTCCTGTTATGACTTGTCCCTGATATCATAGCAGATATTTGTCAGGTCAAATATGGTTTTTTTGTTAAGTGCTTTTTAAGCCACTATTGAAATGATCATATTTTTGTTCTCTGTTAGTCTATTTATATGGTAACCTGCATTAATTGACCTTCAAATTCTAAGCCAGTCTTGTATTATATGGTAAACCTCATATAGTCATGATCTATTATTATTTTATATATTGCTATATTTGGTTTGTTAGGAAGTGCATATCTATGTTCAAAGGGAGTATTGTTTTATAGTTTTCTTATTTTGAATGTATTTGTATGATTTGGGTATTAGAATAATTCTAAACTCGTAAAAATGAGTTAGAAATGTTTTCTTTTCATCTGATTTTTAGAAATGTTTGCATGGAAATGGTACAATTTCTTCTGAAAATGTTTAGTGGAATCTCCAGTGAAACTATCGGGATCTAGCATTTTCTTTGTGGGAGGTTTTAGTTCTAATTCAATTTATTTTATAAATATAGAAATATTCAGATTATTTCTTCTTGAGTGAGATTTAGCAGTTTGTGTCTTTCACAGAATTAATTTATTTCACCTATGTTGTCAAATTTAAGGGCTTAGAGAGGTTGGTAGTTTTTCTTATTATCTTTTTAAAGTTATAGAGTCTGCAGTGACAGCCTTTCTTTTCTAGCTGCTGTTTTTAATTTGTGTCTTTTTGTGAATTTAGTAAGGTCATATGATTCAAGGTTAATTTGTAAAAATCAATTGTATTTCTAAATCCAAGCAACGTGCACTTGGAAGTTGAAATAAACAATACCACTCATAGAAACACTCAAACTATGAAATAATTAGGGATGAATTGAACATATTTCTATAATATATGCTGAAAACTCATGAAAAAAAGCACCCAAAGCTCAAAATAAATGTATATATACACCATATTTGTAAATTAGAAGACTCCATAATGTTGTTAAGATGTCAGTGTTCCCAAATCTGTAGACTTAATAAAATTCCAATTAAAATCCTAGCAGGGTTTCATAGAAACTGACAAGCTGATTATAAAATTTTTATGGAAATATTAAGGAACTAAGTATCTAAACAAATCTTGGAAAACAAGGACATAGAATGAGAACTCATGCTACCAGATTTCAAGATTTACTATACCAAAAACAGTGTGATATTGGAAAAAGGGTAAATATGTAGATTAATCAAAAATACCCCCACAAATATGTAATCCACTGATTTTTAACAAAGATTCAAATGTAATTTAATGGAGAAAGGTTAGATTAACAAATGTTGGAAAAATTCAACATTTAATGTAAAAAGAAAATAAACCTTTATTCATATCTTACATACTACATGAAAACTTGATAGATTCTTATAAAGTGAAACATCTTTTACCATACTAGAGGCCTGGTGCATGAAATTTGTGCACTGGGTGGGGGTGTCCCTCAACCCAGCCTGCACCCTCTCCAATATGGGACCCCTCGGGGGATGTCTGACTGCCGGTTTAGGCCCGATCCAACAGGGAGCCAGCAGTCCCACAGGGATCGGGCCTAAACTGGCAGTCGGACATCCCTCTTACAATGCGGGACTGCTATCTCCCAACCGCTTGCCTGCCTGCCTCTCCTGATTGCCCCTAGCTGCTTCTGTCTGCCAACCTGATCACCCCCTAACCACTCCTCTTACAGCCTGATCGATGCCTAAGTACTCCCCTGCCAGCCCGATTGCCCACAACTGCCCTCCCCTGCAGCCATCTTGTGGCTCTGGGCACTGCCATCTCTGAGGGCATGGCAGTCAATTAGAATATTCCCTCCTTATTGGCTGTGGGTGCCACCATCTTTGAGGATAGTGTAGTCAATTAGCATATTCCCTCCTTATTGGCTGTGGGTTCCACCATCTTTGAGGGTGGGACAGTCAATTAGCATATTCCCCCCTTATTGGCTGATGGCGATGCCATCTTTGTGATGGTGTGAGGGTCAATTAGCATATTCCCCCTTTATTAGATAGGATAAGCAAACATTCCTATATTTACCCAAACAAAATGATAACCTATGTTTATACAAAACATGTATGTAAATGTATATAGCAACTTTATAAACAATGAACCCAAACTAGAAATAACTGAAATCTCAATCACTTGTGAAATGAATAAACAAACTGAGTACATTCATGCAGTGGACACTATTCAGCAATACTACTGATAAAACAACATGGATGAATCTCAAATACATTTTACTAAGTAAAGATGCCACCGGCTGGATGATTTCATCTATAGAACCACACTAGAATAGGCAAAACTATAGAGATAGAAAGCAGATCAGTAATTACCAAAAATTGGCAGTGGGGCAAGGAGATGACTGCAGAAGGGCCAGAAAAATCTTTTGGGATAATGGCCCTGTTCTATATCTTGATGATGGTATTGGTTACACAACTGTATGCATTTGTTCATACTCACAGAACTGTACACTAAAAGGAGTGAATTTGACTGTATGCAAGTTATACTACAACAAAAATGGAACAAACATATTTAAAATAGAATTTCTTTCCTTGATGTTAAGAGCGCATTGAAAAAGTGAGGCCAGGACTGTGGTTTAGCAATAAGCAAATTATTCTGAAGAAATTCACATTAGCAGCCACAAGCAGGAGCCTAATCTCTGGAAGCCAGCTCACACTCCTTTTTAGTAGGCCAGGGAAATAGGGGTGAGAGAAAGAATGACGTGGTACAAATTCTCACTATCCTAAATATGACAAGCATGTGTCCTGCTGACAAAAGGGACTGTCTGGCATGGTAATATGCTGTATCAGCTTTTCAATTTCCAAGTATAAAAAGTGAAGGAAATACTTATTTTTTCAAAGTGCTACATTAAAAAGAATAATTTTTTTTCTCATTACTAAAATTATAGTTGTTGGTTAAAGGGCATTTTTGTATAAAGCAAATTCAAGGAGCAATTTGATTACTAAATTTGAGAATAAAACCTTATTTTACCTTGTAAAATAATGTCCCATATAACATATATTTGGGAAGGTACCTGTATCTTTTTGTATTTCCAAAGAGTTTATAAAAGTTCTAATTTTCTCTCTGGGAGAAATATATAACCTAGAAGCACATGAATACAATAGCTGTGTTCTCACTATCGTATTAAGTCCAATACACAATCAATGTGAATTGTTTGATTTTAGGTCGTAAAGGCTGCCAGCATATTGCTATTGATTATACTGTAGATGAATTAATGGCTGTACATACAACATTGCAAACAGTGGTTCTCTGGCTTAGAAGTATTTATATAAACAAAACTAATATACAAAGGACCCTCCTAGCAGTAATAACTTGTAATTATTGCAATTGTTAGAATCTTATAATTGTTGGAATCCAGTTATCATCTTTTAATCACCATTCTCTGCTGTTGTGTTTTTACTCTGAAGCAGGTTAGCAAGTTATTTATATGTGTTTTATAAATCATAAACCAGCGTACATTTGGGGAAATGTGTTCTAAAACCCAATGCTGTTAAAAGAAAAAAACCCACAAAAAACAATAATCCCTAAAGACTGAGAAAATGGCCATAGCTATTTGGTGAAAATTGCTTATCTGAGGTGTTAATTGGTCCATGCTTATGTAGAAAATTAAATGTGGATGTACATTGATTTGCTTCAGAGAATAATACTCATATTTTATAGGAACCAATTGCTAGTAGCCAGGATAGAAAAATCTTTATTTCCTGTGGTTAGTGTTTTCCCCTCTGCAATCAGGTAAACATTTCAGGAGAATTTGCCTAAAAGGTATCTTCTCTAGAAGATATTTAAAAATGCACATGTGCTTTGGGGGCAAAACTAGAATTATGTCATGTAACACCCAAAAGTAAAAGAGCAAAAGAGAAAGCCCTCCTGTTGTAAAAAGAAACATAGTTCCAAATTGCCGTAAAAAATGTGTAAATTATACGAATATTGACAATAGATATTCTGTTGTACTGGATGAGTGATTAACCTTAAATGGTACAATGATAATAAAAATACTGATAATAAAAAGTTACTATTTGGCAGGCAATATTTTAAGAACTTGGCATGACTTACCCCATTTAAAACTCATGACAACTCTATGAGATAGTTTCTATTATTATTCCCATTTTAGAGGTAACTAAAAACAAGAATCGAGATCTTAGGTCATTTACCTATCACCATGTATTGTATAACAAACAACCCTAGTATCTAGGGAGTTCAATGAAACAACAATAACAACAAATAATAATTTGTAATCCAGATCACAGTACAGTTAGGTTCAGGGCTGCCTCCTATGTTGTGTTTCAGGCTCCCTCAATTTGAGACCTCTACAATTCCAAGGTCCAATGAGTTTTCTGCTGAATTCCTTGCATCCAGAGTGCTGACAAGTGAAGGGAAGAAAGTGGAAGATTATCTGAATTCTTCAAGGGCAGTTCAGGAAGAGGCGCACACTAATTTTGCTTATATAACATTGTCCAGAAGCCAGATGTATGGCTTTAACCTAATAGCACGTCAAGTGGGAAAACTTCTTGTTTTATTTGCCCATGAAGAGGAAACAGGATTGGTGAACATTAGCTAATTTTTGTGATACTCACATAACCTGGAATTAGTAAAACCAGAATTAGAGCTTAGGTACTCTGGCTTCACAGTCTTTAGCCATTATATTCCACCAGCTATTAGAGAAAAGGAAAAGGAAAAGAGATATAATATGAATTAATTTCGTATCCATGTAGAATTCTTACTATTTATTATTAATAATAAAAATTCAAAAATCTATTTCTTAGATCTATTTCTAAGTTAAAGAACATCTTAGAATCTTAGATACCTCAAAGCTACACGCTATTTGTAAACCAGACATGTCAAACTCACGGCCCATGGGCCACATGTGGCCCACAACAAATATTTTTTTACGACCCAGCCAATATAAAGTATGTAAGAAAAGTTTTAATAAAAATTTCAGAACTTAATTTTTACAATATCCTGTTATACATAATTATTAATAACAAACTACAACGTTCTCTAATGACTGATTAATATAATCATGTTGCATTCATTTCCCTTATGCGCCTTACGTGCAGGCACACCATTTCTCTCCACTAATACTAACAGCGAATATTTTAGCAGCCGACTGCCAGGTCATTAGCCTTGGAATGACTTGTTTGGTGTGTACAACAGGAACTATTTTTCTTTTGGAGAACAAGAAAAATAGGTTTGTGTTACGCTTATTAATTTGTGCAGTCATTCAGTGTCTGGTAAGTTAATGTTCAAGAAAAAATATTAATTTTTATTAAAATGTCCTATTATTTTATGTTAATTATTACTCATTTAATTTCAGCCCTTTGTATTCAGCATGTCTCTATTGAAATTAACCTATGTTTCTATAAAAATTGAAGCTTTTGTCTTTTTGCGGCCCACATCAACTTAAACCTTGTTTATTTGGCCCGTTTTAGCCTTTGACATGCTTATTGTAAACTGTTAACTTGCATTTGATAGAAAATATATACCCACACTTTTATAGTACTCTCCTATACAACTTTGAAAAGGATATAAAAATATTCCTTAAAATAACAGAATGGAGTGGGACTGTGTTGGCTTTGTCTTCATCAATTGGATTACATTTGATTCCTGACATCATAGCTACTCTCCTTTAATTAAAAATGACACTCTCCTTTTATGATAATGCTGAGGAATACAGATCAGATTCCCTGTTTACATATCTGTTTCTTGGCTTGCATATTGCATCTCCCTAAATACTAGTGGTCTTCCTACTTCAGTTTAAGATCCAAACCAATGATAATGTTGCATGAACCAATGACCGTGCTTCATAAAAAGCACTCTATGAAGACTGATCCGAGTATGAAATTTCTGTTCTACTCTAATAAGCTTTCTAGCAAAATTAATTTGATGAATTTTTAATTACATACATAATCATTAGAGTGTTGCACATAATTAGGCATAACTGGTAAGTAGTTCTAATAGATAACATTATAATACTTAGTATTGCTTTCACAGAGTCAAGCCAAATTTTAAATTTTAGTTTTTCATGTTGTCAATTCTTCATAGTTCTTCATAGCCGGTTAGAAGAATCAGCATTTACCATTTTACCTGATATCATATGCCATTTAATCATCTCCCGATCACCTCTCTGCACAAACACAAATTCTCACACAGGATACAATCAATAAACCACAAGCTAAGTTGCCCAGGTTTCTTCTGCTGTTTTCAACCACCAGACCCCCACCTATCACTCAAAACTGTGCGTGAGGTTCTGGGTTTTCATACTCATTCCCCCGCCCCATTTTCTTTTATCTCTCCTCAGTTCTCCCCATCACAACCCCCATGTTGTTAACTTGAATCACTCAGTACGCATTGGATGTCGGGGTCCTCAAACTACGGCCCGCGGGCCACATGCAAATACAAATATTGTATTTGTTCCCGTTTTGTTTTTTTATTTCAAAATAAGATATGTTCCGTGTGCATAGGAATTTGTTCATAGTTTTTTTTTTAAACTATAGTCCGGCCCGCCAACGGTCTGAGGGACAGTGAACTGGCCCCCTGTTTGAAAAGTTTGAGGACCCCTGGGAGAGCCGAAAGATGGAACCAATAGTCTGGATTTTCTACTTCAGATTGAGACAGGGGGAAAAGAGAGTTGGGCTACTGGGATTAAGTGGAAAAAATAATACATGTAAAACACTGAGTTATTATGCCTGCCATAAGGTACAGACTAAATTAAGTAGGTCGTACCCATACCTTTCTTCTCTTTATCCCCTAAAATGTGTAAGTCTTTTCTATGACAGCCCTTTCCATTTCCTCTTTCTGTCCCAGCCCCTTATTACATTTATCTTTGTCCTCTCTGCTCTACTGAAACCCTTTTTAAAGGTCTTCATTGATCCTATTTGGAAACCCCGTGCAGTTTTTAGAGTTAATCCAAGTATATTTCTCTAAGGCTTTGTCATTAATGGCTCTGCTCACTTTGGTGAACGGTTCTTCTTCCTTAAGTTTTGTGAAGCTTTCTAGGTTCTTCATCTATATGTTTGATTATTTAGCAGTTTCTTCATTAACACTTTTTCTCCTTGCTTTTCACATGTAAAAGTTCTCTGGATTATAATTGTATCATAAAACTTCTTTATGAGGGATGATTCTTTCCTCCTTGGGCTACAAGCACCAACTTTACATTTGTAACTTCCAGATTTACAACTCCAGTCCAAACTTCTTTTCTTAAATAGACTCAAATTCTCAACTTTCTCCTGCCCATTACCCTATCAACATTTTAAATTAAACAAAGACAAATTTATTATTTTCCCAAAACTTCCAGTTCTCCTGTTATTCTTAATACAGTTTATTGGTACTATTAACTCCCTTACATTATACTTTCACCAAGTTTTTGACCATCCATTGATCTAAATATTCATAGCCCTAATTTATGCCTTTGCTATTGTAGCCTTTTAGATGGCTTTTCTTTTTTCACTATTTTTCACTTATCTTTCTCCCTGCTATTAGGTACTTTCAAACAATACAAGTCAGAATATATCACCCTGTCCTCATTAACTAGAAATGACTCCCATTATCAAGAGAGAATGCTACTTAATCTAATAATTAATCCACTTGGTCCTGGTCCAAAACAATTCTAGTCCTATTTTCTACCACAGTCAACAGTATGTTCCAGATACCTACCCCCATTTTCAGTCTCTGTATGAATTTTTCTCTTTCTAGCTTATGAATTTACATTTTTATTTAACATATATATTATTCTGCTATGAGTTATAGCTGTCTAACATTGTTCTTCCCACCTAACACCACCAACTTCCCCACTCATGGTATAATCACTTAGTTTGGGTAAAGCAATTTTGTATCTGTGGAACCCCAGCAGAGTGCTTAACTTTGACTAGGTACTCAATCCATGTTGGACTAAAGTAGCACATATATGCACAGCAATTTTGAAATGATTCCACAATAATCAAACAAGATTTGACAATTCAATTACCTGACTTGAAGATGTATATGAATGACGTTTAGAACCTAGTTTAATGAAGTAGAAATGAAACATGAGACTGTTAATCTTCATCCTAGAGTTCAGCTATTTTATTGATTTTTTGATGCATATCCTATAAAAATCGTGAAATACTTCCTGTTTTCTGTTGCACATTACTAAGCCTAGGCTGACAAACAAAGATACATCATGGTTCCAGCCATCACCAGAATGTTCAGTGGGAATTACAGGTATCATTACATAGGTATTAGAATATATAGGTATCAGAACATAGACTTTATATTTAGAATGACCTTAATTTGAATGCTAACTCTACTGTATGTTTGCTGTATAATCTTGGGTTATCAACCATCAGATTTATCATCTGTAAAATGTAAGTTACAATAATAACTACATGTTTAACTGTTGTGTGTTTCAAAAAGATTGCAAAATTAAAGAACTTGATATAGATTTATAATTTATAGCTATATATACTGGTATAAAGAAACATTTGTTACATATTTTATTGCTAATACATTTTTATAAACCAAGTTACTATTCTTTGTACGTTACATAAATATTGACATTTATGTTAGCATAAAATTAGCACTGATCCCAAATCCAAACCTATTAAATAAAATATAGTTAATTTGTGTATTGGTTGAATTTATATTTTGGAAAAAACAATTGTTCCAAGTTTTCAAGGAGAAAGTACTTTAATATAATCACAGCAGTGAACATTAGAAATTGAAGAGGGCACAGCTAGCTGTCAAGTTATGATATTACAGTTATGTCCCAGTCAGAGAGGAAGCTATGATATTTGTTGAGCTCACCAATAGCATATTGATAGAAAAAGACCACAGCCTCAGCCCTAGGGCACCCCAACAGTGGCAGGTTGACAATAAGAGGAGGAATCTCACAAAGGAGACTGTGAAATAGGAGGAAAACCAAGGGTGTGGAGCCTGTGGAAGTAAAGTCATGAATCTGTATCAAAAAACAGTAGTTACCTGTGTCTACTGCTACTGAGAGGTCAAGGAAGATGAGGACTGAGAAAAGGTCATTGTATTTAGTTAGCATCAAGGTCATTGGAGATATTCACAAGAGCATTTCTTTGGAGCAAAGGCTTGATGGAGTGGGTTTAAGATAGAAACAGAAGGGTAGAGAGAGACTGTGGGTATGGGTAATTTTTAAAATTTTGTTGCAAAAAGGAATTGAGCAATGGTGACGAATAGGGGAAGGGAGGTCAAAGTTCTTTGTTTTTAAGTTGGGGGAAAATAAGAGCATGTTTGATGCTGAGACTGAACTAGCGCAGGGGTCAAAAAACTTCCTGTAAAGAGCTGTAGTAAATATGTTAGGCTTTGTGGGTCATAGGTCTTTGAGGCAACTAGCCAGCTCTGCCTTTGTAGAGTAAAAGCAGCCTGAGGTAATATTTAAACAAAGGGGCTTCATTGTGTTCTGGTAAAAGTTAATTGACAAAGATTGAGGACTTTAGTTTGTTCTAGTACATAGTTATTTGAAAAATAAAAAGCAATTATGAGAGGAAGTAGAGAATAGCTGAAGTTATATCCTTGACTTGGTGAGAGGGCATGGAATTTGTGTAAAGGAATTGGGGTTTGGGCTTTGATTATGAGTTTGAAAAGCAAGAAAGACAAGAATATGCAGAGGTGGATAAATATGAAAAACAGATCTGTGGAAAATCTCTTTTGAATGCTTCAATTTTCTTAGAAAAGTAGGAAGCAAAATTATCATCCATGGCAGAAATTACCAAACGACCAGAAAACACATAATGGGCCCTCGGAAGATTCAGGAAAACCCTTTATTTGCAGATGCACTAGTGTGGTGACTCAGGGGAGTCAGTCTCCAAAGCCTGAGTACTGAATGAGGGGTTGGGCTGGGGGGTTGTCTTTCCTTTTATCCCCTTAGTTTCTTTGTCTCCCAAATATGGACCAGACTTCCGGACTTTTCACAGGCTTTGCAGCCCCCATGGGTTGGCATGGGGGAAGTGAGATTACGACGAACCACCCAGGCTAGCTGATGCCACCAGTTAATCTTCTGTGGGGGCTTTTTATGTCCCCCGCTGCAGATAAACAGGTTCTGGAAGGCTATCGAGGACACAAGCGGAAAGGGGGTTGGGGCTAGCAAGGTTATGCATCAGAATGCAGGTGTGTGTGTGTGGGGGGGGGCGGGGCAGGGCTCAGGCTGCCTTCACAATATGTGTGACCATAGGAAGGAAATTTGAAGTTTTACAGAGAGAACATGGATAAAATAATTAGAGAGTTGAAAAGTAATTGGCTAAAAAAATACTATAGATAATTAAATTTCTAGTAAAATGTCAAATTTTCAGCTTGAAATATTCTTGCTGTTCTTTTCCACATTTGACTTTTTATACATTTACTATATATATATATATATATATATATATATATATATATATATACACACACACATATATTTCTGAAGCAGCAGATAAACTTGCAGCAAATATCAACATATTTTAAATCATTTAAGTTTAATCTTCAATACCCTTCAATACCCTTATTTTTCTTCCTGGGGTGGGACAGGAGGGCTGTCGCAATCCATTAATAATCCTATTTTCTTTTTTTAAATATATATTTCTGTTGGTTTGAGAGTGGAAGCAAGAGGGTGAGAGAAATAGAAACATCATTGATAAGAGAGAATCATTGATTGCCTACCTCTTGTACATCCCCTATTGGGGATCGAGCCTGAAACCCAGGAATGTGCCCTGACTGGGAATTGAACTGTAACCTCCTGGTTCATAGGTCCACACTCAGCCACTGAGCCATGCCAGTCTAGCAATACCCCTATTTTCAAATAGAAAAATCAGTTACATGTTCTATGCATATATTTTTCTAGTTTAACAATTCTTATTCCTGTTAGAAATTATTTACGCAGTGAATATTCTCCTGTCACTTCAGCTGTTTCATGCATTTATCATATTGAATCTTAGTTTGCTCTGATAGCTTGCTAATTTTTGTTTTAATGAAATATTCACTCTGAAATAATTCAGATATAACAAAATATATTATGTCCAGTAGTTGTCTAATATTTTGCAACTCGTGAAAGAAAAATTATTGAAATTGAATATATTCATTGATTGCTTTGAAGGTTACACATGGATTAGTAAATCAAAACAAGTGCTCAAAAGATAGAAAATCAATTGATACATCAGATAGGAAAGGCATGGAACCAATGGTGAAATCAACCACTTAGTTGACATTTTTCCATTTGAAATAATTTAATTTACAAGAATTTAATAAGATTTTGTGACTTTGAACATATATAATAAGCTAAAAAGTGAAAGACTGAACAGATAGACCTGAAATATTAATGATACTTCAAACAAATGCGAAGCAACATATTTTAGAATACATGCTGTTTGTTCTCTCAACCAATCACAGAAACTTTGAAGGATGCACTGAGCAAATATTAACAATATTTAAATTTAAAAAATATATGTGCACATGCATATAGAGGTGATCTTTCTGTTTTTCTCTACAGAACTGTTGCCCAATTGCCAGCAGTTGAATTGTCAGTATAAATGTGCAGTGGTCAGAAATAGTACAAGATGTTACTGTGAAGATGGATTTGAAGTAAAAGAAGATGGAAGAAGCTGTAAAGGTAAGTATGACAGGTGACTCTTAATTTTTTTTTTCCAGAGGCTTAGTGAACAGAAATTTTACGAAGTATTTTTTATTACCTACCATGTGATCCACACAAAGTTTACATTTATTTTTCCCTGAGATTTAAAAGTTGACACTCACACACCCCCTCCCCCCCCGCAAAACCACAAACATAAATATTATAGGACGGCACTTATATCAATCATTTTTGATTCATGTTACAATAATGTCAAACATGGGAAGTGTTTTGGTTAACCATTAAAACATTGGATT
Organism: Myotis myotis; assembly: GCF_014108235.1. NCBI lineage: Eukaryota > Metazoa > Chordata > Mammalia > Chiroptera > Vespertilionidae > Myotis > Myotis myotis. The sequence goes on from NW_023416390.1 coordinate 71,463,089, forward strand.
TAATTATCTTAAATTTCTAATTGCATTATGCCTATTATACAGCTGCAGGGTGGTATAACTGTGTTAGGTTAATAATAATCATGTAATATCCTTTACAATTTTTGCATTGGAAATTCTGACAATTGGCATTTCACCACTATGTTAATAATGGTGAACATGACAATATTTATATTTTAAATGTCCTAATTCTTGTTTTGTGAATACTCTAGAATCATGGTCGGCAAACTGCGGCTCTCAAGCCACATGCAGCTCTTTGGCCCCTTGAGTGTGGCTCTTCCTAAGCCTTAGGAGTACCCTAATTAAGCTAATAACAATGTACCTACCTATATAGTTTAAGTTTAAAAAATTTGGCTCTCAAAAGAAATTTCAGTCGTTGTACTGTTGATATTTGGCTCTGTTGACTAATGAGTTTGCTGACCACTGCTCTAGAACAAAACAACCCCCCCCCCAAAAAAAAAGAGGCTCATTGCTTTTTAATGAACATTTGGGCCTTGAATTTGTAGTTTGTTGTTTACTTTCTGCATTATACAAATGTTATAGAAACATTTATTATTAAATGTCTATCAGGCCCAGTGGATGCATCATCTGGCTAAAAGGGGACAGTTGGAGGCAGCAGGAACTGCACCAGGTGTCTGACTAGGGGGGTCAGACCAAACCTGGGTAATTGGGTTCTGGATAGGAAATAATTCAGAGCAGAGACCCAAAACTGTAAGAGAATATTTACTTGGTAAATTACAGAGATAGACAAAGTAATTCCTAGAAGAAATGGGCTTAGGAAATACGTTATGGAAGTAGGGGAAGGAGCCGTGGAGCTTGAAAATGAGGAAGCTAATGGTAAAGTGCCTGGGAAGGAAGGAGTAGGGGAAGGGAAAGGCACTGTGCACTCCTGGGAGGGAGAGTGCACTGGGCCCTCCATACTAAGAATGGAAATTTTAGGGGAGGCCCCAGGGGGAGATCTCAATAGAATATTCAGCAGTTTTCCACGTGTGTCCTTTCAGGGTTGTGGTCTCCAATGATTGGCCAGCACCAGGGCAGGGAGTCATTATTCAATGCAGCTGGTCCTGATGAAATGTGAGGTTCAGGGGTGCAGATTCTTCTCGTGGGTTCTTATACAATGAAGTTGAATAATAAATTTGTGGACTAACAGATTTCTTTAATAAAAATGTAGAAGTTTATTAGAAGCATATGCAAACTCCATCTGGGCTGGATGTCCCCAAAGGGTACTCCCTGGGGAGGAGCCCCCAAATGGGAAAAGCCTGCTCTCTCTCTCAATGGGAAAAATCTAAATCCAAAAATATCTAAAAATCTGCTGAGTCTCTGTCTCCTGGTTTATAAAGGCTGCAGATCTTTGTCTGAGCCTGACCCTTTCTAATTGGATCCTTTATTAATTTAGGACCCTCATGACTTCCTCATTGGTCATTCTGCTACATAGTGTTAGTTTCAAAGTCTAAATCCTACATGGTTCCCCCATTTTCCCTCCCTCTTATCTTGTTGGTTGGAGTTGCCTTTGGTCTCTCAGCTGCTCAGGCCAGAGATATCTCTGTCTTTGGTTTATGGATGTTTTAATTGCTCAGGCCAGAAATGTTTCTATCTGCCTGGAACGCCCCCCAATCCCTTCCTGTGGCATTTCTTTATCTTCTGTACAAGTAAGATAAGCATTTTGGTGTCTTCAAGCCCCAATCTATGCATTTCTCTTTCATGGACCCTCCTTATCTCTAAGACTCCCAGAAATTGAACTTGCCTGTTTTGTTTCTGAAATCCCTTTCACTGATGTAAGTCATGGTTGGTTTTGTTGCTTATCTGGGCCTGGAGGTGAAATACAACTAAGGCATAGATGTTATCTCAAGGGAATAAAAGTCAGGGGGTCCAAACCACATGACCAGCGATATGCTAGGGGAGGAAAAGCCACCTTGGGATCGAGGCTCTGCCCCACAATTGATTGTACATTGCTAGTTACTTGGGGCTTTCCACACTAGTGACCTGCCCCATTGTCCTTGCTCTGCTCATGTCTGTCTAACTGCCTACAGCAGGACCAAACCGACATATTTTAACTGACATTATTTTTAAGTAAACACTTACAAATTAGAAGATTTCACACAAACAGTCAGATTTTGAGGAAAAAACAAATCAGAAGAATTGCCAGACTAGACCCCATATCATCACAAAAGTCAACGAAATGAGAATAAGTACCTCTAGACATACAAATAATTTTTAGTTTCTTTTCTAAAATATATTTTTTATTAATTTCAGAGAGGAAGGGAAAGGGAGAGATAGAAACATCAATGATGAGAGAGAATCATTGATTGGCTGGCTCCTGCATGCATCACACTGGGGATCAAACCCACAACCTGGGCATATGCCCTGACTGGGACTTGAACTGTGACTTCCTGGTTCATAGGTCAACACTCAAGCACTGAGCCATGGCGGCCAGGCTACAATTTTTAGTGTAAACCAGCAGTTGTCATTCACACAGGGTAGGCTAATATATCTACTGCAAACTTCTTATTCTTTGGCTACACCTGACTCCTATAGGAATCAGGGTTTTCATCTCATTTGGAATGATTCTCTTCTCCTGAATCTCCTCATTAAATGCATAAAGATAACTTCAATCAATTTCCTCTGTTGAACATAAATAAGAAATTATGCAGCAATCACTATGGAAGGTCCCCAGTGGAAGAAGAGTTCTTCTTTCTTTCTCTGCACTCCTGAATGGCCAGGTTTGAACATCATTTACACATTCCAGAAGCCATATTTCCAGAATATTTTCTGTGCGACCCGCCCCGCCCAAGCCCTGCACACAGGCATTTGCCGGATAGCCTCAGGCAAAGGCTAGATTAGCACCTCCCTAGAGGACAGAAGTTCTCTCACTGCAGACACAGCTGATTCTCATAGCCACTTGGCCTGGAGGTCAAACCCTCCCTGGTATTAGCTACAACAATCAAGGTTTAACTATAAGACTGTGCACAAAGACCACTAGGGGGTGCAACAAGGAAGCATAACAAAATGCGGAGACAAAGAAACAGGACAAAATTGTCAATGGAAGATATAGAGTTCAGAACCACACTTTTAAGGTCTCTCAAGAACTGTTTAGAAGCCACCGATAAACTTAATGAGATCTACAAGAAAACTAATGAGACCCTCGATCTTATATTGGGGAACCAACTAGAAATTAAGCATACACGGACTGAAATAACGAATATTATACAGACTCCTGACAGCAGACCAGAGGAGCGCAAGAATCAAGTCAATGATTTGAAATGCGAGGAAGCAAAAAACACCCAACCGGAAAAGCAAAATGAAAAAAGAATCCAAAAATGCGAGGATAGTGTAAGGAGCCTCTGGGACAGCTTCAAGCGTACCAACATCAGAATTATAGGGGTGCCAGAAGATGAGAGAGAGCAAGATATTGAAAACCTATTTGAAGAAATAATGACAGAAAACTTCCCCCACCTGGTGAAAGAAATGGACTTTCAGGTCCAAGAAGCGCGAAGAACCCCAAACAAAAGGAATCCAAAGAGGACCACACCAAGACACATCATAATTAAAATGCCAAGAGCAAAAGATAAAGAATCTTAAAAACAGCAAGAGAAAGAAACTCAGTTACCTACAAGGGAGTACCCATACGACTGTCAGCTGATTTCTCAACAGAAACTTTGCAGGCCAGAAGGGAGTGGCAAGAAATATTCAAAGTGATGAATGCCAAGAACCTACAACCAAGATTACTTTATCCAGCAAAGCTATCATTCAGAATTGAAGGTCAGATAAAGAGCTTCACAGATAAGGAAAAGCTAAAGGAGTTCATCACCACCAAACCAGGATTATATGAAATGCTGAAAGGTATCCTTTAAGAAGAGGAAGAGGAAGAAAAAGGTAAAGATACAAATTATGAACAACAGATATGCATCTATCAACAAGTGAATCTAAGAATCAAGTGAATAAATAATCTGATGAACAGAATGAACTAGTGATCATAATAGAATCAGGGACATAGAAAGGGAATGGACTGACTATTCTTGGGGGGGAAAGGGGTGTGGGAGATGCGGGAAGAGACTGGACAAAAATCGTGCACCTATGGATGAGGACAGTGGGTGGGGAGTGAGGGCGGAGGGTGGGGCGGGAACTGGGAGGAAGGGAGTTATGGGGGTGAAAGAGGAACAAATGTAATAATCTGAACAATAAAGATTTCATTTAAAAAAAAAAGAAAGTAGGCAGAATTAAAAGTAATGACACGCCTACTTCTTTGTGGTCAATTTTTGGGGAGTTATATCAATGTCACAGCAGTGCATTCTGGCCAAGGAGAAAGAACAAAAGAAATCATTAATCATATTGCTCTCCTGGACAACATAATGGTATCAGAAAAACTAAAATAAAAGCCAATAACATTAACGTTGAACCATCTGTAAAAATAGATAAGAATCATTTTTGCCACTGTGGACTGGACTTTACCAAATATAAGATTTCATTTCTTTCATTATCATTGTAGATTCAGCTTCAAAGACTATTCTTTCTATCCCAAAGCTACTTACTTCAAATAAGCCATCCATGAATGCAGGCTAGTTAATATACAAAGCTAAAGAAACCTGAGAAAAGTGCAAAGTAATGCCTTACAAATGCATAGTTTTCTAATTAAAATTGTCCCTTAGCTTCTCAATAATCTCTTTGCTTTCCTTTACTAAATACCTTTCTTAGTTTTGGGTGGTCAGAGGGTGGGGCTGAGAGTTCTGTTTGGTCTTTGTGGTGACTAGCCCCCATCCTGACATTATCTAGTAGTTCCACCCTAAGTGACCTCACTAGCATAGACTCTGGTATATTCCAGAGGGCCTCATCTATATATATAAAAGGCTAAGCGACCAACTGTCTGACCACTAGCTATGATGTGCACTGACCACCAGGGGGCAGACACTCAACACAGGAGCTGCCAAGCTGTGGTGACTTGGCAGCTGCTGTTCTCGGGTGACTCACCCAGAACCACAGAGGAGGGAGTCTGATTCTGAGGTGTGTCATCCGAGAATCACCTCTCGAAATCCAGGACCTCTTGGGGGATGTCGGAGAGCTGGTTTCAGCCCAATCCCCACAGGCCAGGCCAAGAGACCCTCCCAACCGCTCACTCCGCAGATGTCCTTCAAGCCGTGATGCTGTCCCAGGTGTGGCTGGCAGGGGGGGGGAGGGACCACAGGAGATTGGCTCCAGGGTGTGTCTGGTCCATCTAGCCCAGCCCCACTGGCCATCTTCTAATTAATTTCCTTTCAATGTGCACAAATCCGTGCACTGGGGCACTAGTTATAAATAACAAAGAACACTCCTATTACTCAGAAAATACAAGGGTTTGAAGAACTGAAGACAAAAAACAAATAATATATTTTATTATACCATAGCAGTTTAATCCAATTCAAACCACAACCTCATTAGCCATTTTGTTTGCTTCTCTTGTCTTCTTTTTTCTTCTGTGTCTTTTCCTCATCCCCTTTCTCCAAAATTGTTTCCAAGAGTTCCAACTTCTCTTCAAATTCAGTATTTCCAAGCTCCAATGAAGAAACATAATTATTAGGCCAAAGTTTGTATATTCAATTCCCTTTCGGGACTCAATAAAACAAAAGCACATTCCAGTTAATATCATAAGACCTGCCTGCCATTTAAGGCAGCATCCCCTTTTCACTGAACCAAGGTAACTGCGCCACGTCCTAACTTCCAAAACCTAATGACAGTTTCAATATCTACATTACTGGGTTTCTTCACTGAGTATTACACTATGTCACCTTCCCTAACTCCTTACATTTCTCATGAAGTCTCCTTCAGAGGTGGCTCCTGCCTTTTTAATATTGGTGTCCTGCAGTATCGTGCACCTGCCAAGCTTTTCTCACTTCTTTCGTTTTTGTGTGTGTGTGGATCTAACCCTCTGCTATTTGTTTTTTGTTTTGTTTGTTTTTCATTCCATTATCCATATGCTATTGACTCCCAAATACTCCAAGACAGATCTCACTAATCTTGCCAGTTTCATATTTCCAACTACTTGTTAGTCATTTACTCCAGAATTCCCTACAGACTCCTCAAATATAACACATCCAAACCAAATTCACTATTTCCTTCCATGATATCTCCACTGAAACCTATACTTCATATCAAATTGGACCACCATTCAATTTCATCATATCCAATTAGTCTTCACATGTAGCCTATTCTGTTTTTTAAACATTTGAGTTAATTTGCTTTTTTCCCCCATTTTTATTGCCACTGACTTAATTCAAAATATAATGACTTCAAAATAAAGTTTCTTGAGTGAAATTAGTACATAACTAAATTTCAAGGACCTCTTTACTACTTTCACCAATCCATTTTTTTGGTTTAGTTTTAAAATATAAAGTTGATTATATAGCTTATCTAATTAATGCTTCCCACAGTCTAGGTATAATGCACAGCCTTTTAGTTTAGCATACAATAACTTCATTCGCTGGCCTTAAAACTACCTTCGCCATGCCCTCTCTTACCACTTCCCTTATACACACTTACTCCACTCAACTCTTTACAGGTCTTTAAAATTCCCACTGTGTCATCCCAATGCCTTTTCACATGCTATTTTGTTAAACTGGGATGCACCATTCCATCTCATCCCTTTTTATTCAGTTTGAGAAAATTGAAATTATTCTTTAACTCAGCTCACTATACAGCCTTCACTTAACATTCTCTCTCTAATTCCAAGGAATTTCATTTGCTTCTCTATGTCTATATCATAACTAGAGTACGACTCTCTCTATATTGTAAGGAAATCCATAAAATCAAAATTATATTTCACTATACTCATTTCACTTAAGAGTAGGAATCATGTTTTATCAATTTGGATTTTTTTGGGATTAGTATAGTTCATGGTACACAGAACAGAATAAAGACACATATTAGTCTAAATTATTGACTGACAGAATTTGTGTTTTTGCCTGCTTGGTTAAGAATCATTAAGTACCTGCTGTTTATAGAGATTTGTACAAGTTGCTGCAGGAAGTAAGTACAGGGAGAAAAAGGAGAGAGGGAGTAGAATGAGGATCATACATATTAAAATAACATTTAATTAAGATAATATTTTTCATTTTAACAAGTGCTTAATGTTTTTTGTTTTGTTTTATTTTGTTTTGTTTTTTTCCTGAGGGTAGTTTGCATAGCTTGGCTCAGAACTCTTATTTAATATGTTTATTGAAAACCATGTTATGTTATTAGACTAATTGTTAAAATACTGAAAAAGTCAGTGTCATAAACAGAACTATTCAACAAATATTCATTGGAGTGCATTTCATACCTTTGTAGAACTATCCAAGGACATCTAGCCTGCCCATCAAAAATGTAAATAAAAACTCTTTTAAAATAAAAGATGTGGATTGGTAGGAAGAGATCAACCAAAGACCTTGTATGCATATATGCATAACCCATGGACATAGACAATAGGGTAGTGAAGGCCTCGGGGGCATGGGGCAGGCTAGAAGGCATCCATAGGGGGAAAAGGGGGGTTATATGTAATACATTCAAAAATAAAGGTTTAATTTAATAAAAAAATAATAAAAGATGTTGCATTAAGTTTGATCTTATATTTCTGTAACTATTAAAACAACAATGAACTAGCTGATTTTTAAATTTTATTTATTTTATTTATTACTATTTCAGTTAGTGTAATTTCGAAAAGACTTATTGAAGTTGGCCCTTCCTTTTTTTTATCCTCACCTGAGGATATTTTTTTATTAATTTTTAGAGAGAGTGGAATGGAGAGACAGAAAAACACCGATGTGAGAGATACACATAGATTGGTTGTCTCCCGCAATGCCCCAGACCAGGGCCAAGAGCCTGCAACTGAGGTACATGCCCTTGACTGGAATCTATCCCGGGCCCCTTCTGTCCTCAGGCCAATACTCTATCCACTGAGCCAAACGAGCTAGGGTGGCCCTTCCTTTTTAGAGCAATAGTCTATTTCCAAACTTTTTTTTTTTTTAAATATATTTTATTGATTTTTTTAAAGAGAGGAAGGGAGAGAGAGATAGAGAGTCAGAAACATCGATGAGCGAGAAACATCGATCAGCTGCCTCCTGCACATCTCCCACTGGGGATATGCCCGCAACCCAGGTACATGCCCTTGACCGGAATCGAACCTGGGACCCTTCAGTCCGCAAGCCGACGCTCTATCCACTGAGCCAAACCGGTTTCGGCCCAAACTATATTTTTTAAAAGTTTTCTTCAAGAAAAAACAAAATGCCCAACTATAAATCTACTTAGAAATGATGCCAATTTTCCTTTTAGATCAAGATGAATGTGCCATTTATGGTGCATGCAGCCAGACCTGCGTAAACACGTATGGATCCTATGCTTGCAGTTGTGTGGAGGGCTACATAATGCAGCCAGACAACAGATCTTGCAAAGCCAAAAATGGTAAGTTATCATCATTTTTGTTCTTCCAAATTTATTTCCTTTTTGCAGTCCCTTTTCCTTACAAATGTAGTAGAGCAATATGGACACTGAGAAAAGAGATTTTTGCTTTATTTTAATTTGTAGATCCATACTTAGAAATCCAGAGTAGTGCTTGTAGTTGTACTGATCATTATATAATGCTCTCCATTACAGCAGGTTTCTAATTAGCAAAAGTCTGTTTAAAAGGAATGGATTGATTGATTGCATTACCCAACTCTCTCCTGGAGTAGCAATAGACTCCTAATTTGTTTCAGTTTCCCCTCCAAGATTCATGTTCCATATAACAGTTCAAGTGATCTAACATGTAAACCAGATCATGTCACTCTCTTGCTTAAAAATCTCCCAATAACTTTCATTCACATTGAAAATACAATTCAAATAGCTCACAGGTCCTGTAAGAGCCTAATGGACTGATACCATTTACCTTTCCAATCTCACCTCCCACTACTCTCCTTTCATCACACAACAGGGTTTTCTGGCCCTTCTTCAACCATATTACTCTTGTTTTGACATTTTTCCACGTGCTGTCTTACCTGTCTGCAGTGCTTTTCTCTATGATATTCACATTCTTATTATTCAAATTTTGACTAAAATGTCAACATTCAGAATGACCTTCTCTGACCATTCTATTTAATGGTGTATACCTTCTCCATCACTACCTTGTTTTCCAATTTTATTTAATTATCCACGCCTACCCTATAACTATGTGATTTTCTAGTTTTATTTTCTTTATAACACTACGATTTGAAATGAACTAATTTATGTACTAGTCTTTTACATCTGATTCCCCTAGAATAATGCAAGTATTGGACTATAGAACTCATTTGGGACATGCAGGTACTCAATATGTGTGGATGGAAGGAAGGAGTAAGGGAGGGAAAGACTAAGGGAGGGAGTAAAGGAAGGGAAAAAAGGCACTTTTCTTTCTAATTATAATTACTAAAATGAGTGCTCCACTCTTATGTGAATTTCATGGTTCAAAACTGTCTTTCTTTTACCTCTTACCTGCAAATAAAGCCTATAGTTTCTACACAAGTTCAGCCCATTATAAACACTCAGTGAGTATTGTTGATTTGCTAATGAAGTGGCCTTCAGATAGGATAGTGACAATAGGATGATGTTAAGTTTTTGTGGGCTGAATTAGCTTCGGAATAATATAGGAAGGTTATTATACATCATATTCCATCTGGCTTCTTCTAACTTCCCCCAAATCTGGATTTACTTAATGCACTTTAAAATTATGATGTTTTGATAAATTAATGAATGTCCTCCTACCCCACTGATTAGCAATGAGAAAATTAGGTGTGAGATGGGATTCTCTTTTTTGAAGCCAGATTGTTCATACATTGGATTTGCTCAGCAAGCTGCTGCTGCTGCTGTCTCCCTTTACAACAAATCCTCATGTTATAATTGCAATGATTTCCCTGAGATAGTGTGTTTAATTATTTACAAAACATATTCATATACAAAATTGCCCAGATGGAAACTATTTTACTTATTATTTATTTGAATTACTGATTTAGTTTATAAAGGCCTATTTATTTTTCTGAGCAATCCTTGAGAAAAATTAGGTCAGGTTGCATGCTCCTCTTTGTCCACCACTGGGAGTCCTGATTTTAAATATTGATGGAGTAAGGAAATAGAAGGCTAGTTCTTTGCTGTTTCTATTGATCCACACAATATTGTTGTGGTTACACAGGGAGAGTGTAATGTAATAAACTCGATACAAAGAGGTACTTTCTCTCTTTCTACATGGAGAGGGTTTCTGACAATAACAGAGTGTAATCAGAGAGGGTCGGTATATGATAACGGGATGCTGCTTCAAGGATATTGATGACTCTAGAATTGATAATAGAGTATATAAATGTCCTCACTTCTGGTTGGTTGGCTTGATGACAACATTGGCCTCCAGAGTTTGAAAATACACAGTTTTGATGGGAAAGTTTCTGTGGTTGGTAGTTTTATAACAATGAGTTGCAAGTAATAAAATAAATGGGCAAAAATCTATAACATATACTGACTAATTCTAAAGGTCACAGGGATATTTGAACCAGTGGATTTGTACAGTTCAAAAGGAAAACTATCGGTTTTGCTTTAGATTTTTCATATTGATAACAAGTGACCCTTAGGATATTTTTTTTTGCTTTAGTTATGTATAAAATTCTATTTCTTTTATCAGCTTTAAATTTTTTATGACAATTTTATACTGTAGTGTTGCTATGACTGATGGTTGCTAGGAAAATGTTATAAATTAAACCACCTTTGTCTTAACGCTTTGTCATTCCTCCTTTTCATTATGTGACTGCTTACTTTGTCCTCTCTTTTTTTCCCCCCTCTATAATTCTACCCTACTTGACTCTAGAGGCTGACTTTCCTCCAAGTCAAGCCAGAGTTCCAGGGCTCTCAGAAAGTGGGAGTATGGGAAACTAGGAAAGGTTAGAATGAGCTAACTCAAGACAGTGGATGTATGAAAACAATCTCTAGGCTTTAGAAAGAACAATATAAAAATATCAAGTCCAAAGTATACAGTGGGAAGATAGAAGCAGACCCAAGAGACAGGAACTGCAAAGGCCTCCCTAGATGACAGGGACATAATCTGGGAGAAGTAGCCTTGTCTGAGCAGGCAGAGAGAGGCAGAGTCAGTTGGCTGGGAAGCTGCTTTTATAAAGGTGATGAACTAGTTTGGCACAGAATGACATCATAGTTGCTCCCCAACTATCCACCCCAAAGCTCGTGTGTGTGTGTGTGTGTGTGTGTGTGTGTGTTATTTTCAGTATGATAATTGATAGTAATTAGGTACATTAATAAGTAAATTGATTATCCCTCCTTTGTCATATAATACCTGAATCCAAATAAAATTTATAAGCCTCAAGAGCACTTTTAAGAACTTACTCTAATAGAGGGGAATGAGTGACATAGGCTCTGTAGCGATGGGGAAAGAGATTAATGTTAGGCAGGAAGCCGTTTGGTTTCTGTGAATACATGCAATGCAGTTCTTTTAGTAATATTGACCTGACTACTGAAATATAGACGCAATCATTTCAGAGTTTGGAGGAACTTCAAAGGTAATCTAGTCCAACTATCTATTTGATATCAAAATAAGTACTTTCCAAATGGAAGAAAGTCTACAATGTACTTTACAAAACAACATTAATTTAAATTTGCATACTTGAGTAAAAGCAGACCTTAATGCATGCACCCAGGCCTGGTAGGGGGAGCCACAAGCTGTGGATCACTGATAGCTCCATATAGGTTGGTCAAGGCCAGTCACAGGCAGCATGTGACGTTGGCTGCACCTGAGCCCCTCTGAAGAGACCCAGAACAAATATATCCAGTGGCCAGCTTCAGACAACAACAGAGCAGGATCCAATAATCTTCACAAGCAGCATATCCACTGGAGATAGTTGCAGGCACCAAACCCTGCTGGGGCAGAGTCCACTTTGTGTGATCAGCACCTGCAGAGCAGCCTGCATGCTGTGTTGGGAGTTGAGCCTCACTGTCTGCCAGCCTGAGGGTTGAGCCCATCCACAAATGGGTCGAGAGCAGTCAAGACTCAATTATAACAGGACGGCCCACACAAATCCAACAAGGGACATTCGTAGAGCACCGAGTTCTGGTAATCACGAAGATGGTTACCACTAGGTCCCACAGGTCACCTACGACATAAGTTTCCCTTACCAAGACTGGGAGTATAGAAGATATACTTAATACATAGAAACAAACTCAAACAAGCAGCCAAAATGGGGAATCAGAGAATCAGGCAATGAAGGAACACGAGAATTCTCCAGAAAAAGAGCTAAATGAAGTAGAGGTAAGCAATTTTTCAGATACAGAGTTCAGAGTAATAATTATAAGGATTCTCAACAGTGTAAAAAATGATACAGAAACAATTAAAAAGGACCAGTCATGTCCTAGCCAGTTTGGCTGAATGGTAGAGTGTCAGCCTGTGGACAGAAGGGTCACGGGTTCCATTCTGGTCAAGCGCACGTACCTTGGTTGTAGGCTCAATCCCTGCCCCATAAGGATGCGTACAGGAGGTAACTAACGATGTGTCTCTCTCACATTGATGTTTCTCTCTCTCTTTCTCTTACCTCCCTCTCTCCCTTCTACTTTCTCTAAAAATCAATGGGGAAAAAAATCCTCTGGTGAGAATTAACAAAACAAAGCAAAACAAAACAAAACTTGAAGAAGAAATAAAGAGCTTCCCAGACAAGAAAAAACTAAAGGAATTTGTTACCACCACTTGTTGCTTTAAGAAAAGGAGGAAGAATAAGAAAAAGAAAAAAATAGTTGAAAAAATAAAATGGCAATAAATATGTAGCTATCAGCAATCACTTTATTTTATTTTTAAATATATTTTTTATTGATTTTTTACAGAGAGGAAGGGAGAGGGATAGAGAGCTAGAAACATTGATGAGAGAGAAACATCGACCAGCTGCCTCCTGCAAGCCCCCACTGGGGATGTGCCGGCAACCAAGGTACATGCCCTTGACTGGAATCGAACCTGGGACCCTTCTGTCCGCAGGCCGACGCTCTATCCACTGAGCCAAACCGGTCAGGGCAGCAATCACTGTAAATGCAGTAAGGTAGCTGATTGGATAAGAAAACAAGACCCATGTATATGCTGTCTTCAAGAGACCCACTTCAGAAGAAAAGATACACACAGACTAAAGAGAAGGGAAAATATGTTTTGTGCAAATGGAAAGGAAATAAAAGCTGGGGTAGCAATACTTATTTGAAAGAATAGACTTTAAAACCAAGGCTATAGTAAGAGACAAAGAAGGACACTACATAATGATAAATGGATCAATCCAACAAAAGGATGTGACCCTTGGAAACATTTATGTACTCAACATAGGAGCACATGAATATGTAAAGCAGATCTTGATGGACATAAAGGGAAAGATTGACAATAATATAGTTATAGTAGGGGATCTTTAACACCCATTGACATCAATGGACAGATTTTCCAGACAGAAGATCAATAAAGAGATGGCAACTTTAAATGGCACAATATATCAAATGGATTTAATTGATATCTTCAGAGCATTCCACTCCAAAGCAGCACAATATACATTCTTTTCAAATGCCCATGGAACATTTTCTAGGATAGAACACATGTTAGGACACACAACAAGTATCAACAAATTTGAGAAGATTGTAATCACATCAAGCATCCTCTCTGACATAATGCTATGTGTCCCAATTATGCCCCAATTAATTAATTATCTGCCTAGATTTAGTGGGACATACGCAGGTGACCACCAGAGTTAAGTTAGGGTTTTTCAAAATGCTGACACGCCGAGCTAAAAAGGTTCGCCATCACTGGTCTAGAGTCTAGTCTAGACAGCTGAGCTGAACCGGAACACATGAACATACAAGACAGAATTAGTATGCAATCACACAAGGTTTATTTACCTATTCCTAGTGGGTCACAGGCTCTGGCAAAGGCCACCCGGCGATGCACACAGAAAGACAGACGAAGACGGAGACAGACAGGCGGCCGCAGTTGGTTCAGGCTCGCACAGCAGAGCAGTCAGTCAGGGGCTCGTCTCACGCAGAGCTACCTGGAGTCCTCCTCTCCCGGGGCAGGAGACACTGAGTGTCAGAAGTCCAGGGTTTTTATGTGGTCGAGTAAACACGTTGGTCCTTATCGGTGGCTGCCAGGCTGAAGCCTTCTGGGCTGGTGTGATAAGGTTCTAAGGGTACAAGTTTGGGCATTCACTCATTTGGGAAAGTACAGAGTTTGTTTATGTCACTTCACACAGTTTACAATATTCAAATTTGAGGGGTGTTATGGCTAATACAATTGTAACTGTAACACTATGAAACTTGAAATCAATCACAAGTAGAAAACTGAAATACACACGACATGCTACTGAACAATGCTAACTAACATGTTACTAAACAATGAATGGTTTAACAAGTGTTGTCCAGGGTGTGGAGAAAAGGGAACCCCTGTGCACTGTTGGTGGGAATGTAGATTTTTGCAGCCACTGTGGAAGCAGTATGGGGTTACCTCAAAAAATTGAAAATGGAACTGCCTTATTACCCAGCAATTACACTTCTGGGAAATTACCCATAGAAACCTGAAACACTAATTCAAAAGAATATATGCACTCCTATGTTCATTGCAGCGTTATTTACAATAGCTAAGATTTGGAAGCAGCCCAAGTGTCCATCAGTAGATGAGTGGATAAAAAAATATGTGGTACATTTACACAATAGAATAGTACTCTGCCATAAAAGGGAAGAAAAATTTACCCTTTGTGACAGCATGAATGGGCCTGGAGAACGTTATGCTGAGAGAAATGAACCAAAGATAGACAAGTAACAAGATTTCATTCATATGTGGAACTTAAGAAACAAACTGACCTACCAAGCAAAACAGACACAGACTCATAGATAGAGAGCAGGCAGACAGCTCTGGTGGAAATGGGAGGGTGTGGGGGGAGTGGAGGGATTGAGCAAAAAAGAAAAGAGAGAACTCATGAACATGGACAACAGTGTGGTAATTGCAGTGGGGGTGGGGCGGGTTGGAAGAGGGCATAGAGGGGATAAATAGTAGAAGAAAAAATAAATTCAATTAAAAACAATAAAATAAAAGATTAGAATAATTTCAATAAAATAAAAGATTAGAATAATTTCAACGTATCTGAATTTGCCCTTCGCACAAAGGAATCTCCCTGCGGTAATGTCTTCAGTCTTGTGATGTAAAGGTAGATTATCATAGTGTTTCAAATGTAAAAATGGATGGAATGATTAGTTCAACTGCCTCTGACATAGGACATTAATTAATATAACCATGCATCTCTCAGGATGAATTAGCTTCTCTCCCAGAAGATAAA
The DNA here is from genome assembly GCF_014108235.1 of Myotis myotis. Lineage (NCBI taxonomy): Eukaryota > Metazoa > Chordata > Mammalia > Chiroptera > Vespertilionidae > Myotis > Myotis myotis. The sequence continues at coordinate 71,478,379 of NW_023416390.1, forward strand.
ATCTAGACTGACAGGGAAGAAACAAACAAGTAAATAAATATGCATACTTGATAAAACAAAGTAGGAGGAGGCAAAGTAGACTATGAATGTCATGGTGAGTGTTTATTAATTTGAATGGGAGACACGATAAAAGCTAGCAATATTTAAATTAAACATTAGGGTTTGTCACTTGAAGAAACTGTTTTAAAATGGACTGTCAAAGCATTTATAGGCATCTACTAAAACTTCCTGTATATTTTTACATGTTTTGAGATTAGATTACTGGAAACCCTGTCAAATATGAAAATAAAAAGATTTTTATTTTATTTTATTTAAATTCCTTTTAACTGATTTAGATGTGAGCACCCAGGGCTGAAAGTCGGTTCATGCAGAATCTGTAAGCATGAAAGTAATAGCTAAGAGTGTTTAATTTTTGAACTGTTTCCATTTGTAGTGCTGATAAATGCAGGCTCATTGGACTGCTCTTTTCAATGTCCCAGCCACTGAAGTCAGGCACTTACACCAGCATACATTTCTAGGGAACTAATACAGCTCTACTGATTGTACTACGGTAGTAGTAGGATAAAGAGCACTAAATACTTTTATGCTATCAATGTACAGGCACTGCATTAAATGGTACTGAGAGAGTGTGTGTGTATACCTGTTTTCCATGGAACAAACAGAGCAGTGAGAGAAGAAAGCCCATTAAATAATGTTGAGATTCTATTACAGCTTATAGTTTACTGTTCACTGATTGGGGCGGGAGGGAGGAGTGTCAGACTATTTAGGCAATGGATTTCTTTGTTGCAATAAATACAAATAGTAATCTCTGTATAATCCACAGGAGCATATTTCCAGCCCGTGTTTTTTATACCACTTGCTGTTTTCTTTACTACAATTCTTAGAAAACAGAGAGAAATAATACAAAATATAACTTTCTATGGCTCCTACATCTAACCTCTAACTCTGTTATTATCTGTTAATAAATAGTTTACATTTCTCTTTGGAATATTAGGAATCAGCCATGGTTTTCAGCTAGGGCTGGTTTTGCTTACAGGAAGAATCAGCAGATGCCGGTATAGAAAGGGTATAGTTTCCTGCTCAGGGTATCAGAGTCTCAGCAGCCACTTAAAGTACTTAGAATTCAGTTATTAAAATATAATTTCCTTGCCTTTTTTCCCCCTTCTAAAAAAGAACCAGCCAGTGTTAAAAAAGTTAGTGTTCTTAGGAAGGGTAACATTAAGTCCTAGTGACCTTGATCGCTTATGAGACTAGTAGATCAGACCTATTTTAGCATACCATCTGGCTAAGAAGGGCTTCCTGCAGAATGATATGTGGTTATGTCTGGACGCATGAAGATTTACTATTCAGAGCTTTTATTGGTTTTATGGAGTCCGAAGGTGTGGTTGCTGCACAATTTGTCATTTCACTGAGGCATAACTGAGTGATACTTGATGCCATGATTGTATCTGATAATCTCTGAGCGAGGCAGGAGCAGAGTAATCCAGAGTGCTGTTCTTCACTCAGTCCCGTATGCGTGGTGGAAATTATACTGTGGTAAGTGGGTAAGTGGCGGAGATACAGCTCAGTGCCTGGAAAGAGTACATGTTTGGTCAATATTTGTTGGGTGCCAAAGCAATTTTCTTTCTAAACCTTCAGGAAGTAGAATAAGTGGACTGGGATGTTGAAAAGTCAAATTGCTGGAATAGGTACAAAGGACAATGGGGTGTTTTCCTAGTTTTACCCTGGTATTCAGGGCTCATGCTGCCTTCATTATAGTATTGGCATAAAAAATTGGTTTGGGGAGTTCTGCATAAGCTCCATAAATGTGTACCCGCGTTACCAAGGCCCTCCTCAGATAAACATGCAATTCCAGTGAGCTTGCTGTGCAAGGGTAGCTGAGAAAGAGCTACCCCTCCTGTATCAGGCAGTATTGCCTGAGCCAATATCCTACAGAAATACCAGAGCTTTGCAACCTGCCTTTGAAATCCTGCCATGGCGAGTGAACAACATATTTCTGTATTTTCTGGAGTATTCCTACCCTACATCTCTGGCCCTTCACTCAGTTAGAAATCACATTTCTTGACAGGATAGGGCAGGAATTTCTGATGGAATTTTCATCACTAAAATTAAACATCACACTTCTGTTTCCTAGTCAAACACTGTTAATGAGTATGCCAGTGTTAAGATATAATATTCTGTGTATTTTTTACTTCTTTGTTTATTTTTTTTTAAATTTTTGTTAGAGGAAATCGCTTTCACAGTCTAGCACCTTTCTTGATATCCTGAATCTTTTTTCCAGGAACAAAGTTTCAAGATTGGTAACAGTGCACATAACCATGGTGTCTTATGTATCATAACACCTTTGATTTTGCTCATAGTCAAAGAAAATATCAGATACAGAAAAAATACATGTCTTCCATTTTCATTACCACATCACATTTTTAACTGCAATCTAGCTGAGGACTTCTTTGGGTATGGAGAATTACATGGCCAACTTTATGGGTTCTATATTGACAATCAATAAACGTTTTTTTTTTTTTATTTTTAGAAATGGCACAGCAAACTGTAGAATAGCTGTTGAATGATTAACTAAATCCTCAATTAGAATGTGTAATAGGTAATATGCCCTACAATTAAATCCCTTTCTTTGTCTTCAAATTGGACAAATATAATGGAAAAATAAACAGAAATGTGGCATGCTTAAATTTATAGACACTATACGGGGTTTAATTTTAAGATGAGGCAAGGATAAATATAACTATAAAACTTTTCTATTGCTTTGTTTGGGGAAAGTAGAAGTATATAGTTATTAAAATATTGAGAGGAGGCAGGGTGGAACTTAAAACCTGAGAAAAAGAATAATATTTTGTTTATTCTAATAAGAAAACAAAAAAAGCTTTCAGAGAGCCTTCAAGGCATCCCTGTATCAATTTCAATCAACAAGGTAATAGCAGCGGTTAGAGAATTGCCCTTGGCACTCCTCCCTCTAGATTTTATCTTGACCTTGACTTTGATGACTAATATTCTGCATATTCTCCCTAGTCAAGCTGCTTAGAGTGATTTTAATCCTGAGGAAAAAAAAAATCCATTGTATTGATTGCATTTTAAAATGTTTAAGCATTTCCCTTTAGCACTAGGACTCACAAAGTCTTCATCTTCCCATACAAGATAATTTTTGCCAAATTATTGTATGAATTATATCTTAATATCTTCAGAAGTTTAGAACAACTTAATTGTCAAATTGCAAAGAGTATATCTAGGAAAGTAGCTAGAAATTTGATATAAAATCACCATTGAGTACTTATAATTAATCTGCCTTTTAAATAATATAATTGAAAACTGAAATCTAAAATATAGGTTGTGTATTTACATCCTTTCAGAAAACAAAGAAGTAGATTATATGACCTTAATTATCTATGCCTACATAATTAATTTTATCTATCTACCTTTTTTCTCTTATTCTAAGGATCTGGTTTCATATTTCCCTGATTAAGTAGAAACAAAAGAGAACTTTCTCACTATAAGCTTAATTAAATCTACCAATTTATTTGAATCTAGAATGAATCACTCCACCTTCCTGTTATTTGAATCAAAGAATAATTTGACCTTGCTCTTAAGGCCAGTCCTTCAAATGTGCATCAATGTCATTTTCTTTCTCCTGCTCCAGAAGTAGAAGTATGCAATTGCCTTCTTTATTTCTTGCTCATCAATATTTCCTCTTCTCCTGTATCAGTCCTATCAGCATAAAAGCATCTTGTAAAGATGTAAAGAAACAACTTTCTTTAAATCTATATTGTTCTCCACTACCACTCCATTTCTCTTTTCCCTTTAAATAAAACCTCACAGATGTGTTGTCTCTTTCTCCATTTCCTCCCCATCTCTCTTGAATGCACTTCAGTGGATCTTACATTCTTATCACCCACCTAACACCTTTATTATCAAGGTTACCAATGACCTCCAATTGCCAGAATACTCAGTTATCAGTTCAAGCAGCACCTTATCTTTGTCTCAAAGCAACATATTCTTGGAGTTTCCTCTTACCTTACAAGACATGTTTTCTCAGTTTATTTTGTTGCATTATTCTCACAGTGCCAGTATTTATTGGCACAATTCAGTGTTCAGTCCTTTGAACATCTCTTACTTGATTGATTTCCTAACTGCTCTTATCCTGTATCATGCCTTTAAAAATACACACTCTTTCATGGTTTTATAGAACATCTGAGACTGAGACTCCCAGGTTATTATCGCCAGCCCTAGCGTCTCTATTGAACACAACACTCACTTGAATATTCAGACCCAACTCAGTATCTACACTGGAATTAATAGAAATATCAAACTCGATGTTTTTCAAACTCTTGGTTTTCTCTCCTTGTAACAATGTTTTTTCAAAGTTTCCCCTCTTGGTAAATGTCACCCCCAGTTACCCAATTGTTCAAGCCAAAACATTAGAGTCACCCTTGAATCCATTCTTTCTTATAAACCCTTCATTTCAAACTTTTAAATATATTCTGAATTGAACTACTCTCCCTAAGGATCAGTCTACATTCCCATTACTTTACTTTTACTTTTCTTTATAGAATTTGTCACTGCCAAATCATATTAAATAGTATTTATTTACTTGTGTATTTTATGTTCCCCTCACTAAAATATAAGCTCTATGAAAATGGGAGTTTTATTAGTTTTGTTAACTGTTATATCTCTAGCATCTACAGCAGTGCCTGGCAGAAGCTAGCCATGCTCAATAAATATTTGTTAAATGAATATGCAAATACTGACGCAGTATATATATATTTTTCTTTTTAGGAGACAAAATAAATGTGCTTCTTAAGACCTCATGCTTTTAAAGAGGGACTACTTTATGAACAGGAGTTATTTAAAGGCAGTTTTTAAATGAGCCGATATCTATTACATTTAACTCAGTCATTACAAACTTACAACTTGGAGGGGCATATCTAAATTAGGAAAAATGTGTTTATATAGCTAAAGTAGTTCCATCTTGCTATAATTAGGAAAGTGACTAAGAAATTAAAAATAATGTGAATTGATCATCTCTAGACTATCTGCTAATTCTAAATCTCAATAACCTAAAATTTTGAATGAATTATTCTCCAAAATGTTGAGATTCACTAATAAAGTCCTGCAATAATTATCAATTAAACTTATTTCATTGTCCTGATTAAAAATCACAATATTTTATTTGTTTCATTTTGCATATTGAAATACATGATAATTTTCACACTGTGGGCAAAAAGGGGCCACATGCTAACCTGACTACCTCAGGAAAGGCCTGCATGGTGACTTTGCAAACTCAAAAAGTGAGCCACTGATTAATATGACATATGTGACAGGAAGTAATCACTTTCTGATCATACAAAGCACAAATACATGTCTCTATAACTGGTAGAAAAACACTGTTTTTTTATGCCGCTGACATAGGAGGGGTGTTGAAGCAGGTGAGGACAACTGTCCTTGTCCAGTATGAATGAATTGATAGCCTAGGAGAGGCTTATTCAAGCCAGGTCTTGGTTCTCTAGGTTAGAATACTGACTGCGTGCTTTTTTGTGCTTCAATCTTTTCTATGTGGAAAGTTAATATTTATTACTTCTCAATAAGAATTGATGTAGGCATTCCTTTGGCTGAAGTACATTAGGTAATGTACTTTCTTTTTTTAAAATATATATTTTATTGATTTTCCACAGAGAGGAAGGGAGAGGGATAGGGAGCCAGAAACATCGATGAGAGAGAAACATCGATCAGCTGCCTCCTGCACACTCCCCACTAGGGATGTGCCCACAACCAAGGTACATGCCCTTGACTGGAATCCAACCCGGGACCCTTCAGTCTGCAGGCTGACGCTCTGTCCACTGAGCCAAACCGGTCAGGGCGGTAATGTACTTTCTAATGGTCCTTTTGGAGAACTGTCTACTGACTCTAGGGTGGCACCTGATAAGAGTCACAATTATTCTGGTCTATCTTTTATCCTCATTACCCAAGCTAATGGTGCTCTTTAGTTGGCATGTGAAAACCTGAGGTAATGATTGCTGCACACTAGTGATCAGCAGTGGTGCAAGTAGAGACAGATGACTTTTGCCAGGCCTATACCAGCTTTCATCATGAATCAGTGCAAATATTTATATCCTTAGCCCTTGATGATTTTTATGGGTCCTTATGATTCAGTAGTCCCCCTCATTCCATGCTAAGCCTTAAGTTTATTTGTCTACAAGGTAAAACCAACCCTATACAGGTTGTCTTGGTGATTGAGTGTTGGCCTTCAATTCCAGTCAAGGGCACCTGCCCAAGATGCAGCTCAATCCCCAGTAGGGGGCGTGCAGGAGGTAGCTGATCAATGATTCTCTCTCATCATTGATGTTTCTATCTTTCTCTCCCTCTCCCTTCCTCTCTAAAATCAATAAAACATAATATATATATATATATATATATATATATATATATAGAGAGAGAGAGAGAGAGAGAGAGAGAGAGAGAGAGAGAGAGGGAAACCATAGTTAGTAATTAGCATAGACACAGGAATATTATTTCAGTAAAGGACATCACAACTAATATTGTAAGTATACTTCCTCCAGTATGTCATTTGAATTTTAAAGTTACCATTATTAAATCAAAACATGAAGCATCTAGCTTTTCTTTTGATTGATTTTCTGTTTACCTGCAGCTTTTAAAATCATAGGTTGATATATTTTGTATTAAAACAATCAACTGATTCACTAGAGAAAAGCAGCTACAAAAATCAAATAGATTGATCAGTGAAGCATTAATGTCAATTAAGCATTGGCTATGTTGATCCTTAATTCATTTTTATCTCAGTTTCTTAGGAATTTCAGTGTTCCTTCATATTCCAGTCTCTCTCCAAATAATGTTTACGACATACTTAAATTTACTGACTAGTAGCCAATTAAGAAATGATTGTCTACATCTGGACTTCTCAGAAAGCTTGGTAGCAAAGAAGATTTCTTTAAATAGTGGTTCAATTTTTGAGAGGCAACTTCACTAAAGGTCATTGCAATTGTCAAGTGAAGAAAATAAGCTCTGACATTAATGTCAGTATATCTTTGCTAAACTGATAGCACAGACATCTAAGACCCCTTCTTAACCTGAGAAATCTATTGATCTAACAGGTTTCAAAAGTGCCACTGTCAACTGGGGATGGGGAGGGGGAAGGAGGGGGCAAACAAACAGCAGAGCCAGGAGTGTTGAATAAAGACTAACTCTGGACTTCCAAATTTAGGAACTGTCAAGGGCAACTGTTATGTGGTTCAAAATGATGTTAAGAGATTAGGAGAGAAGCCAACTGGCTAACCAAGCTCAGATGGAGTCCCTTGACAAGGGTATGCTAAGCAGTGATAATTCACAATTTTACCATTGCTTCTGAGAGAACTCTTTATTGGCTATGATCTTAACATTATTGAGACTTCTTTTTTGTTGGCTTATACTAGGCTGTCCAGAACAAGTCTGTTTTCTCCATGAGAAAGAGACTGTTGAGCTAACCATTTTATAATATCATTGAGTTTTTTTGCTGTATTTTTTTTTCCTTTGTTGCTTTTATAAAGTCAGAACCTTTCATTATCTTTCTGAAGGCAGAGAAAAATTCTATGGCTTGATTGAGAGAATTGTTTAGGGGGGTAAAAATTCAAATACTCACGTTTTGGCCTTTTTTTTTTTCTATCTTTACATTTCTCAGTGTGAGTTTCTTGAAAGATCAAATGATATTTATGAAATTTTCTGAATATCCCACCTTTCTCTGGGTTCCATTCATAGGTTAAGAAACCAAATTATTTTGTAACATGTCACAGAATGTTTCTAAATAATTTTACTGGGCAAGAGTTTCACGTGTCTTTTTCATTTATTCAGAAAATTTGTATTGAGTGACCACTGGGTTCCAAGCTTTATCAAAATTCTAGAGCCACATCAGCAAAAGTAGGAAAACAATGAATCAGAAAAAATAAATAAGATACCTATATTTGATGATAAGTGAAAAATAATGCAAGAAATGGAGATATAGTGGCTTGCAATTTGTATGAGCTAGAGATACCCTCACCAGAAAGGTGACATTCAAATAATGCCTAAAAGGAGGTGAGCAAGTTGGCCATATATCAGGGATGATAATTCCAGGAAGAATAAAGAGCCTCTGATTGAGCAGCTTACCTGGCTTGATCAAAAAGGGACAAGTAAGAAGTGCACCATGTCTGAAATGAGATGCAGGAGGAGGAGAGTAGTTAGGAGATGAAGGAAATTAGTTAATTAAATCAGGTAAGGCTGTAAACACCAGGACACAGGTTTTGACTTTTACTCTGATTGTAATGAGAGCCTCTTGGAAATGGGCAGAAGATTGACTTGGTCTGCCTTAATATTGTAAAGGTATAATAACTCCAACTGCCATATTGAGAGAGACTAAAGAAGAGGAGGGGATAGATGGAAGTGACAAAACCAGTTAGAAGTCAATTGCAATGATCTAGGTAAGAGATGATGGTTGCTTGGGGCAGGATGGTAGTAGTAGTCACTGTGAAATGGTGGGATTCCTGATAAGTTTGACATCTGAGTCAAAGAGATTTTAATGATACATTGGATATAGGATAGGAAAGAAGAGGAGTTGAAGATGTTCAAAGTTTTTTGTACCTTTATAATATAACTAGAGGCCTGATGCACGAAATTTGTGCAAGGGGCTCAGCCCTCGCAGCCCTACTCAGCCCTCATAGCCATGGCTGGCCCTCAGACCCGGCTTCGTCCAGAAGGATGTCCAGAAGGTCGTTTGGCTATTCGATCTAATTAGCATATTAGCTCTTTATTATATAGGATTGTACTGCTAAACAATTTTTAGTGGTTTTTCTTTTGTCTTTTTTTTTTTTTAAATTCTCATCCGAGGATATGTTTATTGATTTTTTTATTTTATGTTTTAAGAGAGAGGAAAAAGGAGAGAGACTGAGAAACATCAATTGTATGCCTCTTGTACTTGCCCAAACCAAGACCTAAACTGCAACCTAGGTATGTGTCCTGACTGGGAATGGAACCCATTACCTCTTGATGTACAGGTTGACATTCCAACCAGCTGAACTACACTGGCCAGGGCTAGCCAAACACTTTCAACACTAATTTTATATGAGGCTAGAAGCCCAGTGCATGAAATTGGTGCACTTGGGGAAGAGGGTATCCCTCAGCCTGGCCTATGCCCTCTCGCAGTCCAGGAGCCCTCAGAATATCTCCGACTGCCATAGAGGCAGGAGAGGCTCCCGCCACAGCCACTGCACTCGCCAGCCATGAACCTGGCTTCTGGCTGAGTGGCACTCCCCCATGGGAGCTCACTGACCACCAGGGGGCAGCTCCTGCATTGAGCATCTGCCGCCTTGTGGTCAGTGTGCATCATAGTGACCGGTCGTTCCACCATTTGATCGATTTGCATGTTAGCCTTTTATTATATAGGATTTTACTGTTACCTTCAAATATTAAAGGCATTGAAATTCTGGTCCATTATCAATACTAACAAGCAAAAATGCATTGTTCAATAAGTAGTATTGAACTTGTTGCTGTTCCATTTAGAACCTTATTTTCCTGACCATAGGGAAGACATGTGGAAGGAAGTAGCTCAGTAAACATAATCTAGTCACTATGGGAATGTGTGATTATTTGACTCCTGGGGCCAGTCAAGGAACCAGTGAGGCTGAAGTCACTCTTTGTATGAGCCTGTGAGCTTTGTATGTTCTGATCCAGAGCATGTATTTCTGACCTCCTATATCCACCTCAGCAAAGCATGCTCTCGCTCATAAGGGAAGCCAGATCCAGCGTCATTGCTATAAAAATAACTCACAGCATTCCCTTTATTACCCAGCAATGGAAGTAAACAGCAAGTTCTTATACTTAGACAACATATTATAACTAAGGAAACAAAGAGTACAAAATGCTCAGTGGACCATTTTCCTTAGAGAAGTGAACTGGAATATATACTTAGTGAAGCATACATAAGGGTTATTAATAAATGTTTTTATAAGTATTTTTTATTTTAAAGGTGCATTAAAATACAGAATAAATCAATAAATAATGCAAAATTGTAAAAAGGGACTTTTTGTCACGGAACTCACTTTTCACGTTCTCTTTTATCCCAGAACCTACAGGCAGGCCACCTATGCTGTTAATTGCAAATTCTGAAACCATTGAAGTCTTCTATCTTAATGGAAGTAAAATGGCAACCCTGACCTCAGTCAATGGAAATGAAATTCATGCTCTGGATTTTATTTATAATGAAGATATGATTTGTTGGATTGAATCGAGAGAATCTTCAAATCAGCTCAAATGTATTCAGATAACAAGAACAGGAAGATTAACAGATGAATGGACAATCAATATTCTTCAATCCTTCCACAGTAAGTGTTTCAATTCATATTATATGCCCTTTAATGATTTTTTTTTTGCAGACCAGTAGAAAGGATTCTTAGATTTTCTAGCATAATTTATGGCTATGGGGAGCTATATATGCAAGTATGAATGCACTTAAATATATGCACTATGTGTTTTGCATATACTCACATATACATGTATAGTTTCATTGTTTCCCTAAGTAGTGAATTGCATAGGTAGTTTTAATTCTTTTTTAATGCTTATTACAGTATCACCTCAATGAGAACTGTGATTTTTTTCACTGAATTTTAGTTCACAATGTGATAGAGAAGGTGGGATTTTTTTTAAAGCAAGAAACAGAATTGATTATTGTAAGCTTATCAACTATAGAGTTTGTTAAAATACCTTGAAAACTATTAGTTTTATGCTAAGTGGTAACTACTACCTGTGTTTGTTGATACTTTTCCCCAGCAAATCAATTTTATACACTCTTCTTACAAAAGACTGATTTATGATTTATAATTCACATTGATTTCTTATGCCAGAAATTCACAAACTATCAACTGTTATTTTATTCCTGAATGTTACCATAAATTGAAATCACATTGTTGCATACACACATCCATTTATATTGTGATTTACAAAAAAAACTTATTCTTACAGATATTGCTAACATAAAAATAGGAAGCGAAAGGAAGAAAAATGTACAATTAAGAAGAAAGATAAGTTCTATAATAGAATAAATTTAGTTTTCAGGTATATAATGTTTTATTACTTGGCTTTAATAATCATATTTTATTAATGTTTTTGTCATACAATTAAAGGAATTGGCTATTGATCCTTATTAAACGTAAGAAAATAGTATGATGCAATGTTAAATAATCATGATTAGATTAAATGAACCAGTGTCAAATATTATAAAAATGATTGTATATATTTACATAGACAGAAATAAATGTTTAGCAGACAGAATCCAACACTCTGAAGATCCTCTTAAATAAAACAATCAATGAAGCCATTTATTCTGGCAGTGTAGCAGAGTGCCTAGTGAAGGCAGTTAGCAATGGCTAGTTCAAGGATTCTCTGGAGAAATGATAATTAATAATAAAGAGTAAATAACAAGTGGAAGGAGCACAAAGACTACTTCTGTATGATTTGAGTATTAAGACATTGGCGTAGATAGCAGGTAGAAATTGAACAAAGGCCTCGAATCCTTGCCATGTTAGCGATTACCTCAAGTAATTCAAATGTATTTGTCCCTAGGAAATGGAATATTGGTAGTCACATAGCTACAATAATCACTAACTTGTCAGGTAAAATTATTATCTGAACTTACTTCAGTAACTTTTCCTCTCTTTATGGTATCCTATCTAATAATAGAGAAACATGATAATTAACCATAACTTCTCTACCCTTCCCATTGGCTAATCAGCAATATATGCAAATTAACTGCCAACCAAAATGGCGGCCGACAACCAGGCAGCTGAAGTGAACAGGAGGCTTGCTTGCTCCAGTGAAGGAGGAAGCCAAGGTTCCCTGCCTGCTGCTGCTGGCCTCTGAGCTTGCAGTCTAAGAAACAATGTTGCAATTATAGAAGCTAAACAATCCCCAGAAACCTGCTTTCAGCAGTCAGAGCTGGAGCGAGCAGGACCGAAACAGTGTTTCAATTATAGAACCCAAACAAACCAGATACCTGCTTTCAGCAGCCGAGGTCTCAGAGCTGCAGCCGGGCCTCAGAGCTAAAGCCGGCTCTCAGTTCTAGTGACAGCCATAGAAGGTAAATAAATCCCAGAATAAAAAGAAAAAAAGAAAAAAAGGAGAGGTTGGGAGCTTCAGTCACCCACCATCCTGAAATGGCCCTCAGCCCCTCACCCAGACTGGCCAGGCACCCCAGTGGGACCCCCACCCTAAAGGGAGTGTGACCAGCTGCAAACAGCCATCATCCCCTCACCCAGGCTGGCCAGGCACCCCAGTGGGGATGCCCAACCTGATTCAGGACACCCTTCAGGGCAAACCAGCCGGCCCCCACCTGTGCACCAGTCCTCTATCCTATATACTAAAAGGGTAATATGCAAAGTGACCCTAACAGCAGAAAGACTGGGAATGACTGGTCACTATGACACACACTGACCACCAGGGGGCAGACTCTCAATGAAGGAGCTGCCCTCTGGTGGTCAGGGCACTCTCACATGGGAGGAGCTCTGCTCAGCCACAAGCCAGGCTGATGGCTGCCAGTACAGTGGTGGTGGTGGGAGCCTCTCCTGCCTCCTCAGCAGTGCTAAGGATGTCCGACTGCAGTTTAGGCCTTCTCCACTCTGGCAAGTGGACATCCCCCGAGGGCTGCCGGGCTGCCAGAGGGATGTCTGATTGACATCTTAGGCCCAATCCCCTGGGGAGCGGGCCTAAGCCAGCAGGTGGCCATCCCCTGAGGGGGTCCCAGACTGCAAGAGAGCACAGGCCGGGCTGAGGTCCCCCCCACCCCCCGCCCCGAGTGCACAAATTTTTGTGCACTGGGCCTCTAGTATTCTAATAATTGTAGTCATCCTTCTTTAATTTGTATTTTTAAAACAACACATTTAAAATAAATCTGGGGATGATCAAGCAATGGTACATTGTAATGTTTATAGAAAAGAATTTGTAGCTTAGCTTTTATTTGATTTATAAAACAATTCTTGGCAAACCTAGAAAAAATAAAGAGATATTTTTAGGCAATTTATTGAAATGTTGAAAGAACATTTATTTTGATCTATAAAAATTAAAGTCATTGGCAATGTTTTAGTTAAAATAATAATTTTTACGAAGTCATATTCGATCTGTGCAATTTCAGTCACAAGGAAAATTGATTCATGTGCGGAAGAAATTCAATAATGAGAGTGGAGGGAGGTGTGAGCAGGGCTGGGCTCCTCTATCATTGCTTGTAACTTATGCATTTTATCAACATGTCACAGAGGAGCTGTCATTGGATGTGATGGGCACTGTATTCACCATGACAGTTTGTGAGTTGATAATGAAATAAGAGTATTCCTTGCATGTATAATTACATGAAAACCTCTGTTACACCATATAAGCAAAAATTATGACTTGATGGGAATATGTCTGAGTACCTGTCACTACCTACTGTTTCAGAGTTTATCTCTTTAGCTTACCCTACTCCATTATTTTTAGATGCTATTCTCTGAATTTACATACAGAAAATATCATTTTTTCAAAAAAAATATAAAAAATTTATTTTTCAAAGGATTCCTATAAGGAGAAACTCAATCATTATAGGTCAGACTGACTTGCACTTAAAACTTGCATAATAATAAATTGAAAAACAATTTATTGTGATATTACATTTTTTATTGCTTAGCTCATCTCATGCATACTCAACACATCTCTGTGGAGTAAGCAGGAGAGATATGCTCTTCCTGTTTTATCATAGATAAAACAACTACAAAACTCAGTTGTATTAGGCAATATTGAGTATCTATAAAGAAGGCAGAGATAGGACATCCAAATCCTATATTCTTTCTTCTACATTAGAATGGCAAATACTGGCCCTTCAAAGAACTTCCCAAGTCTTCCACAAATAATAACATCTACAACTTAATGAATGACCATATGCAATAGGGAGACATTGTTTTTCCCTTTAGGCTGAAGGAAAAATTGGGACTCTTGGAAGCTACATTGCAGCCTACAACAAATATTGGATATGGGTTTGAGCTAGGTCAGACTTCATGACTTTTGCTAAGCACCACTCTGCCCTATTGGGCCTCAACTATTGATTTTCATTTTAGCAAGCCAAATCGATTAGATGCACTAGCATTAGCAACAGCAGCTCAGAAAAACAGTCTCTAAATGGAAAAGAGGTATAAGAATCTTGGAAAGGGCCCTAAGCAGTTTGGCTCAGCGAATAGAGCGTCAGCCTGCGGACTCAAGGGTCCCAGGTTCGATTCCGGTCAGGGGCATGTGCCTTGGTTGCAGGCACATCCCCAGTAGGGGGCGTGCAACAGGCAGCTGATCGATGTTTCTCTCTCATCGATGTTTCTAGCTCTCTATTCCCCCTCCCCTCCTCTCTGTAAAAAATCAATAAAATATATGTAAAAAAAAATAATCTTGGAAAGGGAGTGAATGAGATGAGTTGTGGAAGCCTATGTCACTTGAAAAGGTTTACCAAATGATTCTGATATGGCCCTCTAGGGAGGCTTACCTCTAACATTGAGAAATACTCCTAAGAAATATTGTGAAAAATTGAAGAAGAGTGATAATCACATACTTAATAAATTATATTAATTAACTAAGGAACATTGGGGAAAATGCTAGAGATTATATTTCTCATTGGATTTTATTCTTTTTAAAGACACCTAAATTTATTAACTAGCATTTTAGCCTGATAGTTGCAGATTTTGAAAAAAATTTTTGAAAGTGAGTGTTTTGTAAACAAAATTGTTTCTCTAATGCACTATTCAAAGAAAGCACATTTGTAATAACTAATTATTTCCCAAATGTTTCCTGGAGAGTACTGTTGTAGGGACACAAATGCACACATTCAACAGAAATGATGGGGTTCACCAAAGTAGCGATATCCAGCTGCTTCCTCAGGACAGAGTGCACAGAGATGATGGAGACAGATAAGAATATTTCCCGGGCTAATCCCTTAATAAGAAAGATGATACAGAACCACATTGTTCTCCCCCAGGTAAACAGTAGTCACTTTCATTCTCTATATGTTACTCTCCAATATTTTGCTAAATTTGGTATCATTTTTCAGATTCTAATATGGAGTTGACCAGCTTGTCTTGATCTTTTCATAGACTCAGTTCTAGTCCAACAGACTATGCCTGGACACCAATAAAGGATTGTTTATTCTTTATAGACTTTGCTTCTGAATTAGCCCATTCCCTTGCTTTGGGCCTGTTTCAGCCTTAGCTAATTTACTACGTGAATCTCTGACTAGATCTACTAAAATGAATTCTTGATTGGATAACTTTTGGATTTTGATACTGTACCTTTGTCTTTTATCAGTCTTACTTATTTCCCTTATGTTAGCAACTCTCTAATAACCACATAACACTAATTTACTGAATATTATCTAGCACATTAATAATTCTTTATGTATACCTCATTGTTATCACAAAAATTACATGAACTGTATACAGTTTATAATTGTCAGTTTGTAGATGAGAAAATGAACTTAAAAATGAAAATTTTTAAGTTAAGAAGAAATTTTTACCTCTTGGTCTCAATAAGTACTAATCAATGACCTTTCTTGATTATAAAATACTAGAGGCCTGGTGCACGAAATTCATGCACTGGTGGGGGGTGTGGGGGCGGGCATTGTCCCTCAGCACAGCCTGCACCCTCTCCAATCTGGGACCCCTCAGGGGATATCCGACTGCCTAAACCGGCAGTCGGACATCCCTTTCACAATCCGGGACTGCTGGCCCCTAACCACTCACCTGCCTGACTGCCTGATTGCCCCCAACTGCTTCTGCCTGCCAGCCTAATATCCCCCTAACCACTCCCCTGCTGGCTTGGTTGATGCCTAACTGCTCCCCTGCTGTCCTGATCACCCACAACTGCCCTCCCCTGCTGGCCATCTTGTGGTGGCCATCTTGTGACGACGTGGGGGTGGCCATCTTGTGATGATGTGAAGCTGTGAGGGCCACCTAGGCTTTTATTAATATAAATTCCCTACTTGCCTCAGTTCAGCCTAGGAATTTAATAGTCTTCACTTTTTCACAAGCATCATCTATCAAGGTATGGCTGGACAAGAATAATCAGGCTGTGTCCCTATTGAAAATGCAGATAAAATCTTGTGATACAATAATCTACCTATAACTGTACAAATACTAATTCCAAATGAGTCAACTCATAGTGAGTCTGCACTTTAGAAGATGATTATGCAACTTTATAGCAACACCTTATAAGATTTTATTGTCAAATTAGTGTAGGAAATTTTACATGCTATATAACTTAGCAGCTTCCCTTTTACCTCAGGATAAAATAAAATTTTATCATCTGGCTTTTTTGCAGGCAGCTGACCTACCTTGCCTGTTCCCACTCAAAACCCATGATCCACATAAAAAGCAGTACTTAAAATAAGACACTTATTTTTCTGTTTTCCATGTATGTTTGTATAATCTGCTTCTTCACCTAGAAAATAGGTTCTCATTTCCTATAACCAATCATCTCTTGCTCATTTTATAAGGCAGTGGTTTTCAACCTGTGGGTCGCGACCCCTTTGGCCGTCGAACGACCCTTTCACAGGGGTCACCTAAGGCCATCCTGCATATCAGATATTTACATTATGGTTCACAACAGTAGCAACATTACAGTTATGAAGTAGCAACGAAAATAATTTTATGGTTGGGTCACAACATGAGGAACTGTATTTAAAGGGCCAGAAAGTTGAGAACCACTGTTTAAGGTATCATGTCCTTTCCAAAAGTTTTATCATTGAATTGAGTAGCCCTTTCTACATTGTCCAGGACATCATAGGGCAAATGGATTATACACAGTATTTTAATTTTCTGTTGACCTGTTAGTTTCCCACCCCCCCCCCCCCCGAAAAGGTGGCTCCTGTAACCTTAACATGTGAGTAAAGGATGAGAAGTTAAGAATTAGGGGGAACAAGGGTACAGCCAATTTCTGGAGAGCCCATGCCAAATCACTATGAGAGATATTTAGAAAACCAGTCTGAATGATGGCTAATAAGATCTGATCTGTGTCTAGATAACAGCCTCGTATGTTAGTCTTGGTATTTCTGAGTTACTGGGTCAGTTCCGCAACTACTGGCTTTGACTTGGACTCAGTTTCTGACTTCCCTAGGGTGTGTGCCTGTAGATTTATTTTGAAAATTTAACATCAATGACCATAGGAAGAACTTGACCCAAACCTTTTTTAGTTTTCTCAGTTATAATTAAACAGTATTGGAGCCAAAGCTTTTATAATAAAAGTCAATTAATTTTAGTAGAGAGATCAAACAGAACAACACAGTGGACTTTTTAACCCTTCTCCTTCCATTGGTGTGCATAGACTTTTTATTAGGAAGGAAGTTCTGCTATCTTGTATTTAGGTTCTTGTACGCATACAATGGTGGTTATGCTTCTATCCCAGTTCCATATACTTAGTTATTATCGAGGCCCCAGATGCCTCTTGGTATAAAAAGTGAAGAGCAGGGTCAGGATTCTTTGTGTCTCTCAGCCTCTGAGAAGTCCTGAAGAGGACTTAACTTGAACCCAGAATTGATGCTCTTTATTCTTCATCGGAGTTGAAGTTTGTTCAACAATTGGTCAGTTCTAGTTTTAGCCTCCATTATAAAAAGTTCAGGAATTGGTTTGCTCCTAGCTGAAAAGGCAATATGATCATTCTTCTCTTGTAAATCAATGAGACTAGATTTCTCCCTCCCGTAAAAAGGTGTGCTCTTTTTAATCCTCACCTGAGGATATGTTTTTATAAATTTTAGAGGGAGAAAAGATAGAGAGAAACATCAATGTGCGAGAGAAACATCGATCAGCTTCCTCCCATATGCATCTGGACCCAGGATAGAACTGGAAACCTAGGTATGTGTCCTGACCAAAAATGTAACCTTAAACCTTTTTGGTGTATGGGATGACACTCCAACCTACTGAGCGAACTTGGCCAGGCAAATGGTATTTTGTTTTTGTTTCTCTTTGTTTGTTTTAGCTGTTTAGAATTCAGACTTTTTGATCAGTATATCTTGTGAAGCTACAAATACTGCACAAAATTTTGATTGCAGTAACTGCTTTTTTAGTATTCCCTAGGGAACACATGTGAAGAATTCAAAGTGCATACTTCAGGAGGATATAACTATTCCCAGAGATGCATTTTTAAGTAAATGCTGTTTTATAAGGAAATACATGTTTTATTAAGCCCTTTATATCTCTTAAAAGCTTCTCATCTTCTATTTAGCATATTTATATGGAAACATAAAAATGACTTCTTTTTGAGACATGACTGCTGTGTGTGTGTGTGGGTGAGGGGGTATATTTAATGCAGTAATGCATTCCTGCTGCACTCTGGAATTTTAGCAAAGTTATCAGACCATTCATTGAGAGCTCAAAGCAAACACAACCTAACAAAAAGAGTTAAATTTAGCAAAGCTGTGGATCTGAAGATACATTTTTAGAGAACTAGCAGAATTCCCTTCTTGATTCCAAATGCTTAATGTTGTAGGCATTGGTATTAAATTACTCTTTAATTTTTACATTAACATTAGATGGATTTTTACTTTGAAGTAAGTAAGCTGTTCTGATTTACAACAGGAACACAACCATAAAAGGCCATTTTGAATGCCTAGTTAAAAAGAAAAAGAAAATAAACAACTCTCAGCACTCGGTTCCTCTATAAATTTGTCTTTATTGTTAGTTCAGTCGCCATGCTATGAAGAACTCAATTACTATTTTATTGTCATTTGGCAACATGCTTGGAACTCTCCAAAACAGAAATTAGAGAGATGCTGAACTTCAACTGTTCATATTTATTTTTTTCTTTGAAGTTGGTGAAATGTACTTTACACATTCACTAGACACAAACATTTTCCCCTCTAAACTTGTCTTGATGCTGTATAGAACTTTATGGATTTTAATCATCAAAGTGGAAATATCCTGATGGCCCCATCACACTTGTCTATTCCAGGTAGAGCGTGGCATTAGGCAGTTTCTCTTTATCTACCCATCTGAAATGTGGAAGACACAATGCTATTTTCATCATTAATAAGTCATGAAACATGTTTTAAAATCTACGATGTTAATTACTGAAAATAGTTGTTGAGGATGGTAGCAAACAGGATTCTTGAACTTAGAAATGTATGCAGTATCAAGGGATATCTGATTTAATTATAATAAATATTTTTCATGAGTTGGATGAGAGTATGGTGACAAAACCTCTTGATAGTAAAAGAGAAATGTCAAATGATGAGATGGTGAAAGAATTCTAAAATGTTTGTGAAATATTGGTCTAAATTTATGTATAATTTATACATATAATAATATATGTATGTATATATATATATATGTGTGTGTGTGTATATATGGTTATGGATAGATGATAATAGATTAGATAGATAGATAGATAGATAGATAGATAGATAGATAGATAGATAGATAGAGATAGACTATGCTGAGGTACTCTAGTTGTCAAAAGGGTAAAATTTATAGTGCAGCTCTGATAACTTTCTAAGCACCTCATAACATTTAGAAGGCCTAACCTTCAGGTCTATGGATTTCCTTTGCTTTGATTCTGTGCTTTTCGAAGAACTTTCAGGTTTGGTTTTTCAGATACAATAATTCTAGAAAGGAATTTGTTAGGATGGTGTCTGTTAGTAATTGTGCCATCCTATTCATTACAAGAGCCTCATTATCAGTAGTCATAAATTAACAAATTGACATTCCGGTTGATATATCCCTTTTCTGGGAGGCTGGTAAGCATGAAGTAATTCCCCAAAACCTGTTAATCCTTTGGTGAAGAACTCAAATGGATTTCCTGAAATTGTAAATCTGATGATTAGATCTGTGCTTGAAATATTCTGTAAGACTTTCTCATTTTAATGACAGCATAAATATAGTTAATATCATATTTTTCTTAGTAGAAATTCTTGTTTGACCCTAGTTACTTATGAGGGAAATAAAATCAGTATATGAACCAGTGATTACTATGTTTTATTCTTCTTTTTTAGGAATTATAAAGAATATATTTTTCCTGCTGAAGTGGTGCTGTGGTGTGTGTGTGTGTGTGTGTGTGTGTGTGTGTGTGTGTGTGTGTGTGAATATTTCACCTCCACACATTATTTTTATTCAGAGTATTTATGTCACAGTGTGGTTTCCACAATTTCATACCTTTC
This sequence comes from Myotis myotis, assembly GCF_014108235.1. Taxonomy (NCBI): domain Eukaryota; kingdom Metazoa; phylum Chordata; class Mammalia; order Chiroptera; family Vespertilionidae; genus Myotis; species Myotis myotis. Next base: position 71,498,555 of record NW_023416390.1, read on the forward strand.
CTTGGAATCATCAATTTACTTAAAGAAAAGACTCCCATATTTTCTCCAAGGTTCCCAGTAGGCCCAATCTATTGTTTGTCTCCTCACCCTTGACTTTAGGAATGCTTCAAGTTTAGGAGCATCTTCCTTCATAGACATGGGGGAAGGGTCAGATCTGGCAGGAAGAAAGATGTCCTAATTGAATTCTACTGAGGAACATATGTGGGTTTTCAAAAAAATGATTTTGTTGTCGTTTGATTTTTGTTACATCCAAGAATGATATTTAACTGTCTCTGAACTTCTGAACAGGACCCTTCCATTACATTTTAAAAACGACATTTAAAAATAAATAAAGGTTTTTAATCTTTCCTCTGTTTCAGATATCTTACTCTGTCTTAGAGCTTTGTGTAATTGATTTGTAAGGAAAATATAATTAAGTAAATTAGAAGTATAAATGGGTATCACCTCAAAATTTTTCAACTTAAAAGAGTACATTATGATTGCAATTATACAAAATGCCATTGGAAATTATAGCAGTTACTTAGATAATTTGTGAAAAAAAGGTGTTGTTCCTAAAGTACAGATAATTGAGGGAAAATACTTCTAATGTCTCAATTATGCAAATAATCATCTCTCTGTTTACATCAAACTATTATTTTCAGACTCTCTATTAATGTTGTGCATTCTATGTCCCTGGGATAATATTTACACAAAATTACATGGAGTACCAAGGTAATTATTTTTATAAACTCAAACTCAATTATTGGCATATTCCAACTTTCTCCCCTTGAATCATGCAGATAGTCAATTCATTTTTGGTAGTTCATATTGAATGTGTCATCTGATTTATTTTTAAGCATTATTATATAAAGTTAAGAAGTATTGAAAGATTATTCTAGCCAGATACACAACAAATACTTAATTTTCTTAGAACTTTTTGTTGGAACTTTAACAAGAAACATTAAGATTAATAATGATATTTTGGCTTGCTCCAAGATCAAGTGGTATTTACATATGAAAATGAGAGTTTTAAAAATAAGTATTTTTTGCCCTAGCCAGCTTGGCTCAGTGGATAGAGTGTCGGCCTGCGGACTGAAGGGTCCCAGGTTTGATTCCAGTCAAGGGCATGTACCTTGGTTGCGGGCACATCCCCAGTAGTGGGTGTGCAGGAGGCAGCTGATCGATGTTTCTCTCTCATCGATGTTTCTAACTCTCTATCCCTCTCCCTTCCTCTCTGTAAAAAAATGAATAAAATATATTTTAAGAAAATAGGTATTTTTCAATCCAAAATAGGAACTAAGATAAGTATTGAGGTACTATGAAATGTAGTGATTTTTAACCCTTTTCATCTCATGGCATACATAAACTAATTACTAAAATTCTGCAGCACAAAAAGTATGTTATATTTTCTGCCGATCTGACAAAAAAAAAATAGGTATGATTTTGATTCATTTACAATGGAGCAGTGTTGTGTTGGCTGTTGTCATTTATTCTATTTGACAAGCTAAGGGAAAAGAGGTCAGTATCCCTGACTAAATAGTCAGGTATTACATGTTTTAAAAATTCTTGTGGCATATCAGTGTGCCACAGCACTCGCATTGAAAATTGCTGATGTAATGTATAAATATGAGATATTTCAGAATTTATTATTATCAATTATTTTATTTATCATATGTGGAATTCAATATGAATTGAGATTTCTATATTTCTGAATGCTATAAACTGAATGTGTCCTCCCAACATTCATATGTTGAAGCTCCATCTTCCAATGTGATGGTATTTGGAGGACGGGTTATTGAGTGTAATTAGGTTTAGGGACGGTTGTGAGAGCAGAACCCCCATGATGGGATTTATAAAACCAAGGTGACCAGAACTCTCACTCTCTCTCTACCATGTTTGGATACAGAACAAAAGATAATTGAAGGGAGGATAGGGGCTGGGCAGAAAGGGGTAAAGGGAAGGGAATGAGAAACGTGTGTGTGTGTGTGTGTGTGTGTGTGTGTGTGTGTGTGTGTGTTTGAATTAAAAACCAGGAAGGAAAAAAAAAGTTACTTATTTGAACCAGAAAGAGAGCCCTCACCAGACATGGAACCAGCCGGCACTTTGATCTTGAACACCCCGGCTTCCAGAACAGTGGGAAATAAATGTTTATTGTTTAAGACACCCAGTCTATAGTGTTTTGTTGTAGCAGCCTCAGTGAACTGAAGACATTCGTCTTTCTGTATTCTAAAAGTAGAAGTACATTTATTTCCTAGTGTATTCATCTGAAGTGCCATGGGGCACACCCCAGAAAAATAACACTCCATCTCCAGTTGTAGAGGACTTAGGCCTCGCTAAAGACTGAATTTTATGCTAAGTGTGGTGGGAAGGCATTGGAGATTTTAAGGAGAAGAGTGGTGTTTTAAAAAATAAAAATACAGACTCAGGGTTTTAGAGTAAAACCTATTGTTTATTAAAACTGTGTGGAAGAAACAATAACACAAACGGAATTTGGAAGCTTACTACACCTCATTTTCTGGTTGGTGTGCATGGCAAAAATGTTAAAAAGAGAAATACTCCATAAGAGTTTGACTTAAAATTGAGCTAAATTTCAGCAAACTTAGATTTTTATAAAAATAGTGATGATGTACTTTGAAAGCATATGTGCGGAAGAGATGTACTAATCTCTCGGGTCTATCAGTTTGTTAAAACTTATTGTCACTAGTAATCAACTGTAACATAGATCGCAGGCTATAAAGATTACTGTTTCCTTCTTTGGTGTCATGATATAATTTATTTCGTAATGATGCCCCTTGGTTCTCTGTGAAGATTGTAACAGAGAGTTTAGAAGGGAGGCATAGAGACCAATTAAGAAGCTATTGCGGCCATCAGGAGAGAGAAAAGAGTTACCTGACCAAGGCTAGTAATAGCAGAAAGAAGTCTATAGTTTCAGGTGAAAGTCTTAAGAATTTCTGATAGACTTAATATGGAGTGAAGTGGGGAGAAATAAGAATGGAATAAATGACGAATCTCTTTGAGTCATGGGTCAAATAAGAATGTGAACTTTTGCATAGTGGAAAAAGATACTTTTGTGTAAACTGTATTTGCTGTAGAGAGAGAGAATAGCAATGGCATTTTTCTAAATGTATCCCCTATATCCCTGGTCAGTTTGGCTCAGTGGATAGAGCATTTGTCTGCAGACTGAAAGGTCCTGGGTTTGATTCAGGTCAAGGGCGTGTGGTCAAAGGTACGTGCCTTCATTGCAGGTTTGGGCGCTTGTAGGAGGCAACTAATTGATGTGTCTCTCTCACATGGATGTTTCTCTCTGTGTACTTCCCTCTCCCTTCCATTCTCTCTAAGAATCAATGGGAAAATATCCTCAGGTGAGGATTAACAATAACAACAACAGCAAAAATACATCCCCATAGGAAATAAGATTAGCGTGTAGCTTGGCTTAGAGAAGGAATTAAGAAATATTGGAAACATGAAATAGAAGAAGATTCAAAATCTCAGTCATTTCATGTCCCTCCCTCCTAACAAGAATATAAAAACATTTAATATCCATATGAATACCTAATATTGGCACACTAGCCATGTTAGAAGCACCTTCCTAGTATTTTTTCATGAAAGCATACACAGATTTATGACTACTTGTACAGAGAACTGACCTTGATACCCATTTTGACCACATTTTATGTGTTTATGAAACAGGATTGGCAGCCAGGAAAAGGTAATCACTTAAAGGAAAAGGGAGGGCTCTGTATGGTTCACGGGTTCTGTTCCTGAGGAAGGAGGTGCCTGCCCACAGTGCACCTGAGTTGAATTACTAGAATAGCATTTTTTTTATTTTTTAAATATATTTTTATTGATTTCAGAGAAGAAGGGAGAGAGAGAGAGAGAGAGAGAGAGAGAGAGAGAGAGAGAGAGAGAGAGAGAGATGATGGGAGAGAATCATCGATTGGATGCCTCCTGCACGCCCCCTACTGGGGATGGAGCTCACAACCCAGGCATGTGCCCTTGACCAGAATTGAACCAGGGACCCTTCAGTCCACAGGCTGACGCTCTGTCCACTGAGCCAAATCAGCTAGGGCTAGAATAGCATTTTAATTATTATACCAAGCAGACAGAGCCTCTGTTTGCTCAATTCAATTTATTTTGGGATAATATTTAGTATATCAAAGGATAAAGTGAATATATGTTTCTTGATAAAGATGGCGGCATATGAAAATAAGTGAAATTACATCATCTTATCATTCAGTGAGCATTTTCAAATGTTCTAGTAAAGAAATGGGGGAGAGGAAACTAAATGTTAATTTCCCACATAAAGAAAGAGACCTAAATTTAGGAAAACAAAGTAGTTTCTTTATAATCTTGGCATTTTTTAAACTTTGTTTTTGCCTGCTGTTGTCTGTATTTGTATTAGAAACACTATAACTCTCCTCAGTGAAGGCAATATCACAGCTTCAGGGACAAGATATGAGTAGAAATAAAAATATTAGTTTAAAATATTCATAATATACAAAAATAGAAGTCTATGGAAACACTCTATATTTGGAATGTTTTTCATTTTCTGTGATATACTCAAGATTTCTATCATTCTTGGCTCCTTCATATAAGCTAGAATATAACTTAAATATATTCCTTTGACTATGATTATGTATATAATGTTGATAAGGGAAATATGGTGGATACATGTAACATAACCCTACCATTGTTTTGATACTCTTTGAAGCCATTATATCTTTTCTGGAATTGCAGGGTCTCCTTAACTGGGACTCATCCCTTTTTCCACAGAGCCGTCAGAATGACCTTTTTAAAATGACAGACAGATGTCTAGCTGTCCCCAGGGGCTTTCCGCTAAACACTGCAGATTGATCAAAAGTATTTACCTGTGTTTTTCTTTTTTCTTTTTGAAGTCCACTGTATAAACAGCAACGACATCTTTTTAATTATATTAAGACCAAAAGAAAGAGAGAAGACAAAAATGGAAGATAATTTTGGACAATAAGGAGTGGATGATTAAATGACAAATGCATTCGTTTTAGTATTTATTTGCTTTCCTGAGTTCAAATGGAGTACTATGATAAAGAACCCCAGAAAGACTAAAGAATAGAGACTCTGAACACCTCTGAGGGTGAAGATAAAGGATAGGCCAGGGATAAGAAAGCTTAGAACCTGCTTTTAGACTATCTAGGATAATAAAGACCATTATATACTGATGACAAAAATAGATACAGAGGCAGAGCAGCATTGAACAAATTGTCAAACTACAGCAGGAAGGCCGGGGAGGGTTGAGAAAGGGAGGGGTAAGAGATCAACTGAAGGACTTGTATGTATGCATATAAGCATAACCAATGGACACAAGACACTGGCGGGTAGGGGAGGCCAGGGAAGGTCAAGGGGGGAAAAAAAAGGAGACATATATAATACTCTTTGTAATACTTTAAGCAATAAAACAAACATTTTTTAAAAAACCTAAAACTCTATATTTCTATTAATAGGGAAACAGTTAACTAAATTATGGTATATCCATGTTGTGCGATGGTCTAAACCTCAGAGCTGTAAGTAAGAGTGCTATCTTTATATACTGATAAGAAAAATACTCCAAGATATGCCTATTAATAAAAAATAAGATGTAAAAAAAAATAGGCTACTGGATTTCCTACGCTGGTCCCCACAGCCAGGAACAACTTACCCTCTACTTTAGGAGAAATGTGATGTTTGATTTCTGAAGCAGTGAAGTAATATGTACCTCGACTGATAATAGGAAGCCCAGAGACCATGGCTATGAGCAAGGCAAGTACAGACTAAAACAAGAGCATGGCAGGAGATAGGAGGAGGTCAAAGGCAAAAAGAAATTAATGTTACTCTTCGTTGTTTCCAATTTAGGGAGGAGTTTTAGAGGTTTTTGTTTTGGTTTTTTTTGTGTTTTTTTTTTTTTTTTTTAATAGAAATAGGGAATAATGAATTCTATAACAAAGAGAAAAAAGAAAAATTAAAGAAGTTGTTCAAGTTGGGAAGTAAAATCATAATAAAATGCGTTCTTCATCTGTTAACAGAAAACTATATAGATATAATTACAAAAACATTGAATGTTACTTTAGCTAAGAATTAAGATTATGGGAGGCAATTGATATCTGTAGAATACCTATTGCATGTCATTGTACTGGATTCATAGTTTTGTTGTCCGATGTAATCCTCTGACCACTTTGTAAAATGAATGTGATGTTTGTTATTACATAAACAATGGCTTTTATAGATATTAGTAACTTTCTCAAGAACACACTTTTAAGTGGAAGGTTAGGCTGGACTAAATGATATACAGTGTTTGCTTTGCTTTGGTGTAATCACACTAGTAGCTTTTGATCCAGTTTGGCTGCAGACAGGTTTTGTTTGGTACAAAAAATGCTTTGTAATTTAAAAAAATAGTTTACCATATTTAGACAACAGAAGACTTCAAATGACATGTAGAAATCCATATTTCTGTGGTCTTTGAAACAAAGAAGCATTTCAATGTCAAAACAATCATCTGGGTTTGAGCCTGCCTTTTTAGGGACACAGAAGATTCCAGGTCATCATGGTGGTTTGCCACAATCCATCCACACAAGTATTACATATTTACCTTTATTTTCTAATCCTTGTATTCATTTAAATGTGCTACCTCTGGGTGGTTGGAGATCACATAGCAAATAAAGAAGAAATCAAGTACTAAAATTTGTTAATGTGTAATTTTCAGGAGGTTAAAAACATGACATAAAAATAACCAATGGACATAAGACACTGGGGGGTAGGGGAGGCCAGGGGATTGGCAAGGGCGGGAAAGAAAGGAGACATATGTAATACTCTTTGTAATACTTTAAGCAATAAAACAATTAAAAAAACATGTAGTGAAATTGTGTTAACAAGACATTTAGCTCATTAATGAGAGAACCAACAGGATGGTAAAGTTGGTTCAAAGGAGTACAGAAGAGACTGAAGTATTTACTATCAACGAAAGAAAATTATCCTGATTTAAGATTGTAAAATTAGTAGAAAAGTATTTCATGGCGCACTGGAAAATAAGCTGGGGTTATTTTTACTTCCTGATGGAAATTATTTTCGTCTCTATTGGACAAAAATTATTTGCAATTTATTAGTATACAAATTAATATCTAAATTCATCAGAACTGAGACCTAAGCGATACTAGTAAATTGTAAGTTAAACAAAAATATATTTCCCAGGAGAATTAATCCTTGAGGGGCCTGTTAGACAATGTCCTAGTCTGACATGGAAAGGACATAGGACATTCCTTCCTAATTTTCCTTAGTAAGATTTTGACTTTTGTTTTCAATCGTTTATGGCAAGGACCGCTTTATTTATTACTTGAGTAGGTATATTATTTTTCTCGGCCTGTCATAGCAGAATATCACAGACTGAGTGCCCCAGCACAGAAATCCATTTTCTCACAGTCTGAAGGCTGGAAGCCCAGGGCCAAGGAGCCGGCAGGACTGGGCTTCTCTGGGGTTTCTCTCCCGGGTGTGCAGATGGCCTTGCCTCTGGTCTCTCTCTGTATGTCCTACTCTGTTAATTTTATAAGGGCACCAGTCCGATTGGATTAGGGCCTACCCTAATGGCCTTGTTTTAAATTAATTATTGCTTCAAAGATTTTATTGTCAAATGCAGTTACATTTTTAGGTACTGGGGATAGGACTTTAACATGTAAATTTTGGAGGAAATGAGTCCATAGCACTAAGTATACATATATTTTGGTACATTAAAAATGTTTAAGTTCTATATTCACCAACTCTGGTAATTAGTTACCTGCTTTATGCACCCACAAAAAAATGTCATATAGCATGTTATTCAATTAATTCAATTATAGATTATATCAATTACAGATTATCATGAGAATTTGTCTTCTTTTGTTGTTGTTGTGCTTACTTTTCTCATGAATTTTTCAGTTAATTTCCACTGGGTAAAACTTTAAATTTTTAGACCTAAGAAATATTGTTTTAGAAATTGTTAATAGTTACTTATATTTATATAATAATTTTATAATTTTCAAAATGCTTTCAATATTATTTAAATTTTCACCAATATTTATATTGAAATTATTTTGTAGATATGAGTGGAAAAGTAACCTTTGCTTTTGGCAATTAAGAAATTCTGAGTGACCATAATAAGAGCCATTTCAAGAGAACAGTAAGGATGAAATCTGAGTAACTTTTGGTTGCAGAATGCATAAAAGCTAACTAGAGAACATAATAATGAGAATATATTTAAAGCTATTCTAGTAACAATGAAGTAATAAAGGTCTTACTACAAAAAACTTAGAAATTATTTTGTAATATGTCATAAAACAATTATTGCTATTTTCAGCAATTTCCGATGAACTTTGTTATATATCAGAAAATGAAAATGAAATGCTAAATCTGTTTTCTAGAAAAATTCACCCCTCTCCTTAAACATTCAAATCATTTTAGCCAAATTTATCTATCATCTATTTATCTATCTATCTATCTATCTATCTATCTATCTATCTATCTATCATCATCATCTATTTATCAGCTTACTTGAACTCTAATTGCCTTAACTTTCCAATCTTAATAAAAATTTCATTAAGATCAGACAGAAACTTCAAATATAAGAAACTAAACCAATTCCTACAATGACTAAGTGTTTGCTAATTATCAGGCTATTTAGTGAGATCTTGCTCTTTCAAGCTTGGATAGTTGTTATGATACGGAGTTGAAAGAAGATGTAAATGCTGTCAAACAGATCTTTTGTCTGGAATTACAAATGCATACACTAAACCAACTGCATGCCTAGCATGAGGGATAGGTCATTGAACATACTCTCACATTATCTGAAACCAAGATATGTACAATGACATTGGAAACAGTGGGTTCTGTGCTGTAGCTGATATAATAATACAAAAAGATTAACAAGCCAAACAAAGCTTACAGTTACAGATTTCTGGAGACAGAGAAATAGTTCATATTTTTAAAAATTCTGGTAGCTTCCCTAGCTGGTTTGGCACAGTGGATAGAGTGCCGGCCTTTGGACAAAGAGTCCTGAATTTTATTCCGGTGAATGGCATATACCTTGGTTGCAAGCTCCACCTCAGCCCTGGCCCTGGCCAGAGCCTGTTCAGGAGGAACCAATAAATGTGTCTCTCTCACATGGATGTTTCTCTCTGTCATTCCCACTCTCTTCCACTCTCTCTAAAAATCAATGGAAAAATATCCTTGGGTGAAGATGAAAAATAAATAAATAAATAAATAAATAAATAAATAAACAAACATTCTGGTTGCTGAACTGGTTGAGAAAAACATTTCATGAGGTGAGTGACACATTTAAATGCTTATGCTTCCATAAGGACTGTGGAATTTAGGAATGAAACTATAATCACTTGTTTGAAAATGTGTTTCCAATTAATACAATATCCACTTTCTGTTTGTCCTTGCAAGGCATGGTAAACATTCCCACAAAGTCAATGTTCTCTCTGTTTTGCTTTGACAATATACCATTATAAATAATAACTAGAGGCCCGGTGCATGAAAATTCATGCACTGGAGGGGCAGATCCCTCTGCCTGGCCTGCCCCCTCTCACAGTCTGGGAGCCCTCAGGGGCAGGAGGCAACCTGGCGATCAGGGGAAGGTGACGCCCCATCACACCTCTGCTGCTGCCACTGCCGGCAGCGCAAGCCTCGGCTGGCCCTGGTTACCTGTGCCTCGGGCGGCCCTGGGCGGCTGGGGGCTGAGGGGACTAGGGGACTCCAGAGGCAGGTGCACGCAGAGCAGCCGGGCCGCCTTGGCGCAGGCCTGGCCTTGCTGTGCACCTGCTCCCCCGGCAGGGCTGAGGGGACTGGGCACTGCCATCTTGTGGCTGTGGGTGCCGCCATCTTTGAGGGTGGGGCAGCCAATTAGTGCATTCCCTCCTTATTGGCTGTGGGCACCACCATCTTTGAGGCAGGGCAGTCCGTTAGCATATTCCCTCTTTATTAGATAGGGTGATTGCACATGCATCTCCATTAGTCTTTCTGCTGAGAAAATAACAACTGAAGCAGCATGTTACTAAGGAATTCTTTTGAAGCATAGAGTTGGAAAAGTGTTTAGGTTCAGATTGAAGAAGGAAATACTTCTTAGTCAATGAATCATAGATTCATAGTGAGTTTAAACAAGGATGCATCAAAGTATATTTTCCATACATAAAAATAAGACTCATAAAATTTAGAAATGAATACAAATCAAAAATGTATTTATTTAAGGCATTATTGAAGAAACCAGCCCAATATTGCTGCTCTAAGAGCATTAGTAGAATAAAGTACTTATAGGTATTTTAAAGGAAAAGAATCTGTATACATAAAAAGCCAGCGACCGGAGCGCTGTAACAACAGTAATGACCATAATGACTGGTTGCTATAATACCCACTGTGACCAGCGAACCAGCAAGGTCGGGGCTGGGGCTAGCCGGCCAACTTCTGGTGGCCCCTTCCCCCAGGTGGCCCTGCCCCTGATGGGTCCCCACCACCCCAATTGGCCCGTAGCCTCTCCCCCAGCCAGTTCCACCTCTGATCCCCCCCCCCCTCCAGTCTAATCAGGGGCAGGGCTGCCTGGCCAATTGCCCGTGGCCCCTCCCCACAGCTGGCCACCACTCCCAATCAGCCCCCACCACCCCAATTGGCCCGCAGCTCTTCCCCCCAGCCGGCCCAGTTCTGATCGGGCCTGATCAGGGTGGGCTGGTCAGCCAATCTCCCGCCATCTCCTCCTCCTGACAGGCCTGGCCCCAATCTCCCCAGACTTGGGCCAGGTTGGCTGGACCCCACCTGTGCACAAATTCGTGCACTGGGCCACTAGTTTTTAAATAAGATTTATAGTTAGGTTTAAAAATGGTTAATGGTTTGGGTAATAAAACCATGACCTTTGGGATTATCTTTTTTTTTTAACAGAAAAAATCTAACATGAAATTTCACAATCTGATCAAACAGAAAATATTCAAATGAAACATTTTTTTTAAGAGTTGCACAATCTATAGCAGCCACTAGCAACATACATTTTTTTAGTATTTAAATTTGAATTAATTAAAATGAAATACAGTAAAGATTAAAAGTGTCCCAGTTACATTAGCCACATTTTAAATGCTCACTAGACACACGTGGCTAGTGGCTCCTTTACTGAAAAGCACAGATATAAAGTATTTCTATCATCACAGCAAGTACTACTGAACATCATTCTTCTAGAGAATTAATTAATCTTTGAGCAGGCATGTTTCACAATGCCTACACATGCGTTGAAAGAACATTCCACCCCTCCTTTTCCTTTACTTCCAAGTTTCGGAAACATTTTGTAAACAAAGGATCTTATAGATATCTCTTCTATCTTCTCCATCCTTCCTTTTTGTAACAGAAAAGGATCTGAAAATAAGGATTTACTTTAAGTTCACAAAAAATGTTCACCCATCTTACTACTAAAGAATTTAACTGTGCCATTGAGCCAGTCATGACAATTGTGTTGAATGAACTATTTTGATCAAATGCAAAAACTAGTAAAATTTTATTGTAATGCCTATATTTTAGGATTCACAAACTCTTCATCCATTTGGGTCTAGGTCAGTGATGACGAACCTTTTGAGCTCGACGTGTCAGCATTTTGAAAAACCCTAACTTAACTCTGGTGAAGTGTCACATATAGAAATTTTTTGATATTTGCAACCATAGTAAAACAAAGACTTATATTTTTGATATTTATCTTATTTATTTAAATGCCATTTAACAAAGGAAAATCAACCAAAATATGAGTTCGAGTGTCACCTCTGACACGTGTGTCATAGGTTTGCCATCACTGGTCTAGGTCATCCCCCGTCCTTAGATGGCAAGAAGAATGTTATCAAGAAACTGTTTTTTGTTGTTGTTGTTTGTTTGTTTTTTCTTTATTAAAGAATACTTAAATCACTTATTTTGGCATAACAACAAATTTTTCTTTGCAGTTTTTTTTTTTTTTTTTTTTTTTTTTTATCATAAAACAATCTATACTCCCAAAATGTCCTCTGTGATGGTTTGGGCAGACCTATGGCTCATGATACTTGATTTGCACCTGTGATTCAATGATTTTGTGTGTGTGTTTTTCAGATGTGGAGCACATGGCGATTGACTGGCTCACCAGAAATCTCTACTTTGTGGACCATGTCAGTGACCGGATCTTTGTTTGCAATTACAACGGGTCTGTGTGTGTCACCCTGATTGATCTGGAGCTTCATAATCCGAAGGCAATAGCCATAGATCCGATAGCAGGGTAAGACATTTTTGTTTTTAGTGTTAGATCTGAAATAATTTCTATTTTAAAAAAAAGATCAGAGTCTGATGACAGTTGTGGAATATAAGACTACAGGATCAATATTTTTTTAAATGTTGGTTTTTAACAACTGCGTTAAAGGAAGAAAGAAAAGAGTGTCATTTACCATGCAGATGCTGAGAAACAAACATTTGCACATTTTTATTGACTTTCTAATTTTACAAGCCATTTTCTTGGTTAAAAAGAGATCTTATCTGAGCTCCTTTTAGCTAAAGGCTCATTAATCTTTTCTAATAGTTAATAATTTATCAAAATTAGTCATAAATGTTTAAATCCCCATCAACTTTTTATTTGATTAGAAAGTCAATACATGGATTTTATTAAATTTTACAAATGCTATTATTCCAGGAGGAGGGGCAAAAAAGTAGAGTCATCAATTCAGGTCTTTCATCATCAGTATTAGTCAGGGATACTGTCAAATTGATGACATAGTGTACAACTTTTCTTGGAGGATCTGTTGTTTTCTCAGATGTAAGTTGTAGCAAAGATGTGAAAACTGAATTTTATCCTTATTGCTTGAATCATCCCCAGGCAGTTCAGGCTGAAATGTCTGATGGAACATATCCTAGACTGCCATAAGCCTCCGTTCAATAAATGGGGAAATATTTACTGAAGAAACAGCTGTCATCCATATGTGGACTTTTGTCACTCTTTACTTAAAGTCTGATTGACTATTAAGATGCATCATCACAATGGTTCTGATTTTGACAAGAACAGCTTGCACGTAAGAACTTAGCTAGGAAGGCTGTGTAATATAATTCCTGAATGTAGCTCTATTTGTATTTGCAGCAGATGGTTCCTTGACTCAATCTGACTGCAGTGATGCTTCAAGAGGCATTAGTAAAAGAAGTTGTATTTAAACTGATTTGTTTGCGTTGTTGGATAAGTGTAGTAAGAAAAAATTGGAAATTTACAAATGTGCTAGCAACATCCTTTCGGCATTCTGTTTAGAAATACATTTGCTTGCGTGTTTTTCCCCTGCATGTGCTAACTGAATTTCAAATGAGCCTTTAGACAAACTTGTCTGTCAAAAATGTTAGAAGGTGAAACTATTGTATTTCTCCCCTCATTCTACCTCTCTTAGCCTTCCCATTCTTGTAAGCAAAGATCCAGAGACGCTTTTCAAATAAAATGGCCCATCTAAAATATATATGGGCACCATTTCCATTTCTAGGCAACAAGGTGGTCTATGTTCTCAAGCTTCCTATTTCCCCCTGTCATTACATGAAAGAACCATATTTTGTCATTTTTGTCAAAGGAATTAGGGATAGAAAACCCCCACATTGTTTGCATTTGTCCTAGGCTGGCTTCCTTTGGGCCTAGTCACTGTCTAAATGTAACTGTCATGTGTCATTTATCATAAGTTCTTTGAAATTTTTTGTTTGCGTTTGCTCCGTATCTCTAGCACCGTTTTTCAACGAGTCGTAGAAATCAGAGCAGGAAAAGCTCTGCTCTTTTATAAATATAAGCCTAGATGTAATAGAACACTTTCAAATATATTCTACTTTTCTTTCTTTTTTTTTTTTTTTCAAACATATTTTATTGATTCCCTACAGAGAGGAAGGGAGAGAGACAGAGAGTTAGGAACATCGATGGGTGAGGGATAGAAAGTTAGAAACATCGATGAGAGAGAAACATTGATCAGCCGCCTCCTGCACACCTCCCACTGGGTATGTGCCCGCAACCCAGGCACACGCCCCCGACCGGAATCGAACCTGGGACCCCTCAGTCCGCAGGCCGACGCTCTATCCACTGAGCCAAACCGGCCTCAGCTCTACTTTTCTTTTAATGTCAGATATGTGGCTAGGATTCGTGTGATGCTGTCTAGGGAAGAAGCAGTAGGTGTTTTCCTTTAGCTTTAACTTTGGGGCTTGCTTGAGAGTAATTTGAAGAGTTGAGACCAGGACTCCGCTGCATGGCCCACTAGAGGAGGGATATGCAAGCTATCTTTTCTCCCACCTTTTCCTAATTGTGCGGGGTGATATATCTTTGCTTTTTTGGTTATGACTTCAGTTGGGAAACATGAGAATGTATTAAAAGCTGACCTGACTGGTAAGAGCTTGCCCTTAATAATGATGGAAATAGAAAAAGATTTGACTTACCCCCCTAAAGGCTGCATTGAAAAAATATATTTCGTTTGGCTACACATTTAACTTCACTGTTTCAACTTCCTATTCCATTTTTATCAAAGGCCTTTCATAGAATTATTGTTATTCCCTCCATGAAATTTTTAAAAAATTGATCTTCATTGTTTGAATATAGATTACTAATTCTGGAGATGCTTCTGAAAATTTTTCTTTTACCTTTCAAATTTGGTTAATATATTTTCTTGAAGAAATTTCCATTAGATTGGAAGGTGGCATGGAGATCATAGTCCAACCAACATCCAAACTACCATTTCTGGTGGCTATTTGTCTCTGCTTGTTTAATGATGTAGAGCTTGATGCTGGAGTCACTTTCCCTTTTGATCAAATTCTGGCTGCACCAAGACTAGTTGTGTGATATTAGATGCTTCTTTGTACCTTTTTTCTTACCTTAAAAATAATGAATAATGCCCTGATTGATGTGGCTCAGTTGGTTGAGTGTCATTCCATGCATCAAAAGGTCACAGGTTCCATTCCCAGTCAGGGCACATGACTGGGTTGAGGGCCTGATCTCCAGTAGGGGTGTGCAGGAGGCAGCCAATTGATGTTTCTCTCTCTTTGTATATATATAACTTGCTCTCTATCTAAAATCAATAAAAACATATTTTAAAAATAATTGTTGAATAATATTAATCCTATCCTAACACTTTCTGAGCTGTAGAATATATGAGTTTCTTTTACATGTTGCCTCAAAAATAACTACTAATGTGTCCAACATTTATGATACTATTATGTATACTACAAACCTTCCTAAAATAGTTTATTTTATATAGACTAAAATATTATATAAGAAAGTACTGAGAAAGAGATGTAGACATGAGAAATAGAAGTGCTATAGCCTGGGAATAAATCTGAAGTATATGTAGAAAGGTGTAGGTTGTACAGAGTAACTGTGGTATAAGGACAGTAGCAGAGGCAACATTACTTTAATAATTGATTTTGTGCAAGGTGTATTTAAATTAACCTTAAGGTCTTTCAAAAGAATAAAATCCTTTCCTAGTTTTCTTTGCCATTTAACCTGTTTTTAAATATAACATTGTTTCAATAGTAAACCATATCGTATTTGAGCCTAATGAGAATTATAACTAAGGGCAGGAGTGAGCTAGTTTATAATTTTGTTTCTAAGGCATGGCCCTGAACTTCCTATTAAAATCATCACACTGCCCAGCTGGCGTGGCTCAGTAGTTGAGCAACTATGAACAAGGAGGTAGCGGTTCGATTCCCAGTCAGGGCGCGTGCCCAGTGTTGCGGGCTCAGTCACCAGTGCAGGGCATGCAGGAGGCAGCCGATCAATGATTCTCTCTCATCATTGATGTTTCTATCTCTCTCCTTCCTCTCTGAAATAAATAAAAATATATTTTAAAAAATAATAAAATAATAATAAAATAAAATCATCACACTAAATTGGAAACAAGAATTCATTTCACCATGAATGTTAAAATTGTTTCAACAATATTGAAAACAAGGGGGATCAATTAATCCTAACCATGATAATTATTAGAAAAATTGTATAAACTTAAAGAGATATTTTAACGAAAGTACTGAAGTTGGAATTGAAAATTTGGAAAAATATATTTTGAAGACTTAGGGTACCATGGATAGATCCAAAATCAATAGTCTTGAGATGGCTAAGTTGAGGGAGAGGGAAAATCTATGTCATGTGAAACAGCAGAAATTGAAAATTTTCCAAGTTCAGTGTTTAACCACTTTCTATGGAGAATGGACTTTTGACTTGTAGAGAGTGATCTGTGGAATTTATTTGTGAATCCATGACCCCATGTTAGTATTGAGGGGAAAGTATGTTGTTTTGTTCTCTGCATGAGAGGCCATCTGCCAGGAAGCAGAAGAGTGAAGCTCAAGTCTCAGAAGTTGAATTCACATGGAAGTGATTGGCAGTATTTAATAGTTAATACACCCTTTTCCATCACTCCTCTGGATCCTCACTGTTGGTGAAACTAATCATGGCTGAGGAATTAAAGATAGAATCAAAGTTAACAGCCATCAGGGAGTAGGGCTGAGTAATGAGATTCTAATCTGAGATGCTGTGTGAATGTAGGAAAGTAGAAAATGAAGCAGGTTTGCCAATGTACACAAAAGGAGTTTTATAACAAGGAGACCCTTGGGATAAACATCAGGTTTCTCACTCTGTTAGGGAGCTCCTAGAGCCAGCCCAAGTTCCCAGTTAGAGCCTGCACTCACTATTCGCTTGCAATAGGACATATAACTAGGATTGTTACAGTCCATTGACTATTAAACCCCTCGGCTATACTGTGGACAAATTAAAACTACAGATTGCAACCTCCACAATTAACCACTACCTATTGATTTGAGAATAGATGGGTCTGAAGTTGGTATGGTTTTGGACATGAGTAAGCATGTGAAGAAGTGCCTCTGCGTACTCTTTTCCTCCTCATAGAAGTATCAGTCTTGAAAAGTCTCATGTTCATCTGCAATTTGTGACTGTCCCTAATCTTTTGAAATTCACATTTACATTTCCATAGGTTGCAAATTGTTAGTCCTAATTTTTTAAGGCAGAACTACCCTACACACAGGTACACATTTATATTTCTACTAGAGGCCCTGTGCACACAATGTGTGCATGGTGGGGGGTCCCCTCAGCCCAGCCTGCACCCTCTCCAATCCGGGATCCCTCGGGAGATGTCCGACTGCCGGTTTAGGCCCAATCCCCGGGATTAGGCCTAAATCGGCAGTTGGACATCCCTCTCACAATCCTGGACCGCTGGCTCCTAATTGCTCACCTGCCTGTTCACCCCTAACTGCCCCCACCCTGCCAACCTGATCACCCCCAACTGCCCCTCCCCTGCCAGCCTGGTCCCCTCCAACTGCCCCCCCACTGGCCTAGTTACCCCTCACTGTCCCCCCTGCCAGCCTAATCGCCCCCAAATGCTCCCCGCCAGCCTGGTTGCCCCATGCAGCCTGCTACTCAGTCGTTTGTTCATCCCTCACTAACCCCTCTGCCAGCCTGGTCATAGGCAGCCATCTTGTGAGGGTGTGAGGGTTAATTTGCATATCACCTCTTTATTATATAGGATAGCTAGCTAGATGATAGACCAGGGGTCCTCAAAATTTTTAAACAGGGGGCAGGCCAGTTCACTGTCCCTCAGACTGTTGGAGGGCCAGACTATAGTTAAAAAAACAAAACAAAAAAAACTATGAACAAATTCCTATGCACACTGCACATATCTTATTTTGAAGTAAAAATACAAAACGGGAACAAATACAATATTTGTATTTGCATGTGGCCCGCGGGCTGTAGTTTGAGGACCCCTGTGATAGACAGATGGATAATCTCCCACCCTCCTTCACCACTTCAAGATAGTCATGTGACAGGCTTCTACAATTAGATATGTCTTCCCAATGTTTAAGGAGATATATTTCTTACAGTTGATGTAAACATAGTTACCCATAGAATCTTCTTACATATTCCTCTTCATTAGAAGAAAACCAAGAAAAATAGAGACATTCCAATAGCTCCAATGATAATACTACTGAGTTTATGTACTGACCTACTATGATTTCTCCCTTGGACATCTTGTAGTTAAAGTTTCTTTTTTTTAAAAAAAAAGCTGATAAATGAAATGAACTGCTAAAAGTATATTTTGAGTATTAGTGTACATTTTACAGAATCTTGGTCCCACACATAGGAGCAGTACTTAGGTGGGCAGACTTCTGAATTCATCTACATGAAGGAGAGTGCCAAGGGAGTTATTTGCCAAATTCTTCTTACTCAATGGGTGTTTAATGCAGTACAGTGACAACATCCAAAATCTTATAAATTTGTATGAATTACTCAAAAAATTTTTTACAGTGTTTTCTTGTCTATAGCAATAAATTCAAGTGGCTATCATTATATATCATTAACTGTATTTCTATGATTTTATCTACCTTTAATATATCTATATTATTCAGCTATAAAAAAGCAACAACGTTGAAATCTGACCATTATGACATTTTGCTCAGTGAAATAAATTAGAAGAAAAAGATGAATATTGTGTGATCTCACTTTTCTGTAGACTCTTAAAAGCAAACAAATGAAGAAACAAAAAAAAAACAACTCCTAGAAAAAGAGGTCAGACTTGTGATTCCCAGTGGCAGAGGGTGAGAGGAAGGGGAATTGGAGGAAGATAGTCAAAAGTTATTAACTTCTAATTATAAGTAAAAAAAGTCAAAAGGTACTAACTTCTAAATACTAGGCATGTATTATAAAACATGATGACTATAGCTAACACTTCTGCATGATACCTAGGAAAGTTGTTAAGAGAGTTTTTCCCAAGATTGCTCATCACAAAGCGATTTTGTTGTGTCTTTTGTATGAGAAGATGGCTGATAGCTAAACCTATTGTGGTAATCATTTCACAATATATCTAAATTAAATCATCATGTTGTATGCCTTGAACTTATTTTACAGGGATGTATGTAAATTATTTCTCAATGAAACTGAAAAAAAATGTGGTATCTAAATATTTATGCTTAACTACAGATGAAATGTGCCTAATGACATCATAAAATAATGTAATGCTTTTTGGTAAAAACAAAACAAACAATATTTGTTTTTGTTCTTCTTCATAATGATTGGGTATAGTTATGGTAACATCATCAACAACCAAACTATTTAGTAAATCTCTATATTGACTTTTTAAATCTTGTTTCATCTGGCATAAAATAACATAAAAATATTTCTACTTTCTGGAAGCCTTCAGTCTAGGTCACAGAATGAAATTTAGAATTGAGAAATTAATTAACTTGAAGGTATACCTAATTAATCAATTTATCTCGTAAATTCAGTGTGGAACCTAGGTAAAGTGTTTGAAACTCTTGCATTTTTAATGACCAAAAAGCCTCTAACTTGATAATATCTTGGATTCATTTTCTTGATGAAACAAAAATATCCTGTTATTTTATATTATTTGTTGTATTATGAATTTAATTTAATAGTTATTTTGATTGTATACATACAATTTAATTATTTATTAGTGGGAAAAATGAAAAAAATAATTACTTTTTTTCAAATGCAGTGAAAATGACTGCATTAGACAAATATAAGTAATTTTCATAGGGTACACACTAAACTTTGTGGTATCAATAAAATGCTCCTTACAACTCTACTTATTAGAATAGTGGTAGTTGCTTTTATAAACTCTAAATGCAACATAACACAAAAATTATATTTTATGTGCAAGCATGAATACACTGAGGGTATTCATATTTGGTGTACTGCTTCCTCCATGATGATTCTGGGATGGAGGTTCCTTCCATTTTGTGGCTCTAGAATCTCTTGGGGCCTTGGATATTCTCTTCTCAACTAGCAGAAAGGGTATCATGTTGAAGATATATAGACACAGTAGCATCTGGCTAGGCAGTTGCTGTACATGACAACACCATACCATGGAAGTGAGAGCATGCATGTTTTCATTTATTTCTTTTGTGCCCTGACCTGTAATCAAACCTACAACTTTTTGGTATGGGGGAAAATGCTCCAACCCATTGAGCCACACCAGCCAGGGTGAACACTTGCATTTTTAATGACTACTTTTCCATTTCTGCCACAGTCTTCTCTTCTGGCTAACAAATACTCATTTGTACTCTTCTTACTATACATAGAATGCACCACACTTAGGTCAAAGTAGAGGATTTCCAGGAGATGAACAATTATCTCCATCATGTCCTTTTTGGTCTCTTGTTGTACAGCAAACTATGAAGCAAAAGAAAAGATATCTGCACCCACTGTCCCCTTCACACCCTATATACATTCATGGGCCAGAGATTGAATAAAAATTGCCATTTGGAAACAAGAGTGGAGGCATACAGTGGTGATGGTGCAGAGCGGTAATGAAATCCTGTCAGACAAATGTCCTGGTGGTTGGGAAGTCACTTGTCTAGACACTTCTTATCCCGGCAGTATTTCTCCTTGCCCACTGTTCTCCTTTACTTACACTTCCTTTGGGAGGTCCTTTCTAGTCTGTTGTACTCAACACTATAGCTGAAGTTAAAAATGGGGAATATCTTCCCCGTGGGGGCTCTCTATATTACAGACTATTTCTTGTTCCTTTCAAGTTGTTTTAAGGCTTAAAGATAAAAGGGATTTTGTTTTAAGGTTTAAAGAGACAAAGCTCATGGCTTTTGTGTTTATAAATTCCCTTGAAAATTAGTATAAAATGGATTTCTTTTTATCCCATTCTATGTCACAATAACCACATTCAAAGTTATACTTTAATAATAATTATTAAATCCAATTTATTTCTTTCCACCTCACTCTTTTGGTTTCTTCTTTTACCCTGTTAGTATATTTTGAGGTCTGAAAACAATGATTTAATGGGAAGCAAACACCTTTTGTTTAAAGGCTAAATTCTTCTGTTAAATCAAGAAGTCTTAATTGGCTTTTATTGCTGAAAGCCATTTTCAGTATTTTTTCTTATTATTCAAGACCTAGAAGCAATTGGCTTTTCCAAACCTGGGAGACCCAGTTGTGGGCTTCTTCTATTCTCTTTCTTATTTTTTCTTTTCTTTTGCAATCAATCAGCCAATTCTAACCTACATTATTTTGTTTGATAACTTTTTGCCAAAGTGAGCACACAACTTTTAATATTTTTAAATTTATTCCCTTAAATCCAAGGACTCAATAAGTACTTTGTTTTTCTTTCAACATATTTTCCAAGATACTGCATATAACTCTTTTAAAAATTTTATTTGTTGATTTTAGAGAAAGAGGAAGAGAGAGAGAGAGAGAGAGAGAGAGAGAGAGAGAGAGAGAGAGAGAGAGAGAAAGAGATCTGTTGTTTCACTTATTTATGCATTTATTGGTTGCTTCTTGTATTTGTTCTGACTGGGTTTCCAACATGCAGCCTTGGTGTATTGGGACGATGCTCTAACCAACTGAGCTACCTGGCCAGGGCGCAAATGACACTTTTTTATCTAATATTTTTAACCTTGAATATATCTAGTCCTGAACAGTAGCCTGCTGCTGCCACCTTACCATTGAGCCAATAGATTTTAGATTTTCGTGAAGGTAGTTATGCATTTATGCTACCAACTTTTGAATTTGTTATGACCACTTGCTGCCAAAAATGTCAGTGGACAGAAAGAAATGTCATTTTATCTGTAATGAGTCATTTTCATTAGGTTCATTTTTTACTTTTGTTTCATATATCCAAATCATCAATTAAAAGTTTGCCTGGAAAATATACAATTAGATAAACAAGTAGATTTTACCCTGACCAGTGATTGAAATAACAGACATCTCCACATTGGGGCAATTTATTTAAATAACTGGTTCCAAATTCCTAAAACTTAAATTCTTTCTTCTCTGAAATGGGGAAAACATTTTATTTTCAACTCTTTAGACATCAGAATGATAATTATTCTATTTGTGCATCTTATGATCTTACTACTACTCACAGAAGGTCATGTTTTCCAGATTGGGAGTCTTGGATTTTATTGGATACTTGCTAGGTTATTATTTATCTTTTTGTTTTGTTTTGATTTGAAGCATACTCTGAATAAATGTAATGTTTGCAAAAATTCTGAGAGTAGAGGACAAAATCAATTATTAGTGAGGATAATAGTAGAGGTAGAAGTAAAAGAGAAGACAGTTGAAATTGTACGATAATAGTATGTTTTGGAATGCTTTTGACATTAACAAAAATCCTAATTGCAGCTGGATTAAATGATAAATTCATTTGTTTTCTCCTTTAAGAGGAGGGCCAGAGAAGAGCATGCTTGGAGAGATCCAGGCTTGGCTAAGTTGATGCTGCAATGACATAACTAGAGAGGCATATCCCTTCCATGTCTCCACTTTGCCATCTACTGCTCCATCCTAATTCCTTTCCCTCTCTGGTCTTAAGGTGCTACAGTGGGAACTGAGGAAAATTGCTTCCTTATTCTCATGCAGCAGGTAAATATGGGCTCTAAACCTGTTACTTCAGCCGGAATGGGCTACATAAGGTTGCTTTCTCAGACCTGGAGCAATGCCAGTCCCTAGGCCAGTGATGGCGAACCTATGACATGCGTATCAGAGGTGACACGCGAACTCATTTCTTTGGTTGATTTTTCTTTGTTAAATGGCATTTAAATATATAAAATAAATATCAAAAATATAAATCTTTGTTTACTATGGTTGCAAAGATCAAAAAATTTCTATATGTGACACGGCACCAGAGTTAAGTTAGGGTTTTTCAAAATGCTGACCCGCCGAGCTCAAAAGGTTCGCCATCACTGCCCTAGGAGGATACCATGTGCTCTTTGCATTTGTATTGATTAGAGTCCATCTCATGATCTGGAAGTGAGTTCAATGTCCCTAAGTCATATGGGCTTTGGTGGTGGTAGGGGTATGGGGCATTATAGCTACCTGAACTTTATCAAGTTTCTGTTAAGAAAAAAAAAACACACACACCTAGAAAATACAAAACAGATACTTTCAATGCCAATGGAAGAGAGATGTGCTGATTCAATATCATAGAATATTTGCTGTGGAATGCACACTACTTGAGAGCAAAATCGTCTTCTTCCTAATGGGTATTTTGGGGACCTTTACCAAAGCCCTGCGAATACTAGATAAGGACGGTAATGGAGATGGTAATGATGATTGTGGTGACAAACATGACAATGAAAACTGGATCAGTAACACCAGGGAAGGTGACGCTTGCCTCAACAAGGCAATTATTGGAACTGTATAGCTATCAGTCATGTTTTTTTTTTTTAATTTTATTTGAAGCATGCTAAATTTAAAGAGCAATTCCTAATTATTCCACAGATAAAGATATTTAGTGACTTCCCAATCAATAAGACAGGTATAGGCTTAGATGATTGAAGATAAGGACATTTCTAATTAAAAAGTAGGACTAGCTGCTGGACACTCTACCTTCTTTAGATCCTCTTACTCTTTGGATCTGTATATGCTTCTATTATTAGAAGACAAGTATCCAAATAGGATAAGCAGACTGATAATTTATAAGTTTGAGGTTGCTTAGTAAAGAAAATATTTTTTAAGGTAGGCCTGTTTCATTTTTTTTAAAAAAAATTTCATAGTTCTTTTATATATCCGATTACATTTATCAGATAATTTATTATTACATAATTTTAAATATGTGCCGTAACCGGTTTGGCTCAGTAAATAGTGCGTCGGCCTGTGGACTGAAAGGTCCCAGGTTCGATTCCGGTCAAGGGCATGTACCTTGGTTGCAGGCACATCCCCAGTAGGAGGTGTGCAGGAGGCAGCTGATCGATGTTTCTGTCTCATCGATGTTTCTAACTCTCTATCTCTCTCCCTTCCTCTCTGTAAAAAATCAATAAAATATATTTAAAAAAAATTTTTAAATGTTAACTATATTCTATTAAAATTAATTACATTAAGATGAATAAGAGTGACTATCAATACCTCATAGGTCTTCTTTGTTTTGTAATGATTAAAACCCAAATCCAATGTTTTCAAATAAATTGAGAATATTTATTTTAGCCAGTTATATTATAAATACATTTAAAGGATTGGTGTCCCTGCCTTAAACATCTTTAATTAACAGTATTTTTAAAAAGTTATATCTAAGCTATGGCATTTTCTGGGAGTAGTCTTACTGAAGGTTTGAATTAGAAAGGACATTACTTTATATATTTGTCATAATAATCTTCTTAGGGTTCAGATTGTAGAAGCATACATAAGGCAGCTGAGACCAATTATACATAACACTTTATGGAACGTTCTGCTCTGCCTCTTTGTCCTGCTGGAATTGAGGGTCATTATGTCACACGGAGTTCATAGTGAGCTCATCTGTGCTCTGTGAACTTCACTATGGTGGAGGTGATTTTATTGAACATGTTCTCATATATGATCTCAAGTACCCTGGAATCTCATCAGTCACCCAAAGGCTAAACTATGTTCCTCTTGCATATGGAGAAGTGAATCAGTTAACTAGTTTTGCATTATCTATCTTGTTTCTCTTGTGCTTTGTGCCACTTCAGATTGCGAATTTGAAATTCTGATAGGGCCCATTTTATTTGAGAGCCAGAGAAAGAAAAGAGATTAATCTCAACAAAAATGTTACTGGACGTTTACTTTAAGCCCGTCATTGTTCTAAGCATTTCCTTTGCATTGATCAATTTCATCCTTACAGAACTGTGAGGTGCTTAGTAGTAGTGTCATCTTTCCCAGGTAGGTTTAAAGCCAATCAGTGTTACAGTCAGGGTTTAAGCTCAGCAATGTCACCCCACAGCCTGCACTCTTATCTACTGCCTACACCCACAGTGAGTCAGCGTTAAGTGAGGGAGCTTTAAGATGAAGTATGTAGGGATCTGTGTGTGCCAGCATTCATCCAGGACACTGGGGACTCAGCCCTGAGGAAAATAGCGCTGGGGAGTGTGCAGGGGGGGAATGTTTAACCTTAACATGGGGCACCTGTGAGTTTGCATATGTATCAACTCCATGAAGATGAATAAAAATGACACATAGAATTTGTAGCTGAAAATTTAAAACAAGAACCTAGGTGATATTTAGGAAAAGTAAAAATCACAGAAAAAGTGGAAAGATTAGAGGTTGGGGCAGGGGAGTATGGAGAGCTGAATAGATAGAATACAGAAAATCTTAGGGTCATAAAACTATTCTGTTTGATATTTTAACAGTGACTACATGTCATTATGCATTTGGCAAAACCCAAATAACTAACTGTACCACATAGAGGATGAATCCTAATGTAAACTATGGGATTTAGTTAATAATGCATCAATATTGTTTCATTAATTGTAAAATGTGAACACACTGATGCCAGGTGTTAATAATAGGGGAAATAAGGAAGAAAGGGATGTATGGGAACTCTATTTGCTCAATTTTCTATAAACCTAATGCTCTAAAAGAAAGTGTTCATTTTTTTAAATAACAGGGATAGAAAAGAAACTGTGTTGTGAGTGATCATATGACTGTACTTGTGGATCAGTCAGGAAACAGATGACTACTTTGGAGTAATTGTATCTTTTTTGCTTTAGTGCTGACACCCAAAACTTCCACATTCTCACTCAGTTATAGTCAGGTTCTAAGAAATGCCTTTGTATGCTTTCTGTATACCACTAAGCTATGAATTCTTGGTGAGCGCAAGTCTCCTTGTCTCAGCTACTCCCTAAATAGAAGTGAAACCCCTTTAAAAGGCATCACTAACTCAGAAAGCCGAAGGCATACAACTGAGTGGTTTCCCCAAATGTATAACTTACAAGGATATACTAGTAAGAAAGAAATCTCCCCAGCATCTCGACTGTGTTTGTAATGATGGGGCTCTGTTTTCCCATGCAGAGTCAGCCCTTGTTAATATGGTGGCATTCCAGAGGAGTGCTTACTCTCAATATTAAACGTAAAATAGCTTGTACTGGCTGAGCGAAAGGAGGTCGGTAAATACTAACGTGTGTGTGTGTGTGTGTGTGTGTGTGTGTGTGTGTGTGTGTGGAAAAGAAAGTAATTGTCCTGCGTTTTTCTCATCATTCAAGCCAGAGTTTGAGAAGAAAACAGCTTTAGAGATTGAGAGTGCCAATGAACCCATAACAGCAGGCAATAGGAGCAGGATGTGAAATCAGATGATGAGGGATTCTTAGCAAAAGCAAAGCAAGGAGAGAGTCTCATTACAGTCTTAAGTATAGCTGACTTACCCAGACAGGTGAAATGCTCCTGTAGGTGTCCTTTGCTAGGGTCTGTGGCTTGCCTGTCCCCCCAAAAGGGCTGCCCCCCAATTTAGAAATGACTTATGTGAGTTACATGAGTTTCACTATCTTATCAACTACTTCAGGATTGTCGAGTTTACTTGACCCTCATACCTCTTCATAAAAATAAAAACAACAACCAACCAAGAACAACACAGGAGATTTTAAAAAGGTAGCATACTTTAAGCCCACACCATGAAATAAGTGTTGCTATATACTGTTTGATAGTAGTAGGAGTAGGTAGACAGATTCACAAATGGGATATAAGCACTCTAAAATTAAGAGCTTGTGTAAGTGGTTTCCCCAAATCCACCATGAATGTAATAGTAACATGGTTAGCCAGAGTAACAGGAGTTTTTCCTTTTTCAGATTTTAATTTTTTTTCCCTTTTTTGGGGGGCTGGTGGGGAGGCTATGGTATCTTTTTCTGTGCCAGCCTGTTCCCAGATCCTGTCTCCATTCCACATGTGAACCTAGTTGATGTTGTACTGCTGCCTCCTGGGTTTAATTTTGATACATTAAGTGATGAAAGCTCAAACTTGTGTCCTGAGTCCCTAGGAAGGACAGATTCTCTTCCTTGCTATGTGACCACTATAGTTCTGTTGCTGTTGGCCTTGTAATGTTCATCCCTGCAGGCCACTGCCCCATGCAGTGCAGGGCTAATGATAGCGCGGTTCTCCTCACACACTTCAATTATTTGCAGCTGTCCTGGAAAACTTTGCAATACAAGCCATTGGTGGACTTTTATGAAACCTCCAGTGATTTTAAATGGGGGGAGAGGGGCACAAAATGTCAAGATTAATTAATAACCAAAATAATTTTTCCCATTCTTTGCTTATATATGCTCCATATTTTCCAACCAACTTTGCCTTACTAAGGGCATTTATAACAAAATGCCATGGAACCTCATGTCTATTATGATTACTACTAGGGGATTTTGCATGTACTCTCTCTGCCAGGCTCTTTATAATCCAAGTGCTTGTAGTATTCATGTAGTCCTCACAAAAGCCTATGTAATATGCATTATTTATTCTACCCATAATATAGATAAAGACACTGAGGAGGGGTGAAATAAAACACAGTTCCCAAGTAATGAAGTAATTAAGTCAGAAGAACCCAGAAAACTTTGCTGCAGAATTCCTGTTTAGTTATAAACTTCTGGACAGAGCAATTTACTTACTCGTAAATGAAGAGTATACACATAAAAGTTGCTATTTTATAACAAAATATTATTATTTTCATTATTTGTATTACTATTATTATAATTATTTTCTCTTATGGCCTTTTCTCTTTTGACAGTTTGAACTGCAACATTTTGTCTATACTTTTGTATTTCAGGGTTTTAAATTGCAATCGTGCTAGAGTATAATAGTTCACTGCCTTGCACAGTGCACTTCACTACTCGGTGTAACTGACTCATTTTCTCCCTAAACATAGATATAATAGAAACCACTGCTTCAGTTTCTAGCAGATGGCGAGCAATCTTGTTTTAATGCACGTCATTTCCAATAGACACAAGCTGTCAGATAACTTCTGGTAAAATAGGATGCTGAATCAGACATTTATTTTTAGTGGCAATTGTTGACGCGTAGACTAACCCATCCAGATGACAATATGCGATATCACTTGACTCTATAGATAAATATGCTGAAATGTTCTTTGTCATTTTTCATTTTAGAATTCTGCTTTAGGCTTCTTGCTACACGCCGTACTTCTAATCACTTCTCTTTTAGCAATTGTGTTTTGTCATAAAGCCATTATACTTTTTTATTTAATAGTTATGTCTTAATTTTAGTTCTCTAATATAAGGCATCAACTAAATGATGATGAAATCCCCTAACAAAAACAGATTTTAACAAGTGAGGAAGCTGAATTAACACTTACATATTGGCCATATATAACTAGTGTCTGTTCTGGTGAGTTAACACCTATCTTGTACTAGTATTGTTTGATAAATATTTAAATACCACTACTGGAGAGAAGAAAGGAATAATCATTATTATTTATTATGCATAGCAACTGGGTGACTTTTGGTACCTCTTTTGGTTTGTTCGTATGCACATAATATTTGGAAAATATAATGGGAGCTAGATTTGAATAGAATTTAAAATACTAAGTGCTTATGCCAGCTGTATATACACTAAAATGTAACAATAAAAATATTACCCTGACTTCTGCACAATGATGGCATTTATGGAGCATTTCCTATAGTCCATATTTTTTAAAACTATATTTTATGGTTTTTGTTCACTTAATGATAAAACAAGTGTTTATAAAATAATAAATAGGAATTTGGGGTGAAAGGTTTATGGGCATCCTTTCTGTTATTTTTACAACATTTTATAAGTCTGATAGTTAAAAACTTTTACATTAATATTTTGACAAATTAAAAGTAAAAATAAAGTAACAGCCATTTCTTAAAGTAATGTTTTAATTAGATCTGGACAAATCCCAGCAGTATAGAGGTTTCATGTCTCAGGGATATTACATTTTAATTTTTGATTTGCTAGTACTAACCTATACTAAAATTATATATTTTTCTGAAAGTGTTTTTTAAAAGTTGTTAGAAAGCCAATGAATTTAATTGGTATATCTTGTAAAAATAAATTATTATAAGAGTGCTATTACTTAGGGGAAGGCAGTGGGGAGAGGTAGAAGGTAAAAGGGGGATAAATGGTGACAATTAGACTTCACCTTGGGTGATGAACACACAGTACAATATACAGATGATGTATTCTAGAATTGTACACCTGAGAGCTATATAATTTTATTAACTAATATTCCCCAATACATTTAATAAACATTATTTAAAAGACAAAAAACCATCATGTTTAAATTAGTCTTTAAAAGAGCTCTTGAAAGAAGTTTAAATAAAAATTATGAGTAGAAAAAGAAGTGCTATGGATCCTTTATCTGATGCGTCCAATAAATATGTTCTCACATTCATAAATACAAATTATAAGTGCTACACGAATATAAGAAATGAATTATTGTTAAGACTGACAGAGAGTATGTTAGTTAAGTTAGTTGGTCAGGGATTCACTTAGGAGATGACATTGAAAATGTTACCCAAAGGATAAGACAGGAAAAGTATGCAAGAAAAGTAGGAATGTAGATAGGGAGCAGGAAGAACACTATAAAGAGAGGGCAAGCCTGTTGCCTGGAGGAGAGAAAAAGAGGCGAGTGTTTGAGAAACTGGAAAAAAGACAGTGTGGTTAAAGGCCTGTGGTGGGGGAGGGGCTGAGTGGAGTGGGACATGGAAGAGGGGAAATGAGGGATATCTATAATACTGAGGACAATAAAAATAAATTTTAAAAAATACAATGAGCAAGGAGATTTGTTCAAAATGATTATGGTAAGAGAGGCTGAGGCTGCATCATATACAGGCTTATAAGCCAGCTTGGCAAATTTTAAACTGAAAAGTCAGTTGGCCAGATTTATAATTAAGAAATCTCTGTTATTATAAAATGTGTGTGTGTGTGTGTGTGTGTGCGCGCGCGTGTGCGAGGTGGAGGGGTGGGGGTGGGCAATGGGAATGGAAAGCTTAGTGATGAGCCTACTAATATTTCAATAGTTTAAAATAGGTAATTGTTGCTTGGACGAGTGTAGCACATACATAGATAGCAGAAACATATAATTTTTAAAACCTTGTAAACATATTTGTGTAGAAGCAGTTAACTTTATAACAAATAGCTATGACTTAGATTTCAACTCAAAACATTAAAAAAATTGTTTGCTAAGCATTTAAGCATTAAAAGCTGTTATAGAGAGCGCTGAGTTAACTAAGACTTCTAATTAAAAATGATTTCATTTCTTTTTAAGTGAGTAAGAATTTAATCAAGATTATTTATATAATCACAAATTATATGGGGCTTTTAATTTCTTATTTTTCCTTATAAGCTCATTTAAATGGTGATAACTTACTGAGAGCATACTAATATTCCTATTTTCTTAGTGGTTGACTTATACTTAAAATTATTAATGAGAATTTCATATTATATGAGTAGAGGATAATAATATACTTTCCAAATAAACAACGTGAATAATTTATTTTTAAATTCTAGATATTATGAGCTTGTAAGTAGTAAATGTATATCTAATAGATGAAAAATTATTAACATATTATTTACTAGAGGCCTGATGCACGAAGATTCATGCAAGAATAAGCATTCCTTCCCCTGGCTGCTGGCACCAGCTTCCCTCTGGCACCCGGGATCCAGGCCTTGGCTCTGGTCTCCACCTTCCACCTTTGCTCAGGGCCGGAGCCACCTTCTGCCTTTGCTCTGGCCTGGCCACTGCCATCTTTGTCGTGTCAGTTTGCATAGCATAGTCCCTCCTTATTGGCTGTGGGTGCCACCATCTTTGTCACGAAGTGATGGTCAATTTGCATATTCTGTCTGTATTAGCTAAGATAATTATGATATTCCATAGAGATTGGTGACCTTTTTGGTATCTGAGTATTTAATCAATACTTTTAACATTTCTCTAATAAAGAGTTAACAGAAAAAAGACAACCAAAAACTGTAGAAAGAAAACCAAGGGAGTTGGTGATGTGGAGGTACAAACGATGTATTGGGAAGAGCCTTGACTTAAGTCAAAAGATCGGTTTCCAGTTCTGGATTTGGAAACCTTAGTTAATTCATGGCTGATGATCTCTAAGGTTTCTTTCAGCTCCCAAATTCTGTGATTTTTCTGAAATGTACCAGAGATTAGAGCCCTCTAGCTACTTTTATCTGGTGGTCTTGTTCATTCCACATTCTTACTGCACAATAACCTTCTTTAAAAAATCTAATTAAAAATAATTGATGAAATGTTATTATCTATCATGGTTGAATTTATTGGAGAGGTGGGTTCTTGGGAAGAATGGAAAGATCAGATGAAATGTGACAAACTAGAAGCAGGAGTGAGATGATTAAAACGCTGAGCCATTGAGATGGTGGATCAAGTAGATATAAGAAAATAATAGTAACTAATTTTGTTAGTTGAGCAAGAAAACGTTATAAGAGTAATCAACAAAGGAATTCTAGACCAGCTGCTACTATATTTCCAGTTGTCTTATCCCTTCTTATTGTGACTGAATGCTATAAATGCTAGCATTTACTTTCTCTCTAATGAGACAATGGGGAATTTAAAGCTGCTTCCCCAAACCTGGATTTCAGCAAATAGTTTGCTTCTATCAGAGAGAGAAATGTGTGAATCCCAAGTAAACATAGCTATAATTACAACAGAGAAAAAAGCCTGGAACTTGGGTTAGAATACTTTGGGTTGAGTTCTAGTTTGGTATGCTGCCAGTGTTTATTTTTTCTTTCTGTGTGTGTGTGTGTGTGTGTGTGTGTGTGACTGTGTGTTTTATGAAACTATATGAAAAATTACTTATCTGACATTCAAAAGCATCATTTGTAAAATGTGAACAATTTTAACTGCTTTACATGATAATTTATATAAATTTGCTTTGTTATCTAAAGAACGTTATGTGTACACTAGAGGCCTGGTGCATGACATTCGTGCACTGGCGGGGGGGGGGGAGGCCTCAGCCCCGCCTGCACCTTTTAGCAGTCCAGTGTCGCTCAGGGGTGGAGTGGGCCTAGGCCACAGTCAGACATCCTTAGCACTGCTGTGGTGGTGGGAGAGGCTCCTGCCACCATGGCTGTGCTCACCAGCTGTCAGCCCAGCTTGTGGCTGAGCGGGGCTCCCTGTGTGGGAGAGTACTGACCACCAGGTGGCAGCTCCTGCTTTGAGAGTCTGACCCTGGTGGTCAGTGCACATCATAGTTTTTGCGCCATTTGGTTGATTTGCATATTACCCTTTTATTAAATAGGACTAGAGGCCCGGTGCACAAAAATTTGTGCACTCAGGGTGAGAGGCGGTCCCTCAGCCCGGCCTGTGCCCTCTTGCAGTCTGGGACCCCTCGGGAGATAACGACCTGCTAGCTTAGGCCTGCTCCTGGGTGGCAGAGGGCAGGCCAAATCCCTAGGTGCAGCCCCAGGTCGGGCTCAGAGCAGGGCTGATTGAGGATTTGGGGCGCCACTCCCTGTCATGCAGAGAGCAGGGCGGATCGGGAGGTTGTGATGCCACCCCCAGTCATGCTCAGGGTAGGGCCGATTGGGGGGTTGGGGCACTGTCCCCTGTCACAATCAAGGCAGGATCAATGGCTAGGTTGCGGCTCCACCCCCTGTCACACACAGAAAAGAGCCAATCAGCGAGGTTGGGGCTCCATACCCTGTCATGCACAGAGCAGGGCCCATCAGGGGGTTGGGGAGCTCCCCCCTGTCACGCACAGAGCAGGGCCGATCAGGGGGTTGAGGAGCTACCCCCTGTCACACACAGAGCAGGGCAGATCAGGGGGTTAAGGCGCCGCACCCTGTCACACTCAGGGCAGGGCCGATGGGGAGGTTATGGATCTACCCGTCACACACAGAACAGGGCCCGTGGGGGGCGGTTGGAGTGCCGCCCTCTATCACCCACAGAGCAGGGCCAATCAGGTGGTAGGGGTGCCACCACTGTCACACTCAGGGCAGGGCTGATGGGGAGGTTATGGCTCTACCCCGTCACACACAGAGCCGGGCCCGTGGGGGTTGAGGGTTTGGGGCGCCACACCCTGTCACACACAGAGCCATAGGGCGATCAGGGGGTGGGGGAGCTCCCCCCTATCAGGCACAGAGCAGGGCTGATCAGGGGTTTGGGGCGCCTTCCCCTGTCACAAACAGAGCAGGGCGGATAGGGAGGTTGTGGCCCCGCCCCCTGTCACACACAGAGCCGCAGGGCGATCAGGGGGTTTGGGCGCTGCCCCCTGTCATGCTGATCCCAGTGCCAGGAGGCCTCGCGGCTCCGCTGATCCCGGTGCTGGGAGGCATATTACCCTTTTACTATATAGGATAGAGGCCTGGTGCATGGGTGGGGCCTGGCTGGTTTGCCCTGAAGGTTGTCCTGGATCAGGGTGGGGGTCCCCACTGGGGTGCCTGGCCAGTCTGGGTGAGTGGCTGAGGGCTGTTTTCAGGCTGGTGGGTGACTGAAGCTCCCATTCGCTCCTTTTTTTCCTTTTTTTTCTTTTTTAATTCTGGGCCAGCTTCAGCTCTGAGGTTTGGCTCCAGCTCTTAGGCCTCCGCTGTTGAAAGCAGGTATCTGGTTTGTTTGGGTTCTATAATCGAAACACTGTTTCAACTCCAGCTCTGAGATCCCGGCTAGCTGAAAGCAGGTGTCTGGGGTTTTGTTTAGCTTCTATATTTGTAACAATATTTCAAACTGCAAGCTCAGAGGCCGGCAGCAGCAGGCGGGGAACGTTGTAGTCCTCCGTCACTGAAGCAAGCAAGCCTCATGTTCGCTTCAAGCTTCCTGGCTGCCGGCCGCCATCTTGGCTGAC
This sequence comes from Myotis myotis, assembly GCF_014108235.1. NCBI lineage: Eukaryota > Metazoa > Chordata > Mammalia > Chiroptera > Vespertilionidae > Myotis > Myotis myotis. The sequence goes on from NW_023416390.1 coordinate 71,532,041, forward strand.
AGTTAATTTGCATATTGCCCTAATTAGCCAATGGGAAGGGTAGCGGATGTACAGCTAATTACCATGTTTCTCTTTTATTTGATAGGATTAGCTAGCTTTTGCTATTCATTACTTTAGCATATCTAGTATGACCACTGATGGATATAGATAAAAACTGGAGGACTTCTTTACCACTATTAATCAATTTTGTATTACCATAGAAAGAGTTTAATAATGATTGAGTTTTATCCCCACAGCCAACACTAATTAACAAAAATCAAAACAAAACTAAGACAAAACTTAATTCCTCCAGTTCTTCAATAGGTTATTATGGGACCATTACCTTCTCTGTAAAATTGTGTTCACTCATTTTCATCTCCACCTCTACTTCCTTGTAGATCATTCTATGATTCTCTTACTCATATTGTGAATTCTATTAATATCACTCAACTCACATAAGCACTGGAAGAGATTAACCAAAGAATTTATATGCATATATGTATAACCCATGAACACAAACAATAGTGTGGTGAAGGCCTGGGAGGAGGGGCAGTATGGGATGGAGGGCATAAATGAGAGAAAAAGGGGAGCATCTGTAATACTTTCAACCATAAAGATAAATTAAAAAAAAAAAGAACAGGCTGAAACCGGTTTGGCTCAGTGGATAGAGCATCGGCCTGTGGACTCAAGGGTCCCAGGTCAAGGGCATGTACCTCGATTGCAGGTACATACCCAGTACAAGATGTGCAGGAGGCAGCTGATCGATGTTTCTCTCTCATCGATGTTTCTAATTCTCTATCTCTCTCCCTTCCTCTCTGTAAAAAAATCAATGAAATATATTTAAAAAAAAAAAAAGAACGGGAACAGAATCTAATAGTTTATGAAAACAATATAGATTAATGCTTCTAGACCTTATTTTTTTTATCAAGTATAATGTAGATTTCCCACAAAAACATCAAGGTAGTATCAAATTTTTGATGTGTATGTTGTTGTATTTTTTTAGAATATTCCCAATACCTAAATGGCAGAAATGTGAAGAACATGAAGGAGAATTTATCCCAATATTTTCTATTTTGGTGGTGAAATTCTAGTCTTTGCATCTTAAATGACTTTATTTCTGTTACTATCAATTTCATCCTCTTAGTCATTTAAAAAAAGTAATTTAGCCTGAGAAGAACCTACAAATAAAGTACTATTAATTGTGCAAGAAATCAGATGCTATTGGACAAATTTATTTTTTTTTCTCACAATGATGGTGATTTTATCCTATTTCTTCCCAGAAATAATATTGAGATTTGTAGTAACTGGGAAAATGGAACTTTTATATATTGTGGCCAGTGTTGAAAGTATTTTATTTCTTTATGAGGTACATGTACAAATAGTAACAGTCAGATTGGATAATAAATCAAAGGTGATGGAGAAAGCCAAGTTGAATTTTACAATAACTCCCCTCTATTTTAGGCAAATGGTAAAATAAAAGTATCTGTTGTTTTATTGTATTTAAGCTTTTATTTTGAAATGATTTGACCCTGAACATTGCAATATTAATAGAGAGTTCTTGTGAACTATTCACCCTCTTTCTCCTAGTGACAACATCTTACATGACCATAGTAAATTATTAAAATCAGGAAATTTATATTGGTGCAATACTATTAACTTAACTACAGACCTTATTCAGATTTCACATGTACACTTTTTGGTGTATAGTTCTTTGGAATTTTATGTGTACATTAGTGACCCAGTGCTTGGATTCGTGCACATTGAAAATAAATTAATTTAAAGGTGGCTAGTGGGGTGGGACTGGGTGAGAAGGGCCAGACATGCCCTGGAGACAATCTCCTGTGGTCCCTCCCCAGTGTCTGTGGAGTGAACGGAGTCCCTTTGACAGGTAGGGTCCCTTGGCCTGGCATGCAGGGATCGGGCCAAAACCAGCTCTCCAACATCCCCTGGGGGGGCCCAGAGTACAAGAGGGCACTCTGAAAAGCTGCTGTCATACAGTGTGTGGAACACAAACGCAAGTGTGCAGTAAACCAGATTTGGGGCCAACAGTGCCCCAGCAACAACATAACCCATGGCCAAAGGTGGAATCGCCCAGCTCTGCGAGGAATTGAGAACCCTCCTCTGGTTTTGGGATGCATCACCTGAGAATCTCCCCTCCTGCGTTGAGTGTCTGCCCCCTGGTGGTCAGTGAACATCATAGCAACCGTTTGGATGGTCAGACACTTAGCATATTAGCCTTTTATATATAGAGATATTTAATGTAACTATCTCCAAAATCAGGATATGGAACATGTTCATCACCAGAGGAAAACTCTCTTATTTTTTTTCTCCCTTTTAGAGTCACGTTCTACCCCAAGCACTAATGCCTGAAACTGCTGATGTGTTATCTCCATAGTTGGTTACTTTAAAATGTTAACCAAATGAAAGATTATACAATTATAATCTTTGAGAATGGCTTTTTTCTCTCAGCATATTCCCTTGAGATCCATTTATTTTGTTGTATATATCCAGTGGTGCATTTTTTTTTCTATTGTTGAATAGTAGTCCATTGAAGGGATGTACCACATTTTATTTACCCATTTACACATAGAAGGACCTTTAGGTTATTTACAGTTGGGGCTATTCCAGATAGTGTATAGTTGTTTGTTTGTTTGTTGTTTTTTTCCTATGATAAGTATGAAGGATTGCAATTGCTGCGTAAATTACATGATAAATTCATGCCAAACTCTTTTTAAGAGAGGAGTCTGTACAATTTTACTAGCAATAAGAGATCCAGTTGCTCAACATCCATTCTAGCACTTGGTATTGTCTGTAATTTTCATTTTAACAATTCTAATAGGCCTATAGTAAAATTTTATCATAGCTTTAATTTGTATTTCTCTAATGCAACGTTTCTCAACCTGTGGGTTGCGACCCCTTTGGCGGTCGAACGACCCTTTCACAGGGGTCGCCTAAGACCATTCTGCATATCAGATATTTATTTATTTATTTATTTATTTATTTATTTATTTATTTATTTATTCTTTATTGCTTAAAGTATTACAAAGGGTATTACATATGTGTCCTTTTTTTTTTTCTTCCCGCCCTTGACAATCCACTGGCCTCCCCTACCCCTCAGTGTCTTATGTCCATTGGTTATGCTTATATGCATGCATACAGTACTTCGGTTGATCTCTTACCCCCCTCTCTCCTGCCCCCCAACCCTCCCCGGCCTTCCCACTGCAGTTTGACAATCTGTTTGAGGCAGCTCTGCCTCTGTACCTATTATTGTTCAAAAGTTTATAATGGTCTCTATTATCCATGAATGAGTGAGATCATGTGGTATTTTTCCTTCATTGACTGGCTTATTTCACTTAGCATAATGCTCTCCAATTCCATCCATGCCGTTGCAAATGGTAAGAGTTCCTTCTTTTTTACAGCAGCATAGTATTCCATCGTGTAGATGTACCACAGTTTTCTAATCCATTCATCTACTGATGGGCACTTAGGCTGTTTCCAGATCTTAGCTATGGTGAATTGTGCTGCTATGAACATATGGGTGCATACATCCTGTCTGATTGGTGTTTCTGGTTTCTTGGGATATATTCCTAGAAGTGGGATCTCAGGGTCCAATGGGAGTTCCATTTTTAGTTTTTTGAGGAAACTCCATACTGTCTTCCATAGTGGCTGCACCAGTACTGCATATCAGATATTTATATTATGATTCATAACAGTAGCAACATTACAGTTATGAAGTAGCAACGAAAATAATTTTATGCTTGGGTCACAACATGAGGAACTGTGTTTAAAGGGCCAGAAGGTTGAGAACGACTGCTCTAATGGCTAATGATGTTGAACATCTTTCATTTGTTTATATTACAGTCTTTTTAAATTTAATTCTATTGGCTTTGTTTTAGCAAAATGCAAATTTTTGACTCTAAACAATAGGTCTTCTTTTGCCCAAATTATTGACTTCTTGTCATTTTAGAGTCTGCATTTAATTTTGTCTTTGTATTAGAAACTTATGCTTTTCAAGCATTTGTGTTGCCACAAAATATTGGGCTAACACTTTTTACATGGTTGCCTTTTGATGTCACCACTTTTGCTTTGCTACTCCAAGATCTATGTCCTTTAAATGCTGTCCTGATTTAGATTTGTTGAGGTAAGAAACTTCCAAGCCTGTAGAAAAAATTTGAGTTGATTTGACTCCAATAAATTTAATTTAAAAAGGAGTTTATTTGAACTAAACTGATGCCTAGGAGCAAGATCTCAAATGCTCCCCTGGGGAATAAGTTTTGCAGTTTCTTTTATGCATCTGAAATTAAGAAGCAGTCATAAGGTAGATTACATGAAGGTGGGGGAACACAACGCAGGGATTCGATTACAGGATAGTTAATAAGATCGTGTGCTCTGTTGAAGAGGGTTACTGGCTTATTTTAAAGGTATATTGACCTAGATGTATAGAAATAATGGATTGAGCTTTCTTAAGGTAAAAATAAACCTTTCTCTAAAGAAGTTAAGTGGCTGGGCATAACTACCCACAATGACCTGCCCCATTAGGAATTTATGATTGGATTACCCTGTGAGGTTACTTCTCATATAACCTTTCCTCTTTTTATCCCACAGATTGGATTAGCAGCAATTTATGGTCTATACTGTTTAACTAAATTATTTTTTTCCCAATCCTATTTTCATATTGTCTAATAAAAATGTAAAAGTATGTTAGAGGTTTTCAATACAGGGAAAGAACAAGGCTAACATTAGTTTACTAACGTGGGACTATGTTAACATTTTAGGAATATATTGTTTTAAGGCAATAGGAGATAAGCCAGAAGGAGTTAAATAGTTAGATACTTTCTGTAGACTGGAGATGACTTTATACATTCACTTTCTCATTTATTCATGTCCTTATGTATCCAATCATCCTGCAAATATTGATTAAGTTCTAACTGGGTTGCAAGGCAGTATGAAGAATACCAATATTTAGGATCATTTTATACCTCAAGAATCTTACAAGGAACACAGGGTGAAACTGGCTATAAGAAATAATGTAAAAAAGCAACCCAAGCCACTATGGACCATATGTAAAGATTCCAGATGATGCTACTAAATGGCTTATACTTCACCAGTTTAGGCATTGGGTTTGTTTTTTTTTTATTGTAAATGAAGTACATCGACTCAAAATTTTCTATATTCACTTTTACCTGCAATATTTTGAGACTGGCAAGCAAAGGAATATTCTTATAGTTGGAGTCAGAAGGGTTCCGACTGTGCACAAAGGTGTAAAAGGTAACGTATGCTATAGTGACTGAGCACTACATCTAAGGAAAAGAAAGAGATATCTCTTAAACCATGACATTGGACTACCTTTGTATGTACTTAAAAGAAGCTTATAATAAGTGATTTCTTGCTCTCTCAAGATGGACCATGGAGAGAACACAATTGAAAGAGTAAGGTGAGCACAGATTCATGAGAGAACTGGTTAGCCCCAGTAATGCTTCTTTTGTTGCAAGCTTTCTCTGTTTCACTAATTTGTCTATAAAAAGCAGATTTTATCTTTTTGATGTACTTAAAAAGTGAGACAATGATAGGATTATAGCTATATTGAGTACCTGCTTTATAGTGTAATTTATAGATTTTGCTTTCTATTTTGTGGTTTGAGTTCAGGAGATCCTTGACATTGTATTATACAAAGCTGTATTGAAATTTCCAGAATTATTTCGGAGAGGAAAAAATATCCCAATGTGCGTCATGAGCAGGAAAAAGACACATGTAGGGAAAACGTAGGTTTAATTTCACAAGTTAAAAAGAGGAAAAAAAAAGTATTGATGTGATTAATGAGGTTTCAGTCATTGAATGATTGTATTCAACTGCAGTTATTTCTCTATTCAGTGAGAAAATAAGCATATCCTACATTTCACACATTGACAGAGTAGGTGAAAAATAGAATACAGTAAAATATACTTTAGTAGTTAGCAAAGTGATTAGCTAGTTATGAGAACTGGTGTATTTGCAGATTAAAGTAAGTGAAACACATGCACATATTTAAAAATATGTTATGTGCAATCTTCAAAAACTAATGTGTTTACCCATGTTTAACCTATGACAATAAGACGTACATCAATGAGTGCTTTAAAGATAAAATAATTTAATGATCTTTGTCAGCTTATTCTTATGTTCCTAGAATGAAGTCCTTACATAAATTATTAACTATTTTTCCCCCCAATAGAATTAAACAAATGACACCTAGTTGATTTGGTAGTAACCTTCTTTCCAGTAATATTTCTGTGTAGTTAATGGGAGGAATATGCTTAAGTGAGATTTGTCAGCTCCTCATGACAAAGATCCTTTCATGATAGGTTATCCTATATAATAAAAGCATAATATGCTAATCAACCAAACAGTGGAACGACCTATCGGTGGGGGGTGTGGCTGGTGAGCAGGCGATACCAGGCCAGACAAGGCTCATATCAGTGGGCAGAGGGAGGGGATGGTGACCAGGAGGTGGTGGCGACCAGCAGCAGCAGACGGGGGAGGCTGGGGCCGGCCGCTCGCCGGCTGGCGCTGTCTCCAGATCACCCACCGGTAGCCTCCCACAGAGGGAGGCCAGACTGCAGCTTATGCCAGTACCCCACAGGGAGGGGGCCTAAGCCATCAGTCGGACATCCCCTGAATGCTCCTGGACTGCAAGAGGGCACAGGCTGGGCTGAGGGACCCCCCAACCCCTGCCGAATTTTCGTGCACCGGCCTCTAGTTACTATATGTTTGTGGAAATGTGGGAAAACCTATTTCCACATGTTTGCATATATCATTAATTTTTATATTATACAAAAATAATAGAAAGATGATTAAAGACCAAAGTTCTGATTCTGACTCTGTAGCTATTATCAAACTCACATTGGTTTAATAGTTCTCCTTTCTGTCACCAAATTTTTGTAGTTCTACAGAAGAAGGCAAAACCATTGCCTTCTCTAAAGTGGTTTTTAGCTTTAATATCCTTTTTCCTATGTATAATATGTAAATATTATAGAAAATTTATGAAACAACTCTATACATAGAAAAGTAATAATTTTATTACCCAGAATAAACTGTTAATATATTTCTATCACATGCATTTATATTCATTCATTTACAAATTCTCATGAACTTTTATACTCATGTTTTATAAATTTAAATAGCATTTTAAAATTGATGTCATATTTTATATCTATAAAATATTTTTTATATGTTGCACATTTTTATATCTATATACTTTTATAAACATAAAGGCAAATGATAGATAATACAAAACATGTTTGTTTTTATTTTTATTGACTATACACTATAATACTCAGTCCAGTGGAATGCAAAAATATGACTATCTTTCTATTTATTAAACATGCATGGAGGGTGGATGAAGTTGGGAATGATAACAAGGTTCCACTGGGCAGAAAAAAATGGTGTCCATTTAAGTATTCCGTGCCTTTCCCCAACCCAAAATGATAACTAATATTGAGATTTTTCTAGCATACATTTATTCACTGTGACTCTATTTTAAGATTTACATTTACTTTAACTACCTTGTTTTCACACTTTGATTTTTTAAACAGAAAGTAAAGAATCCTCAAAATGACTGAATTGTATATCTACTGGTAGGTTTCCCATGCTAACTCTTGCTTTTGCATTTCTCCTTGAGAATTCTTCCTTTCGGCATGTAATATGGCACTTACTTCCTCCTACTTCCTGCCCAGAGTTGTAGTCTGTGAATTGATTTTGGAGGGATGTAGTGACGGAGGAGAGAAGGGTCAGCACCCGAGTTCTTCAAGGTCCAGCTCCCATACCCTGAAAAGCCAACTGCTTACTTTTTTGTTGGTCTAACCATGGATTTCCAAGCCAGGTCACAAAATAGAGATGGAGAAACAAAACCTGTTTCATTTTCTTTCTTGTCAGTGGTTTATTTTAGTTTTGGTCAAACTATATAGGTTGGTCGTTAATCATGTTTCTCATTCCAGTTTTATCAGCCATATGGTAATTTTAGATTTCTCCTGAATTCTACAAAAAGTAGTTGAGTGTTTGAGTGACTGATGGTAATTCAATTGGAGTTCTTTTATGTTAATGTAAGAACTATGCAAGGAAGTAGAGATTTGAGTCAAGAACCACTCTCCTGACATCATTCTAAACCAGTCTAACATCAACTTCTGTTCATTTTACAAGTTCAATTTTAAATAATATATTGTTTTATATAATATGAATATTTAACTATTATTGTTAAAGAAATTGAGTCATTTTTACATGGAAAATGCTACTCAATGCACTAGTAACTTTAACTTATTAAAATTCCAGGATTTACTTTAGTGAAATTCTAACAGCAATGTAGTGTATGGTTTTAATATACAGGAGTGGGCAAAAGTAGGTTTACAGTTCTTATGTAAAATAATACAATAATTAATAATTAATAATACATTCCTGGCCAATATGGCTCAGTTGGTTGGGTGTCATCCTGTGCATGGAAGGGTTGCCAGTTCGCTTCCCAGTCAGGGGACATGCTTGGGTTGCAGGCTCCACCCCCAGTGCAGGAAGCAGCTGGTCAATGTTGCTCTCACTTTGCTATCTATCTAATCTTTCATCCGCTCTCTCTCTAAAAATCAATTTAAAAATCAAAAATAAATAAATAATAATACAAGCATAAACTTGTGCTTTTCATGCTCACAACTGTAAACCTACTCTCACCAACCCCTATGTAAGTTTAAACTCAGTAACACAACTGTTCTTATAGCTGAAAAATGTAATATGTCCTCAGGAATTCAAAAGCTGCAAGTCCTCCGTATATGAAAATCCAAAAGTACTAAAGGTTGTATATTTTTCAAAATGTAGAGAAGCATACTCCCCTTGTCTCATACCTCGCTAAAATAATATATTTCTGAGACAGTTATTTTGAGTCTCAAATAAGAAACTATAGGTAAATGCAAAAGCAATGTAAAAATTAAAGCATTTTTAATAGTAACTACTATATATCTAATGTCGATGTTTTCCAAAGAAGGGCATCATTAAGTAGATATTTGCTTATCAGGGATTTCCTCCTCTTACCCCTCACACAAAGTTTGTCTTTAATTAGAGGCAAAAAGTAATTGCATTTCTATTCTAGAAAGTAATCCAATTTTATTATTCCCTATATATGGAAAAGATTTTCAATGAATTTTATTATTCTGCGCATTGTTATATTCTCTAGGAATACTCTATAACCTACCTTTTGCTGATTTATTTGTACTTCTATAAGCAGAGGATTGTACATACCATCTATTGTAATTGGGTATAATTTAATTCTGAGTACTTAGAAAAGATATTTCCCTAGGCTATACTGCTACTGTCCTTGATTATTTGGAAGGAAAAAAAAAATAGATAGGGAAACTAGTTAGAAGGCAACTGAGATAACATAAAGACAATGTTGTATAATCCTAAACTGAAACAATAGCAGTGGGCATAAACTATTGAAAGTGATTTTTAGAGACTGAGGCATTGTAAGAGATAAGTAGTAGTGAAATTTAAATTAAGCATGATTCTGGCTTGGATTTTCAAATAGTAATGTCACTATGAGATAGGGAATAAAGAGAAAGAGCATATTGGGTGGGAAAGACATTAAGTTTAGTTGTGGGCTAATAAACTTTGATGTTGAACCTCTACGTGCAAAATTAAAACAGAAATACTCCGAGATACTTTATAATGTTCCAGAATTACAGGTAAATATGGAAGCGGTAGCTCCAATAATACGAGAGCTCACAAAATAAGCTTTTGAAATTATGTGAAAATAAATTGGCCATTATGCTGCCTAAAGAGTAGTCTGAGAGATCTTTTATTGCTAATTGATTGGACAAAAGGAAAGATAAAGATAAAGAACTCATAAGAGGATGTAAAATTTGAAGTTTTGTGATCCATTGATTCTTATCTAAGCGAAGATATCAGTGTAAGAAAACAAGAATTTTATTTTATTTTTAGGAAAGTGTCAACAATTAAAAGGAGGAATCACTGTGGTAATTGAATGTTTCTAAACAAAAAGTAATGTAAAAAAAGAAATTAAACTCTTGGATAAGTAGAATAAGATGTGAATAATTTAATAAAAATAGTACTTAGTATTTAAATGTATGTTCCAGTGTTCAGTCATACTTAAGCATTTAAACAATTCAATAAACGATTTCTGGTTAGCCCTTGCCATTGTGGCTCAGTTGGTTGGAACATTATCCCATACACTGAAGGGTGGTGGGTGGTGGTGATGTTTAATTGCCAGTCAGGGCACATACCCAGGTTGAGGGTTCCATCCCTGTTGGAGCTCCTGCAACTGATCAAAGTATCTCTCTCACATCAATGTTTCTCTCTCTTAAAAAAAAAAAAAATTCAATGGAAAGCATATCTCGTATGAGGATTTTTTTTTTAAAAAAAGGACTGCCCTAATGGGTTTGGCTCAGTGGATAGAGCGTCGGCCTGTGGACTGAGGGGTCCCAGGTTTGATTCCGGTCAAGGGCATGTACCTTGGTTGTGGGCACATCCCCAGTGGGAGGTGTGCAGGAGGCAGCTGATTGATATTTCCCTCTCATCAATGTTTCTCTCTATCCCTCTCCCTTCCTCTCTGTAAAAAAATCAATAAAATATATTTTTTAAAAAATAAAATAAAAATTAAAAATAGGACTTCTGGCTCAAAATGGTGGGATGTTTGCTTCTGGTTGGATTGCATGAGAAAGTCTATGGTGTGTCAGTAACAGGGTTGCAGAGAATATGTTAAGTGTTATTATTATTTTAATATAGTTTCTTTAGTCTTATTCAACTGAGCTAAACAACTGAACAAGAGAGAAAACAATTCACCGGGAGTTTGTGTGCCTACATACCATAGGTGATATGGCAGACTTGTCCCTTCATTTTCATTCCTGTTTCTGTATCCTAATTGTATTTATTTCTACATTTTCTGTTTTGTTTGTCTGTTTCCTCATAGAAGAAGACTGGTTAGTAAATAACAGTAGTTAATCAATAAAAGGAATGGCAAATATCTCCATTCCTTGATTATATTCTTCTTTTTGAAAAAGTTTTCAATACTTTTTACTTCCTTTTGCCTCTTATCCTGCCTTCTTCTATATAGTGAGTGCACCAGAAAGCTTGATTTCTTTATTCACAAATAATCTTAAATCCTAGGACTAAGCCTATCCAAATATGATCTTGAAACTATTTTCTGATTTCTCAAGGTGCTCAAAATATATCCAATTTTACTCATTAATAAAAAATTAAAGTAAGTTACTCAGCTATATGAAGAATAGAAAGCTATAAAAAAGACTGTAGATATCTGCTTTCTAAAACATTATTTTCTGGTAGAAAACACAAAATATGCAAACAAATTACTGAAATGTTTGGCAGTATAAAATAAATGGAAAAATGGACAAATTTAAAGATGGTTTTATGTATTCTTTGCTACTATTTAAATCATAGTTTTGTGATGATATTTAAGGTTGTCTTTGAAGAAAGGGAGGATTCTATATCATCATTGTCTATTTTGGAACAGAAGCCTTTAGCTATTGGAGTAAAAATTAGAAAAGTCCTATGTGATCCTAGACACACCTTACCTATCTACCAGAAGCTTAGGTTCTAGAAAGAAAATATTAAATTCTAGTATGACAAGGACAACACAAAAATAATCATTATTAATAACCATTTGAAAACTGTGTGTATGTGTCTATGCATGTCTGTATGTGTATGCACACAGACATGTACTTTGTCCATACATAATAATTCCACTTGTTCATTCATTAAAGAAGTGAATTGTGACGATGAGAGATTTGAGAGTGAAACTGTTGGAGTAGTTTCGATTCAGGGCAAAACCTGACTGGCACAATGCAACTTATAGCTTTGCCCTGGGGTGAAACTCATAAAACCTCCGCCTGGCTCATTTGCAAAGTCCCTGCTGTTTATCTCTCTCTGTGAGCCAGGCTGTTTATACTGCATGGACAGTCATTGTGAGTGTGGTAATTTGTCTTTCACTCTGTTCCAATTTTCTATTTACTGGTGACGCTTATATTCCTCACTCAGAACATTCATCATTTGTTAAAGAAGGAAGTGGAGTGGTTTATTTAGAATGATTTATTCCTGAGTGATTTTTTCCTTTTTCCAAAGACATTAATTATTAGCCATTTTCAGAACTCCACAGTTACTTCAGTGTGGAGTGTAAGAAAACAAGAATTTTGAAAACCTACTCACTGTGTGCTAAACATTGTACTAGATATTTTACAAACATCCTCACTGCAATTCTGTGAGATAGCTACTCTTATCTATAATAACAAGAGGGTAATATGCTAATTAGATCAGAAATCCTTCCAGACAAAGCTGGGGCCCAGGGAAGCCAGCCTGGGTCCGGTTGCCTGTGGGCAGCCAGAGGAGGGAAGCAGCCCAGGTCCCAGGTGCCTGCTGGTGGCCAGCAGAGGGAAGCCCAGCTCCCGGGTGCCTGCTGGTGGCCAGAGGAGGGAAGCCCAGGTCCCAGGTGCCGGAGGGAAGCCAGTGCCACCAGCCAGGAGAGGGAAGGCCTACTCTTGCACAAATTTTCATGCATTGGGCCTCTAATTTGTACTATAAAAAACAAGGAAACTTGAGGCTCAAAAAGTTTGCACAGTTAATAAGTGGTATGTCTATTTGATTAACTAACCCATGTTTTTTTTTTCTTCTATATTGCTTAATAAAATAATAAAGAGAAATTATTTTAAGATGTTAGCAAAACAGATACATTATGGCCCAATTAAATCCTATCTTGCTGTGTCACATATTTGAACAGAGAAAAATTTATTCTAATCTTTCAGAGCAGAATTATATGCTGAAAAAGCCTGATAATAACAATTTATTCAGTTGTATTTTTCTTATATATTTGTGCTAACATTAAAATGACTTCTTGCCATAGGTCTAAGGCTTAATAAGATTAGTCAGAGACAGAATTTTCTTCATGTTTGGTTTGCTTTAATGGTTGCTTGAGCAAGGGCACTAACTGGATATTTTCTGATGACAGAAGTTAGAAATGGTAACAACCTACTTGTATACAATGTGCTGAATCTAGACACCAAGCAGCAATAGATATATAACCAGGAAGGGGATCTAAAAATATTGAATGAATACTACCCCAAGACTAGAGAAGAACTAACATATATGACAATAGTATCATGTATTGTTTTTGAGTGATTGAGCCAGAGGGCTGAAAAAAGAGGCTATTGAGTGTGACCTAGGTGCTATTGTAACTCTAAAAAGTAAAGAAAGAAAACAATTGTGTCTTAGAAATATTCATTAGGCAGGTTACAAGAAAGTCATTAGATAGAATACTATACTAGATTATAACTATAATACCAGCTGATAAATTCATGGCGTGATATAAGAGGTGAAAATAGTATAATATTCATGAAAATGACCCTGTATTCCTATGATCATTAGGAAGTTATGCTTCCTTAGAGTGTTAAATATGCATGTATAACTTTGCTTTGGCCAATGAGGCAAAGGATTTTAGAGCCAATATGTGGTTTACCATAATCCCTTTTCCTGTCTTAGCAATTATGGGAGCTTGCATTGAAAGGGAGCTCCATGTTGTTAAGATTCTAAATGACTTATAATAAGCAGATTCTTGAAAGACTTCATATAGTATCATCTGGAAACAAACCATTATTTTAAGGCATTGATTTGTTTGTTACTGCAGCATAACTTTGCCTATTCTGTCTGATATACATATTGTACATTCCTTGATAGTATGAATCATACCTTATATAGCACTATATCTTGCCGGGGTCCAACCCCAGCGGGTCCAGGGGTTCCCAAAGGCATAGACGGAGTCGGCGAAGAAGGAAGGACACGGAGACAGTGTTCAGTTGATCAGCAGACTAGCCAGGATCTCCAGCCAGGATCTCCAGCCAAGTTCTGGTCTGGTTCTCCAGAGAGGTTCTGCTATTTATTGTCTTGTTACATCCGTATTTATACCAGTTGATTTTAATCCTGTCAATTTCTATTACAAAGGTTAGGGCGTTTCTTATCTCCATTCCAGGGAGTAAAGATTATGTAGCTTAAGCATGATTGTAGTTAAAGTGATTAACTACCCGCCTGGCACTTAGTTAAGGAGTTTCATCCCCTCCCTTACTTCAGGGAAAAATCCCTACCTGGGGAAACAACCTTTCTCGGAGAGGTGACCTTGGTTAAAACACACAGTGCTAAGGGGAGCAAACATATTAAGAACAGTATGCTATATATGTCAGGTCCCTTGAAACATATGCTGTGCAGATGTTTCTTTCCTGCAGCCACTGTGTCAAGCAGCAAGGATGGACCGGCTTCCGGCAATATCTCAACTACCAAAAATAGCATCCAGCATACACATTTATTGAATCAATGAATGACTTGATAGAGAGAGATAGAAACATCAATGAAAGAGAAACATCGATTGGCTGCCTTCTGCATACCTCCTACTGGGGAACAAGCCCACAACCTGGGCACGTGCCCTGACAGAAAGTTGAACCTGAGACCTTTTGGTGCAAGGATCAAGGCTCAACCACTGAGCCATACCACCCAGGCTGCCTTTTCATTTTGTTTGTGGTTTTCTTTGCTGTGTAGAATTTTGATGTAGTCCTACTTGGATATTTTTACTTTTATTGATTTTTCTCTTGAAATCAAATTCAAAAAGTATCACCAAGACTTATGCCAAGGAACCTGCTATCTATGTTTTTTCTAGGAGTTTTATGGTTTCAGGTCTTATGTTCAAGTCTTTATTAGATTTATCAAATCCATTTTGAGTTAATTTATATGTATGGTGTAAGTTATTGGTAATGTTTTAATTTTTTTTGCATGTGGCTGCCCAATTTTTCCAACACCAATTATTGAAGTGACTGTCATATCCCCATTGAATATTCTTGGCTCCTTTATTATAACTAAATTGACCAAATATGCCTTGGTTTATTTATGTGCACTCTGTTTTATTCCATTGATCTATGTGTCTTTTTATGCCAATATCTTACTGTTACAATTACTAGAAACATACAACTTACTAAAACTTATTCATGATAAAATAGAAAATTTGACTAACTTGATTACTATCAGGGAGAGTGAGTCAGTAATTAAAAACTTCTCAACAAACAAAAGTCCAGGGCTAGTCAGCTTCACTGGTAAATTCTACCAAATATTAAAGAAAAATACCAATCCTTCTCAAACTCTTCCAAAAAATAAATAAATAAATAAATAAATAAATAGAAAGAAGAAACTTAAAAAATAAAAAACATTTTACATACCCAACATTACCCTAATACTTGAAACAGACAAGACTGCCACAAAAAGAGAATATCATAGGTCAATATCCCCGATGGACAAATATGCAGAAATCTTCAACAAATATTAGCAAACCAAATTCAACAATACATTAAAAAGATCATGCACTATGATCAAATGGGATTTATTCCAAGGATGCAAGGATGGTTCTACATCCATAAATCAGTCAATGTAATATACTACATTATCAAAATGAAGGGAAAATCATATGATCATCTCTATTGATACATAAAAAAATGGACAAAATTTGACTTTCACAAAGTCAACTCTCAACAAAGCAGATATAGAAGACCACAACTCAACTTATTAAAGTTCATAAAGGATAAGTCCACAGCTAGTATCATATTCAACAGGGAAAAGCTGAAAACCTCTCTTCTAAAATCAGGTATAAGACAATGATGCCCATTCTCACCATTCTTTTTCAATTAAGTATTGGAACTCCTAACCACAGCAACTAAGAAAAAAAAAAAGACATCTAAATCAAAAAGGAAGATGTAAAATTGTCACTATTTGCAGATGACATGATATTATATATAGAAACCCCAGGAACCACCAGAAAGCTGTTAAAACTAAAAAACAAATTCACTGAAGTTTCAGGCTATAAAATAAATACAAAAAAAAAATCTGTTGCATGTCTTTATACTAATAACAAACTAACAAAAATCCCATTTGTATTTGCATCAAAAAGAATACAATACCTAGGAATAAATTTTACCAAGAATGCATTGATGGAAGAAATTAAATCGGATGATCTTCCATGCTCAAGGACTGGAAGAATTAATATTAAAATATCCGTACCTAAAATAATGTATAGAATCAATGCAATTCTTATCAGAATTCCAATATTGTTTTTCACAAGAAAAAAGAATAAAACCAGGAAACTTTTAGAATTTATATGTAACAACAAAGATCCCAATTAGCCAATCTTGAGAAAGAAGAGCAAAGCTATATTACAAAACAATCCAGACAGTTTTTAAACCTAGAGAAGGGCAAAGTTTATTAATCACCAAACAGAGTGAAGGGAACAATTTGGATTAGTAGGAATAGAAATGAACAAAAAAGCAAAACATAAATAATAAACAAAAGTGTTTCATTTTTTTTTTTTGGAAGACAGAGTTGAAATCTGCTCTTTTTTTTTTTCTTCCTGCTAAAATATTTGTAAACCCTCAACAAAAGCTAAGGGAGCAGGTCAGATAATGTTGTCTGCAATATGGTGGTTCTGTATGAGCCTAATTTCACTGAATTGAATTATTATTCAATAATTGATAATTTAATTATTTGTTCAATTCAGCAATGGACTGTTGAGCAATATCATTATGGCACCAAAAGGAGAATCCCTTAGAAGAAAAAAAGTGTTCCACTTTGAAATCATGAAGGTTGTAGGATACCTTGGGTGCTCTAGAGTTCTGCAACTTTTTAGCCAAATGGCTTCTCTTTAACTTATACAGTGTTTTAGCAGGATATCCCTAGTCTGTCTACGATTGGTTAAAGTAAACATGTAGAATTCATTAATTTTTGAGACATGGCTTTAAGGAAGTCATTATTATTTTTCAATATGTTTTTATTGAGTTCAGAGAGAGGAAGGGAGAAGGAGAAAGATATAGAAACATTGATGAGAGAGGAACATTGATCGGCTGTCTCCTGTATGCTCCCCTACTGGGGATTGAGCCAGCAAGCCAAGCATGTGCCCTGACCAGGAATCAAATTGTGACCTCCTGGTTCATAGGTCAATGCTCAACCATTAAGCCACACTGGCCAGGCAAGAAATTATTTTTGTAAGCCATCTAACTATCAAATTATAAAATGGAGATGCTTCATGACCAAAATAGATCTCTTCTAAAAGAAGTGACGCTATATATTATTTAGAGACCCCATATGGTAATCCTGGGCCAGCCACTGTTCTAATATTATAAGAAAGAATATGAGGAGAAATGGGGAGTGACTTTGACAGACTTCTCTCAGCTTTAGTTATGCCTTACAATTGCTTGTATCCTTCAGATTACTAAATCTTGACACTGGTAAGAGCTCTGACAGTTGTGAGTGTAATTTGATAACCCAGTCTTTTTTTTTTTTTTTTTTTATCTCACTCATATAATTTCCCATGCCCCATTTTTTACGAATTCCCTTAGGAAAACAGCTCAGTGCATTACTAAGCTTCTGCTCGATGCTTCATCAATGGAACTGGACAATATGACATTCTCCCACTTCACCATCACCACTCCCAGGCTTTCTAACTTCAAGTTCCTAGGGCTTACGCCATTCTTTGCAATCATTTTTTTCCAACTATTCCAATAAACCTCTCTAAATAGATGCCTTGAAGACACTGGCCCATCAATTTACCTTAATTGGTCCCTGGAAAAGTATTTGCAGGAAGAATTCAAAGAATTCTGTTTGGGGAAATATTGCACCTGAACAGCACAGATTATTTGATTATCTGATTTTTAATTCGAACTCCTCTTTCATATTGGAGGGTCATATTCCTCCTTTTTTCTTTGGGGTTCCTCTATATCCTTCTCTAAAGAGAGAGAATGGGTTGCAGGCCTGCTGCTAACCGTTTCTTTACAGAAGTATAGCATTTTCATCTTTCCTCGGGAACATCAGTAGCAGTATCTTGGGCAGGGATTTATAACTCTCAAGGAGGACTTATGTAGCCTCAATGGCTCAAGGCTGTGACTATGAGGAGATGTAGAATAGAAATCTAAGAGAAAGCTGCTCATGCTATTAGATTTTTTTTGCACTTTATCAACACCTTCCATCTGAATTTTAAAAAGCTATGCCCAGTCGGTATGGCTCAGAGGTTGAGTGTCGACCTATGAACCAGGTCACGGTTCGATTCCCAGTCAAGGCATATGCCTGGGTTTCGGGCTCGGTCCCCAGTGTGGGGCATGCAGGAGACAGCCAATCAATGATTCTCTCTTATCATTGATGTTTTCATTTCTCTCTCCCTCACTCTTCCTCTCTAAAATGATTAAAATATGTATTTTTTTAAAAGCTATTGATTGGACTGAAATCCTGCTTTATGTAGGTAGATTCAAAGGCTAGCATGGTAGAAAATGGTAATTATGACTATTAATATAATCTTAGTGCTAACTGGCTGACTGACAAAGTAATTTTAGATTTCATAAGTAATCATGGTTTCTCAAGCCATATGAGTCAGAAAAAGGAAAACTAGTAGGATGAATATTATAGATTGATACTAATAACAAAATACTTGTAATTCTGACACCTAACTATAAAAATGCTAATGCCAAGCAAATTATGGTTCTATTAAAAATTCATTCCATCTCTCATGATTTCTTTACTTCAAACATTAAATATTCTGCCTGATCTCCATCTTTTACAATTGCTTCTATGAGAGAAACTCTACTTCTCTGTTTAGTACCCTTTTATAGTCATTTCTAGTCATTTATAATTGTTCCACTGAGAACTTCTACTACTGGAACCTAAGATAAATGTATTTCATTAATAGGGACATTCTTCCCATTATTGGCATTATCATTACATCTCAGGGTCCTGAATACCAGACCAGACTTGACTTTTTTTGTTGTTGTTAATCCTCACTAGAGGATATTTCATCTTTTTAGAGAGAGTGGAAGGGAGGGGGAGAGACGGAGAGATAGAAGCATCAAAATGAGGAGACACATCAATTGGTTGCCTCCCTCCTGCATACTGACTGGAGGCTGGGGACCTGGGGATCGAGCCTGCATCCAAGTATGTGCCCTTGACCAGAATCGAGCTCACAACCCTTCAGTCCGGAGGCTGAGTCAAACGGGCTAGGGCCAGATCAGACTTTTTAAATATGATACATTCTCCCCAGTACAGGAAAAGGATTGCCTTTGTCTGCCTTTCAATTTAATATCAGACGACCACAATAGAGGAAATAGGATACCTTCTCTGTAAGTGGTTTCTCTTGAGGGCAGGACTGCTTTATATCAACTAGATGTTTCACTCCTAAAAATACATTCCCTGGTTCTTCAGGGATACATCTGCATAAATTGATTGTCACATTTCTATATATTTACCCACATGGATACTTTGGATTTTCTCAAATCATTTATGGTTACTAAAAATGTCACGCTTAGGCACTTTAGACATAAAGATCGGTATGTATCTGAATTCAATAGACTTCATTGGGACACTAGATTATAACCCTAGTACAAAAGGCAATTACTGACCTTGAGTATATCTGTGAAGCCACAAGGCCCAATTCATAACCGTTACTAGACCTGAAATGCTGCATGAATAGACACTACTGGGAAAACAACTATTTCATAACAATAACTCCGTAGGACCATTTGACATTGTCTGGCATAGCAAGGAAAATGCCCCTTCGATAAGCAGCCTAAAAAAGTGTGCCTTAACTCAGAATCTCAGTAAAATGTATTTGCAAATATGGATAGACATGGCAATTGATTTTTTAAATTAAATGGAAAACACTGAGGTAGAAATCTCTGAAGTCACACTGAAATTAGCAAGCGTGCCTAACATTAAGTTCCTGGGATGTTTTATTTCTAACAAAACGCATTGTCTGAACATTACTACGTGTTTACTTCTGAATGAATCTTTGTATGTAAAACTGTGGAATGGAAGGTAAACAAAATATTTAGGGCAAGTGTTCCTATTGCTTCTACTCTCCAACTGAAAGTGAGTAAAGCGACTATTTCTATCCTTCTGGTTGACATCTTGTCTCAGTCAGGGTCCTCTCTGAAACCTCAAGTGGCTCTAGCATTTAATAAAGAAACTGCTTTCAAAGCTGTGAAAAAATAAATAAATAAAGGAGCCAATAAAGGACTCTAAGACACTTAAGATGTGAGAAATAGCAGGAAGCCATTATCACCCCTAAGCCTAGCTGGCAAGAAGAGGAAGTGGGTCTGGGAGAGCCCAATGAGCCATGGAGCCTCGTGGGAGGAGCTGCCTGAAAGGAACCGAAAGCCTGCAGGAACTCAGCCTCCACTAGAAAGTGCAGCCAAGCAGAAAAGGAGCCAGGAAGATAAGGCACAAAAGCCCTCTGTCCTCTCATCTCCCACTAGTGACTCACTGGCTGAATTCAATCAGAAGCTGGTTAGGAGGGGACTCGGGTTTGCGGTCTATAGGGATCAGCTTCCTCAGGCAGAAAGAACAGAGTAGAAAGCAGCGGTGGGAGTAGAGGCCAGCAAATGGAGAAAAACTAGCGCAGCTCTTTTTCCTTTAGTGTTGTTGTTCTCAATACTTCAAGCAAATGGCAGTAATTCTAGTACCTTTAACATACAGAACAGGCAGGATATGGAAGTATAGCTAAAACACTGTTTATGGGAGAAGTATCTTCTATGCTATCACTATCATATCACTGTCAAGAGAATGGAAGACCGCATAGATAAATCACAAATATACACACTCGTACATAATCATATATGGCTGTATGCTTGTATCCTTTTGTTATGGCTAGTTATCATTTATCCTTCAAGACAAGATTTCTTTCCCAGGTACTTAATCACCTTCTCTATGCATTTGTGAAGTAAGAAATACCCTCTATGAAGTATTCTCTG
The DNA here is from genome assembly GCF_014108235.1 of Myotis myotis. Classification (NCBI taxonomy): domain Eukaryota; kingdom Metazoa; phylum Chordata; class Mammalia; order Chiroptera; family Vespertilionidae; genus Myotis; species Myotis myotis. Next base: position 71,552,818 of record NW_023416390.1, read on the forward strand.
CAATAGGTTTTTTACTAATTTCACTTAATGCTGTATTTTGAAATTTTTGTGAGGAAAATGGAAAAATGCCATTTGACTTTTGTAAATAATAAAACTGTTATTGGAGAAAACTATGCCTTCTCTCCCTGATTGCTGCTGGGGGTGGAGTCCTGGCAGTAGCCTGGGAAAAGGAATTTTCAGAGGCTTGCATGATAGGATGCCATGTAGTAGAAAACATTATTTTCATGGAATTACACCCCTAGGTTTCCAAAGTCCCCTTTCCCTCAGTCCAGCCATGTAAGCAGTGAAGCTGGGGTTTTGGGAGGCTGCACTCAGAGCCAGTGTCCAGAGTTTTCTTCCATATTTGAGCAGAGTCCAGTGCAGCATCAGGCCAGCTGCAGTCCATTAGTCCATTGTGTGTGGGGGTGTCTGCAAGGCCGTGGGTCACACAGGAGAATGCCAGGAAGCCAAGCGTGAGCCGTGAGTCAAGCGTGCCAAGAGGAACCAAGAGCATAAGGAAGCAATCTGCTCTGTTTAGGGGCTTACGTATCTCAAATTTTCATGTGCTTGCAGTGGCTATGACCATTGTACCAACCATCTCTCTCCTCAGGTGTGATTGACAGGTGAGTATCGTTCCCATGTCATCCCAGTGTTACTGGGCATGCATCTCCTTCCCCTTCGTTGGCTCCCTCCCCCAGTGTTTTGTAAGGAATATGGCTGTAATGTCTGACCTTCCCTTTGCTCCTTTTCTATTACTAATAACTAGCTAATTACAACAGTATCAAAACCTGTAGCATTGGTTTACACTAAAATTTGTTTATTCAGTTATTCCAAATTAATGTGCTTTCATTGTATTTAAGACAAACAGATTTCCCCCCAAGCATAGCAAATACAAAAAAGAAATATGAAATAATAAGAATGGAAAGAAAATCTTATGAAGGCCCTTGAGGCAGAGAATGAATCAATCAAAGGAATACAGGGATGGGCAAAAGTAGGCTGGCAGTTGTAGTACAAATAAATAATACAATAATTAATAAATAGTAATACAAGCATAAACTCACAGCTGTAAAACTACTGTTGCCTATCCCTATCACCTTGTATAAAATAACTGAAAGGGTAGAAGGTGGTAAGAGTAAACTAGTGTGGTGAAATAGCAGTAAAACCTCATAGAACACATATTTTGTGCATCGTGGCATCCAAACACCAATACTAAAGTGAAAAAAAAAAGCACAAAAGACAAAAAACATTTAAAAAGAAAAACATTACTTTATGCTAGGTATGTTAGCAAACCAACACTGGTATATATAATCCATAGAGCTTGGAGCATAAAAAAATAGTTTACTACAACAATAGTATATACACTATAATCTAAATATCTGAGGGAAATATAGGTGTGTCATTTCTGTGAAGAGAAACTTGTGGGTGATAAATACCTTATACACAGTACAGCTTCACTTCTCAGCATATGTGGAACTCAGACTGAAGGTATGCTAAATAAAAGAAGGATCTGTTTTCAAAGAATGTGTTTATTTATTGTATCCATTTATAATAAATATTTTAATTGCTTATAGTTTTGTTTATTTTTGTTCAGGCTTTATTGACATGTAACATATTACTTTCAAGTGCAGTGTTTATAATTCTAATAGCAAAAAATTTCTGGAATAAACTAATAGAGGCTAAAGGGCATTATTGACATCACTACTTTATATAAGTCTAATGTCTGCCTTAAAACTCTAGGCACGGTGACATTCCAAAAGCAAAAGGGGAAGTTAATTTCCTAACTTTTTGGCAGTTAAAGGAAGACTTCAGTTGTATAGTGTAAATTAGGAAAGAGCATAAGTTCTCTTTGGAGTCAGAACCAATTTGTCTGTTTGCTCAGCACTCAAGTGAATTTGGTGATTATTAGTCAACAAAGAAAGCACTAATAGCTTTTGGAAATCTTAGCCCAAGAACCATTTTCCATTTACTCTGTAGTTTACTTAATCGAGAGTATGTTCATTTGTCCATTTAAGCTTTAAAATCCTACAATGAAGATGTAATTATAATTAGCATTGCTGACCTGTTACAAGACATAAGGAGCAGTCTGCCCATCAACATGCACTTTCTATTTGCTGACATTTCCCATTATAACAGATGGTGAATTTAATGATGGTGCCTTTTGGTGCTTCAAAATATTTTTGTGCCTGATGGTACTTTTATAGAGCCTGTCGTATCATAGAAGGCTGAATGGTGACTTAATAATGATCTTTCAGCATATGAAGGGTCATAAAGTTTATGCTTATGAAGTGACCAGCTGTTATTCATTCAAATAAGAAGTAGATTTTTAACTGTACCCAGAGAGATTGAACTTAGCTGTGAAGTGGAACTTTCTGATAATAATAAAAAACAAATGTATGTGATGAGAAGAATGGTGAGACATGCTATAGGATATTTTTTCTTGATGAAAAATATGTTAATTTGTATGAAATCCAAATTTTCTCTTATTTTGTGGGTGATGTTTCAATTTCCTTCCATAATTGTGAGTCTATATTTTTCATACTCCAACAATAATTGAGTTCAAATCCTAGTTCTTATTACCTGTGTGACTTTGGGTAAGTTAATAACTTAAATAATTTGAGTCTTGATGTAGTTATCTCCAAAGCTGAGGTTAGCTCTTTCATGAAAATATTTATGGATAAGTCTAAAACATTACTTACTAACTTTAAAGCAGTGTTGACTTTGGTTCTTCATTTCTTCTCCATGAAAATGATCCCGGACAGATCAAAGTGTCCTTTTACTAGGATTCCTTTTTTTTTTTTTTTTTTTTTTTACTTTGGAGTTCCAGAATAATGGAAACCTGTGCAATAGGGAGTAATATGAAATCCTCAGTCTCTCCTGTAGAGGATTATTTCCTATTCAGACACTAACTAGGAATATTTAACCTTCACAGCATGAACTAAAGAGAAGGCAAAAGACCTTGTTCTAGTTAAGACTTCTATAATTACTATCGATTCAACCCTAAACCAAGTCACTTAACTTCCCTGAGTTTTATATGCCTCCTTTGAGAAAATAAGTTAGTGAACTTGACACTCATAGATAAATTTTGATGTCACCTTTGTCGTGGGTAAACAAACCATGTAGGAAAGTGGAAGAGATATAGCTCCAAAGGTTGAGAGTAGAATTTTCTGCTGAAGTGGTTTATTCAGTCTGTGTATCCAGTGGGAAAAGGCAGTTCTGATCAATGAGAAGAGAATGAGATGGCATCAAACCTGAGAGCACTTTCTTAGAAACTATTTGCTTCACAAGTAGTATGTTCCACTCATTGCTCAAGGTACTAAGAATATGTAATATACAAGTCCAGTAAATCCCCTGTCTTCATGGAATATTAGGAAAATAAAATCAACAAATAGTCACATGAATGAACAAGATAATTTCACAGGGTGATATACGAGGAAGAAAATCAAACAGAGAGATCATGCCTATGGTAGAGGTGACTCAATGGTCTAGGAAGGCTTCTCCAAGGTCATGCACAGCACTTGCTATCTTTATACAGGGTAGGCAAAAGCAGATTAAGTTGCCCTAACCAGTTTGGCTCAGTGGATAGGACATCAGCCTGCGGACCAAAGGGTCCCAGGTTAGATTCCAGTCAAGGGCATGTACCTTGGTTGCGGGCACATCCCCAGTGGGAGGTGTTCAGGAGGCAGCTGATCAATGTTTTTCTCCCATCGATGTTTCTAACTCTCTATCCCTCTCCCTTCCTCTCTGTAAAAAATCAATAAAATATATTTTTTAAAAAAGCAGATTAAGTTACCAGCATCATTACTTAAAGATAAATTATAAATAAGAATATGAAATAACTAATATTAATAATAAGACAAATAAATAATGCAATGATGTGCTATAGAATTGTGCCTGAAACGTGTATACTTTCCTTAACCAATGTCACCCCCAAAATTCACTGAAAACATAAGTAAATAAATAAGAATATAAGAATAAACTCTGTTTCATGTACTCACAACTGTAAATCTACTTTTGCCAACTCTATATAACAGGAAGAGTTCGGCTACACAAACATAGAAGACAGGCTCAGGAATGGCTAGAAGTTAATGAATTAGACTAGCTTTACCATGTCTCTCAATCGAATTTGTGGAGTCTTCAGATCTCACATTGATAGAGATTGGGTTCATCCTGTTGTTAGGCTTTACCAGTCACTAACTAACTGCTGCTCATCCATTTCTTTATAGCTAAAAGCTGAGGGAGGGAACAGGAATATTTTGAGAGATTGATTATTTTCACTTTTTACCTCTAAAATATGACTATTAATCTCTGCCTTGCCTAGTTCATGGGGTGGCTTTAAAGAAGAAATAAGATAATAGGTGGGTAACCAGTTCATTGAAAACAATTCAGTGTGATATTATTATGAAACAATTTTATTTTTTTCTAATCACTGCTTTCAATCATGCTCTGTTTTGATGTCTACTTTCCCTGTCTCTTAATGAGAGACAGATACCATAATTTTTCTGGTCTCTTTCAGTTATTAAAATTTAATCTACTCAAGTTAAATATTCAAATCACACAATTTATGTAAAGCTCCATTGTTTTCTACTTTGGGCCTTAGCTGCAATTTTATACAACAGGACAATTTGCAGTCAACATCTTGATAATATTTGTAAAGACAACTTTTCAGACTGTTAGCACTATAAAATGTAAGGTGCAGTTATTATCATGAGTTATTTTATGCCAAAGCTTAGAGAAGAAAGAACCTATCACATTGGTAGCCAAACAGAAAGCTAAACTCTGTACAAGTTACTAAAGGAGTCAAGCATAAAACTGAAGCTAATGTTTGCAGAAAAGGTAGAATTGCTAGCATCAGTTTAATCATTACTATTTTGTATAAAAATCTAGAACAGCTGTCAACATGGCAGCTTCTCAACATTCAGAAGCCTGTAATGAGATAGCATCTAGTGAGAAAATGTCAAAAATTCTTTTATATCTCATCTGTGGAAATCAGGACAAAGCAATTATAGGAATTTGAAAGATAATTTAATTATTTTAAAAAGTAGATTTTTGTTATAATATTCCAGATTGTTGATGCTTTCTAACCAATACCTTTTAGAAAAACCAGTACTGAATTTTAGAAAACCACCATCATTTTCCATTATATTACACACTATAATATTTATAAGCCTATTTGTTGGCATATTTACTCACACATTGAAACCAGCATCTAACCAATGCATTGAACAGTAAATTATTTCATTATGAAAGAGAAAGGGATTTAAATTACCCCATTTTTTATATGCAGATTGCCGTTATCTTCTGCTCACTAAGTAAAAAGACTAAATAAATTTTCTGAAAGTCTGTCTAAAATTAAAGGTATAAAAGGTCAATTTGTTTTTGAGACAAGCTGACAAGTACATTAATTTTAAAACTATGCATACTATAATTTTTACAAATACTTTTCCTTTTCATAAAATATGATCCAAATGCCAAGTTTATTATTTAAAAGTTCATACACAGTTGTTTTGTAGTATTTATATTTTCCAAAAAGCAAGAGTGATCTTTTTAATGTTTTTTAAGACATTATTCTCTTCAGGTAACAGACAAATAATTATTCTGGAAAGGAACAGGGAATGATTTTTAGATAATCTTATTAGTAGACATGTTCAAAAATAAAAAAGCAATAAATATATTTTATAGACTAGACTTGCATATCTGTATATTTATCAAAATTTATACCTCCATTGTCCACACCTTTCTTTCCTAGTGAGTGAAAAACACTCTTTCCCTCCCTATATATTAAGAGAACATACTCAAGTTAGGTATGGATTCAAAAATTTCGTTTACATATAGATTTTTTTTAGCACTGTTGAAAACCATGTAATATTATAGCAAGGTATGGATTCAAAAATTTCGTTTACATATAGATTTTTTTAGCACTGTTGAAAACCATGTAATATTATAGCAAGGGTTGAAATTGTTTAGTTATAAGCTGACATTTGAAATATCTGGTAAGATTTTCAATAGAGTTCAACCTCAAAACTAGATATCTTTGCCCAGCTGGCATGGCTCAGTGGTTGATCATAGACCTATGAACCAGAAGGTCAGGATTCAATTCCTGGAAGGGCACATGCCCCGTTTGTGGGCTTGATCCCCCGTGTGGGATGTGCAGGAGGCAGCCAATCAATTATTCTCTCTAATCATTGATGTTTCTATCTCTTTCTCTCCCTTCCACTATGAAATCAATAAACACACGAACAAAAAAACAAACAGATGAAGGTAACGCACTTTAGAGATTATGAAGCTAAAATCAGTCCAGACTCAGAGTTTATGTCTGAACTTAGGCAAATATAACTCACAAGTATAGTATCTTTAAAATCAATGTAATCTTGGAACAGTTGGAGGAACATAGCTGTCTTCTGTCTGGATGTTGAAGGGAAGATCCGCCCCTACAGCTGTCAGGAGCCACCATGTAGAGTCTGAGAATGACGTCAATCCAGAGGAAAACTCGAGAGCGTGATGTAGAGAAAAGGAGAGTGAATCTAGGTTCTTCCCAGTAGTACAATTTGAGCGTCTCTATTCAGCTGTATAAGTAATCAGATCTAACTCTGAAATTTTGGTTAGTGAACCAATAATTTTTCTCTCCTTATTTCATCTCACATAGTTTCATTTTACCAGTTCAAATTGGGATTCTGCACTTGAAACTCAAATTTTGACATACACCCAAATTACATCTCTGCTCAATTTCAAAAAGCCCTTTTGCAGCAGTGGGTTATCTCTGGTGAGCCATTCATTTGCACAATAGTTAAGACAAAATTTCTTCTGTATTCTTGTATTTATCCTATATTCTCGCACTCTTAGGTTTCTCAGGCCTCATTTTTAAAATTAAATCTGAGAGTTAGGAATTCTGCTTAGTTTTATTAATAGTGAGTTTTCATCATCGGCCATCCAGACCAGCCGCAGGCCTAAGCATTTTATGAGATGTGAGAAGCCTCATTTACTCTACATAGACTACCATTCACTAAAAAACAGTGAGAAAAAAAAAGTGAAATGAATGCAGTTCTTTTTCTTACTTGGAAGAACTTAAAGAATAAACGGGGAAAATGCCATTAAAATCACATATCACAGATACAGAAGATTTAGTTTCAATGACCTGGTGTTGCTTCTCAAACTCCTTAGGAGCTTCCCAAGTATAATCTGAAACTGGCTCCCATATAGGAAGAACAGGGCGATAACAAAGAAAGAGCCAGGCCACCCACTTTCCTCTGAGGCCTGTCTTGGGAGACTACAAGAGGAGTAGATTGCAGCTCCCTCCCCCAATCTTAAAAGTTTTTACAGTGAGTCTCTAACTGGATTCAGTCACAGGAGTTCTGTCACATTCCCAGTAGTTAGTCTCAAAGCCACATTTCTATCTCAAGGATGTACTCTCAGAGCAGCTTCTGGGAAGGGGGAAGGCAAAAGGAAGGCCCAATCCAAGCACAGGGGAGAGAGTGAGGAGCCTCATGTTATCAGGGACCAGCTCTCAGGTCGACTGGAGGTCAAGTCTCCTGGATGACCTCCTCCAACCCCTGAGCATTTGTTATCAGTGATCAGATTCAGAGAGATATTCAAAATTGGAATGCTATCTAAGTCAAGATACAACTTATCTGGATCTATTGTCAGCACTTGCCAGGGACATAAAATCCCTGTTCTTTGTTTATGTAGGTTAATATTCAAATAGTATGTTTGTATACATCATTATGCAAATATATATACTGGTGACCTTTTGAGAATCATTTCTAGGTACTATATCTTATACTTTTGTAAAAAACAATTTAATATAAAAGATCTGTTAGAGGTGAAGTGATGTTATGACACTATCTGCCTAATAAGAGATCCCTTAGGATATTTTCCAGGTGTAGTGGTTAAAAACCTAAATTCCAAACTTGAAACTTGGGTTCACATTTCAGCATTTTTCCTTATTAGTTGTTGTTGCATGAATAATTATTCCGTGTACCATATATTTTTAAATGTTTGAGGACCAAGGCATTTAGCCCATTTTGTAACTTCAATAAATCTTTCAATATGAAGGCAGGCAGTTCCTGGAAGCCTTTATATCGTGCCTGAAAGAAGCAGCGCAGCTTCAAATCTTATGAAGGGATCAGAAATTCTGGTAAGCTGGTTGGTTCTTGTAAGTCCAGGAAGTGCCATGGTCTCTGGCCAGTATTCCAGGAATGATGACATATATGACAGCAGTTCTGAGAACCTACAGAGATGTGGGCACTTCCCCCTCTGTAACTAACATATAACCCAATTTCCTAATGCTAAGTCTGTTAGGCTGATGTGCCTTAGACCTTTTGCTTGAGTCTTTCAAACTGAATTTGACCAAGCGTTTATAATGTTAACAATAGGGAAAATAGTCTATGACCGAGAAGTTGACAAGGTTACCCAATAAGTTGTTTTTGCCTCTCATTTCATATGATTTAAAGCTGGCCTAATTCATAGTAGATTATTTTATTTCAAATAATACAGAAGTGCCAATTTTGTTAGCATTATTATTAGTTTGTAATGTTTTATAATTTAATATTTTCTACTTCCAGCTGGAAGGAAAAAGTATCCATAGAATTAAATAGCAGATATAAATACATTTTGAATTTTATTTTAATTCATAGATGTATATGAATTTTTCCATCATCATGTCATTTTTTAATTTACCTTTGATAGAAGTTCTGCTACACTGAAATTCTAAATCAAGTTCACAGTTAAACTTACATATCTTTCTCTTCTTTAATTGTCAGTTTAAGAATATAAACAAATTCTAGTTGATTAGTTTTATCTGCAAACAGATACATTTTTATAATTAAATTATCATCATTTTTGGTATACTTTTGCTCATCATCTCATATCCAACTAGAGGCTTGATGCACAAAAATTCATGCAAGAGTAGGCCTCCCTTCCTCTGGCTGCTGGCACCGGCTTCCCTCTGGCACCCGGGACCCGGGTTTTACTCATGCTGCCAGCTGGCACCCAGGACCTGGGTGGCTTCACTCCATCCCTGGCTTCATCTGGTCTAATTAGCATATTACCCTTTTATTATTATAAATACTAGAGGCCAGTGGCATGAATTCATGCACTGTGAGCTCCCTTGGCCTGGCCTGTGGGATCAGGCCAAAAACGGCTCTCCGACATCCCCTGAGGGGCCCTGGATTTCAAGAGGGTGCAGGTCAGGCCAAGGGACCCCACCAGTGCATGATCGGGGCTGGGGAGAGACTCAGGAGGTTGGCCAGCCGAAGAGGGACCATGGGAGGGCTCCAGCGCATGTCCGGCCCATCTTGCTCAGTCCCGATCAGCCGGACTCCAGCAGCAAACTAACCTACCTGTCAGAGCATCTGCCCCCTGGTGGTCAGTACACATCACAGCAAGAGATTGAGCGGCCTTAGCATATCATTAGCATATTACGCTTTGATTGGTTGAATGGCCGACCGGTCGACTGGACACTTATTAGGCTTATTAGGTTTTTATTATATAGGATTCAACTTTGTGTATTGTCCAACATGTAGTAGAAACTTATTTGATTGTTTTCAATAAATTAAAGATATTGGGTAGATATTAAAGTGGTAAATGAAGTGAACTTTAAAGTCCTTTGCCTTTAAATAAATAAGTTCTCTTTAAAGATGATGGAATCGAGGATAGGAAAGCGTTTCTTTTGTATAGATTTAATTTCTACTTTGCTGCAATTCATGATCACTATGCAATTTAGGAATTGACACATTTATATGCAAGCTTGGAAGCAACTGTGTTAGTGAAAGTGAAGAGTGAACATTTGGAGTCAGTGCAATCAAGATTGGTCAAGTTCCTTAAGGGCGTGAATTTTTACCTACGACCTATTTTATTCTCCCTTCCAGTTAACCCTCTCTCAAACTCTCAGAAATACCTCCTGTACACAGACATTCACTCTAAGTTGATAACCACATGCCTGGAGTGTCATACAAACTTAAAATATATATTGTATGTTCTTTTATATTTTAAAACAGTATCTTAATAGAGCCTAGATGAATGTGTTGAAAGGCTCCATAGTTCTATTTGATCTTAACTCTATCAGTAGTAATTAATATAGTTCATTCTCTGTTACCTGCACAAGTTGTACACAGTAGTAATAAATCATGCAAAATATAATTTAGGAATCATTTCTGTTTGCATGTGGGAAGTATTATGTGATGTTTTTGGAATAAATTTCCCTCCTTAATTATGTTTTGCTTAGGGTAATTAGTTTGCATTCCCTGAGCACACATGGACTGACAGAAGAGAAAACACTGCAGCCCTGAAGTGTTCTGGGAAAATGTTTTAAAATATTGCAGCTGAACCACATACAGATACTTATACATGACCTGGAAAAATTCCTAGGATTCTAGTACTCTCTGGCTGATTATGCAGTCTTGGTGATCAAATGCATAAATTTCTAATTTAGGTCAGTTATCATTCCCACTGTATCAGTTCTAGAAAAGAGATTCCTTAAGCAATGAAGGAAACTTAAGAGCAAATAAATGTTCCGTTTAATGTTAGTTCTGTCAAGTCCTTCTGTGTTGCATGTATGTTATATATTATATAGTTACCTAAAATATTTTATTTCTCCCTATAGCAATGTATTTTTGTTTGTTTACTTCTCTTGCTTCACTCTTTTGAGCTGTAGCTAAAAATTCACCCTTTTAAAAACATGATGGAGAATATAACAGCTGGAGCGCTCTTAGTGCTCATTGTTCATTATATTTTAGATACTAGAAGGAAATAAATTCATAGGACAACCGTACTATGCAGAGAAAATGCAAATTTGACCTTCAGCAAATGTTTCCATTCCATGTGTTAACCAGGGAAAACATATATACCTTGGATTTATGAAGTGTAGTTACTTTAACTAGAGTTTAACAACAGGTGTGTTAATAACCATACAGCCAAGACATGATCGTAAAGGAACTGTAATTATTTAGCATATGAATACTAATGTATGTACCACAGACCCTGGCCCATGATAGATTTAAAGTGTTTCTCCCACTTGTGGTTTCTTTTGTTGTTATTGGTGGTGCTTTTCAATATGATGACTCCTATTATCTCAAATGATCTGTATTTTACTTCTTCCTGTTTGCGATGTAGTATATACTTTATATGTATCTCCATTCTGTTCTTTCTGTGCACTTGCATTTATCATCCCCCATCAGGAACATCCCTTTCTTAATTGACCTATCCCCGATTAATTTATAATAGTTCCTTGCAGCGCTTGCCTTCTCTTTGGAGCCTTATCTGTCTTTTAGGGGGGTTAATTAGGCCTAGCTTGAATTCGTTAAATTGAAAAGGGAAAAATAAAGGTTTCTAAATAAAGAAATGGTGGTGGAGAGAGAGAGAGACAGAGAGAGAGAGAGAGAGAGAGAGAGAGAGAGAGAGAGAGAGAGAGAGAGAGAGAGAGAGAGAGAGGCTCAGGAAATTTAATAAGCCCTAGCATAGCACTCAAGAGGGAAATTAGCAAGAAAAACCTACTAGACAGGAAATCAGGGACCGACTAATGGAGAGTCTTTCTATACCAGTTAAATAGATTAGGTTTTATTTTTTTTATTTTGTGGAAGGTGCTTTCAAAGACTTTTAGATATAAAGTTATATAACAAGATTTCATTTAAAAGATGATTTTGATGGAATTTGGAGAATGATCTGTAATAACCTGAAGTAGGGAGACTTGGCTGTCATATATGGCTATATGCCAATGGAGGTAGGTGAGGGAGGTCAGTTTAAATGAGGAGAGAAAGATAATGTTTTTAATTTTTAAAAACTCTTTATTGTTGAAAGTGAGGAAGATAACTTGAAATGTCTTAAAGCAGTAGAATTAGCAGGACAAGATGACTAAATATGTGTTGGGTGCATAGGGGAAGGGACCAGAGGTGACTTCCTAGTTTATTGTTTGGTAGACTCAGTGCATTGTAGTGCCAGTAACTGAGATGGACAAAAGCAGAATAGGAGCAGATTTAGTGTCTCTCTATGAGTGTGGGGTGTGTGTGTGTGTGTGTGTGTGTGTGTGTGTGTGTATTGTTTGATGGGCATTTGAAGAGGATGTTGGGCATTTGAAGAGGATGTTATGCATTCCATGATAAATGTCTTAGCTTGAAATACTTGAGACATCCAGGTAGGGTTGTCTAGTAGGCAATTAGGAATATGGGTCTGGAGCTTAGAAGAGATATCTGAGCTTACGATTTTAAAAACAGGGAAATGGGAAATCATAAGTAGTTGAAGTCATGGGAACTGGTGACATTATTCATCTATCTATTCATTAGCCACTAATGCAACACACACGCACACACAAAGGACATGTTGCATACCTGTCATGGAGTGTGTCAGTCACTAATGGCTTTGGTGCAAGCATTTACAGAGGGGAAAAAAAGTCTATCTGAGCATTTATTGGATATTTATTATGAATAAAGGTATTCTTTAATCTACACAATTATCTTATGAGTTAGGTATTATCCTCATTTTACAAAAAAAGAAACTATGAAAGAGAGCAGTTGAGAAATAAGAAGTTACACATCTAAGAAATCTCAGATCTTAACATCTTTTGCATGTTATTTTAATCTTCTTATTAGAAAATATTATTAACAGAGATTTTGTATAGGAGGGAAAACCAAAATTGCAATGCTAATATATCATACTGTGAGCAAAGAGACACTACAGGTAGACATAAAATATATCATACTGTGAGAACAGAGACATTACAGGTAGACATTATTAAGTGCATTTAAATTGGAAATAATATGCAAAAAATTCTGGAGACAATAATTTGAAATATGGATTGTTTATTTCAAGAGGTGTTTTGTTTTGTTTTTTATTCTTCCTGTTGTGCCAGTGACCTTCAAGCATCACTTCATTCTGGCTGGACATTCTCAGTCAGGTTCAAAGTTGATCTTACAAAAAACAACAGCAGCAAAAACAAGCATCTTAAGTCATAAATTAAAAAGTGTTAGTGGCATAAAATAGCATCAGGGTGTATTTTTCATCTCACAGAATATATGGAGTGACTTTTGTTATCTAACACGGGGTCATTTTTGATTGTGCAAGAATAATATCTTATATTGTAATAGTACATTCAAAATTTAAAAGGACTACTCAGAGCTAACTTTCTTATTTTTCTTTAGGTGCCATACAATGTGCTAAACACTCCACATGTTATTTAAATGGAACAACCATTAAAAATAAATATCACTCCTATTGTTGTTACTATTATAGTCATGACTATTAGGATTTTACTGTACAGAATTGCATTAGTCCTTGGCTTATTTATGATCTATTTATTTAATTATTTAATTATTGATTTTTAATAATTTGATAAGCACCTATCATACCCCTACCTAAAACAAAATTTAGGACCTTAACCTGCATATAATGCCTGCTCTTCATCAGCCAGTCTCCTGCCTCTTCCCACCTTAGAACATGAAAAAACAGCTAGTGCTACCTAGCTTGGTTCAGGAATCTGAAACTTCTGGAGGTGACGAGATTTTTTACATCATCCAGCTAGTAAATTGACCGCCTGGATCCAGACCGAGGTATGTCTAACTCTGACACTTAGCCTCTGCACTGCTCTTGTAGCCTCCCGATTGTTTGTGTGCAAGATGACAGAAGTGCTGTTCAATGAAATAGATACTGGCACCTAAATCTTGGAAGACACAATAACCACCTAAGAGGGCACTGGTTCATCTGTGGCCATGAGTTTTGTTTTGGTTAGCCTGTTTTCTTTACCAAGCCCTCTCTAGGTTAGTTCATAGCTTAGCCGCCCCACACCTAGGCACACTACAGTTTGTCAGGTTTCTCCTCCCCACCATCCTCCAACTTCCTCCCCTTAGGCAACCATCAGCTTGATATCTGTATCTATGGGTCTATTTCTGTTATGTTCCTTTATTTGTTTTGCTTTTTAGATTCCACATATAAGTGAAGTCATATGTTATCTGTGTTTGTATGAATTATTTCATTTCAAGTTAGGTCCACCCATGTTGTTGCAGATGGGAATATTTTATTATTTTTTATTGCTGAATAATATTCCAATATATATTACATCTTCTTTATCCATTCATCTATTGATGGATGGTTGCTTCCATATCTTGGCAATTATTAGTAACACTGCAGTGAATATAGGGTGTGTATATCTCTTTGAATCAGTGTTTTTATTTTCTTTGGGTAAATACCCAGAAGTGGAATTGCTAGGCTGTATGTCAGTTATGTTTTTAATTTTAATTTCCACACTATTTGCCATAGTGGCTGCACGAATTTACAATTCCTCCAACAGTGTATGAGAGTTCCCTTTCTCCGTATTCTGACAAGCATTTGTTTGTGTTGATTTATTGATGACTAGAGGCCTGGTGCACAAAATCTGTGCATGGGGGAGGGTCCCTTAGACTGGCCTGCACCCTCTCCAACCTGGGACCCCTCGGACATCCTTCTCACAATCCGGGACCACTGGCTCCTAACAACTCACCTGCCTGCCTGCCTGATCACCCCTAACCACCCTCCCCTGCTGACCCGATCGCCCCTAACTGCCTTCCCCTGCTGGTCTGATTGCCCCTAACCATCCTCCCCTGCCGGCCTGGTCACCCCTAACCACCTCTGCCTCGGCCCCTGCCACTGTGGCTTTATCCAGAAGGAGGACCTGACAACTGGAAGATGTCAGGTAGATCTGGTCTAATTAGTATATTACCCTTTTATTAGTATAGATAGCCATCTGACAGGTTTGGGGTGATGTCTCATTGTAGTTTTAATTTGTATTTCCCTGATGATGATGACTGATTATCTTTTCAAATGTCTATTGGCCATCTGTATGTTACCTTTGGAGGAAAGTCTGTTCAGGTCCTCTGGTCATTTTTTAATCTGATTGTTTATTTTTTGGTATGAAGTTGTATGAATTCCTTATATATTTTGGATATTAATCCTTTGTCAGCTATAGCATCTAGAAATATCTTCTATTCAGTAATTGTATTTTCATTTTGTTGATAAATTCATTGCTGTGGAAAAAAAAGTTTAGTTTTATATAGTTCATTTGTTTATCTTTTTTTTCTTTAGTTGCTCTTGCCTAAGGAGACATTTCCAAAAAGATATTGTTGAGAACAGTGTCAGAAGTTTACTTACCTGTCTTTTTCTAAGAGTTTTGTGGTTTCAGGTCATATACATTTAAGTCTATAATTCATTTGATTTATATTTGTATAGTATATATCATAGTAATTTTTAATGTCTGGCTGGGCAGATTCTTCAGTTTTCAGAAGATCCTTATAATTTTTTCGTATCTGTTTATCATTCTGAGCTTAAAAAATTCAATTCCCAATCAAATTCACTTGGGGGTATTTATTGGAATTGCATTAAATATGTGCATTAATTTGTAAAACATGCACACTTTGTTACAACATTGTCTTCCTTTCTGTGACTGTTCCTCCATTTATTAACATTTTTCACTTTTTTCTTTTTTGTTCTTTATTGTTTGAAGTATTACATGAGTCTCTTTTTTACCCCCATTGACCTTACCCCTACCAACCCCTCCCCTAAGCACAAGCCCTCACCCCCCTACATTCTGTGTCCATTGGTTATGCTCACATACATGCATATAAGTCCTTTGGTTGATTTCTTACCCTCTCACCCCACCCCCCCAACTTCCCTCATAGATTCTACAGTCTGTGCGATGCTTCTATGTCTCTGGTTCTATTTTTGTTCATTAGTTTATGTTGTTCATTATATTCCAAAAATGAGTGAGATCATGTGATATTTATCTTTCTCTGACTGGCTTATTTCGCTTAGCATAATGCTCTCTAGTTCCATCCATGCTGTTGCAAATGGTAAGGACTCCTTTTTTATAGCAGCGTAGTATTCCATTGTGTAGATGTACCACAGTTTTTTAATGCACTCATCTGCTGATGGGCACTTAGGCTGTTTCCAAATCTTAGCTATTTGCTTAAATGTAAGATAATTCTAGTCATTTATTTAAATTTTTGTTGTTAATCTTCACCTGCCGATATTTTTTCCCATTGATTTTTTTTTTTTTTTTTTTTTTTTTTTTTTTTTAGGGAGGGAGCAGGGGGCGAGGAAGAGATAGAGAAACATCAATGTGAGAGATATATCAATTGTTTTCCTCTTGCCTCCTGAACATGCCCCAACCAGAGGAGCCAGGGATCGAATCTGAGACCCTTTGGTCTGCTAGCTGACTCTCTAACCACTGAGCAACTGGCCAGAGCTCTAGTAATTTCTTTAAAGAAGATAATTGTCCTGGGCTTTCAAATGTTTTGCATGGTTCCTCATTCTCTAGATACTTTGACTTAAACTTCATTCTTTTACTTGTATTTTGTTCATTACAAAAATATTTCTCCTTTTTCTTTCCATATTCTTAATTTGTTATTTTTTAACTCACCTAAATGATGACTGTGACAAATATATTTTTTCTTTTTTTAAACAAATCTTTATTGTTGAAAATATTACATATGTCCACTTTTTTCTCCATTGGCCTCCTCCAGCCTGCCCATGCCCCCCTTTCCAAGCCATCAGCACCCTATTGTCTGTGTCCATGGGTTATGCATATATGCATATGAGATCTTTGGTTGATTACCTCCCACCCATCCACCTTCCCCCGCCTTCCCTCTGAGATTCTGCCCTCTGTTCCATGCTTGCAGTGTGACTAACATAATTTAATTTTCTGGGCCACAGACTGATAACCCAGAAAGGGACAAGAGAAAGATTAGTGGTTCAGAAAACAGATATTGCTGATTTTGTAATCTTACAGTCTGCATGTTTACAGTCCACCTCTCCTACTCTTCTGGAGATATATAAGCCAACGAACATAGAAACAACCTGGGTTCTTTCCCTACTTGCTATTGAAGTAGCAAAGCTGTTCTAAATTTCCTGCAACATATGGAAAAATCTGTTGCAATATAAGGTTGAGTAGGATCATTTTTGTGCCTTTTAATTGGTTCTTTTAAGAATTTCTTCCAATCTTATTTTTTCACTCTCCCCCTTCAGTAGTGTATATTTGAATTCTTAGCCAAAACTAAATAATATAAAGGTTAGGTGAGCTAGAAAGTTTAGCTAAGTTAAAAAGAAGCAGAAATAAGTAAATAACATAAAGTAATGTTTTAATGCAATAAAAAGGAGAATCTTGAAACTATAAAACGGAGTATAGAAATATCACAGAATAGCTCCACAAAGAGCAATTGATATAGCTATATAACTAAAATGATAGACAAAAAGTATATTCTATCTGATATCTGTTTGAGTTTCTTAAAAGAATTCTATTACGGCTTTTGTGGACAATACATCATTTTAGTAGAAGCTGAGCGCGATATTATGGTCCTACCCAGTCAACTGTTACATTTTGTAAAATTGTTGTCAGATGTCCTATACTTGATGGGAGAGAAGGAAAATAAGTCTCTAACTATTATAAATTTTCCTAGAAAAGAAGGAGAAAGAAGGAAGGGAAAGGAGGGAAGAATAAATAAACAAAAGAGAAACTTATCAACAGATATCAATGGTCTTTGGAATTAAACTTACATAAATAGACATACAAATATCTAACTTTGAGGTCACCAAATTCTATTTTATTTTACTATCAATTTTGGCCCTTTCTTTGTCACTATTTGTATTTATGCTTCCATTTCATATTTTATAAAAATTTTATTTTATTTTCTAAAATATCAGACTTTAAATAAAAAACAAATACATTAAAAAAACCACTGTGCTTTATTTGCTTTTTCTCTTTCCCTCTCCCTCTCCCTCTCTTTTTCTTTCTCCCTCCCCCTCCTGCCCTCTCCCTATCTTTCTCTCTTCCCTTTCTTTCTGTCTCCCCTCTCATTTCCACTCTTCTAGTTACTTTCCAGTTTTAAAAAAGTCAGACATATTTGTCTCTTTTTTTTTTTTCTGAAAAGAGCTATAATTTAACTGTATCACTTTTAAAACTACTCCCAACTGAGCAAAGCCACGATGAGTTTGCCAAAACTTTATTTCCTATTCGAACCTTTTCTTCTTCATTATTTTTGACGGAAAAGCATTTAAGAAAAGACTAGGAAAGAGCAAACAACAGTTTAGATGAGTTGAAGTTAGAAAATTGTGTACAAGGAGAGTTAGTTGCCTATCTCCAAAATACATGAGAATTTTAAGTATGAAAGTTAATTACTGGTTTAGGATGTATTTCAATTAGCGAATGAAGCGATTGTCTGTCTGTGTGTGTGTGTGTGTGTGTGTGTGTGTGTGTGTGTGTGTGTGTGTGTGAAATGTCAATGAAAGAATATCCAGGCTATCAAAAAGTCTCATAAGAATTTATTTGAGTTAAAATGTTGAGGACATGCCTGGAAGTAAAATCTCAATGGGTTGAAAAAAATGCTCCAGAAAATGGAAGTTTTGCAGTTTATTTTATCTATTAGAACCAAAGGAATGTTCAGGTCAAGATGGTGGGGTAGGTAAACACAGCACCCAGGACCTCTCACAACCACATCAATATTACAACTAAACTACAGAGCAACCATCATTGAGAACCTCCTGAAATCTAGCTGAACAAGTCTTACAACTAAGGATATAAAGAACAAGTGACACTGAGACTGGTAGGAGGGGCAGAGATGCTGGTCCCACACCCATGTGTGGCAGTTAAAAATGGGGAGGACTATCTCAGCTATGGAGGTCTCCCTGAGGAGTGAGGAGTCCCAGTGCACACCGTAACCACCAGCCCAGGATTCTAGTGCCAGCAAGAAAAGTCCTCATAACTTTTGGCTGTACAAACCAGTGGGGATTGAGGCTGAGGGAACTGGAATGCTCCTACAGTCCCAGGTGTTCCTCTAGAAGGGATGCTCAGACTCACTGGCTCTGACAGCTTGAAAGGCATCAGAAACATACAGAGAGGAATTGAGATATTATTGCAAACCTACTATGCGCTGAGCATTGAACCAGGCACTGTTGGAGTAACCAAACATCATTGTGGGTCTTGACACCGTGGATGGCCATGCCACCCCTAGAATGGTTGGTTGGGAACTTCCTGTATATGAAAGAGAAATAAACAGTGTCCTTGTCTAGGAAAAAAAATAAAAGAAAGGAGAAGATACAAGGAAGGTTTCATGAAATCCAGTAATGAGAAATTAGGTGAGAGGGAGTAAGCAAAGCAGGGAAATCCCTAGAATTGGATAAAAAGCAAAATGGAGAAGCACATACTTCTTTTCCATTAGTGGTAATACATGCTACTTCATATTTAATATTTGGAGTGCATAGAGATGGCCTGCAGATAACAAGATAAAAGGGGGGTTTCTGTGTTCTCATGCTCTTGGTCTTTTGCTCTGGTGTCAGTGGTTGTGACATCAAAGCACCTGGAAAAGAAAATCACTCTGACACTTCAAAGGTCTGTTTTCCTAGATGAGCAAAACAATAGACAGGCTTTTGAAAGTAAAGATTGAGCTGTGTCAAGGAAGACACAGGCCTAGAATGTGACTATCCACCAATACCTGCTTAGTGAGAAATGTTTATGTTCAGATCATGTTGTGTGGTTCCTTTTAGTCACCAAATTTGTAACATGTCCCCCACTCCACCCTGGGAGCTTCTCAGGTTTAGTATGTGGGCCCTTTTTTATTCACAAGACTATGAGGGTGAATTATAGTATTTTGAAAAAAGTACACAAATTTGACTCAAAATTTTATCACTATATGTTGTATTTCTATACTTCAGAGAGCTCATTTAGAGAGAGTAATAGTTAAAAACTCTTATGGAACATAAGCTTATATATTATATATATATATATATATATATATATATATGAGAAAATTTAGAATATTTATTAATAATCTAACCGGAGACCCAATTAAGAGATAATAAAACATTTGAAATAGGTAAGGAAACTATCAATTATACATGCATACTTAACATTTCATTTCTTAATAGGCCTAAGCTAGTACTTTATAAAAGTTACTAAAGAACATACAATCACTACCTGGTGGAAAAGCAAATAAACTGTATTTTAAGGTATTTACTTTCTCTTCCT
Source organism: Myotis myotis (assembly GCF_014108235.1). NCBI lineage: Eukaryota > Metazoa > Chordata > Mammalia > Chiroptera > Vespertilionidae > Myotis > Myotis myotis. The sequence goes on from NW_023416390.1 coordinate 71,572,772, forward strand.
GCATTCTAATTATAAGTCATCAGGAGATATCATCTTTCCTGTGGCAGAGGTTTAGATGGGATGGCATTATAAATCCCTCAGATGTGGTCTACTATGATATCCCTGAAATATCAGATTTATAATAGGATTTACACATACTTCTAAAAAAGGTATTATTTAACACTCACATGGATTCTTGCATTTAAATATGACTATAACTGGGAAGTTTTACTCTCCAACTTTCCATCTCACAGACGAGGAAGCTAAGATTTATAAGGATTTAACACCTTGCCAATACCTCAGAGCTGGTAAATGTTACTATTTGGTTTTGATTCCAAACCAACTCTGTCTTTTTCAAGGCCCCATGATCTTTAAAACATATAAATGTCTTAACCCAGAAGCTAACCTTAAAAAACCCAATAAAGTAATTAATATTATGTTTTCATCATTGTTAAAATCTATTACGGCAGAATTCCAACGTACAATTCATAGTGGACTCTACAAGGTGAAGTTGAATTGAGATGCCGCTTAATTAATACCCAATGTTTTCTGACTATAACCACTTTTCTGAAGTCCTGTCAGGATTCTAGTTACTTAGTCTAGAATAATTAAGCAGAAAGGGTAAAATACAACAAAACAATCATTGTCTGAAAAAGGAGTTGCCTTCACATTTGCTTTATTTCAGAGCCAAGAGGAAAGTGATTAACCCACTTAAGTAAGAATCATAAAATCATAGAACTTTAGAGTTAAAGTTACAGAAACTTTCAGGTAATTATGACTAATTATGTCAACATTGTAGCTTATTACCTTATTTATATCAGAAAGCCATTTAGATTTTACAAATACTTTCCATCTCATATAATCATGATCTATGGAATCTGAGATAAGGAATATTGGGTTGAAATATTGCCCTTGGTATAGGTTTAAAACGGTCAAGTATTGTCAATTTCACATGCATTAACATGCATAAGATACCCATTTTAGAGATGAGCAAACCCAGGTATAGCAAAACTTTATAGGTAGTACATGTCCGTCAAATTTACTTTAACCTGGCTGGTGTAGCTCATTGGTTGAGGGTCAACTAATGAACCAGGAAGTCACGGTTCAATTCCTGGTCAGGGAACAAGCCCTAGCTGCAATGTAGATCCCCATTTGGGGCATGCAGGAGGCAGCTGATCAGTGATTCTTTCTCATCATTTATGTTTCTATATCTCTCTCTCCCTCTTCCTTCCTCTCTGAAATCAATAAAAATATACTTAAAAAAACAAACAAACAATGGAGTAGCCCAGTGTTAATGTGGCTAAAATAAAAAGAAAAAAAAATTACTTAAAAAAAAGAACAAATGTGTCTTCACCTTAACTAATAATTAAAAAAAATTAAAAAAAGAACAAAATCACAACTTCAAAGCCCTTTTCAATAAATTCTCAACAGAAAATAAATAAATAAATAAACCAAGATCTACTTTATTTCACTAATAGTTGGATTACATTATAAGAAATCAGTTCTTGGGGTAAAGGAAACTGATTTAATCCATGCATTACTTTCTTTGAAAAATGGATAATTTCAATTGTGGAATTTATTAGTCATTAGATTGTTAATGCCCTTTTCTTCTTTCAGAACTTCTGTCACCCTGTGGAGAGCTGTAATAAGTGAAAGGTGCCAGTGTTGCAGCATAATTACAAATGATTGGGCATTTCCTTTCTGCCTTTTCTTTTCTTTATTTTTAAAATTTATCTTTATTGTTGAGAATATTACAGATGTCCCTCCTTTTTCTTTTAAATAAGCAACTTTGTTCCCTTCTAAATTATGAAAAGTATTTTTGGTGATCATTTGCTAGAACACAGTCATGATTATTACGTATAAATCTTTAGTCTGATAGATATTCATTTGCTTATTGAAAGTGATATCCAAGAACCACCCCAGTCCAAGACGATACCTTATCTAAGTATCCCCTGCTCTGTGAGCACAGACTTATATACATAGTAGACACTAAGTCACCATTCTGAATTGAATTTAAAAAATAATGAAAGATCACGTGGGTTTAACATTGAAGGGTGTTTTTGGTCTTTAAAATCTTAACAGGATGTGCATAAATTACTTTTTGATTTATTGTTCTAGAATACTCCAGGACAATGTACTTTTCCTTTGCAATCAAGTACTTTGATGCAGTAATCTTGAGACTATGATATACTATGTATATTCATGAAAAAAACATACTTGATTCAGTCCTTTAGGAAGAGAATAAAATCACCTCCCAGAGTCAGTGGGTAGCGGCCCTCTTCTCTTTCTCACTTTATAAAGAGAATGTGTCTGCTATCTTATTTTTAATTGGAAACTCCTAGAACGCCTAACAGATGTTTTTGACAGATTATTCGTAGAGACCTCTAAATAAAATGTAGAGAAAATCTCTAGGAGGAGAGTCTGACTGTAAATTTTGCAAAGGCCCTCAGGCCTGCCTTCCCTTATTCCTTTCCAGTTTAGAGCTCCTAGGTTCTCTTTTAGAACAAGGGAGTGAAAGAACTTTTAGATAATTTTAACAGTTTACAAATGTGTTGCTTGATTTTGTTTGCTTTAAAGAGCTAAGAAGTGGAGAGAAGTCTTTAAAAAAAATATATATTTCTTTATTGATTTCATAGAGGGAGAGAGGGAGAGTCATAGAAACATCAATGATGAGAGGGAATCATTGATCGGCTGCCTCCTGTATGCCCCCTACTGGGGATCAAGCCCACAACCCAGGCATGTGCCCTTGGCCGGAATCCAACCGGGACCCTCCAGGCCCACACTCTATCCACTGAGCCAAACCTGCTAGGGCTCTTGCCTGGTTTTGACAAGGGCTTATGTAATATCTCAAAACTTTGCTAAGGTTGCAGCATTTAGCAACCCAGGAAGACAATGGCTACAAAACACAAAATTAACTCATTAAGTTACTGTAATTTTTCTCTCTTTATATCAGGCTGATTAATGCAAATTAACTGCCTCAGCAGTTTGCATGAAATTTGGAAATCTTTGGTATCTGATGAGAAGGCAGACTTTGTTGTTTTTTTAAAAAATAAAACAAACAAACTATATGTAAAACTCCAGAATTCCCTATAGATATTGCTCTACTGAGAATACTAATATTGCTTTGAACTTCAAGGATATTTGTGCATGTTTGTTTTGAGCTCTGATAATTTATAACCTTAACATTAATAGAGTTATAATCTGTATCAATTCTATACAGGTATTCCAAAAAAGGGAAATGAGTTACTTAGATACCTCATCTCTTACATGGAGATAATAAAGTATCTTACTGGGTTGTTGTGAGAGTTAAACATTTAATAGTGTATATTTAAAAATTTAGAAGACAGTCTGATCCGGACTGTGCATTTAATATGTATTTTTAAGTTATTTTCATTAAGTATATAGAATCGGATTTGGTGAAACATACAACCTATTTTAATCTCTTCATGTTCAGGCAAGGAGATATTTAGGAACTTTCTCTTCATTCCATTCCATGTAGTCCTAGAGAGAGTTCAACAAATATGTGAACTGCTGTACAGAAAAGTCAACTCCTGACCAACTATTTGAAAGAGAAAAATGTGTTATGCTAAAAAGGCAATCAATCATGGAAAGAAAACAAGTGGTGTACCTGGTTGGAAGCCAGCTGATTTTTGGAGAGTGCATCTAGAAGAAATCATGGTTATTTAGTAGTAGGATGTAATCATTAGAAATACCTGATACTAAAAATCAGGAGAGCTTTATTTTTTTTATTTTTTTTATTTTTTTACTTTGTGGAATAGTTGGCAGCTATTTTGGGGGAAAATGATTTAATATAAACTGTGAGTTTAGTATATTTGAACCATTCATTTCTTAACTTTTATCTCTGAATGCATTAAAATATTCCCTCACATAGGCAGTTTCTATACATAGTAAAAAGTGCATTTTTTTTTAGCACAAAGTTTGATCAATATTAATACACCCTGGTCTGACAAGGACTAGTTTGTGCACTCAAGTAACTTAATGCAGACAGAAAGACACACAAAAGGATTAATTTTATGAAAGACACATTCAAAAAAAGTCTGAACTTATTTTTGCAATTTAAAACAAATTCTTATTTTTACTTCAAAACATAGGGACAATCAAATTCAGGTTTAGAAAAAAAAGAACCTGCCTCATAAAATATGTAACATGCCAGTAACTGACCACCAGCCAGTGTTTCTCATTCTTGCTTGTTTTGGAGGACTTGGTTAAAAATGACACTACCGTTGTACTACTCAAGACTACCAACTTATCATTTCCAGAGATGGCCTGGGAACCCATATGTCGAACAACAACCTACACACTTCTTCTTTTATTTTCTTTTTAATAATTAGTAAATTTGAGAACCACTGGTGGGTAATTTGTGTTGCTATTTATGGTTTTGTCTGTTTATTTGGTGGGATTATATAACAAAATAAATTCAGTTTAATTAATCTTGAAGACAATTGGTTGCATTTCTGATACTGACATCTGCAGAAATGTATATGTCTATTGTTTGGAAGGTGTAAACCTATTTTACTTATTTGTAATCACACTAGAGCACTATTCTTCAATTTCATGGTTTTGGAATCACTTTTATCCTAATAGATGTTTTAAATGTGTATTCTTTCCCCCAACTCCATCTTTAATACTAAGGTCTACAGTTAGGAATCACTGTGGGAGTGGGGGAGCCTTAAAGGCAGTGAAGAATGTCTAATATGTTAATCTGTTGTGATGATATCAACCTGTGATATATTTAAGCCTTTCAACTTTGGTGTTATTCCTTTCTTTATATCTCTCCTTTTTTCTAGTTTCTATTAAACTGGTTAGAGTAAAACTGCTTATGATCTGCCCCTTAGTCTGGTGATTTTCAACCCTTTCCATCACATGACACACATAAAACAATTAATAACATTCTGTAGCATACCAAAAATATATCTTTTGCCGATCTGACAAAAAATAGGTGTAATTTTAATTTATTCACACAGGGTAGCTATTGTGCTGGCTGTTGTCAATTTCTTTTTTTAATTTGACAATGTAAAGGAGAAAAGGTCAGCGCCCTTACTAAGCAGTCAGGTATTGCATGTTTTTAAAATTCTTGTGGTACACTGGTTGAAAATTGCTGCCTTATCTGATACAACTTGATTTAAAAACATTTTTTTTAAAGACCACAGTGCAAGTGTTTTCAAACAAACCCAACTCAAAGTAACATAAAATATGAAGAATTATCTTACAGAGCAGTAGTAAACTTGACCAACATCTAAAATCTGCTTCTTTTGAATTATAAAAAAAAAAAAAAAAAAGTGAAGGAAAGAAGTATGTAATTCTTATCCTACAGAGACCACATTATCTTTTCATTCATAAAATAGATGAAATGACTTCGATTTATATTGATTTGGAGATAGAAGTGACTGCTGGAAAAAGTCAATAATAAGTGGAAAGGTACTTAAGTCATTTCTAAGTTTGCTTGTAATCTTTATTAATAATTTAGAAAAATGATTAAGTAAAATTTTAATGCAATATTTTGGAAAAATGATTAAGTAAAATTTTAATGCAATATTTTGGAAAAATGATTAAGTAAAATTTTAATGCAATCTTTTGGAAATATGAAACTGAGAAATATGAATGGAGGGCTTAATATTATATATGAACTAATGAGGTGATGTAAGTGGTCAGGGAACACCAAAATGAATTGCAATGTTGAAAGCAGACGATCTCATAAAATATGAGATCAAAGGAAAATCAGAATGTATGAAAAATGTGTGGTAGGAACGTGGGAATGTCATCTTGTGGAAACAGAGTGCATTTGTAACATAAAATTGCCATTCTTCATTGAATAAGTGATTTTCATCAACTTGGAATATTAGAACATACGTACTTATTGTAAAAAAGTCATTGTCATGGTCTCAGTACTATCCCACCCTGTGTTACCTTGAGGAAATCACATAAACTCTCCAGGCCTCAATTTACTCATTGTAAAAAAGATTATACTTGTTTATATACTACTTTCCAAGGAGCCACTAGCATTTGGTAGAAGTTTTATAGGAGCTATCAGGGAGATGGTGGGCCTACTGAATTATTAATTTACATTGAGGGACCTAACTCTGTAATACATAAAAAAAATACCTTATCTAAAGTTTAAGTGGAAGATGAGGATTATGTTATTGTTAGAAGGGGCATAAGACCAATTATGAAGATAATTCAACTTCCACACAATATTTACCTAAATTGCCTATGAATGTTAACATAAATGATTTATAAAAAAAGAAAAATAACAGTATTTGTTTAAGTTCTTTGCAAATATAAAGAAATAACTCACTTTCTATTCATTTTTGCTACTTTAATACAAGATAAATTTATATAATGTTTTATATAAAATATATAAATTTATATAATATTTATATTTCTAATAAAAATGATGAATTTTTCTCTTATAATTGCTATGTTTTGTGTGCATAAAATAAATGGAACTGAAAGTTTGTTATTACTTTTTCTGTTGAGGTTTTCTTTTTCTCTCCACCATGTTTTGTTTTTTGTTGTTGTTTTTTTTACCTCTCATCACCTCCACCTAATTCCCCTTTGATAACCAAAAGCTTGTTTTCTATATCTATATGTCTCTTTCTACTTTGTTTTGTTTATTCTTTTTTTAATTCCACATATAAGTGAAATTATACAGTATTTATTTGTCTTTCTCTGTCTGCTTTCATTTAGCATAATCCCTTCTATGCCTATCCATGTTATCACAAATGGCAAGATTTCATTCTTTTTTATTGCTGAACTAGAGGCGTGGTGCACGGATTCATGCCCCAGTGGGGTCCCTCGGCTTGGCCTGCAGAGGTTGGGCCAAAACTGGCTCTCTGACATTCCCCTGAGGATTCTTAGATTGTGAGAGGGCAGTTTTTGGGTGACACACCCCAGAATCAGGCTCCCTCCTCTCTGGTTCCAGGTGCGTCAACTGAGAACTGCAGCTGCCAAGTCACCACAGCTCGGCAACTCCTGCATTGAGCATCTGCTCCCTAGTGGTCAGTGTGCATCATAGCTACCAGTCGAATGGTCGGAGGGTTGGATGGTCGGAGGGTCAGATGGTCGCCTAGGCTTTTAGATAGATGATAGATAGATAGATAGATAGATAGATAGATAGATAGATAGATAGATAATATACCATTTTAATTTTTTCATATGTTGATGGACATCTAGTTGCTTCGATGTCATTTGAATATTATAAATAATGCTGCAATGAATATAGGGGTGCATATATCTTTCAAATCTGTGTTTTTGTTTTCTTCGGATAAATATATAGAAGTGAAGATGCTGGATCATATGGAAGCTTTGGTTTAATTTTTTGAGGACTATCCAAAAAATTGTCTAAATTTTAGGTTTAAACTAAATTAAAGGTTTAGTTTAACTTTTCTATAGTAGCTGCACTAATTTACAGTTCCACCAACTGTTCGCTTTTCTCCACATCCTTGCCAACACTTGTTGTTTGTTGATTTATTGATAATAGCCATTCAGACAGGTGTGAGTTGATATCTCCTTGCATTTTCCCCAAGATTAGTGATGTTGAGCATTTTTCATACAGGGATTAGCAAAAGTAGGTTCATAGTTGTGATTTTGTGAAACAGTTTATTCTTGTATTATTAATTACTAGAGGCCTGGTGCATGAAATTCGTGCACTGGGGCGGCAGGGTCTCTCAGCCAGGCCTGTGCCCTCTCACAGTCCAGGACCCTTCAGGGGATATCCAACTGCTGGCTTAGGCCCAATCCCCCAGCAGTTGGACATCCCTCTTGCAATCCGTGATCCCTTGCTCCTTACTGCTTGGCTTGCTGCTCTTTAGCGTTGCTGCGGAGGAGGGAGAAGCTCTCACCACCACCAGTGTGCTTGCCAGATGTGAACCTGGCTTCTGGCTGAGCAGTGCTCCCCCTGTGGGAGTGCACTGACCACCAGGGAGCAGTTCCTGCATTGAGCGTCTGCCCCCTGGTGGTCAGTGCGCATCATAGTGACTGGTCATTCTGGTCATTCCGCCATAATGGTCGCTTAGGCTTTTATTATATAGACTAGAGGCCTGTTGCATGAAGAGATTCATGCAATAGGCTTTCCCTTCCCCTGGCTGCCCGCACTGGTTTTCCTCCAGCACCCGGGACCCAGGCCTTCGCTCCAGCCGGAGCTGCCTTCAGTCTTGTCCACTGGTCCAGCCGGAGCCGCCTTCAGTCTTCACTCCGCAACTTCGCGCCTGTATATGCAAATTAGCCGCCATCTTTGTTGGCAGTTAATTTGCATATCACACTGATTAGCCAATGGGAGGCATAGCGAAGCTATAGTCAATTACCATGTTTGTCTATTATTAGATAGGATTGTATTTTCCATATGAACAACTGTAAACCTACTTTTGCACACTTTTTATGTTTGCTGACTATCTGTATGTTCTCTTTGGAGAAATGTTTATGCAGGTCCTCTGCCCATTTTTCAATGGGATTAATTGTTATTTTAGTGTTAAGGTGTATGAGTTCCTTATGTATTCTGTAGAATACCTTCTCCCACTTAGTAAGTTGTCTTCTCATTTTGTTGATTGTTTCCTTTGCTTTGAAAAATTGTTAGTTTTACGTAGTCCCATTTGTTATTTTTTTCTTTTGTTCCCTTGCTGAGGGAACACATCCAAAAAGATATTGATAAAAGTGATGTCATAGATTTTATTGCCTATGTTTTCTTCTGGAAGTTCTATGGTTTCAGGTCTTATATTTAAGTGCTTAATCCATTTTGAGTCTGCTTTTGCATATGATGTAAAAAAAAATGTTTTGCATCTATCTTTCCAGTGTCCTAGTACCAGTTATTGCAGAGACTATCTTTATCCCATTGTATATCCTTGCCTCCTTGGTTGTAGATTAATTAATCATCTAAGTGAAGACTTATTTATGGCCTGTATTTTATTCCATTGATTTCTATACATCACTTTTTATGCTGTGCCATACTGTTTGATTATTATAGCTTTATAATATTGCTTGATATTGGGAGAGTGATAACTCACACTTTGTTCTTTTTCAAAATTTATTTGGCTATTCCAGGTTGTTTTGGTTTCATGAAAATTTTAGGATTAATTGTTCTAAATCTGAGAAGAATGTCATTGGCATTTTAATAGAGGTTTCATTGAATAATTATATTGCTTTAATTGTTATATTTTTAATTATATCAATAACAAATTATTACAATAGGACAGAAGTATATAAATGATTTTGGGATTAAAAATGAATATCACATTTAACATCACATTGTCAAAATAAGCATCTTACTATTTTCAAAACTAGTCCTTACCCATGTTTCATGAGAAAAAAAAAGAAAATTCTCCATTACTTTCATTTAGAATAAATTTACATTTTGGTGCCATCATCAGAATTATTAATGTTAGTACCCTAATACAGGCAATGCATAGAGAATACATAAGATTCTATTTAATCATTCTCTTTCAGAATATTTTTATATAATTTCAGAATGTAGAAAGGTTATCAATTAACCCATTTAATTAGGTCTTATTAAAACCCCCAATTTTTTTTCTTGCTCCATATGATGTGAATTAATATAATATTCTCCCAAGTGAGCTCTAGACCTCCAGTTTTTCTGTTGTTTTTTTTTATTTTTTATTTTTCCTGAACTCATCTCCAACTCATTCTCCATACTTCTACTAGAAGTCATCCTAGATAGACACTTTCCAATAAGGTGACTATTGTCACATAACTTTCAGTTGGCATTACATTGCTTAGATAAAGTACTGTTAACCCATGAGGTTAGTTTTGGCTTTTTGCAGACTGTATCCCACCTTGTTGCTATGGAATCAGTGTTCGTATCCCCTCAAAATTCATATGTTGAAACCAAATTTCCAAAGTGATATTTAGAGATGGGACCTTTAGGAGGAATTAGATTTAAATGAGGTCATGGAGGTAGAGCCCCGATGACAGCATTGGTGCCTTTATATTGGGGTGAAGAGCCCAGAGCTCTCTGTTTCACTGTGTGAGAACACGATAAGATGGCCGTCTAAGAACCAGAAAGTGGATTCTCACCAGACACTGAATCTGCTGACTCCTTGGTCTTGGAACTCCCAGCCTACAGAACTGTGAAAAAATAAATGTTCACTGTTTAAGACACCCAGTCTATATTATTTTTGTTTATTGTAGCCCAAACTGATTAAGACCCTTGTTTTTCAGATTTTCTCTTGTCACTCATCTGTCAGAATTCTGTCTCTCTGCTATAAAGAGCTTGCCATAGAACAAACACCCTATACACTCACATTTGGAATGTCCATCAGCGTTCACTCGACCCTCTCTCTGCTTTTCAGAATTCTGTTTATTATGCAAAGTTTAAGCACTCTAGGTCCAACTATTCTGTGAAAACTTTCTTTTTTGTATTCTTGAAGGAAGGTATATCTCTATTAAAACACTAGTAGCTAAGTATATTTGTATAATAACTTGAAACCATAGTCAAGAGATGCTCAATAACTGAGGATCATTAGCCATATTTGTGGTTATTCCTAAAGATCACATCAGTTGTTATCCATATCATTCCCTTCACTATACTTTTATTTCATATGTGTATTTGCATTTCTTTCTTCTCAGACACCAGACACGTTGAGAATAGAAATATAATGTTTCCATTATGTCTATTCCACCACTCGTTTATCTATTTCATCCATCAGGAGAGGATGATAGGACTAAAAATGTAGAGTTATCTCCTGTAAACTTCCAAATCTTTCCACCCATTTCAGGATCCAACCTGTGGCATGTGCCGTCTCTTAAATATCTTCTCTTGTTTCTTGGTTTTGTCCTGTCTGTTTCTCACACAGCATTCATATACCTTAGAATACAGCACTTCTCTGCTCTGAACTTGCCAATGAATTTGCATACCTCTCAAAGTAAAAGGCAAAATCTTCTCAATAGCTAAAGTCCTTATATAACCCTGCCCTCTATCTCTCTGGCCTCATCACTCACAGCTCTCCCCATCCTCACTCCACTCCAGAGCTCCCATGGCCATGTTGCTGCCCCTGAACATAAAGTGTATGTATTTGCCTAAGGGCCTTGCTGTTCTCTTTAACTAGAATGCTTCGTCCTTAGTTGTTACATGGCACAGTGCCTTACTTCCACAGTATTTGTTTCTTGGCACGGCCTTCCTTGACTACCCAACTGAAAATGGAATCCCTCTCCCATTGTTCCCCAACCCATTTTTTTCTGCTATATGTTTCTCCATAGCATTATCCGCATGTAAGATTCTAAGTATTTTACTTATTTACTTTGTTTATTTTGTGACTCCATCCACCTGAGTAGCATGTAAGCTCTAAAGAGGAAGTTTTTGGTCTGTTGTATTCACAGCTATATACCTAGTTCCTAGAAGAGTACCTGGTTCATTAAGTAGCTATTACAAAATGACTTTAGTGAAAAAAATGAGTATTTCCTATTATAATGTAGTTGCTAGATTAATTTGTAGACTCCATTAATTCAGTTGCTAAACATATATATTGAAAATAAATGTCAAAATAAACTGAAAGGCTTTAGATAACAAGAGACACAACTGCAGTTTCATTAGGAAGATTGGAATAGTTCATTTAATTAAATGGGCTATTTTTGTTGCAAACACCTAACTTTTATGCAAAGGCATCGGAGTACTTACTCCTTGATCCTGCTCAAATACACCAACTATGGGGCCTTAGTTCCCCTGCCAGGAACTGGACCTCCATGGAAGCCGGGTAGTGGACGAAGAAGACATGGGAAGTCGTAGGTGTATAGGAGAGTCTTTATTACAGACCAACTAGCCATTGCTACCAAGTAGCCATTAGAAAAAACAGTTCAAAATAGCCTCACAAGGTAGTCACACAAAGCAGCCCTTCCTAATACAGTGGCAAACACAGGAGCCATACCAAGCAGCCTCGCACCAGCTGGTCAATAACACATCTATATACCAATTTTGACAAAAGAGATTTCTTGCCATATAGTGACATCAATATTTGGGTTATAGAAAGGTATGTCTGTGCAATGTATACAGTAAGATTGCTGTGTCCTTGCTCAAACTGGCCTTGAACATCTGTCATACTCTGATTAGGGTTCTCACAAAAGGCTACTCGTGTTTATATGCTTAACTGTATGGTATAGATGTAGACATGCCTTGTATAAAGATGGTCTCTAGCATGTACAACATTACACCCTGCCTAAAATGAAAAAGAAAAAGAAAAATGAATAAAATATAACAATGTTAATGATGCTATCAATGACTTCTTTATTAATTGAAGAAAATAATGTAACCCCTTCATATGATGTCCTGGATCTTGGAATTAGGGATGCAAAGATACAGATCACCCAGGTTCTATTGCCTCTTATTCAGAGTCACTGTCTATTGGGAGAGACAGATAACACCCCCCCCCAAAAAAAAAAATAGCAGTGGGATAAGAGTTTCAGGAGACATGTGCCTAATTAAGTCATAGAAGTCTGTCAAACTTCATAGAAGCAATCATCTGAGCTGAGTCTTGAACAATAAGTAGAAGTTGGTAGGAAAGACAAAAGTAAGGGAGATATTTTAGAAAAGGGAACCATATGAATTATATAGAGAAGATAGAACTATCAGTCAGTGAACTGAAGGAGTTTGGTCTGATCACCATCTTGGATGAGGGATAGGGAGTAGAGTAAATATCCTAGACAGATCATAAGGTAAGGTAATGTTACAACAAGGAATAAATAAGTTTTGAGTACATGTGCCTTACTAGACAGATATATTTGGGAGAAGAAAAAGTTTCCTTAAGTTTTGTAGGGCCTCTGACTGGATCTGGAAACTGACAAATACAGATTAACAGGAAAAAAACACACACAGATTTTTATTATATTTTAACATGTATATGGGAGCCTTCACAAGAGATGGAAGATCGAAAGGAATGACCTGAACATAAAGTTTTATACCTTTTAAACAACAATACATTTGTGAGGAGCTAACAATACAGACGGATTTAGGCTTGGTACAGGATGAAGAAGTAACTAGGAAGATAAGGCTTAGTTTAACAAAGTGTGTTTGTATAAATTTCTCACCCCAACTTTTTCTTCTTGGTGATTAGAATGTTTTTCTTACTCTTAGTACATGGAGAAGACCTTTTCACATTTTATAACCTGTTTCAGGGAAGAAAGGTGAGTGTCAAAGGTCAGAGTGATCTTCCTGCTTCTGCTATTTTCTCAATATACTTCAGCCTCTGACACTCAGTAGGCTAAAGGGCCATATTTTGGAGTTGTGTACCCTGAATCCCATCTGAATCATATATTTGGTTTTGGTTTTACTAAATTCTAAATCTGGCTTGGTCTTGAGTTACATCCGATAAATCACATTACACACGGGAAACAGTTTTTATTCACACGTACACACACAAACACACACACACACAAACACACACACACACAAAACTTTTCTGAAAGATTTCATGAGAAAATGATAACCAGTGATCTCTGGAAAGGAAAACTAAAAGCCAAAAAAAAAAAAAACCCACATAGTCTGTGTTTTGAAAACATGTGTACTAAGATGATTTAAGCCTTTGAGAAAAAATTATTTCTTATGTAATGATTATTTCTCATGCCAATTGGTGAGTCACTACCTTCATCAGATTGCTAGTCCTGAATCCTATTCTCTGAGACATAGAATCAGAATATTTGGAATTTCTAGAGAACCCATGAAAGGACTATTGAACTTCAGTGAGAAGGGAGGGGAGAGTGGGTGGAAAGAGATCAACCAAAGAACTTGTATGCATATATGCATAACCTGTGGACACAGACAATGGGGTGGTGAGTGCCTGGAGGCAGGGGACAGCAGCAGGCTAGAAGAGGTTATTGGGGGAAAAAAGAGGATCTATGTAATACTTTCAATAATAAAGATTAAAAAAAAAAGATAGAGAACCCAATCATCTGACCAAGAGAGATTAAGTAACCAGCCCACAAACTCAGAAAATTAATAGCAACAGAGCCAAGGGTGTTGACTGGGTTTCTTGAATTCTAGTCCATTCCTATGACAATTGAGTGACAAGAAGATAAATCTGCTGATCTTTAGCTTATTCTTGGCCTATTCAATAAGAATAGTCTGAGATATGGAAAAAAGTGGAGTCAAGTCACAAAGCAAATATGGCTTAAAACGCAAAGACTTTTTCAAGAGAAAAGTAATATGAAAAGAAAGAATATTGTTATTGATTAATATACCATACTTTTATTTCAAACTATGTGAGATTGCTATAAATTTTTTGCTCATTGATTTTACTTTCCATCATGTGTGTAATACAACTTCAAGAAGGAACATACATTACTACAAATTTATTAGAGATAATTACCCTCAAATGTGCCATTTTAATAGACTAAAGCTAGATATAGAATACCCCCTTTTTTAGAGATAGAACATTTTATTGGCATTAATATGTCTGGCTTTTTGAAATGTGTGGGTACGTGCACGCGCACACACACACACACACACACACACACATGCGTTTACTTAAATTTCAGTTTTTCTTGACAGTAATTTTAGTGTTTTTTTAAATTATTTTTCTTTAATGTTTTATTATAGCTCCATAGACAGTATCATGTGTTAAATAACTACACTTTAGTATCTTAGGGGATGTACATTATTGCTTTAAATTGCATGTATTTCTAACAGCTAAACTTAGTTGTGCTTATATTATTGTCTCTGTATCTGGATATCATAGTAGTGACTGCTAGTCATGTGTAAAAAGACAGCTTTCTAATGGGGAAAATCTAATAACTTCTCTTGTCTTAAATTAGTACAAATGAACATTAAAATATAAAATAATTTTGTCTGCTATGAACTTAAGGGTAAAACATTTGTATTTTAAACATAATCTTTCCTATCATCTTAGCATCTATTCCTAGAGATGAGATAGCGGTGTTGGTATTTCCTGGTGGAAGGAACTCGTGCAAATAATTAGAACTTAAAAGAGAGAGAGAGCCTCGAACTGCAAACATTGTGTAAAATTAAATGCAGCAATTCAAATGTTAATAAAAATAACTGAAATTGTTCTTAAGGAGACCAAACTAATCAATTGTTATTTATTTATTACATACTTTAACTTATTTTTAGAGAGTGAGAAATATTGATGTGAGGGAAACATTGATTGGCTGCCTCCTGCACGCCCCCCTGCTAAGAACTGAACCCACAGCCTTTTGGTGCATGGAAAGACACACAACCAACTGAGCCACACTGGCTAGGGCTCAATTGCTATTTAAAAGAATCTTTATTCAGCATTGTGTTAGTCAAACACTTCCTGAAAGTTATTGTTTAAAAAAAAAAGTCACCTTCATTTTTGTCCATTGTTCAAGAAAGCTTTTAGTGGATCTTTATTTGAAAAACAACCATGGTATCTTTTTTCTTTTTTAAAACTGAGCTGTTAGTTGCTCTGAAAGCTATAAATCTCTTTAGTTCACCATTCTCTTTGGTAGAGATTTTTTTTCCTTGCCAGCAATTTTTTCTTTACTGTTTCTGAAAAGACCAGTCTTGTGCTTTCATGTAAATACAGGATGGAGAAAATTAGCAATTTAGTGTTATATGCCTGTCTCTTTTAGGAATAACACTGTAATTAACAACATTATTAAGGGAAGCTTTGTCCACAGAGCTTTAGTTTCAGTACCATTTCCATAGTATCAGTACCAATTCCTAAAGAATTGCAGAGTCGCCCTAACCGGTTTGGCTCAGTGGATAGAGCGTCAGCCTGCAGACTCAAGGGTCCCAGGTTCGATTCCGGTCAAGGGCATGTACCTTGGTTTCTCTCCCATCGATGTTTCTAACTCTCTATCCCTCTCCCTTCCTCTCTGTAAAAAATCAATAAAATATATTAAAATAAAAAAAAAAAAGAATTGCAGAGTCAAAAGGTATGAACAAGTTAAGGTTGTTTAGGTGTATTGTCAATTATCTTTTTCAAAAGGTGGTAGCAGATTATACTTGCATTACAGTTTTGATTTAACAACAGTCTGCTAAATACTAATGCACTTCTTTTATTAAGATCTTTTCAATTCTAAAAAGTTTTAAAAAATGCTGCTTTATAGTATTTAATTCTTTGTTCCCTGACTATTAATCAGAGCTTTTATTTTTCAAATACAGTTGATTTTCATTATTCATGGTAGTTATATTCTGAAAAGTTGCAGTAAAACTGAATTAGCCAATACCAAACCATTGCTCCTAGGGGAAATACAGGGTTATGTTCTTGAGAGCCTCTGGTCACAACGTTTTCATCAACCAATCAATACATAACTTTATTTTATGTGTGCTTCGGTATAAACATGCCTTATTAAATATAAATTGATGATTCACTAACATGGAACTCATGGCCAATAGTGCTATGACTCATGCCTGAACAAAACTTATTTAACACGCACATTTTTCCCTAAGGCACTCTACAGCATTCTTGGGTTTAGGAACACACTAGACAGCACTTCCGCATTACACTTGGGGGCCATTTTAGACAGTGAAATAAATCACCAACAAAAAGCACAAAAATGAGGAAAATGTAGCACTAAAAAGCCTATGAAAAGAAAATGTGTAAAAAGTGTGAGAGTGGAAATAAGAAATTAGAGGATTGTCTTGTTCGACCTCATATGGGAAGGTAGTCAAGTTGTTGCCACTCTGAGCACATCCATGAAGGAATGCAAAACAAACAAATAACAAACAACAACAAAAGAAACTGAGTATCGATTTTGGATTACAAATTAATTTTAGCAAGTAAATACATTCACAAATATGAAATTTGGGAATAAGAAGGATGACTGTACTTGTCATTGATCGGCTACCTCCTGCATGCACCCCAGTGGGGATCAAGCCAGCAACATGGGCGTGTGCCCTGACCAGGAACCCAACTGTGACCTCCTGGTTCATAGGTCCACATTCAACCACTGAACCACACTGGCTGGACTGCTCTTCTTTTTTTTCTCTTTTTCTTTATCTTTTTTTAATTTGCCTTTATTGTTGAAAGTATTACTAATGTCCCCTTTGTTTGTCTCTTTGTTTTTCCCATTGACCTCTTCCACCTTGCACCTGCCCTTCCCAGGCCTTTACCAGACTATTGTCTGTGTCCATGGGCTATGCATATCTATATCTATATCTATCTCTCTCTCTATCTCTCTCTCTATATATATATATATATATATATATATATATATATATATATATATATATATAAGGCTAATATGCAAAGTGTCCCCTCGGGAGTTCAACCATGAGACCAGGAGTTCAATTGCTCGCTATGATGTGCACTGACCACCCGGGGGTGGTGCGGAACATAGCGGGTGACCAGTGGAGGCGGCGGCAGGGCACTGAGGGAGCGAGGAAAGGAGGTGGGGAGGTTGAGAGGCGGGGGGAACCATGTGGTGGCAGTGCACGTGTGGCGAAGGAAGGAGGAGGCAGGGAGGTGGGGAATCCGATCGGCCCTGATCACTGGCCAAGGCTAGGGACCTGACCCATGCACGAATTTCATGCACTGGGCCTCTAGTAAGCATATAAGGTCCCCCCCACCCCCACCTTCCCTCTGAAATTCATCAGTCTATTCCATGCTTCTATATCTCTGGATCTATTTTGTTCATCAGTTTATTTTGTTCATTAGGTTCCACATGTAAGTAAGCTCATATGATAAAAAAAAATCCTGATTAAATTTTTTTCCTTGGCATAATACTCTCCAGGTCCATTCATGCTGTTGCAAATGGTAAGAGTTCTTTCTTTTTTATAGCCACGTAGTAGTCCATTGTGTAAATGTACCAGAGCTTTTGTATCCACTCATCTGCTAATGGCACTTGGGCTGTTTCTAGATCTTAGCCATTGTAAATTTTGTAAATTGCATTGCTATGAACATAGGGGTACATGTATTCTTTCTCATTGGTGTGTTGGGTTTCTTAGGATAAATTCCTAAAAGTGGGATCATTGGGTCAAATAGGAGTCCCATTTTTAATTTTTTGAGGAAACTTCATACTGTTTTCCACCGTGGCTGCACCAGTCTGCATTCCCACCAGCAGTGCACGAGGGTTCCCTTTTCTCCCATGTATTGCCAGAACTTTTGTTTGTTGATTTGTTGATGCTTCTCTTTATCTTTGTTTTCCTATTGGGGTTTTAGAGTCCTTATTAGTTTGTGCAAGTTCAACATACACTACACTGAATTGAATCATCCATGTTATGTGTTTTTATTCCAATTAATTTTGTGTGTGTTTTTGATTTATTTACATTTTATATATGAATAGTGCTTTCATTTTAGTTTTATTGCATAATAATTAGACCATGAAATCACTTGAATATAAAGGTTTTGGCTATGGTATCTGTTACCCAGTGATCACTAGGATAGATTCAGCTTACTCACTGACTATTTCTTTATTTTGAGTAGAGATGCCTATTTTGGACTCAACAGACTAATTGTATCTTTTTATGAAAATCTCCAAATATACTAATATATGTAGTGTGTTGGCTAACTTGGAAACCTGAAGATGGTATGGAGATTTTTTTAAGCTGAAAACATTTTCTTACTTTTCTCATTCCTGCTATAACAATTTGATTTTTCCTTGATTCCTTGGAGAGTCTTTGAAAGATTGGGAAAAGGTGTAGCAGTGTAGAAAAGAATGAAAATACATCAAGATTACTATTCTATAGTTGTTGTTTTTTTATATAGTTTTATTGATTTCAGAGAGGAAGGGATAGAGAGAGAGAGATAGAAACATCAATGATGAGAGAGAATCATTGATCAGCTGCCTCCTGCATGCCCCCTACTGGAGACTGAGCCAGCAACCAGGCATGTGCTCTTACTGGAATCAAACCCGGGATCCTTCAGTCTGCAGGCCAACACTCTATCCATTGAGCCAAGCCAATTAAGGCCATAATTTTAACTTTTTGCTTTATTTTAAAAAGAAATCTCTTTCAACCTTTAAATTTTTAATTAAAATGATATTTAATTCTTATTTACCTAAAGTAACACAACTATACCTATTTCCTTTATTTTGTAAACCTTGGTTCATCTTTTTTATTTTTAACCTTCATGTGTCCTTATATTTTGAGTTCATCTCTTATAAAGATGTAAAATTATCTGTGAGATTTTGCTTTCCTTTCGAAGCCTTTGTATATGCTCTTCTGTCATCTTTCATGCTTTTAGGGATTTTTGTTTATATTCTTATTTGCAACATTTTGTTTTCTCTTAAAAGAATGGAGCTCCTATGGTGGTATATCTATTCACGAATATTTTTTCAATAATTGTATATGGTGGCATGATTTTAAATGTCTTTGTCTGTGATAATTACTCCTGATATCTTTACATATGAGGGGCAGGTTATAGAGTTCTGAGTCACAAGATAGCTGTCTTCAAACTTGGTAGCATTCTAATGTTTAGGCATGCCAAATATCTGACCTAGATTTAACATTTATAAACATCTTTTCATCTGGATGATATTAAAATTATACCATATATCAATCTATAACTTATTTAATGAATTTCCTAGTTATTGGAGGTTCTACCCAACCCACCCCTGTATCTGTAGTTCTGATATAAGAAGTTCTAAGGGACATTAAGTGACATGGATATCATGGGAAGAAAATACAATTCCTTTGATAGTGCTTACTTAAATATTAACACTAGCTTGCTGTGGGATAGTCAGGAAACTCAATATCCCCTGATAATATTTTAATTGATTACTCTTCTTTTTATATAAAATAAAATTAACATTTGTCATTTTTTTCAAGTTGATATAATAAGCATTTGGTAGCACTATACTTTACTTCCAACTGGGTATTGAAAATGTGTGATTTACCAATTCGAAAAAGCAAACTTCACTTAGTTATGCATATGTAGAGAAAACAGTAATGCTTTATGTTCCAACTAGAGGCCTGGTGCACAAAATTCATGCACTGAGGGGGGAGGGCTCCCTCAGCCGGGCTTGCACTGTCTCCAATCTGAACCCCTCGGGGGATGTCCGACTGCTGGCAGTTGGACATCCCTCTCACAGTCCAGGACCACTGGCTCTAACTGCTCACCTGCCTGCCTTCCTGATTGCCCCTAACCACTCTGCCTGCCTGCCTGATTACCCCTAACCTCTCTGCCTGCCTGCTTGATTGCCCCTAACTTCTCTCCCCTGATGGCCTGATCGCCCCTAACTGCCTCTGCCTTAGACCCCTCCACCGTGGCTTTGTCCGGAAGGACGTCTGGAAGGATGTCCAGAAGACATCTGGTCTAATTAGCATATAACCCTTGTATTTGTATAGATGATAAGAATTTGTTTAATTTAATTGGAATCACAATATAATCAATTAAAATCATAAGCAAAGGTTATACAATTTCTATCCATCTTGTCTTCAAATAAGTCAATTGTTTCAATACAATCATAAAATGAATGCAATTCTAATTATGCCTAATCAAATAAAACTTAAACACAATCTTTCAGTTATAATTTTTTCCATTATCTTTAAAAGATGGGTAGTAAAATTTTCTATGATAGAAATTATATAAAGCATAAAATTACCCTAGTGATATAACTACAGTTTACTTTTATCTCAATAATTTGAAACACCACACAGAAAGCTTTCAATGCTATCTTATTATCTACTGAGTCTTCCAAGATATGAATAGGAATCTTTGCTAATCTACTTATCTTTTAACTTTTGTTATAAATACCATAAAGTAGAATATTAGGAAATAAAAAAATTATCCAAAAATCCTATAAATGTGGTTGAACACATTTAAAAAGTAATAAAATCAGTGACAGTATCTATTGATTCAACAGATATAATGTTAAAGCAAATAAAAAAATCATTTTGCCTTGCCAATATCACAATTCACAAAAGAATTCTGTTTTTATAAATAATAAAATTACTTTTAGATATTCTTTCTTTTGTAGTAAATATATTTTACAACTTTATTTTAAAAATATGTATATTAATGTTTGTGTGAATAAAATTTTTTAAAATAGTATTGAAACACATCTAGTCTTGAGAACCTAGGTATTATTCTTAGATCACTGGTTCTTATGAGCAACCTAGAAGCCCGAAACTAAAGTGGAATATTCTTTACTATTGGTTTTCTTTTACTAACTAATGTTTAAGCTAGCATAAGGTGTCTCAATGAAAGAAGTATGTAATTCTTAGAAATTTTGGTTGGAAGATAATAGGGCTTTGAAATTTTGTCAGCTTTACAAATATGACATTGAGCTTTTAAAATACCTTGTTTTTAAATAAAGCAAGATAAGGCACCAAATCATGAGCTATATTAAAAAGAAAAAGTAATGAAATACCAACTTAAAAATCAACTTTGTGTTCAAGCGACTTTCAATTTTAGACTTGTAGGTGAGGGAAAATTTTCTTTTTACCCTTCTATATTCTTTGGATGATCTAATAAATTAACATAAGACGTGAACTGGAGAAGAAAACAAATTTAATTTTGTATTTATAGGGATCCACATGAATGTGAAGGTCTATGGACAAGCGGGCTTGTGGTTGGTATGCCATCCAGAGTTAAGAAGCAGATAAGTGCCTGGGACTTCAAAGGGAAGGAAGGCAGTTCACATGGAGATGGAAACGTGCATGTTTTTAATGTTTTTAAGGGAGAGAGAGGGACAAGATATAGAAACATCATTGATGGGAGAGAATCATTGATTCTCCTGCACACCTCCCACTGGGGATCGGGCCCACAACCCAGGCATGTGCCCTGACGTGGAATGGAACTTGACCTCCTGGTTCATAGGTCGATGTTCAACCACTGAACCACACTGGCCAGGCGGAAAAGCACATATGTGATAAACAAATGTTTGCTATGCCATGCAGGGACAAATGGACACAGACAGGACTCTGAACAAGCAGGGCTTGCTTACCTCCCCTGGTCCACCACACCCAGCTCATAGTCTTTGTAACATAGTTACATCTCCGGTGATAGCTCCCTTCCTGGAATAGGTCCTCTATCTTACTTATTTCAGGCAATTTTGGGGGAGGTAAAAAGCTCTTAATGAACATTGTGTTTTTAAAAAATAACCAGCCTAAAATAATCCTCATGCCAAAGGAACATATTTTGGAATGGCAAAATCCTGCCCCACCTACAAAAGTGAGGGAGAGGTTTGGCTCCATTTGGATCCCTATGGATTGTCTTATACTCCCAACTTTCTACTTTCGCTGCTCTCAGTCACCAGCCTTCTTTTACAGGGATAAGGGTGGTGCCGCTTGAGATCGCCTTGCTAGACTTAGTTCTGAATATTTATACACGTGAAACATCTTATATAGTGAAACAAACGCTTTCATGTGACCAAAAAATGCATTTTGAAACCACTTTAATTTCAGTGCAAGTTCTATACGTCTTAAAGATTAAAATGTGTATGTATTCCCAGAAAAGCCATGCCCATTACATTATTTGTTATATAATAGCATTCTCTAAACAATTTTTCAGAGAACAAGGGTCAAGTGACTTTCCAAAGTGCTTTTTTTGACATGTTCAATAAAAATCTGTTTATTACTATTAAAACCAGAGCAAAACCAGTGCTTTTTCAGCAATGTTGACAGAGCTGAGGGTAAGCTTTTTCTGTCTTAAAACAGTAACGCAGCCAGGGGTTCTATGAACTAAGTCTGAAATTGCTATATTACTTTGAGCTATAGAGTCCAGAAACTAATTTCTTAAATAGTCAAACACAAGCTTAGAAAACAAAAATAAAATTGAATACTGCACAAAGTTTTTAAAGAGGTTGGATTTATAGAAAAAGTTTTGAAATGTAAAAAATATGTATTGGTGATATGTCTTCCTCTAAGCATCAAAATCTCATATATCTAGGATTGAAATAAAACATTATCTGGATATATGAACTGCAGCTCACCTAAGAGGTCCATCAATTTTCCCCTATATTGTGAAGAGCCACGGGGATATATATTTGAGTTATCTACAAAAACTAACGATCTTGCTCATCTCAGATATGTGAACAGTTCTAATATGGTAAACATTCTGCCATAGTTGTTAATAATTCTACATTATTTATTGAATATTACTCAGTTCAGGTAACATTCTTGTCATTGTGTTTATTTCTTATTTATTCACGGACTTATTCATCATATCTTGTGCGGTAGTGCTGTTACCATACCTCCACTTGGCAGATAATGAAACAGCTTACAGAGGTTCAAATTCATGGTTTTGTTTCATAAATTGATCTCTTACTAATACAATTTACTGCTAATAATGACGTTATAAACTCACAATCCTACAGAGAACAAGCACACCTTGTTAAGGAGTGAAATAAATTAGCTGTGGGGTAACCCCAAGTGGGAGAAATGTGTCAAAGCTGGCTGGCACTGCTCTCATCCAAAAGGGGAAACAACAACTATATTTTAGCTGATTTTATTTGAAATAATTCAGATCCTCAGTTTCAAGAAATTTTACAGAGAAATAAATCTAGACTTGTATACTCTTGATTATTTTTTAGATTTTAACAACTAATTAAAAATAACTATAGACCAAATAAAACCTTATCTGCAAGCTGAATCCAGCAGATAAGAGGAAATATAATTAATGAGATTATACCTTTTTTTCCACTTTTAATTACTTAATTCAAATGAAGTCATTTTTAAAACTATTATTATTTTAGAAGTGAAGTAAGGGAGCCTCTTTCCTCTATGGACAGTTCAACAAGTCGCCTGTCTTAAATAGTGTCCTGTTGACATATTCCAGAGTCTTCCTAAGAATTTCACAGTACATGTTTTTATTGATTTTTAAGAGAGAGAAACAGCGATCTGAGAGAGAAACATTGATGGGTTGCCTCCCACACCCACTCCAACCAGGGATGGGTCCCAAAACCTGGGTGTGTGCTTTGGGAAGTCAACTGAAACATTTTGGTGGACAGGATGACTCTTCAACCAGCTGAGCCACACCAGCCAGGGTTCTCATAATATTTTGAGTTTATCTTGGTATTATATATCTCCTTTAATCGCATACATCTCTCTCTCTCTCTCTCTCTCTCTCTCTCTCTCTCTCTCTCTCTCTCTCTCTCTCTCTCTCTCTCTCTCTCTCTCACACACACACACACACACACCAAATTAAGAGATCGTTTACTACAATAAGCCCCTTTGAAAACTGACATTAATTGGCTGTCAGCCTAACAAATTCTGAAGATGTTAAGGACTTACTGACTAGTTTACTGAACTTTTTGCTGTTGTTTTTCAAACAAGTTTTGTCATGAGTAAGGAGCACCAAGTAAGAGGTGAATCAGAACTAGTTTAGAAGTTAACAAACATTCCAGGACAAAAGGGTCCTGTCATCTAAGCTCAAGCAATATATTAAGCATTACAATCTTTAAGGAACAGTAAGAAACTAAGGGGAAAATAAATATTATGCTGACAACAAAAAAGCATAAAGGAATGGTTCTCAATGGAATTGACAGGCTCTATCTATGTCAATGCTGAGTGTAGTTGATAGAAAATTATTTGCTTGTCAATGTACCCCTTTGAAAAAAAGATTTTGCTAACTGCAAAAGAGTCCAGTAGCAATTTTGTGCAGTTTAAATATAATGTTTTACAACACATTATATATTGCTTGTTTAGACCATTTCTATTGGTAAATATTTATTAAAAAATTAAAGGGTTTCTTTCTAAAGAAAAGCTTCCAATCCAATTATCTTTCTTCACAGCTGTATTGTCAAGAATCAAACAGACTGGCCGCCTTAAAATGTTGTCTATTGAACAAGAAAACTTAGGTATTGGTGAAGAAGTGCACATTTAAGGAAAAATCTTACCTCTTCTTTTTAATAAGCTGCTGAACTTTCAAGAGAAAGAGTACTTGTGTGTGCCATAGCCCAGATTCCATGAGCACACACATTCAATTTAATAAGTTGATCTTTGAATGACTGCCACAAGTGAGACAAGCTCATGTGATGAACTACACTGAGCCAGCAGCCAAGAAGTAGCATTTCATGAAAAAGTCTTTTAAATAATTTCCCTCTCATTGACAACACACTAATTATGTGTATTACCTTTACTTTAATGTTCATTGCAAAGAACATTACTTTGTTAGATTGCAAGTCTATTCTTTGGATGATTGTGAAAGAACTCGAGTTACTTTAAAACTTTCAAGTCATATAATTTACAGATTTGTGCATAATGTGGTATAAACCTTTTAAAAAATATTTAAACTTGCATTTTCTGCCTGAGATGGATGAAGCAACCTCTCAAATACCACCCATTACTGCCATTTACTGCATCATAGATCACAAAAAAACAGTCAAAAAATCATTTTAAAATTTGATCCTAATAGATATTGAAATAAATTAAAATGCTAAGAATAGCATTGCCTTAGTTTGCTTTATCATAAGGTAACCATGATGCCCTGGCCAATGTTGCTTAGTGGATAGAGCATCAGTCTGCACATCAAAAGGTTTGGGGTTCAATTCTTAGTCAAGGGCACATACCTAGCTTGTAGGTCAATCCCTGGCCTGGTCTGGGTGCTTTTGGTAGGCAACCATCAATGTGTCTCTCTCACATCGATGTTTCTTTCTCTCTCTCTCTTCTGTCTCTCTCACTCTCCCTCTCTCTTGTCCATTCTCTCTAAAAAGCAATAGAAAAAAATATCCTTGGGTGAGGATTAGCCAAAAAGAAAAAAAGGGTAAACATGTCTATATCATAATATTAACAATAATGGATCAAAATATGATTGACATTCAAAACTTGTGCTGATAATTAAGAAAAAAAACACTCCAGTTTGTTTATTAACTCATAGTTTATAGAAATAGTTTTTTCACGCCATCATGATTTTTAAAAGTATATATTTTTATTGATTTCAGAGAGGATGGGAGAGAGAGAGAGAAATAGAAACATCAATGATGAGAGTGAATCATTGATTGGCTGTCTCCTACATTCCCTTTACTGGGGATCAAGCCCACAACCTGGGCATGTGACCTGACCAGGAATCAAACTGTGACCTCCCAGTTCATAGGTCCACACTCAACCATTGAAGCACACTGGCTGGGCACTATGATTTTTAAGTAATGCTTAAAACAAGCTGAACTGAGTATCTGTAACCATTTAAATGGCTTAGTATACAAAATTTTGATTTGATATCAACTTGGAAGAACTAACTTATAACCTAAAACATAAGAGTATTCTTGGATTAACTGATATTTTGAATTATAGTCAGTGGTACATTCTCTTTCATTTTCCTAGAGTCTAGGAAACAACCACAAAATACCACGCATGGGCGCGCACATACAGTGCGATTGAAACTTCGTGGCCCATGCGCAGAAGTTGGTATTTTGTGGAAGAGCCACACTCAAGGGGCCAAAGAGCCACATGTGGCTTGCGAGCTGCAGTTTGCCGACCACTGTCCTAGACTATTGAGAGCTGAGTTGATTTGCCTTTTTCCATGCTTTTCCAACAAACAGGTACCAATCCCATTTAATTCTTTCATTTTGGTCATATTGGTAACAGCTGTGGGCAACAGGAAGCAACTGAGAATATTAGGATTTCAGAGCTCACCTGATTGCTATTATGGTGGCAAGCGATATATGGGGACAGTATATCTCTTACATTTTTTAGCTGTAAGAATACCTCATTTTTTTCCCCTCTCTGTTCTTCCATTGTGCAATGGAGGGCTGATTTCTAGTAAAACTTTAAGTATAAGGCTCATGGTGTATGACTTGTGCAATATAAACTCCAAGGGTCTAAATACAAATTTATTTTAGAAATGTATTTGCTCTTTTCTCTCTGGACATAATTATAGTTATATGAAATTTACAGTCCAACTAATAATATATGTGTCACATTTACTAATTTATAAGATTGTACTACCACTAACATAGCCAAAGGAGAAGAATACATACGTGTTTGGGAGTGAAGAGGCTTGGATTCTTGTTTTTTTGTTTGTTTGTTTGTTTTTGTTTTTGTTTTTGTTTTTTTGCTGCTGCACAAAGCTTTATTGTTTAATTTGGTCCAATGCATGGGAGGGGGTTTCTGGGTGGTTAAAAGAATGGCACCCTGGCCGGTTTTGCTCAGTGGGTCCCAGGTTTGATTCTGGTCAAGGGCATATGCCTGGGTTGCGGGCTTGATCCCCAGTAGGGGGCGTGCAGGAGGCAGCTGATCAATGATTCTCTCTCATCATTGATGTTTCTATCTCTCTCCACCTCTCTCTTCCTCTCTGAAATCAATAAAAATATATTAAATAATTAAAAAAAGAATGGCTAGTAGTTTTGGGAAGAGGCTCAGGTAAAAGCCAGACACCAGGGGGGAGGCAGAGGGGCCCTTCAGAGGCCTCTGGTGTCTAAAGGCTCCTAGTGGTGCTTGAGGGTGAGCCTTTGGAAGAGATACTCGCCCAGCCCAGGGTGGGGCTGGCAGCCTGTGGAGGTGAGTCAGGTGGTCGCCCATCTTCTTGATGAGTTTCACCTGCTTACCCCGGAAGTGGTTCTCTGGGAAGTCACAGGGCTGAGGGTCCTTGTGGGTAGAACAGAGGGCCTGCAGCTCCACAAGGGCCTGGCTCAGGCTCCTCTCTGAAGCCCTGGTGGCTTCCATGGTGCCCTGAGTTTTGCCCACTCATCCTGGGGAGGCTTTAGCATGTCCTGGAAGAAAATGCGGCCGCCTCGCTGGTTTTGCATCTTTAAGAGCCACTCAGCGCCCTGCAGCTTCTCCACCAACTCCCAGAAGAAGCGGCTCATGCCCTAGAGAGTCACACCATCAGGGTCGAAATAGAAGCCCAGAGAGAGGTAAGTGGGGGAGGCCCGCAGATGCAGGCTGGCCTGGCGGGTGACTGCTGCCTCCACCTCGGTGGAATAATTCTGATGAATTTGGGAGCTCATGGCTGTTCAGCAATAAGGAGTTAAGGTAGAAAAACAAACAAACCCACAAAAATGGTGTGTTGGCTGGTCCCAGAGGTAGTTCTGAAGGTGGTGACTGGATAAGACACAGGAGAGTGGCTGGAGGCTGGAAGAAGGGGCGTTCCTGGGTCTGTTCCGTCCAAACACTGTGGAAGCGAGAGACACATCCGGGTCCGACAAGGGCACTTCAGCAAGAGGCTTGGATTCTTGCTACAACCCTGCATTAAGTCACTGCGAGCCGTGGCAGCTCATTTAACCTCTTTGAAATGTTGTCTTCTCCACCTTGAAAAAGAGGATTTGATATCTACATATATCCTTCCCTCATAAATTTTACGATACAAGATTGCAAAAACATTAAAGAAGTTGCATAGCTTTGTGGATTTTTAATTTATGTTTGGTTATAGCTATTGTGTATGGCATCTCCCATAATTCAGTGAAATGCATTTAAATCATGACTAGAGAATCTTGTGAAACTGTTTTTATATGCTCTATTACAATTACCACGTGAAAGCATCATTCTCTTTACTGTAGAGACTCTGAGGCTAAGCATTATTATCATACATCATTGATGCCAGGATCCCACTTTGGAGATCATAACCTTTTGGGGAATTTGGTATAAATTAAACAAATTCAATCTGGCTTAGAGAATAGAAGAGAATTTATTAATGCAATGGGCTTACAGAACAATAATAAGTAACATACTATCATTTCCTAGCAACTTATAAAGATCCTGAAAAAAATAATATAAGAAAAAATGCCTTTCTACATGTTGCCATTCACTTATTCATGAATTTGTGCATTCATATTTGATTCATTCATCTAAATATATAATTTATTGAGCAGTCTAACTTCAGTCTCACCCAAATAAATATAAATCAGTTTTATTATTTTCTGATCATTTAATTCAGCTGTGCTCTGTCAAATATGACTTTTCATTCTCTTATTAACATCTTAGGAAGATCTCATGTTTTTTTCAGTTAGCTTATGTTGTTAAAAGTCTAGCCTTATCCAAAACTACAATTCCATACATATTTAAATCTCTTTTTACTTTTTCCTTCTCCCAGCATATTTCAGGCATGTGCCTTAGGGAGATGAAATAAAGATGGTCATAGTCTATGAATTTATTTCCTCCCCAACATTAGCACTTGATAAAGGAGGTAACAGTTTTGTTCTAGAATCTTTCCTTCTATCCTTTTCCCCCTTTTTTTAAAATTGATTTTTGAGAGAGATTGGAAGATAGATAGATAGATAGATAGATAGATAGATAGATAGATAGATTATAGATGATAGATAGATAAACTTTGATTTGTTGTTCCACTTATTTATACATTTGTTGGTTGATTCTTGCATGTGCCCTGACCAGGGATCAAGCATGCAACCTTGGCATATCAGAACAATGCTCTAACAAACTAAGCCTCTTTAGTTTCAGGTTCAAGGAAAAGCTCCATTCACTATCCTGTTCCCAGAGGTGACTGAGTACTTACTCTGTGCTAGGCACTGTGCTTGCCATTGCAATGTTTACTCTTGACTCAACAGCATTGTTCCTACAAGGTTCCTTTTCATTTCTCCTTGCAAGTATTTAGACTAGAAGGGGGTCAAGTGGGAAAACATGGGGGACATTAGTAATATTTTCAACAATAAAGATAAGTTTTAAAAAAGACTATATTAAGAGCATTTTCAGTCAAAGAATAAATTACAAATATTTACTAAGAGCCAAATATAGGTGAGACACTGTTTTAAATGTTGTACTCAGGCAAGTCCTTAAACTTTTTTAAGTAAGTTTTAAAATCTTAATATGTTTACCATTGTGGAGTATTTAGAGAATTACTATTTTCAATGCCCCCTGAACTTATGTTTTTAGCTGGAATCAAATGATTTTTAATTTTTAAAATGGCCTTTGAACATTCAAGAACCAAGCAACTAAGCAAGTTTTTAATGAAATATGTTTTATGGCTATTAAAATATTAATTAGTAGCCTTATTAAGTTAAGAGATAAGGATATTTTTTCTCCTTGATTACTATGCAGCGCTTACCTCTGAAGTTCTCATGTTAGCTAAGATGTCTTTCTATTATAGAGTTGGAGGTAATAGCCTGAAGAAAAATAGCAGTTGAGAAGTCTGAGCATCAGTTCTAGATGAACAGTAATTCTTAAAGTACTCTAGCATATATTTAATGTTTCTTTACTATATTTTTAACAATGCCTGAAATAAAAATGAAATAGTATCACTTGACACTTACAGCAATTATCTAAGTAGACATTTACATTAGCTGATTTCAAAGAAGCACTTTAGCATTTACAAGGATGCATGCAGGTTATAATTGAATACTCCACAGATATTTAAATAATAATAAGTGATCATTTCCATGTTTGAATCCATATATGATCTTTTATTTTCCTCTCTTACCAAAACATTTTTTATAATTAGTTTTAAAACTATCAAATTGTATGTATTAGAAATCTGAGTAGTAGAGACACATTTTTGTTTCTGATCTGCTACATTTTAATATGAATTTATAAATCTCAAAAGGCTTTTGCATTTATCTCATATGATCTTCAGAAGAATCATATAACGTGTGAAGTATGTTTTTATTATGACCATTTCAAGGATGGAGAAAGGAAGTCTCAAAGGACCTGTAGTTAACTGCTTAAGGTCATGAAATAAGTATCATCATTATTGCCCATGGATTTTCAACTTAAAATCTTTAGCAGAGGACAATTATCATTCATTGAGAATTTGTTATTTCACAAACAGTTTTAGGCTCACCTAATTTGTTAACCTAATTAACAATCACACTGTCTCTTATAAAATAGACTTTATCATTTTATTTTATTATTTTTAGATTTTATCATTTTAATTTTATAAATTAAAAAAATACTTTGAAAGCTGCAATAAATTGTTCTTATGAACCAACATGTTTATAATGAGGATACATTTAAAATATCAATTTTATCTTTAATATTTCTCGGGAAGAAAATATTATATGGCAATCTAGGCTATCATATAATGAGAAAAATTGATTCTATGTTTTAATTTTGAAATTTTATTATAAAAATTCAAATTGTTTCAGCATTTTAAAAGGCGAAAGATTTATGCGATCTGAAGAGAAACCAGTGTTTCAGCATTTTAAATCTAAGCTTGTAGAAGGTGGGCAAGATGAATGAACATTACTGCATAACATTTCTAAAATTAACTGTAAGCCACATGCCAATTCCGCTAAATTTAATGGGTTCATTTTTTTTTCTCCTCTTATTTCTCTTCTTTGTTATTCTCCCTTTTCCTTGTCCTTCTCTTCTTCCTTCTCCTTTTTGAAGCAGCACCAGTTGACAGATATTTGCCTATAGAGGCTTTGAAATTGATAGAGAAAATGACAAGTGTCAGAGAAACTTACAAAATTTAGCATTTGAAAAATTATTTTGTAAATGCATGGAGTTTCTTGTCTTAAATTTTTTAGGAAAATGCACAATATTCTGATCACAAATAAATCACCATTGACAGAACCTCTATTTTCTGTTGAAAGATTATCTTTGAACAAAGTTCAGTGTCTAACACTTATAAGATTAGAAGTTGAAGAAGTATGTATTATATAAAGAACTGACAGCTTTCAATTATCTTACAAATATTGATTGAGAGCCCATGTGTGTCAGCTGCTATGTTAGGAAATTCTGGATTTTCAAAATGTACCAAAGTACCTATCATCAATAATTGACTAATGAGGAATAGTTTACCCCTCTCAGGAGTATATATCTGCTGGATGGGTTTCAGCGTAAGGCCAGCTTAATTTCTCACTTCAGGCGACCTAACATTTACTACACATTATCTAGATGCCTTCGGAAATGTATTTCTTCCTGCAAGCCTTGTCTCACAAGACCAAGTGTAAACCAGAATCACTTAACTCATAATGGTCATCAACATTGACCTGTTGACCTCAGGGTATGTTATCCAAAACAAGTCTAAATTTTCTACATTTAAAGTGTTAATAGGTTTTACAGCTAATCTTACTCCTGAGGGCTTGATTTCAATAAAAAAGAATTTTTTTTTTTGGGGGGGGGAATAAGTAGCACATTGTTTTTTTTATATGAATAGTCTCTCTAGTAACTCTGCTGGTTGGAATACCTTTGTTCTCATAAATGTAATAATTATCATTGAACCTAATCTGATTGAATGTATTTGATATGGACAGGCATGATAGGAAAGATACATTTATTCTTCACGGTCCAAGTTTAAATTAAATTCTCAGCTTTAAATGGCACAGAGGATACTCAGTAAGTGAATATCTAGCCTTACTGACTGACACCTCACAGTAAGTCGTGAAGAAATGAGAAGACAGGAGTACAGTAGTTTGAGGAATGTAGCAGGTGGAATTGCTTCGTATCTCTCCTGGAGGAAGTGGTCCTCCTCAAACAAGGAAGAGTGTCCTCATGGACTTTCAGGCCTTTCTGTGGCCAGTGCACACAGAGCATGAGTTTGGAGAGGAAACCAGCAGGGGGAGACATGTCCAGCCAACAACACCTGTTGAAACAGTGGCTCAAAGGGCAGCTGGATGGCTCAGCAAATCACATTAACATGGAGAGCAGATGCCCTTGTTGCTTTTTGAAGGTCTGTCGGACACTTGTTCATTTCCCCGGAATGCAGTTAGGGTGAAAGGAAAACAATATGGTTTGAGTTAAGAGTTGAAATAGAGGAGAACTGAATTTTATCAAAATCCGAAAAGAATAAAATAGAAATGGCAGAGCCTAGTAAAAGTACACCACAGGCCGCATTCCTCAAGATCTCAAATGTTTCTTTGTATCCTCGGAGAACTTAATCTACATTATCTGTTTTATCTGTCATTTTCAAATATGACAATATCTTAATTAAAAACGTCACTTCTTTTAGTACCACATGCATTGGTAACCGGCATTGTTACTTTTAGGCATGAAATTCTAAACTAGCTCAGCTCTTAGAGATCACACCCCCAGTCTGCTCAGAGGCTTCTCCTTCGAAAGACTGGCCCTGTCCTTGAGGTGGGCTGTCAGTGATTCTTTACTGTAGCTATTTCCCAATTTACTACAACTTCACTGAATCACTTGGAGCCGAGTTTACCTTTATCCTTAGAGGGTGCCCCGATCCTTTCCAATTTAAAATCGTTGCTGAGTTCTTGGACAACAGCTCTATGTGCTAACATGCTGGCCCTACTACAATGAGTATCTTTCTCAGCATAGACTAGAACAACAAGGGGAGGGGTCTGGTGCATAAGCCAGCAATTCCGTGCTTTAAGAGAGCATACTCTTTAACCCAGAAAGGTCAGTTGGACATGTTTAATGGTTTTAATTACTTATTTTGTTGTTATGAACCCAGATGAGCAAAGTTTCCATAGGTCTTGTCTCTGGTCTGCCTGTGTGGATTTAATTTTGTCACTTACCTTTGTTTGTGTTCCTACCTCATTTCAAAAACCTGGAAGCCAGATGGAAATGAAGGTGATCTGTAAGATTCCTTTAAACACTAAAATTAGGTGATTTAAAATGTTTTGTTCTATAAACATGTTTTTATATATAATATTATAGTTGTAAAGTTGAATAAAAATTTCTATTTTAAAGGTTAAAACAAGTAAATATAGTATTTTTATGTTTAATACCATTTAATGTTTTAGATTTTGTAGTTAACATAATGACAATTTAAAATTTGTTTATATAATTATGTTTAGTACTCATAAGGCTCCCAATCTATCACATAGGTATCAGAATGTGTGTAATAATTTTAGGCCTTTATAATGTATTTTAAGGCCCCCGCTCCATGTCTTTCCCCCTTTGTGGGGTATTATAAGTCCAATTCTTGTATTTGTATGATTTACTCTAAAAAAGATATCACAATGAAACTTTCAAACCTTAATTCTGAATTTATTTGTCAGTTACAAACTTATCTATTTTACCAACACCCTCGACTCTCATAGCCAACTCTTCCTTTATGCAGCTTGCCATTCTAACTGTAGTGGATTTCAGACTATACAGGGCTGCATAATATTCCAAGGATATCCAGAGGTTGAGAGGATATTGCTAGATAGTCACTTAAAGTATTAGAAGTTTATATGTTATTCCATTTTCCCTGAGACCGTCTATAAAAGGCATGAAAGCCTGACTGGTGTGGATCAGTGGTTGAGTGCTGACCTATGAACCAGGAGGTTTGGGTGTGCTTCCCAGGCAGGGCACATGCCCGGGTTCCTGACTCGATTCCCAGTAGGGGGTGTGCAGGAGGCAGTCAATCAATAATTCCCTCTCATCATTGATGTTTCTATCTCTTGCTCCCTCTCCCTTTCTTTCTGCAATCAATTAAAAAATGAAAATAAAAGTCATGAAAAAGCTTGATAAGACTGATAACAATATCGCATGTATGACTGTTTTTAGTTTTTCAAGATCCAGAAAATCCTTTTTATGTTGTCTCAGAGGATTATGCATCAAGCTGGCTATGGTCCTCGGGTGATGTCTTCTAGCATAAGTTGAAAAGGCAAAGCATGATATCCCAAGCCATTTTGACATTGATTTTATTTTATTATTTGATTATATTTTATTAAATGTATTGGGGTGACATTAATTAATAAGATCATATAGGTTTCAGTGTAGATTTTTATGTGAAAAGATCTGTATATTTTACTGTGTGCCCACCACCCAAAATGAAATCATCTTCCATCACCATATATTAGATCCTCTTCACTCCCCTGACCCCCCAACCCCTTCCCTCTGGCAACCACCACAATGCTGTTTGTGTCCATGAATTTCAGTTTTATATCCCACGTATGAACAAAATCATATGGTTCTTAGCTTTTTCTGCCTGACTTATTTCACTTAGCATAATATTCTCAAGGTCCATCCATGTTGTCACAAATGGCAGTATTTCTTCTTTCTTATGGCTGAGTAGTATGCCATTGTGTATGCGGTAGCTTTAGTGCTGACTGTTTGTTTACATGAATGATTTTCCATTAGTCTCTGTGTGGGAACTGTGTCTTTTCATCTGTCTAGCTCTGGTTCATTGTACATTGTAGTCCCTAGTATGCACTATAAATATATCTGATAATTGAATGAACATCAGTCAGGTGCTTATGCCTCAATATGGATAAAAAGTTTATAAATATTGTACCTAGACATCGAAATTCAGCATTACATAGCTGAGATACATCCACCTTAGGAATTCTAACTGCAATGGGGAGATTTTTCCAGCATACAGGAAATCTTGGCAGAGTGGCCAAGTTGTTCCTTCCTTGCTTTATTTTTTGGTATCTGATAGGCAGATTGAGGGATGAGTTGAAAGGGAGCATCAGAATGAACGCAAATCAGAAGTAATGATCATCATCCTTTTCTCTGTATGTCCTGATTAACAGCACAATATGTGAATCTGAATAAGTGTTAAATAATGTTTTTGAGTGAATGGTCTTCAGTTTGCTTTATAAGAATTGAAAGTCTGAAGGACATTATCTGGTGTATTTAGACTCTGTCCCACATTCTATTTCTCTGAAATTCAGGTAGATGAATATGTATTTCTGTCACTAGAAGCCTTCATTTAACATCTGTGGTATATAAGTGGGTGCCTATATTCTGCAAACCTTAATTTCTCTAGACCACATTAATAGCTACCAATAAGTCTCTTCTCATTTCCACACAGTTAATGCATCATTGGCAGCAACTGAACCATTGGAGTACAGGGCAATAAGCAATCTTCTGATGATTGATATTTTTGATACTACCCTGCCGTTATTAAAGGAACTTACATTGACTGGCTGCTCGGGGTTTCTGTGCATAAAGAGATCAATTGAATAAAAGGGGCTGGTTTATTGTTGGGTCTTTTCTATGTCATTGGGCATATTATCCAAATTTCCTCTTCTTGTCAGGATATTAATCAGATTGGATTAGGGCCCACCCTAAGGAGGACTCCTTTTTACTTAATTACACCTTTAAAGACCCGATCACCAAAATACAGTCACATTCTGAGGTTCTGAGATTCTGGGCATCAGGCTTACACATTTAAACTTTAGAGGGCACAATTCAGCCCAAAACAGTGTATATGGAAAATGTCCCATTCCTTAGGAAATATATGCAAAAGTGAAATAACATGTCTGCAATTTATTCCAAATAGTTACCAAAAAATATAATAATAATAACATTCTCTCTCCCTCCCTCCCTCCCTCCCTCCCTCCCCCCTCCCTCCCTCCCTCCCTCTCTCCCTCTCCCTCTCCCTCCCTCTCTCCCTCTCCCTCTCTCTCTCTCTCTCTCTCTCCCTCCCTCCCTCCCTCCCTCCCTCCCTCCCTCCCTCCCTCCCTCCCTCTCTCTCTCTCTCTCTCTCCCTCCTTCCCTCCTCTTTCTTCTATTTGTAATTTTTCTCTCTCTGTCTTTCTCCCTACTCTCTACCTCATCATTTCTTCTGTTTAAGAGCAACATTTTTAATCTAGTTCTTATTATAATAAATAAATATTTTTGAGTCTTAAGACCCTTTACTAATGTCAGACACTCTACTAAGAACTTCTTATTTATTTACTTATTTAATAATCAAAACAGTCATATAAAAATATTTTTCTCCATCTAGAAAGTGAGTTAATGGAGTCACAGAAAGGTTAAGTCACTTGTTCATAGCTAATAAATATTAGAACCTGAATTTTAACTAAGGTAGTCTTTAACCTAATCCCATAATCTTAATTACCATGCTATACTGCACCTCTTAGGGTAAAGTAAGGGCCTTGTCTTACTCAATACTATATTATTCAATGGGAAAAATTGTACTTTTAATTTTTATTCTTTACTTTTCTCACTCTTCACCACATTTATTTTACCACAATTTGAATAATACATATGTTAAATTTTAGTTAACATGTTTGTGCTTTTCCTGTGTTTTAGTCAAGATTGTTTAATTGCTAGAACACAATACCTTAAAGGATAGTATCCAAAGATATTATTAAATGATTAAATATACCAATTCTCAAGGCATACAAAACAAAAACAAAAAAATAGTTTAAAGAGGTTATAGATTCACGAAGACAAAATCTGGAAATGTTTTTTTTTGTTATCATGACAATCTTATCAGGATATTCTTCCCCTTTTCCTCCCACTGTTAGCTAACAATTGTAGACTCCCTGTTTCAAAATCTCAAGAAAAATAATTTGTTTAATTTGGGTAATTATTTTATGCATAAGACATACGTTAGTTACTCTAGGTTCCAATTCCTGTCCTTGCTGGTTAGGGAGGATTAGTGTGTGGCACATAAAATAAAATATGTACATGTTGCCCACCCATAGTAAGAATAGGGAATAGGGTCACGATGAATTATGACTGGTAGAGCCCATTAAAACTTAATGATTTTACAGGTTTTGTTCAGGGCTGTTTCAACCTTTGTTTTTATTACCAGAAATCCAATCATTTTATTCAATTTCCATAAGAAAGGCTCACCTGTCTATTTCCATACTATTCTTACTCTATCTCTATTAATACATCTGATTATGGACTATGCTAAAGGCTTCACTGAGGTTTGTTGTAGTTTTTAGAAGCACTGCAACTAACACAGATTTCCACTTAAAATTCTTCTCAAAAATAGTTATGTGGGTAGGATGATATTTCCCATTTCAGTTCTAATAAGCCTCTTGATTGTTGCCCGTCTGTTTTGGTCACCGCAGTACATTGGGTTGTTGTCCTCAGATAATCATCTGTTCTGATTGTCTCAGCAAACCATTTGGAATTAGGATGGTAAGATGAGATCACTTGTGTGGACCAATTGAATAAGACACAAGAACAGAGCCCAGCTTTCTATCCAAATAATTTTGAATACTTTTCCCTAAATGCATTAGTTACCTTAAGCTTGCTCATTTGAACCTTATGTGCCACATTTATGCTAAGCTGAATATAAACTCTTGAGATTTCCCTACAGTTTATGTAGCATTGACTTGGCATTTCACTACTCGATTAGTAAAAGTTTAGTATGAGTTGCTAACTTGGAGATGTTAGTATGTTTTTATCTCTCCAATTATTTATACCAAATGTAAAATAAGAATTGTCCTGGAATACATTTATAGAAATCTATCTCTTTTAAATGTCATCTCTTTTACATTTATCTTTTTTCTTTTTTCATTACTAAGCCAGATCTTTATTCAACAAAAAAAAGTAAATAGTTTTAAATGTAGGATTTCACAAAAATCTATGAAAATTTTACATATATATGAAAATTTTCCATCTATTGGTGGCTTTTTACTTGAAAAATGCATTCGTATTTTTTCAAAGAAACCTCAACATACTCAATTTATTGCTGGTTCCTAGCAAAGCTCTGGAAGGATATGAGGACCTAGATGGCGGAATGATGGCTCTTCAGCTCTTATCACCGTACCTTGCATGTGCTTGTTCCTTACCGGAACTCAGCAAGTGTTTGCTCCATTGAAGTTTTACTGTGCCTTTTAGTAGAATCTCACTTTTCCTACTCGCACCTAAAATTTTGAATTATTATGGATTTTATTAGCTTTAGTATGAAGGTGAGGCTCAGCAGGTACTTCTACTCATTAGCCCCTGAAATCAGAATCCTTTTAGCAAGCACTTCTTCCTCTAGCCAACGGACATTTGTAACTTTAAACTCATGTATATAAAATCACTTCATTTCCTATCATCACCTCAGAAACTCTCAACTAAAAGGAAGTACAGTGAAATATAAAGTGTGGAAAATTAGAAGGAGTAAAATACGTTCATGTTAAATATTTTCTACATACTAAACTCTATATCTAATTTAATTCAGCAAAATGCATTCTTACTTGGGCATTATTTTTTCTGAATGTACTTATGAAGAATCTGGAGCCTAGAAGTTAAGTAACTGGATGCTCAATAAGTATTGTTAAATTAAAAAATAAATGAATAATAGTCTCTAAAGTATGTACTACTTTTGCATATGCTATTATTTTTGTTCAAAAGGTGGTTCTGAATTGCAACATCAAAGCTAATCGGATTCAGCATGTCATTTATTTCTAAGACAGGACAATCATTTTATAAAGCCCAAATAATATTAAAGAGCTAAAGGCAGGTCACTAGGCTAGAATCAAAACAGCAGCATCCATTAAGAACAACATCAGGAAGATTTTCACTACTTAAGGCTGGAAATACAGATAGTAGGGCTTGGAATTTCAGAGCATGCACCAAAGCACAGTCCAACAGATTAAGGCATGAGACCCAACTGTCTGGCAGGGAGAGAGAGATACTGAATCCTCAAATTTCTGGTCTAATTTCCTCTATTTTTGTCTGTTTGATTAATTTCTGTGTACTCAGTCCATTTGCTTTTCAGGAGAGTTTTATGTTCTAAATGTGAGCTGACCATGATTTCAAAAGGGTGAGCTGTGATTAGCATACAGGGTATATTAACATAATCTATCTCTGTCCCATTTTTACTTTTGGCACTCAGTAAGTATTGGTTGGGTATTTGGAGATGAAAATTTGGACTTAATAATGTTGAGCAGGTACTTGAAAACTTGGAAGTGATTTATAGCTAACCAACTGTCAGATTATTCCATAAAGATCACAAACAACCCTTGCTTCTAAATTGTTTACTGTCCCATGCTGGGTTCTAAACTAAGCACATCCCTAAGTGTTCATAAATTGTAAGTAGTATGCCTCATGATAAGTCACATCATCTTTCACACAGAGTTTTACAAATACTTTGTAAAATTAATGTACCTGAATTCAGTGTTCTAACTTTAACCAGTTACCTTTAACTTTAATGATTATACTCAAGTGAGCATGGATTCTAACTGAAATGAAGAAATCTGTCTTTAAAAAGCTGCCCATAACTAGTGATTATGAGAAAAAGAGGAGGAAGCTAGGAAAGAGGAAAGGAAGGAAGGAAGGAAGGGAGGGAGGGAGGGAGGGAGGGAGGGAGGGAGGGAGGGAGGGAGGGAGGGAGGGAGGAAGGAAAGAAAGAGAAAAGAAGGAAGGGAGGGAGGGAGGGAGGGAGGAGGAAGGAAGGAAGGAAAGGAGGGAGGGAGGGACGGAAAAGACAAACTGAGATTAAAGATTTTTGAGCATAATTTAAATGTGTGGTTATAGAGTGTGCTCAAATATTAAAAAGCTTGTGAATCTGTTGTGTTCAATTTCAGTTAGCAATTTTGAAGCAGTTTACATATGTGTCATCATCTCTATTTATACACATAGTAATGGTGATGAATAATGTGAGTGCACCAATTAACCTTCTCTCAGGACATTAGAACTACGTCTACAATTGCTCAATGCTCCAAAAACTCCAGTAGAAAATCAAAAGTGCAGTGTTGTTATTCCTATAATTTATCAGACACAGCAAATATCTCACATACTGTAGAAACAATTGAATCCTTTCCCCAAAGCTTTTACTTTCTAATTGGAAAAGCAAGGTAGGAATATATACTGGTCTGGATATTTACAAATGAGAGGTGAAATTCAGTATAATTCAATATAATTAGAACTCTAGCAATGTGTGGTCTACTAACTTTCTGGGTCATAATTTTAAAAATATAAGTTAGGGAACTTGATTAATTCAGTACAACCAATTTAGTTGATGCCCCATGACTGTGTCCACCACTGGTCCATAATCTAGGGCAGTGATGGCGAACCTTTTGAGCTCGGCGTGTCAGCATTTTGAAAAACCCTAACTTAACTCTTGTGCTGTGTCACATATAGAAATTTTTTGATATTTGCAACCATAGTAAAACAAAGACTTATATTGTTGATATTTATTTTATATATTTAAATGCCATTTAACAAAGAAAAATCAAACAAAAAAATGAGTGCGTGTGTCACCTCTGACACGCACGTCATAGGTTCGCCATCACTGATCTAGGGTAAGGAGGCAGGGTGGCAGGTGCTGCAATGCAAAGGAAGCTGGACTACAAGAGCTAAATCCTGTGGGGAGGGGCCTCTGTCTTGAGAAAAAAAAATAATAAAGAACATGAATTAGACAGATATTTCAAACTGAATTTTCTGATCATAGCATTCTGTATGTTATAAAGCATACCAATGTTGGGAGACTGCTCCCTGGGTTCATGGTGGATAATACAATTTATTTAGAATATCTTGGTTACTAGCCACTTGAGTATTAGGCCTTAAAACCCACTAGATCACTACCTTGTTTTCATTCAACTGCACAATTTTCATTTTTTCTTTTATAAATATTTGGAAACAAATTCTGCTTCATAATTTAACTTCAAAAAGTAAAATCCTATTATAGTACTATCTAAAAATTGCTATTTGGATAATTTACCTTATAGAATATATATATATTTTTTGGAAACAGGTTGACTGGCAGATGGAAATCCATGCATTTCTAATGGCGTCATTGCTTTTATTTGTAATGGGATATGAACTTTGTTGTTTTACTCATGCCATTTCCTGTGGCAAAGTAAAGGTTGGAAACATTTATTGAGGAAATTGCAGATATTGTATCTTCAGACTTTCTGATTTATTAATAAAAGTCATTGATTACTCAGATATTTTTTACTTAAATAAACAAAATGACCTTATATTAGTTCATATTTGTCTTTTAAATGGCTGATTTTCATGAGCAATAGTTGCTCAATACATTCGTTTTCAGTAGAACATTTGAGTTCTATTTCTCTGGTAATGATGACAGGTGTTCCAGTTACCATTTACCTTAACATTGAATGCTTAGCACATAAGATTTTTCTGTTGCAAATATTAGAAAACTCCATGTAACTCAGCTTAAGGAAAATAAACAAACAACCTCCCCCCCAAAAAACAAACAAACAAACATGCAAATGTAATGACTTAGATTACTAATGAAAATAAAAAATGGTGAATGTGACATCGATGAATTTAGGCGTTCAAAATGTGTCCCCAGGATGTGTACTTTCGCCATTTGGTCTGCTGAACAAATCCGGTTCACTGTCATGCTAATTACCAGTCCCCTGAACTGTCAATACCTGTTTTAATTTATTACTAAATGGAGGGGCATTATTCACCTAAATAACATTGGGGCAGAGCATCAGTCAGAGTTCCACCAGAAAAGGAGAACCAGTAAGATTTATAAATGTACACAGGATTCTTTAAGGCATATATCTATGCAGTTTTGGGTGCTTAGGTGGTTCCATGACACGTTTTTGGGCAGGAGTTCAGGAAGAGCAGGCTAGAGCTCTTGGGCAGGAGCTGACGCTGCAGCCCATAGATGGAATTTCTTCTTCCTCGGGGAAATCTTGGTTCTGCTCTTACACTTTTTAGCTGATTACATCAAGCCCATCCAGTTTATAGAGGCTAACCTTCCCTTAAATCCAGCTGGCTATAGAGAATCATAGACACAAAAGAGCTTCATCTAGGTTAGTGTTTGGTTGAATAACTGGAGACGATATTTGGCTAAATTGACATGTAAAACTGAATATCATAGGCACTGATATTAGAAGAAGAAAAAAAGATTAAAGAGAAAACAATTACCTAAGACCTCCCTAGGAAATATTCTGATACAAGTGTGATTAAAAGAATCTGTTCTCTTTGAAAAACTA
This sequence comes from Myotis myotis, assembly GCF_014108235.1. Taxonomy (NCBI): domain Eukaryota; kingdom Metazoa; phylum Chordata; class Mammalia; order Chiroptera; family Vespertilionidae; genus Myotis; species Myotis myotis. The sequence goes on from NW_023416390.1 coordinate 71,615,012, forward strand.
ATTGCCCTCCATGTAAGAAATTGCTAAGATTGGGACAAGAGAACCATTATTGAATGGCCTAATTTTTAGAATTCTTTGACTGCAACACTAATAATAGCTTATTAGAAGACACAGCTATCAATTAACAATCTAGAGCTACACAACCGAACTATCCCTGAGTATTCATAAATTGTAAAGCACATTTTTCTTCATTGATTTTGCTAAAAGCCTTAGAATTCCCACTTGTATTCTGAGAACCTTGTGCTCAGTGGGTGCTAAATTAAAATTTCTGGCAAAAGAAGAGAATGAAGAGGGAGGGGAAATGAGAATTGAATAAAAATACTTTCAATGTTTTGCCATTATTAATAATGTCCCAGTGAATAATTTGGTGCATTTTCTGTCTCTTATTTGTGAAGATATATCTTCAAGATAAATTTCTGAAACAAAGCTTGCTGGATCAAAGAGTAAAGGCATACTTAGTTTTGTTAGGTACTGCCTGAATTCACACCACAGTGATTGTAGAAACTGGAGATTTCAGCAAGTACCCCATGTGCACAATAAAGTTTAAAAATCACTATTTTAGAACATGGCTATTTACTTTTTTGAGTATTAACTCTCTTGTCAAAATAAATGCACCAATAGGAATACATATTTACTGGCGTACCTGCAAGTTTGTGCAGCCCTACACAATTGTTTTTTTGACGGAAACCTTGAAGCTCATACTGGTGAAGAAATCCTGTCTAGACAACATCTCAAAATTAACAAAATATATGTTTTTCTGACTGAATGAGGATAGTTTATTTCCTTTCACCAGCTTCATTTGGCCGCTGCAGTCTCAGTCACACTGAGCCTATCCTTGATCCTGCATTTCTGCTTAAAACTAAACCAAGAAATTGGAATATTGCCACTTATGAAGAAGTTATCGCTTTATTGGACTTTTGCATTATTTTTTTCTAAGTATAACTGCCCTTCACAGCTAGGATAGTGAACATCAAACAAAGAAATTCCTTTTTTATAGTGTGATTTCATCTGTGTAACCATATGATTTTATCATCATTGCAATATTATTGCACATTCTATTCCAACAGCAAACTGAGATGTGCACACAAGTATAAACCATAAATAATATACAAGAAAACTATGCTGTAGTTAAAGTTTTATTTTTCTGCACATAGTTTTTTTCTTCTATTTAGTAAGAATTTAACATAGAAATTGATAGTTCAGCTAACTGGTAATTAGCATAGCGGTGAACCATACTTGTTCAGCAGTCTACAACTTCATGGATACTTACCTTAGCTGCTTCTGAGACAGCCATCTGTGTTATTTCAGCTCAGAGAAAAAAATATTTTATAAAATAATAGGACGTCCTTAAGTGTGAAAATTAGGTTATACATCTCTGCATATCTCAAAGAGCAAGCTTTTGACATCTAATATATTTCTGCAAATATTCTACTGTTTCACATGAATCAAGTATATTGAGCATGAGATTTTGAGTACTGACCTTTGCAAACTGACCCCTGAAGTAGTACTAAGAGAGTACTGCCATTGGTTATAAAAAGTAATATGCCCAAACTGTAAAGTCCATTTTTTTTGTATTAGGTAGAATGACAGCTTGAGATCTCACAAGACAGGTAGACTTCCTGTGAAAAACCTAAAGGTACAATATAGTAAAGAAATATGTTTTATGAAAGTTATACTAGAGTGCTGCTCATCCTTGTCCCCACTCAATTAACTATCAAATCCTGTTGATTCAGACCCCAGAATATTTCTTGACTCATCTCTTTCCCATCTCCACCCCTGTACTGATGCATAACTACCAAACTGGAATCTCCTTATCCACTCTCTCAACTCTTTCAGCCCTATCCTCCCCACAGGGCAGAATATTATATTTTTAACATTCATGTTAATTTCATAAATATCATACTTTAAAGAAAACAAAGAAGCAAAGCTTTTGTTAGATTCTAAACGGTGATAGTCTAAGCTCCTTAGGACTACATCCAAGAGCTATTGCAATATGGTATATGTAGGTAAGTAGAAAGGAATATTGAGAAGTTGCCATTAAAAATGAAAATTAGCCCTAGCCATTTTCGCTCAGTGGTTAGAGTGTCGGCCCTCAGACTGATAGGTCTCAGGTTCCAATCCTGGTCAAGGGCACGTACCTCAGTTGCAGGTTCCCCAGCCGCAGTCAGGGCACATGTGGCATGTGGGAGGCAAACAATCAACGTGTCTCTCTCGTGACAATGCCTCTCTCTCTCTCCCCCTCATCCCTGTCTTCCACTCTCTAGAAATCAATGGGAAAAATATTCTCACTCACTCTTGAGTGAGAATTGGAAGAAAAAAAGAAAGAAAGAAAAGAAAATTAGTCAGAGGTCAGACAAAGGAATACCAAATCTTTTTTTTTTTTTTAAATATATTTTATTGACTTTTTACAGAGAGGAAGGGAGAGAGATAGAGAGTTAGAAACATCGATCAGCTGCCTCCTGCACATCTCCCACTGGGGATGTGCCCGCAACCCAGGTACATGCCCTTGACCAGAATCGAACCCGGGACCTTTCAGTCCGCAGGCCAACGCTCTATCCACTGAGCCAAACCGGTTCCGGTGGAATACCAAATCTTACCATGAGTTAATTGCAACTTTTCACAAGTTCTCCAAAGGGTAGTTAGATATATGCAAACTGAGACAAAGTGATAATTTATTATTAGCTAAATAATAACTTGGGTCCAAAGTAGAATACATGTGAGCTATGCTGGATAATGTGGAAAACTAACTTGTTTTTGTTAGGGTCACCAAAGGAGGAATACAGGAGGCCAAAGTGGTAAGGGATTATAAATTTATTTGGTCATCTGGGTACCAGATGGGCTGAGCCCCAAAATGACACCAGCACCCAGGGGTGGGGAGTCAGAGGTTTTAAAGGACTCAAGGTGGGATTTTTCTGGGTGGAGAATTCTCTGGGCAGATCCGGATCCTGGGAAGGTCCCAAGGGGAAGGATAATGGTCTTAGCAAATGGAATGTGGTCTTAGAAAGTGGAACGTGGTCTAAGTGAAAGGGAATGTCTGTTGTGAAGTGGTCTAAAGGTCAGTTCTCATGGAAAGGAGTAGCGATTCAATTATTTGATCAGACTTAACAATTTTCCTATGCTAGACTGGCCTTATCCATATGTGTTTCACCTTTAATTTAATTTAAAGTCTGAGTCCTAGATTTGATTATCCAGTATGAGAAAGTCAATCCAGAGCCTACACACACACACACACACACACACACACACACACACACACACAGAGAGAGAGAGAGAGAGAGAGAGAACTGAGCATGGACAGACACATGATTAGGTTCTGAGCATGCAATGCTGAATAAAGCAGACATGGCCTTTGTTTTCTAGGAGGTTATAGTCTACTTGGTAAACATATCTTAAACATATTATCATCTTTGGGTGGATGTAGTGTGTGTCTGTATCAGTTTTATGCAAGTAAAATAAAGAAGGATGTTATAATAAATGCAGATGCCATGAGATTATATCGGGAAGATCTAATTGATATTGGAAAAGCAGGAATGGTCTTCACGGGAATTGACATTTTGGTTGAAAATTAAAGCCAAGATTGAAATAGCATGGCAAAAATTACATTCTAAACTGGGGGACAGGATATGTGAAATGCAGAATGGAAGAATATACATGAATTGTTTAAGGAACTGAAAAATGGCCAAGGTATTAGAAACATAGAATGATACCACTGGCAAAGGTGTCAGAGTGGGGGAATCATACAGAGACTAGGTCACGCTCACCATTGTCAATAATGTTAAGAGTGTGCGGGTTTATTCTGAATGCTATTGGCAGTGAATTCCTCACTCGAGTACTCCATGGTTACTTTCTTCCATCTCTTTGCCTCATGGCTCCCTAACCAACTTCTGCATCTGCACTGTGCCCAGGTACTCTGCCTCTCTTACCATCTCCGCTCCCATCCCACCTGCTCACCTTAACCATGTTAGCACAACTTCCCACTAGTTGAGCTCCACACTTTTTAGGTTAGATTTTTGAGAGAAAGGGTCCCAGTGATTTAGCTCAGGCTATGATCTGGTTTCATTTGTATTATCTGTTCCTCCTCAGTCTAATTATCTGTAAACAGGAAGGGCAGGGATGATATTGACACGTAGGGCTGCTCCTCTCAGGATCAGGAACTGGTGGGGTAGGATTAGAGAAATATAGATGTTGAATGGGTCAGCCACACTGACTGACATATCTAATACATGTACACTTTCAGGGAAACCATTAGTAGGAACGATTCCAGAATATAGAGTAACTGGCTGAGAGCAGGAGTCTGTATGTCAAGTTGAATTTCTGTGTGTTCAAAGAAAGCAAAACCCCCCAAAGTATAAATCAGTAAGTAACTGTCTTGAACGTTCTTGACTAGACAGAAAAAATAGTTTGTTTATTATGCACTTCCCTTAACTAATGGGAGCTAATATAATTTGAATTTAAACCTCTGACTCCAAAGATTGATTAATCTTTAAGATTTTCAATTGCATTTTAGGATTATAGTGCTAAATATTTAATATTCTTACTTTAATTTTGAATATGCTTTAATTACTCTATATAATTTGAAAAAATGTTTTCTTTTTTAATTTTTGTATACACAATGGAAGAAAAAATACAATTGTATTACTATTGATGTCATGTAGATAATAAGTTGATTTCAAAAACAAGACTTAAAAGTAAACTTCCTAATGCAATTCTTGCTAAGAAAAATATATATAATTTTTCTAAAATGTAAAGAAATGCAGTTATCTACATCATCACATGATTAATAAACATGCAGGGTTTACAAGCCTTAATCAATAATGATTTTTTAAAAATCTGGCAATATATGACCCCTACTTTTATGCCTCATTTTTCTCTCATCTACTTCCTCTTCAAAATCTTATGTAACCTCATTTTAAAACAGATAAAATGAATAGTAGGGGATTTCATTGTGAGAGCCCTCAAAGTTTCTAAATTTCATCATTAAACTATGTCCAAAATGTTAGGAGTAAGAATGATGACAGGAAACCAGGGTGGACTATGGAGTTAAAGGATGTGGACTGGACTCTGATGTGTTTAAATTAACCTTTGTCCTTTTGACAAAGTACAAAACCACAAAAATACATCATTTAAAATGAATATCTCTAGTAACAGTTAGGTCTTATTTTTATCAGCTTAAAAAACACACATTTTAAGATGTCAGTGTGTGTAAGAATCGGTTTGCTTTAGTGTGTGGGGATGATGGGAGCCATAACTGTAGGCATGGTGTTCTATCACTGTCTCTGAGTGCTCCCTTTGTGACTTTTGATTTATGTCAGGCAAGTTTGCCAACAATACCCAAAGTTTCTTACTATCTTCAACTGTATAAATCTGATATCTCTACAGTAAAACAGGGCTACTTTTATAATCAACAAAAATGTCAGATAAAATCAGTTTCCCATATCTGATGAAATAAGGAAGCCAAAATGATAAACTATTTACTACAGATGCTGAATTATAAGAATAGTGAACAGGATGCATAACTGAAAGTTTGAAAGAAGTCTTTTTGTTCTTTATGAACAAACAAGAGGCCCAGTGCACAGATTTGTGGACTGGTGAGGGGAATGGCCTGCGGGGATCCGCCCGCTGTGGGAACGCCGCTCATCCTGGTCAACTGAGTGGCTATGGACCTGCCCTCTGAGCAGCTGCTCCCACTGTGAGACCACCGCTCATTCTGGTCAGCTGAACAGCGCTCCCACTATGGGAGTGTACTGATCACCAGGGGACAGCTCCTGCATTGGATGTCTGCCCCCTGGTGGTCAGTGCACGTCACAGCAACTGGTCAACTGGTTGTTCTGGTCATTCGGCCATTCTGTCACTGGGCTTATATGTGTGTGTGTGTGTGTGTGTGTGTGTGTGTGTGTGTGTGTGTGTATAATTAAACATCTTAGAAATGGAGACAGTAGTTGGGATATAGTTGAATTTCTTTTATTTGTTTTTGTTAATGTGAATCAAATGGAATGACATTCAAAAATAAGTGAAGAACAAGGGAATAGCAATCTCAATTTAATTTCTCCCTGATGCTAGAGAATAAAAGATAATTGATGCCACAGGAGAGAACAGGGAGAGAAGACACGTCAATGTTGCAGTCCTGTGGGGATGGGGTTTGGGACAGATCTGGGAATGATCTCACCATCCACAGGCAGAGCGTTGAACTTGGGGCCCTGCTATACTAGAAGCAACATGATATACTTGGATCCTGGGGAGAAGAGATGCGGAAAGGGTAACTGAGGATCCTGGAGGCTAGTAGAGTTAAATGTTCATAAACAGTGAATTAGATAGAATAACTGAGATTCCGAACTACCATCTGTGTTTCTTTTCATGGGATTTCTGGGATACAGCACAGGCTTACCCAAGGTTTCTAAGCCCAGGGGCAGTGACGATAAATTACAAAATTATTGCATTTCAGTTCAAAAGGCATAACATAATCTACTTGTGGAAAAAAAAAAAAAAAGACCTCAAATTAGGAATACTCTTCAAAACTACTCATATCTACCCTTTAGAAATGGTAACATCATGAATAACTGGAAGGCTTTCTGTTCAAGATTAAAGGAGTATATATAGAGAAAAGGCAATTAAATGCAATAGATGATGTTGGATTGGATTTTGAATCAGAACAAAAAGTGGAAATTTTACTATATAGAACATTATTGGTCAGCAGGCAAAACTTGAGTAAAAATGATGTATTGTGTCAGTATTTAAAGTATTGATTTTGATATGTATATTGTGGTTATGCAAGAAAATGTTTTGCAATTAGGAGATGCAGCCTGAGGTATTAGTTGTAAAGGGTCATGTCTGCAGTTTACTGTCAAGAGGTGCAGACAGTACTAGCAATAGCCTGAGGGATAAGGTAAACAACTGGTGAATCTAGGTGAAGGGCATGGGCACTTATTCTATTCTTACAACTTTCCTGTAAATTTCAAATTATTCAAAAACATTATTTAAAAATAAAGACATGACAAATAATTTGTGTTAGGGCTTTATCAGTGGCTTACCATGTGGACTTTGAGCCTGTTTCATCTGTGAAATAAAAATAATCTGCCCCTGCCTGGCCAGCATGACTCAGTGGTTGAGCACACACCTATGAACTAGGAGGTGGCAGTTTGATTCCCAGTCAGGGCATATGCCTTGTTTGTGGGCTCGATCTCCAGTGCGGGGCATGCAGGAGGCAGCCAATCAATGATTCCCTCATCATTGATGTTTCTATCTCTCTCTCCTGCTCCCTTCCTCTCGATATCAATAAAAAATGTATTTAAAAAATAATCTGCCCCTTCTATTACATAGATAGTTATAAGGGTCAATGAGGTAAAGGGGTTCAATGAACACTATTTAACTTTTTTTTCAGATTTGGAAATATATTTTATATGAAAGAAAAGAGTAATTTTCAGTCAAGCTACACTTTCATTACAAATGAAATAAAGAATTTAGATCATTTAAAACTTTAGCTTTTGTTTATTAATTATAATGCAGCCATTCACTGTAGTCCCTCAATTAAAGAATGCCCTGAGAATGGAACATTCCTCTATAACTATAGTAGGACATTTTCAAATAAAATTAAATGTACTCAAACAATCAAAGACACATCTATGTAATCATGTGACCATGGGTACTTGATGTGCTATTCTTTGGAGAACTCTTCCATTTCTTGTATTTCAATTATAAGTGAACAGAGCTCATCATAGTCAGTATCCTGAAGTCTGAGAAGGTTCAATTTGGTGTAAAGATTCAATTTTAGTGTAAAAATATTTTATGTCTCCACTGGGCACTAGTTAATCTGCTGTCTGCTGGTGATTCTTTGTCTCTTGTAGTTCAGTGCCATTTCACATACCCAAAGTCCTCCTAGTCTTTTGATTTTACTTTCATTAAAACAGTAAAATGTTGATTAATCTTATATGTATACTTTTCCCCATACTTTGGTTGAAACTTATTCAACCATTTATATTATGACCTGGGATACATATAAGAATCGCTGCATGATTCCTACAATCGTAGGTCAATATCAATGAAAACCTTGGCCAAATAATTTAAATTTTCTTAAGCTCCTTCATCATTATCTGGTCCACTCTTCTATAATTAAAATTCTCAAATAGAGGTACCACAATTTCTAGTATTTTAAGAAAAAACAAATCCAGGGGCATCTTTTTAATCTATATTCATTTTTTTTCTTTATTTTATGAAGTGATTGACCCAGACACCCTGTCCTTTATCCTGGAACTTTTCTCTCTTAGACTTCTATGAGATTCAGTGTTATTTCTTTGACCATAACCTCTGATCTTACTTATTTGCTCTTTTTTTCTCTAACAGCATGCTTCCATGGAACTTGTCTTGGCATTCTTCTCTATTTTCCTTTGATGTCACCTCTGATTAAGTCATCTCAGGTGATTCAGAGAATTCTCTATTTCTCCAGGCTCACCTTTTTTCTTCATCAGCATGTATAGTTACAATCACCAGCTTCATATCGCTATCTTATCTATCTATCTTATCTATCTATCTATCTATCTATCTATCTATCTATCTATCTATCTATCTATCTATCATCTATCTATCTTTCATCTGTCATCTATCTGTCTATCTATCTATCATCTATCTATCTATCTATCTATCTATCTATCTATCTATCTATCTATCATCAATCATCTATCTACCTATATGTATGTATGTATATGTCACACTAAAGTTAGTGTGCCAGAGCCTCCAACGCTCTGTGTCCAAAGCCAGGCTACCTGCACATCAGCATTTTTTCAGTTCTGTGAAATGGACAAGTTAAAAGAGAAACTTATAAAAGAAGATGCATTTGGTATAGGGTGAGAAAGAGAGCCTCAGATAACAGGAATAATGGGCAGTATTCTACAGAAAGGGAGAGAGAAACTGGGTACTCCTTATAGCAACTTGACTTGAGATAGCTATAAGAAAATTAAGAAAGAGGAGATGTAAAATGGAAGCAAGAAGAGAGAGAGAGAGAGAGAGAGAGAGAGAGAGAGAGAGAGAGAGAGAGAGAGAGAGAGAGAGATGCTTAGGAACAGAGCATTTAGCACGACAATAAAACAGCACCATATGCTCTTTTACTTACTTCTCACTAGAATAGGAAGCTCTTCACCTGAATGGAATGTCAGGTGAAAAATAATTTTTAACTTACTGTGATAAATGGATCTTTCAAGAACATTAGGTGAAATATATACTCGTGATAAAACCTGGCTCTATCACAGAATAGTGTGCATTAATGTTTAACAATTAGTCAAAGCCTCCCATAGCAGAAAGAGCTAAATTAAAGTTAAATAATACTTTTAAGCTTGAAAGATACCCCATGCTGTTAGATAATACAAGGATGTTGAGAAAAGTAACCAAAAACTAATTCACTGAGTTTGTAAAATCAAATATTCTGTACTCTAGGTAATCTTAATATTGCTCATTCACTGTAAATCAGATTATTCTTAAGATTGTATTTACGTCAAGGCAAATGGTCTTCTACTTACAAATGTAATTTAGTCTCATGAATAGGTAATCTTGTTAAAATATTGTCAGCCTAACTGAAATTGATTTGTGTTTACTAAACGTACAGAATACTAATTAAATATTAGACACAAGTGCTGGAGGTATTTCAACCTTTGACAGACACTGTTAGTACTTCATGGAAGAATTGGTTTTTGGTTTTTGGTTTGTTTGTTTGGTTGGTTTTTTTGTCTCAGAGGTCAACATTGCTTTTCGGCCTTTTCTTCTAGATGCAGAAGGAGAAAATGAGGAGAAATGGCCCACATTTCTGTCATGACATTTTGTGTTTGGGGAATATTTGGAAGAATTTGGGATTGGTTTTGGGGGAGTTATGTATGTTTTATCTCCATTGCTACAAACAACACATTTGCTTTTTCCATCTGCTTAATTCCATCGCAGGTTTGTGATTCACAACCACTCGTAGCATCTTTGAGTTCCACATAATAGCCTTTATAGGAGACAGACAGTACCAGCCAATTTGAAAAGCAGGTTGAAGATAAAGCCTGATAGCTCACGTGCCCTGGCCTGGTGACTGGGCTCGCTGCACAAGCTTGTACCAAACGGGCTGCGTGCATCTTCTGTGCTGTATGTGTATGGGCTCTATGAGGCTTAAAGAAACATTTCCCCTAATACGAAAATAAACCCACCATAATCACTCATTTTGGAGAAATTTTACAGTTGTTGGTTAACCTGCTCCCTTATGCCCCGCAATATTCATTAACAGATTTCTCTGTTTATGAGTGATATTATATGTAAATGGTTATGGGAAGCTAACAGATGTAACCAGTGAAGTAAATTAGAAGGAAAAGTTCTGTTTTTTACAGATGGTTCTATTGACTATGCTTTTCTCCCTCCTCGACTTTAACATTTAGTTTTCTTTCAACAGAAAACTTTTCTTTACGGACTACGGGAATGTGGCCAAAGTGGAGCGGTGTGACATGGATGGCATGAACAGAACAAGGATAATTGATTCCAAGACAGAGCAGCCAGCTGCACTGGCACTAGACCTAGTCAACAAATTGGTTTACTGGGTAGATCTTTACTTGGACTACGTGGAAGTGGTGGACTACCAAGGAAAGAACAGACATACTATTATTCAAGGCAGACAAGTAAGTATAATTTTGTTAGAAAAATACAGCTAAGGTAATAAAATGCATGTTATCACAGTAAGAAGAAGGCCCCAAATCTCAATGTTGAAAATCCCTTATGAATTTAAGCTTCAATGGGTCATAAAATTATGATGTATTTCCTAGATGGGAGAATGTTCTTTTCACAGTGCATTCTATGTATTGGATATGCCTCTCATTGTTTCCTTCCCTGTATTAATAACAAAGCACAGAAAACAAAACAAAAACAACGCAAATAAAACAGGAACACCAAACAACCAAAACAAAAATGCTAGATTAGTAAGAAAGGAAAATACTAAAATATGACAGATGTTGTGGCCCACTCACTAAACACTAATTTAAGTAGTTTATTTATAAAAAAAAACAACAAACTAGGATTTGTTCCATGTGTCATTGGAGATATTTTGCTAACAAAAGCAAATGTCTGCTTCCAAAAGCATTACTTTAATACAGTGGTTCTCAACCTTCCTAATGCCGCGACCCTTTAATACAGTTCCTCATGTTGTAGTGACCCCCAACCATAAAATTATTTTCGTTGCTAATTAATAACTGTAATTTTGCTACTGTTATGAATCATAATGTAAATATCTGATATGCAGGATGTATTTTCATTGTTACAAATTGAACGTAATTAAAGCATAGTGATTAATCACAAAAACAATATGTAATTATATATTCAATATGTGTTTTCCGATGGTCTTAGGCAACCCCTGTGAAAGGATCATTCGACCCCCAAAGGGGTTGCGACCCACAGGTTGAGAACCGCTGCTTTAATACGTTGGAATAAATTTTTCCTTCTGGTATATTCAAGTATTTCCTAAAATGAGATTTCTGTAAAAATTTTGAAATAAATTTTCACTGAATTCAAAATTTTCACAGAATTTAAAAACTATACAGATAGTCAAAACTGTATAGTTTCTCCCTTGCTGGATTACAAGATTATTTTGTCAAATAACAGTCAGTAAGTACCTCACAGGAAATCTCTAAATTGAAATGAGCCTTATTCAGTAGTAGAGCTTTCCAAATTCAATTTTACCTCACTTATTGCACTAATTTCATGTGAGTATCTTATTCTAGCAACATGAATCTTTTTCTTTCGCAATGCAAAGCAAAAATATTCTGTAATTATCCCTTTAAGTTACTTTGCCTTTCTAATTAACTTTTGAGAATTAAATTCTTTCCTTTTTCTTGGAAAATAAACAAATGCACTAATCTGGGTGGTAAAAAAAAATAAATAAATAAAGTTTCCAATATTAGAGTTGAGGCCAGATATTTCTCACCTTCAACTGTCCTAAAATGGTTATGATGGACCTGCTTTTTTACCTATACATAATTAAATTTTTAAACAAGGATAAGGAATTCAAATTATTTTCTCCATGACTATAAAGTTTTTGAATGTCTGAAATTTTTATTGTCAATTTACTTTTTCCTTTGTATTGTTTGGTTTTGCTGGCCTGCCGCTAAGTAATCCGACATGTAAATTAGTTGGCCACTCTGTAATCCAACAGATACATTTTTGAAGAATTTGGGCTGTAGGAAGAATGGTCTATTCACCACTCTAAGCTCCTTCCACCTCTACTGGGAGTAGTTAACAGAGCAGGCAACATGTACTTACTTTATGGGGAGCAGACCCTTCTGAATGCAGGCAGGGAGACAGTGAGTAAAATTTGATCCTATTATTGTGAACATGTTTTCTACTCTGATGAATTCAAATGCCCCCTCGGTAGTCATGGGATGTGGATTGTCAGTTATGTAGAGTGTAATGTGAATATATCACAACCATACACTCCTAGATGACTGGCCCCAAATTTTGAGCCAAACATGCATCAGAATGATGGTAATGAAAGGTTTGTAATTTCTATAGAAAAAAAAATTCCCTGAGCAAAATTGGGCCATAGGTATATTTAGTTAATATGATGTCAGCTATATTGAAAATATATTAGTATATACATGCATGCTCACACAAACACACATAAACTTACGCTAACAAAATAAAAAAGATTATTTGCACTTTATCATTGAATGATTCAACCCATTAATTCTACTCTTTCACTTTTAGCCTAGACATGAAGAAATGAGATATGGTAAAAAAACAAAACAAAACAAAAAAACAACATACAATCTTCTTCTACTCATGTCTCACATGAGAAGATCAGAAATAGTAATGCTGAATCATAGATGCTTGAGAAATAAAAAAATCCAATGATTTTGCTTAAAATACAAAACTAACAAGATTTCCTGATTAAAAGAGAAAAAATTATAATATGTTCTATAAATATTTTTACAGTCAAACCATATATAGTTTCTCAAGTTCTCTTAACTATAAATCTCTACTAAAAGTGCTCCAAAATACAATGTTACCAAAGTATAGTGACAAATGCTTTTGTATCAAAATTTCTACAGAAAATCAATTGACAGCTCTACCATATCCTGAGCCAGAATCATTTTAATTTAAGTGTAACACAAGGCATACCCAAAGGCCTAGCATGTGCCTTTAAGGGGAAAACCAGTATACTCATTACTTCTCTATTTTACCGGAAATGTTCCTTGACTTCAAGATTTCTATTCTTCCCCACAGTCTCCAAGACCCCTACCAAGGAGGATATTTCCACTATTAAAGCGTCATGGAGAGCAATAAACATTGTTACTTTCAAGCAAACAGTTCCATTTCCATTATGAATAGGCTTTAGAAAGAATGTGATTTCTTAGTGAAATGATGACATTTTCTTTACAATTATTCCAAATATGTGATTTCATCATTTATTATTTCCATGCTGGGCAAGTATTAATCTAATCGTAACTTGGGATTTTTTTAAAATGGGATTTTTAACTTATAAAATGAATTTTTTAAAGTACCTTAGCATTAGTTCCTTCACAGACAGAGCTATGCTTTTGAATATTCTACATATCCATGTCTATATGAGCAAAAAGCCCACAAATGCACCTCCAATTTTATATCAGTGCCATCTGCATATTAATGAATAGACTTAAAGGTTTGGTTCTTGCTAGCTTTCAAAAAGTAGCTACTGAGCATGTTTTCTTAATGAAACCTGAATGAAATTTTCTCCCATGCATTTGCAACTGCTTTATCCACTACTGTATGTTTTATTCTCAGATTAATTTTTTAAATGAGTACAGTGTTGACTTTTTTGAGAGTAAATGAACAATAATATGATGTGACTCTGCTACGAAGGGAATTGTTCAGACTAGTACATAGCAATCTGTTTTTCTTTGAAGTTGAAAGCAGCATAATTAAAAATCTAGTTATGTTTGTCCCTCTTTATAGGTCAGACAATTTTATGGTATAACTGTGTTTGAAGACTATTTATATGCAACCATTTCTGATAACTTCAACATCATAAGGATAAACCGATTTAATGCCACAGATATGCATTCATTCATTAAAATGGAAAATGCTCGAGGACTCCGAATCTATCACAAAAGAACTCAACCTATAGGTAAGATGCCAGACTTCTTCATAGACTTCATGATGGTGAATTGGATGGTTATGGTCCTTGTGCCTTTGTATTATGCTAAAGTGGGAAAATCATAAATTCTCTGTTTTGATTAACAAAAGTGCACATGTCTGCTTGACACAATGGATAGAGGTCCCTTCTCAAGTTTAAATGACAAATTGTTCAGTTCCTGGTGAATCATTTCTACAAGCATAAAGTTAAAATGAGAGCTAGATTTAGATTCAGGAAGGAGATTTCAGTCATCAGGCATGTAGTCAGGAAACCCAGATGCTAAGATACTAAGAGTTTTTTAGTATCATTTTGGAGAGAAATTTCAAATCAGGTTACTTTCTTACAGTACTGGTTCAGTTTTATTGCAAGCATTGGGGTCTTTTGACTTAACTTCCTAAGGTGTTTTTTATGCATATTTATTAAAAATAATTTTTAATGACTACACTGCAGTGTTTCTTCGTATTTGTCAATAACACAAACTAGTTATTTTGCATAGTAGGTTAGTGATGCTTATTCATGAATACATTTTAGGCTAAATCACATCTTCTATAATAAAAGCCCAACGACTGAATGGTGGGACAACCAGAATGGCAGAATGACCAGAATGACCGGTCGACCAGTCGCTATGATGTGCACTTACCACCAGGGGGAAGATGCTCAACACAGGAGCTGCCCCCTGGTGGTCAGTGCACTCCCACAGTGGGAGTGCCGCTTGGCTGAATGGGATGAGTGGCTGCTCCCGCTGCAAACCCTGGGCCTAGGAGCAGGAACCTGGGCTGCAATCATCACCTCCTCACCCCAGGCTCCTCCTCCTCGCTTCCTGCCACCTCTTCCAGATGCCCCAGGTCACGCTACAGTGCTTGCATAGCTGATCCTGGAGACTGGGAGGTGGGTTCATGGCTGCCATGGGACTGAGGTCTACTCAGTGCTATTGTCCCTGCCCCGGCCCCAACTGGGTCCCCTGGAGAGGCAAGTGCTCCTGCTCCACAGAAGATGCCGGAACAGGGAGCAGACCCTCAGAGGGCGGGTCCACAGCTGCTCGGCAGACAGAGATGAGCAGCGCTCCCTCAGTGGCCTATCCCCGCAGACCACGCCCCCCATTAGTGCACAAATCTCATGCACTGGGCCTCTAGTATAGAAAAATACAAAATACAAAGGCCACCAACAAAACTTTTCATCATCTTTTTATCCTTCAAATTAACACTATAATTATCTGAACATTAACATATGAGAAAAATTAAGCCCATAAGGATGATGAGTGTCAGGGATAGGGCTGGTTTACAATTTGATATTAAATGGTCAGAGGAAGTCCCACTGAAAAGATAAAATTGAGTGAATACAAAAAATTGTGGCACAATTTCTAAAAGTGTAGCAGTTTTATTATGAAAAGAAAATTGCCATGTTATTCATTGTAATTCCAAGTAATTGATGCTCAAAAATCAGTATAATTACAATAATACATAAAATCTTACTGACATTTTCCTACTACAGCCCTTTCTCTTTGACTCATCATTCTGTTTCTCATACTCTCCATATGGTACTTTTCCTGTTCTTTTTTCTTATTCTGTAGCTTCAACATTTATAAAATGACCTTCTATTCCTCTATCTCCACATGCAAACTCAGCCTCCTCCTTTTGGCAATTTCAGTTACACACACACACACACACACACACACACACACACACACACCAATTCATTTTCTAAGAGAGTTCTCAAAACGGCAATGTCTTCAGTAAAGATAATCACTGAATTACCTTTAGTTTAGGTTAGATAATTATGGTTTATTATGGATAAATCCTTTTTATACTTAACAACCTAACTGGGATACTTTTACTATACCTTTTATATATATACAATAAGCATGCACCAAAATAGTTTAATTTTGCTTATATATAAACAGTTTAATATAATAGCATATTATATCTCAGAATTAGTTTTTAAATGTAGTCAAAGGAGGATTTTTGCAAATCCCTACCTCTTTTCTATGGAGTTTACACTCTCTCATTGATTCTGGTACTAAATAGTTTGGTATTTGGGCGTGTGTGGGTTTTTTTTTTTTGTTTTTTTTTTGCTAAGATTCTTCTTCTTATACTGTAAAACAATTCCGCATACTGATACACATAATTATCTTGTCTTTGGAGAATTCCAAGTGTACTGTTTCTATTTGTTGCAGTCAGAAGCCATGCATGTGAAGTGGATCCATATGGAATGCCAGGGGGATGTTCACACATCTGTCTGCTCAGCAGCAGCTACAAAACACGGACCTGTCGCTGCAGGACTGGCTTCAACTTGGGAAGTGATGGCAGGTCATGCAAAAGTATGTTGTCAAAATCAAACATTTGCCAACAGCTACTGCTACAGAATAGGGTTTACAGTATTAATTAGCAGCATCAATATCCATAATAACATGAGACTTCACCAAGTGAAATCTGACTGCAAATATGTGGCAGTCAATTTTCTCAAAATCAGTATTGAGTGTTTTTGTGCATGTGTTTGTGAATGTGTGCGCACGAGTGTGTGTGTTTGTATGTGTGTGTGTTTGACAATGTGAATGAGAAAACTAATTGGGCTGTAGAGTGACTAAATTTATGGATGTCCTGGAAATATACTTTAGGAAAGACCTTTAGAAAGACCCTTCCCTTTATTCCTTAAAGAATGTTTGTGGTCTATTAAGCTCAAATCAGTGGTTGACCAGATTTTCTCTTATCTGAACCAAGATGCTTCTACTAGTAAAAAAAAAAAAGATGCTTCTACTAGTAAGAGGTATGTTGGTTAGGTCAACAGAAATTTACACAAAGCAGTGGTTCACCTTATTTAGTATCACTGGGAAGTGAAATTAATTTTATTATTTAATGTTCCAGGTAAATGGAGCTTTGCTAATTCATATTTTTAAATAATTTTATTTAAAAGCTTCTACTAGATATATCTTCATTTTATTCTTGAAATATGCTAGAGCAATTTAGTTAATCTTTATTTAAATAAGCTATTTTTTTATAAATGACTTTTTTAAGTTTACATTTTTTCACAGAAATTAGTTAAGGTCTTTGGGGGCCTTTACAATCATATATAGTAGAATGGCTCTTTTAGAAATGGTGTCTACATGGATACTATTTCTCTTTAAATGTCCCCAAATACCATAATTTTTAAAGGTATGATGACTGCTTTTTATAATGTCCATTTGTCTTCATTTTGTCATAGCAAGGCTTTTTATTTCTATCAGTTGTCTCTCTTTGGTCACTGTCCTGCCATATTTTCTATTTTTTTTTGTCATGTGCTTGCTGAGAACTATGAAATGAGACCACTAAAGTGGTTATAGTTTTAAGTATAAACAGAATTAGTAGTACTAATACTTTTAAGTATATATATATATATTAGAGAGAGGAAGGGAGAGGGAAAGAGAGACAGAAACATCAATGATGAGAGAGAATCATTGATCATCTGCTTCCTGACCCCCCACACTGGGAATTGAGCCCTCAACCTGGGCACGTGCCCTGACAGGGAATCAAACCATGACCTCCTGGTTAATAGGTAGATGATCAACCACCGAACCACGCCGGTCAGCCAATACTTTTAAATTAGAACCAAGAGGCTCAATGGTTATAAAATGTGCATTTTAGTATTTTGTTTTATTTCTAATTGTATATAAAATGTTGGGTATGTAGAGATGACAGATCTCATGTTCAGTAAATCCTCTGGAAAATTGAGGGTCTGTGTCAGAAGTCTCGAGATAGAAGTTGTGTGTGTGTGTGTGTGTGTGTGTGTGTGTGTGTGTATACATATGTGTATAACCAACCTTTAAAATGTCCTGGTTACCACTTGGGAAGTTATGGCATGTCATGTAAAAATAAAATCATACATGCATATGCACACATTTTGGGGGAGAAGTGTAAGATCAGAGTTTCATAAGTTTCAATCATCCCTAATTTAGTGTCAATCAGGGAACATTTATATGAAAAGAAATAGTCCTAGGTATTTTAAACACAGAGGGTCAAATGCAAACAGGTGCTTACAAAATCATTAAAAAGCCTGAAGCAGCAGATTCTAGAATTCAGAACATTGTTCAAAAACCATCATCAAACTAACCTGGCTTAAAGCCGGAACCTCTGCCAAAATCAGAAGCTAGGGCATCAGGATGCCACCAATGGCAATGGTAAATTCAGAAACACATCCTCTGAGCTGAGATCCAGGAATCAGGAAGCTTGCACCACAGCTGTTAGCTCCAGAAACATGTAACAACCAATAGTACCCTACTGGTAAACCAAGCAAAACATCACAGAACAAAACAAAGAGACACCCTCTTTCTTGCCTTTGATACGCACCAGGGGAGAAGGTCAGTGTGGAAAAACTCGAGTTCTCCATTGGATGAGCACCAGCAGATCAGCAAAAGATGGCCTTGTTTCCATATTCCAAACCTCAGCTCGTACATCTGTTTGGGGTACTATGGCTCTATGACCACCTGTGGAATGTTTTCAGTTTTAAGTCGTCTGTCGTACAGGAAAACACAGTAGAAAAAACTTTAAAGTAGGTATTGAATGATTAAAAGAAGTGAGTAAAGAAAACAAGGGAAAAGAGCTACCATTCTTATTTAAAATATACATGCACACAGGTACACACACACATACATTAAATCAATAAAATACCAGGTTTACCAATTACCAGTTAAAACATCTATTAAAAATGAAAGCAAAAATAAATGTTAGCAAGACTGAGTATGAGAAAATCAGCCTTCTTATGCATTGATAATAGAATTGGAAATTGTTATAACTATTGTAAAGATATCAATACATTTTTCAAAATGTAAAGCTAATACTATCCTTTTACTACCCTTTAACAAGTTATCCCACTTTTGACTGAAGAAATTTATTTAAGTATTTACAATAATAATACAAACTCAGAAACAATCTAATTTCTAACAGTAGGTAAGTAGCTGACTATGTTATATTGCCTCTCTAGTAGCAAACAAGATGCTGCGATTGGAATGAATGTTTTGAAGACTTTTTAATGATGCAACAAAATATCATTAATTTTTTAAAAATAGGGTACTAAAATACATATATAATAGATCTATACTTTATTAAAGAAAAGTATGCATATAACGTTGGTAGAAAATACTCAAGACTGTTAATTTTCAAATAATATGCACTACTTTTAAATAACCTAGTACGTTATTTAAAATATGCTCAGATACTGAAAGACTTTGAGGACAATGAGGAAGAGGAATGTAAATATTCTTTACCCAGTAATTAGATTTCTGGAAATGTATATTAAGAGATCATCTAAGAAAATATATAAACTTGTAGGTTGAAAAAGATGCTTATCACATTATTATTATAATAATAAAAAAGATAAAACCAACCTGGGAGTGGTTTGGCAAATTATCATGTATTATACTAATCATACTGAAATAATGTAAGGCTTAAAATAATCAACATAGAACATAATATTAATACTAAGATATAATAACAAAAGTAGCATATAAAAATGGAATGCCCCCTTCTATATAAGTGTTAATTAGAAAACTAGCTAGATAAATTAAATCTGAAATAGTCACACAAAGGAATAGAAAACAGTAGTGAAAATGAATGAACAATGATTACAACCATGGATGAATATCAAGAATACAAGAAGAATAAAATGAATTCATATGAGAATTCACACATATAATTCAAACACGTAAAGTTATACAACCTACTCTGGGGAAATACATACATTTGTCTAAAACTTTTACAAAGTACATTATGAACTCAATAATTAGGCTATCAATGTCTCTGGGATAGAATTGGGGTATGTGCATGTCTTCCTATGTTCTGGGAATATTCTTAAGATATGTACTAGATACGTGAGATTTTTTTTATTTTTATTCTATATGTATTGAAATGTTATAAAATTTGCTTACATATGTTTAATATTCAATAACATTAATTAAAAACTGAAAGAAAATATAGAGAATTATAATACAGTTTATATTGAGGGTGGTGTGTTTATATGTTATTAGTTTTTATTTTTTTCAAATTTTCTATAATTCAGACATATTACTAAAAATCACATGGTCTGGTTATTCAAATATAATTGAGTCATTTGTATTCTCCATTTAAAAATAAAACAGTATGTTTTCCCTTAAAGTAATTCCTTTAAATTATATAGACTAAATTAAGTATCGGGTGCCCTAGCAATTGGAGAACCTTGCATATCTTTTTTGTTTTTTTTTTAATATTTTATTGATTTTTTACAGAGTACAGAGAGGAAGGGAGAAAGATAGTTAGAAACATCGATGAGAGAGAAACATCGATCAGCTGCCTCCCGCACACCCTCTACTGGGGATGTGCCCGCAACCCAGGTAAATGCCCTTGACCGGAATCGAACCTGGGACCCTTCAGTCCGCAAGCCGATGCTCTATCCACTGAGCCAAACCGGTCTTGGCCTTGCATATGTTTTTATATAAAAGTCTGAAGGAGTTAGTTCACTCTACAAAGAGCTGACTTGATTTTTGCATTTTAACCCAGGAGGCAGTTCTGTCTGGGGCTTTTGTTTTTATTTTGTGTGTTTTTTTTATAACGGCAGTGTTGCACATCAGAGTTACTGGCATTGACCTCTAACATATTAATTAAGATGCAAAGAAAAAAGTGATGCTGTAACTGGCATTTGATTTAATTTCTTAAAAATATAAATCACATGATTAAATAATTGTCACATATTCACATGTAAGTATGTGATGCTGTGCGAGTGCTTTGTTTACCTCTAACAGTTTGTAGATGCAAACTCTGAGGGGTGGGGAGAGTGTTTTATCAATTCTGAAGTGTTAGCATTGTCAAACATAATGAATTCTATAATTGGTATCTGCAAAACGTGTTAGATAAATTATAATGAATTGTAAAATTAAATGTGCCGGATGTTTTGATAAATGTCCATTTTACAGTTACAAGTTTTCCAATGATCTTTCTTTCTTTTTTGCTATACTGACACTTACGAACAAAAAAATTAACTAAATATAACCCATTCACGGAAGTAATTTCTGTTTTAATTAAAGTAATGCAGTTAACTGGTCTTCTTGCATCAAGATACATTTGGCATATTTTAGAGTTTAATTTTGGGTATTGAATTTTAAAAACGCTAATTGTGCCAGTTAATTAAACAGTGGCATTATGAAGTGTAAAGAAGATTAGGCAGCATCAGTTGTTTATGTTTGTAATCTTCATTCTGCAGGACCCAAGAATGAGTTGTTCCTTTTTTATGGGAAAGGACGCCCAGGAATTGTTAGAGGAATGGACTTGAATACCAAGATAGCTGATGAATACATGATCCCCATAGAAAATCTGGTAAACCCTCGAGCTTTAGATTTTCATGCAGAAACCAATTATATCTACTTTGCTGACACCACCAGTTTTCTAATTGGCCGGCAGAAGATAGATGGCACAGAGCGAGAAACCATCCTGAAAGATGGTAAGTGACAATGTGTAACATTGACGTTAAACTGCCCAGAGATAAAGTACTTTGAAGAGACAAATCCAATGTATGTCAAGCTAACTTTAACTAGAACCCAAGTTACCATTGATTTAAAAATATGTATTAATTTGTCTTCAGTAATATTATTTCTACATATTTTTCACATACTAGCATATTAAAAACTTCAGTATAAAGTTGAACTTGCAATTACCCACTACATTTTAAATATCACAGGAATTAAATTGAGCTATGTATCCACTTTCATGGAAAAACATAAATTTACTATTATTTGTTTATAGTTATATGTTGCAGAAGATAATATTTTAATAGGAAATCAGAGACTTTTGCAATATTTGATTCTCTCTAGAATATTGGTCATGTCACTAAAAGTGCATTAAAAATATTAATATCCCCATTGTCATCACAATTCTTGAATATTGTTTTTTACTTGATAAATCATTAAAATTCAGATCTTTAGAGTTTCCCTTGAAATATCAGTATCTGTAAAGAAACTTTAGTTGTTTATGCCTATTGTTTTATATATATATATATATATATATATATATATATATATATATATATACACACACACACACACACACACACACACACACACACATATGTAATCATATGTATATACATACACTCATAGTATATATACACACACTTTATTAAAGTTAGTGGATTTCATGCATTACTTGGCTTAGTAACAACCAATTAAGAAACAAAAATAATGTAACTTTGGTATACATAGAAAAGATCTTTAATAATCAAGCAAACCAAACCTTGAGCATGTCAATGAATGATTTTGGACCTCAGTTTCTTCATATATATAGTCTACTTCTAAATATTGTAGAAATCCTTGATTTAGGGAACACTAATTATAACCTTATTTTATGAAGGTCACTGTGCTAACTATCAAAGTTGATTAAAAGGATTTAGGAAATGGCCACTGCCTTCAAGGAACCCATGGTCTACTTTTGGAGATCATGTCAGCGCACAAAAACTGTAAAGGGTTTGAAGCATTTACTTTAAATAATAAGATCAAAGATGGCCCAAGGAAATACATGATGAATGAAGAATAGCCGTGCAAGGAGAAATCACAGGGAGAAAGAGAAGTGTTTATGGGAGTATTCCCAGCGAACTTTTTGTGGAGGAGATGTTATTTTGTCTAGTTCTTAAAAAGAAGAGTCCTAAGGAGTGGGGGAAGGGTATTTCATGAAAAAAAAACAATACAAAATCACACTCTCCAGAAATAGCATGAGGAGAACATTCAGCTCATTACTACAAGAGGTTTGTTTACAGGTAATAGTGACAGAGTAGACGTAAAAAGTGAAAGGTGGTGAAATAATAGACCTTAAATGTGAATTGAAGGGTCTTGGATAAAAATCCTGAAGAGGTAAGAGACAGGAAGTACTTTTCAGCCAAAGAATAATGTGAACCAAATGATATTTTAGGAGCATCAGTCCAGTAGTGGAGTGCAGAATGAATCAGAGAGTAGGAGGGAAAATAAAAGCAGAGAGACGGACTAACATTATTTACAGCATGACGGGTAAAGAATGGTGGTCTGCTATCTTTTAAAGGAAATGGGGGACAGCATAAGGAGATTTTTCACTCACCTCAGGTTCACTATAAGTCAAACCTTTACTGATAAAAAGTACAGTTTCCACAAGTGACAAATGAAGTGCTAAAATGAAAAACACCTGTTTTTGTCTCTCTTTTTTTTTGTCCAATTAGAGTTAAGATTTGTACTTTAAATTGGACATGGCAGAGGCTATCTGTCTACTTTTCCCTGTGATGTGATATCAGATAATAGGGACTTGACAATTTTAGGACAGTGAACTTGCATATTCTAAGCAGTAGATATGTTTGGATTGCTCTAATTTTGATTAAACATTTTCAAGAGGGACTGAAGTAGAATTTAAAGGATTCTTGGTTTCTTTTTAAAAAGTGTCAGTTCCAATGATGTGTCTGAATGGTCTGGCCTATAATCCTAACTTTGACAACCGTATCTTATCAGTGACATTGGCTGATTTTTGCACTTCAGCAAAGCAACAGAGATCAACTCTCATAGCAGCTAGACTTCCAGGAATATTTGTATAGTTTCACTTTGGCAGTTTGACGGTTATGAGAATATTTTGAGATTTTCACACATGAAATATATTAACATTTTGATATTCCTACACAAGGGACATTAATGCATTTTTTAGTTTATCTTTTTTTCTTACCAGTAAGGAGAATAGTAATAGATATTATGACACAAGATTAACATGTCAAAACAGAACTTATATTTGGCAAAGGATAATATGTGGTTCTTGGAATCAAAAAGATCAAGGTCTCTGTGTATTCACTCATTTAGCTAGAGTTTCTACAGTTGTACCTGAAGACTGAGAGTCAATGTTTAGTTTGACAAATAATTCTTTAAGTTTTGTAGAAATTCTCAGTCTTAGATAAATTTGTGTGGTTTGAACTACAAGACTATAGAGATTTTATTTGCAAATAAAACAAATATCTTAGACATTTGTGTCAGCTCAGTCTTTTCTATAAACAAAAAGAAAACACAACAACATTTAAATAGAGGACCCATCTCCATTATTCTTGGACTTTTTTATTTTATTTTTATTTATTTATTTATTTGGGCTCAAAGGTTCATTGAAAACCTACTAAATGTGATAAATCCTATAGTCTTTGTGGACTCTTGTGAATTTAAATATTAGTTACGTATATTAAAAAGGAAAATTGTACATTTGAGGCACTTCTATGTATCTCAATGATTACTGAAATTATCAGTGGAATATAATATTAGTGATTTAATAATAGATTAGTGATTTAATAATAGATTTCTATAGAATAAAACACCAATCTGTATTTTTTACTCCCTAGAATTTTTGTCAAAATTTTGTAAAATTAATACTTTAAAAAATTAATTATTTGATTTATTTCTTTGTCCAGTCAATAAATATTCATTAAATGCCTTCTCTGAGCCAGGTGCTGCTCTAGGTGATAGGAATGCCAATAGGTATAGGACCAAGATTCATATACAGTTTATATCCCAATAGTGGGAGGCAGGTAAATAGACACATAAGTGAACAAGGTAGCAATAGTGCTATACAGAGAATAAAGTAGGATATTATGGGACAAAGAAAAAGAGATATCAAAGGGAGGCAAATTAATTCTAAGTGACCAGGGAATTTAAATTAACTATTTTTGCCAGGTATAATTGATACTCTCTATCAGAGAAGGTGATAGATACCCTTTATAAGACTGAATTCACTTTTATGTTCTTGGGTGTCTTGCCCAAGATTCATTTTTCATTGTAGCATGAATCATAATTTTCAGCAGAAGGAGAAAGACATAAAAATGTTAACTTACTATCTGATCTATATGCATATATTCTATTAGTGCAGCACTTGTTTTTAAAC
Organism: Myotis myotis; assembly: GCF_014108235.1. Classification (NCBI taxonomy): domain Eukaryota; kingdom Metazoa; phylum Chordata; class Mammalia; order Chiroptera; family Vespertilionidae; genus Myotis; species Myotis myotis. Next base: position 71,639,993 of record NW_023416390.1, read on the forward strand.
TGTATAAATTAGTTCTTCTGGGATACATATATCCAAATAGAATGCATGTGAAAATACTTTTATACATTGTTTCATATCTTTAAAAAGTATTTTAAAACAGCACTCAATGATTTTTTTTTCTGAGTTTGGAAGATATCAATGCCTGCAGCTACCACAGAAAACCTGTAGTTCCAACAGGTCCCATGATGGAACTGGACACTTGAGGTCAGGAGGTTTGTGGTCATTTGCTGGGATAGTTGCAGGAACAAACACAAAGCCTATGCTCTTAAGCATTTTGCTATTTTGACTTTCTATACTTCCTAGGATGGGTTCAACCTGAGTAAGATTTGGAGTAGGTACACATTTCTCCACCTCAGGGTCTTCCTTAATGTAAGGTATATTATAGAAGAAAACAAATGAATTATATTTGGAGAGGATGCAAGATATGCTCCCTTTTTTGATATTATGAATAGAAGTATAGATATGAGAAAGGGGAAGCAGTCTTTCTATGCCAAACGCATTCTTCAAATAGCATGTTTAAAGTTAATTTGCTGATACACTATCAAAGGATAAAATCATGTTTATGTGATTGCTTGTCCGGCATCTGAAGGGCCAAGCCCTGTTCTTCATCTTGGTTCCATCCCGGAATATCCCTACTTCCCCATGGATTTTAGAATTCACCAGTTTCTCCAATTATGTGTTGAAATTGTGGTATTATACCCAGGCGATAAATTCTTATTTGATAATTCATCATTGTAGTATTTAAAAACCTCACTACCACCAGCACACACACACACAATTTAAGAACCACTTTTAAACTCCAGAAACATTTTCAGATCTCTACTCTAACCAGTTCTAGGACAGCCACTCACTCACCTTAGAGTAATATCATTTTCTGAACCTAGAGATCACTATTTGTTTTAGGATTTCAGTGAACTTCACCTTTGTATAACTCACTAGGAATTTCTAGTGTCTCACAAAGATCAAGTTTTGCAATGATGAAACAAACAAACAAACATATCACCAATGACTTGTGTTAGAAAGTTCCCATGAATTTAAGTGATTATGCCTTGCAAAACATTTTAGAGTTAAGAACAAACCTTTATCTTGCTATTAGATTATAGGTAAATATCAATCTTATTTTTCTGATTTAACTCCAAACGTTATCATAAAGAAAGGTCTAAGACTCAAAAATGTAGACTCTGACGAACCATTCAAGGAAATAATGAATGCATTTGTCAGTCGTGAGACATTTCCTAATTAAAATTGTTGAGAAGAGATTTGTGTGTGCAGCTCTTGAGAACCCTCCTGCTGGGTAGCAAGGTTACGTAGCCTATTTGCACATGCTGACTGTTGTCGACTATCAATGTGATGTTTCCCTGGACTTTACTAGAAATGTTAGTCTCGAAACATGGGTTCAATTTTATGGTCAGTTTGTAAATAGACAGTTCTCATAATTTTTGGTGTTTCTCACAAAAGGTATGAGATATTAAAAAACACACACACACACACCTTTAAGCCAATATCTGTGTTTTTGTCTGAAAAGTTGACAGGGAAATAAGAAGATTGAAATCTTCTGAAATGTATTATCATAAAAAATAAAATTAGCCATGTGGCTGATGGATTTTAGTAAACATAGAGAATATAACTTTTCCCTATTTGTTTTCATCCATCGGCATACATACACATGTATATGCATCAACATACACAGCATACTACACACAAGCGTGCATGCGCACACACACACACACACACACACACGAGCTCAGGATGGCTCTAGAAACTCCCATTAAAAATTTTATTAACTTGTTAATGTTAAATTGCTCATAAGTTCAAACAGACAATGTGAAAATACTTGTTAATCCCCAAAGTACCATCAAAGCATTATTACAAATATATTTGTTATATTAATAAATATTCTGATTGGTAGAATTTTTTGTATACTTTATACAAATTTCCACTTTTTACCATGAATTGTAATACAGGAAATACAGTCAACCCAGTTGCTTAATTACTGTTAGCAATATGTAATTTTTATTTGTTACTTCAGAATTCACTTGGGAACCGTTTATTCCCCTAGGACTACTATTGTGAACATAGGCTATAATTGTACTGTGGTAAAATAAATATAATTTTTTTTATTTTAAAAAGTTTGATAAATCATGTTTGGTTGATGTTGCTATTGGTATTCTGAAGTAGGAAATTAAGGCTCAAATTGTGGGGCCAGATGATATCCACAATGTAAGCTGAGCAAGTTCCCATATAACTAGCCATTATGAGAGGCTTTTAGGGAAGTGCTAATAGTCATTAGCCAATTCCCAAATATATTGAAAAAATGTGCCTCTGACTTACATAAAACACAACTTTATTTTTGCCTCTCAGTGACTTTAAAAATGTGTTCAGTGGAGCAAACTGTCCTACCCCATAGCAAAACCTGATCAAATTCCAATTCTAACTGTGGCTCACAATTAGGCCACAGACAGAACTCCCAGTCACTTTATGTCAGAAACACGCCTTAATTTAGTAATTAGAATGCTCAGTCCACTATATATATGCATTAGATCTGAATTTAACATATTGTCAAATCTTCCCCACTCCCCACTGTGTTGTCTTCTAGCTAGAAGCCTAGGAAAGGAAAGGAAGGAAAATTTGGTTTCTTCTCTTTCTCTGTCTTGCATTTATTTTCCTTGCCACCCCGCCCAGCCTGTTAATCAGTTTACAGTGCCCACTCACTTCTCAGCATTGGTGGGAAGAGGTAAGAGGATTAAGAGTGGCAAGGAGTGATACTGAAATTACAATTGTTTTATATGAACTGGTCCCGTTATAAACTGGCCTCTCTCTGAGTCTAAATTTTACTCTCTTGAGGGGTGTAGATATGTGTGTGTCTCTATATATGCATGTACAAGCTTTTGGGAGGCTTTCTGCTGGATCTCTCTAAATTCATTTCCCTTAGTCAAGGTGCATGAAATCCTATGCTGTGACTCTGCATCCCTAAATAACCAGTTCATATGTATCCTCTTACTGTTTGAGTCCCTGTACCTGGCTGGACAACCTTGTTGTACTGGATTGAAGGCAGCCCTATGCCAGCATTTTCTTCTGTGTGATCCAAATCTGGTCCACAAAATTACTTGCAAATCTTCTGCCCCAATACAAGTAAATGATGAAAATGCAGAAATAGTGCAAATCAATCATGGCTATTCTTCCACGGAGTCCACGTTAGCTTTTCCAGGTGCGGTACTTTCTCAGAGGTTTTGTGCATTAGCAAAAACCAGCTATAGAGAACTCAATGCAAAGATCTCTTTGAGGTCCCATGGAAGCTTTGTCACTAGAGTTTAAGTGAAAGTATCTCTCCATTGCCCTTCCTACCACCTTGGGTATTTAAATGATAGGGACTAGAGACTTATGAAACTGCAACATCTCTCTCCAAAGAAATCTCCTAAAATGCTTCCCTTCTTCTTCTTTTTTTAATATATTTTATTGATTTTTTACAGAGAGGAAGGGAGAGGGATTAGAAGGGAGAGAGTTAGAAACATCGATGAGAGAGAAACATCGATCAGCTGCCTCCTGCACACTCCCCACTGGGTACGTGCCCACAACCAAGGTACATGCCCTTGACTGGAATTGAACCTGGGACCCTTCAGTCCGCAAGCCGACGCTCTATCCACTGAGCCAAACCAGTCAGGGCAATGTTTCCCTTCTTGCCATTTTGTTCCCTTTACACTATTGATCTGGTTGAGGCATCCATGAGTTGTGAAAACAATTCCAATCAAGTAGATTGTAAAATATGAGGATTTTTTTTTCTCACACTTAATTTGATACCCTTTCCCCTCATAATTTTGGCTTCTAATCAAAGCTTTAATTTTCACATATCATTACAAATGTCACAGTGAGTTGTTATTGCTTGTGATTCTGCAAGAACCATCAAGCCAATTGGGAGATGTTCTAATAGTCATTAGGCTGTGGCCCAAATGTTACCTGGAAAGGAGATAGAAGAAAAACAATAGTAAGACTATTTTGAAATTCATTTAAACATAAAGATAGCAAGAAATAGTATTTTCACTCACCTATGATCCTAGGTTGTTTTTTTAATCTGATTTTAATATTACCTAGTCTTAATTTTTATCCTATATAATAAAAGGGTAATTTGCAAATTTACCCTAATGGCAGAATGACCAGAACGACCACTGGACCAATCACTATGAGGCGCAATGACCATCTCTTGGTCCCTTCCCCTGGCCATCAGGTACCAATCACCCGATGGCAAACAGGGAACCGGGGATGGGTTGTGGTGGGGGACAGGGCCAGCTGTGGGCAGCTGGGGAAGATGGCCCTGATTGCAGGCCAGGCCTAGGGTCAGTACCCACACACGGATTTCATGCACTGGGCTTCTAGTTTTAAATATTTTAAAATAAAGACTTTTGCAAGATTTGGAATTGAACATTTAAAAACAGAATTTCAAAAAAGCAACATAAAAGCACACAAAGAGCTCTTGAGGATCCTTGACAATGCCATCACTAGAGCATCCACCTCCTCATCCTTTCTCCAAGCATAACAACTCAGATGTACCTTTGCCTGTCATTTATGTTTGTAAGAGTGAGGAAAGCAGATGTGGCATATTTTCTAAAATGCTATATTTCTGCTCAGTGAATAATATTTTCTGAGTTAATTTTTTAATCCAAAGTCTCCAGAATCACAGAATATAGAAAGGGTGTTACATAAAAATTAAGTGTGTGTGTGTGTGTGTGTGTGTTTTTCCATTCCCCAGTTGACACTGGCTGCTAAGATGGATGAAGATTGCTTCTTCAATGTATTAATATATCACAAGTCACAAAATGTTACTGTTAATTGTGATTTTTTATACTATTTTATCATATGTTCTAGAGAAAACCATGTTACTTTTGGGTACTATAGTCATGATTTGTCAATTGAACAAGTTGAGTTATAGGGAGTGTGCTCTTGAAGAAGGTACCTAGGGCACCTAGCCAGGAGTGAAATAAACACACACACACACACACACACACACACACACACACTACATTCTGTACTCACTCTATCCTGAATTGATTTAATGACAACCTTTGCCAGATACATTTGACTTTTTTAGAATCTAAAATCTTGATTAAATGTCAGTCAGATTAGTTATTTGGTATCACGTGGACAAAAATCTTTAAGTAATCTTTTTATTTCCTTTTTTCTAACCAAAATGGCCTAATAAACTGATATTATTTTGTTCTATTAAACATAGCTATGAATTGTACTCTAAATTTTATATTTCTTGTGCATGTTAAGCTTTTCTAATCTTTCTGAGGTAAAATTCTAACTTTATTTTTGTCCTGCTAATCCCTTCCCCCAAATCTTTATACTGTTGTATTTCTTTCTTTTATATATACATAAGGGCTTTTGCTTAATAAAGGTGTATCTTCTCATTGCAGGCTAGTTGTGCTACAAGTTTTTGCCTCATATCTTGACAAACATCTACCTAATCTCAGTCATGACTTAGTTATTAAAAATAGATTCAATAGCAATTTTTTTTTACTTACACATACTTTATTTTGACAAGCCCTATATAGCATTTTACTTTGCAACTATATCAAGGATTATAAAATTAAAATGGAGCAAAAGAAAAACATTTTTATAATTTTTGTTTCTTCATAATATATATTATATATACTAGAGGCCTGGTGCACAAAAATTTGTGCACTCGGCGGGGGAGGTCCCTCAGCCCAGCCTGTGCCCTCTTTCAGTCTGGGACCCCTCGGGGGATGACCGCCTGCTGGATTAGACCTGCTCCCTGGGGATTGGGCCTAAGCTGGCAGTCAGACATCCCTCTGGAATCCCGGGAGCCCTCAGGGGATGTCCACTTGCCAGCAGGGAGCTGGCCTAAGTTGCAGTCGGACATCCTTAGCAACACTGAGGAGGCGGGAGAGGCTCCCGCCATCACTGCTGTGCTGGCAGCTATCAGCCTGGCTTGTGGCTGAGCAGAGCTCCCACTGTGGGGTCCCGTTGGGGTGCCTGGCTAGCCTGGATGAGGGGCTGATGGCCATTTTCAGGCTGGCCACACCCCCTTCAGGGTGGGTGTCCCCACTGGGGTGCCTGGCCAGCCTGGGTGAGGGGCTGAGGGCTGTTTTCAGGCTGGCCACTCCCCCTTCAAGGTGGAGGTCCCCGCTGGGGTCCCTGGGGCCCCTGGCAACACAGGCTCCCAGGTCCTCCTTGAGCGGAGGCCACGGTGGCTGGAAGCAGGTATCTGGGATTTATTTATCTTCTATAATTGAAACTTTGTAGCCTTGAGCGGAGCTCAGGGCCAGCCAGGGCAGGCGGGAAGCTTGGCTTCCTCCATTGCCAGGGGCAACCCAAGCCTCCTGCTTGCTCCAGCTCCGTGGCCGCTGCCATCTTAGTTGGATTTTGCATATCTGATCCTGATTGGCTTGTAGGCGTGGCTTGTGGGTGTGGCTTGTAGGTGTAGCAGAGGTGAGGTCAATTTGCATGTTACTCTTTTATTAGATTAGACTAGAGACCCAGTGCATGAATTCGTGCATGGGTGGGTCCCTCGGCATGGCCAGTGATCAGGGCTGACCAGGGCCAGCAGGCTGGGGGGAGGGGCCGCAGGAGGTTGGCCAGCCATGGGAGGTTGGCTGTGAGAGCACATTGACCACCAAGGGGCAGCCGCTGCATTGAGTGTCTGCCCCCTGGTGACAGCGCATGTCATAGTGACCAGTTGACCGGTCATTTGGTCACATAGGCTTTTATATATATATAGATTTGTCATTATATATATCACTCCCCCAATGGACCTATAGTGTTTTACTTTGCAATCATATTAGGGATTACAAAGTTAATCCTTGGTAAGTGAAATAAGTAAGTCAGAGAAAGACAACATATTATTTCACTTATATGGAATGTAAAGAGCAAAATGCATGAAAAAACAAAATTGAAAAACAATCATAGATACAGAGAACAGACTGATGATTTCCAGAGGGGAGGTGGGGTTGAGGGACTAGTACAATAAGTACAAATTAGTAGTTACAGAATAGTCACTAGGATGTAAAGTACAGCATAGGGAATATAGTCAATAATCCTATATAATAAAAGGCTAATATGCAAATAGACCAAACAGCAGAACAACCAAACAACCGAACAACTGGTCTCTATGACATGTGCTGACTCCAGGGGGCGTGGGCAGAACATGGTAGGTGTTGGCCGCGGCGGGATGGTGGAGCAGGTGAGCAGGGGTGCTAGACCAAGGCGGGGCACCAGTTGCTGTCATCCGGGCAAGCCTCTGGTGGTTACTGAAAATTCTTTGCTCCTGAGAACCGCAGTCCCACCTGCTGCCAGTGCTGGCCCCGCTCACAACGACTGCTAACAATGGAGCTGCTCCTCACACCCACTGCCAGTGCTGGCCCCGCTTGCACCTGCAGCTGGTGCCAGAGCCACCACTCACACCCGCTCCCGGTGTTCACCACGGGTCCCAATCACTCAGTGCCATCAGTGGGTGCAAGTGGTGGCTGCTGGCCCTGATCACCCCTGAGGGGTTCTCCACCTCCCCCTGCTCCTGAGGGACAATCAGGGCAGCAGCCGCCACTCATACCCACTGAGAGTGCTGACCCTGCTCACACCAGCTGCTGGCACTGGCCCCAATCACTCCACCCTGTCATCAGTGCATGGGAGCAGCGGGAGTGGGGCTTCTGGCAGACAAGGGACTGGGGACCATGGCGGAAGGAGCCGGGCAGGGGCGCAGAGGATGGGCCGAGGCCCGCTCCCCAGCTTTTTGGCCCACAGTTCTTTTCAAGGTGCATGAATTCGTGCACTGTGCCCCTAGTCGATAATAATAAAAGCGCAATATGCTAATTAGACCATACGTCCTTCTGGAGGACCTTCCACACAAAGCCGCGGTAACAGGGTCTGAGGCAGAGACAGGCAGGTGGTGGGTGGGGGCCAAGGCAGCCCCGTGGTGGCAGGGGCTGAGCCCCTTGCACAAATTTCATGCATCAGGCCTCTAGTATTATAATAACAGTGTATGTGGCCAGGTGGGTACTAGAAATATCAGGGGAGCGCTTTCTGAAATGTAATGATTGCCTGACCACTGTGATATAATGAAATGAATACCAAATGATATTAAATTTAAACAGTAATTTCAAAAGAGTCCCTGACAGGGGCATGTCCTGCTCATCTAACAGTTCTATGCCAATAGTGAGCACTCAGTAAATATTTATTGGGAAAACGGTTGAAAAGAATAAAACTTTTATAAATAAAGCCACCAATATCTTTTGTCTGTAAAAAAGAGAAAAAAAAAGAAAGAAAAGGAAATGTAGTGAGTATTTATTGCAATGTACGTGCCAGGTAAGCACTTTACATGATTATCTCATTTCATCTCATTGTTTATTGAATATAATTTACCTATCTTTACATTTCTAACATTCTAAATTACCTAGCACATTCAACATTACGATGGCAAGGAAGGGATATATTTTATTTTTATTGACTTTCCAAACTGCATAGTACTTTTCATGTAATAACACTTTTATCATTCAGGGTACTTATTTAAGGTAAAAACTATCTGCGCTTTGCTTTTGATGCCCCTGAAAATAGTGATGACATAATTTAAGCAGTGGGGTGTGATAAATGTTTAGTCTGATTAAATGATATGTCTCCAGGTGAAAATCCGGCTATGCTCAAATGTGGCTTCCTCTTTGATTTGTTTGATTACTAGGTGGTATCTATAAAAAATAAAATGTTTTCTATAATTCTAAATATTTGAGTAGATTTCATAATCAAGTAGTTAAACTAAGGATTTAATTTTTTTCTAGATACTTAGTGCACTATGAAAATATTGGAATTAAAATCGTATTGAAACAATAGGCCCTAGCCAGTTTGGCTCAGTGGATAGAGCGTTGGCCTGTGGCCTGAAGGGTCCCAGATTCGATTCCCATCAAGAGCACATGCCTGAGTTGTGGGCTCAATCCCCAGTAGGGTGTGTGCAGGAGGCAGCTGATAATGATTCTCTCATCATTAATGTTTCTATCTCTCTCTACCTCCCACTTATTCTCTGAAATCAATAAAAAATATATATTTAAATAAAAGAAATAATAGGGGAGTATTCTTCACTGGTACTGTGGAAGGAAAAAGCTAGCCACACATCCCAATGTTGTTATTTCTTTTCTTCACTCATCTTTATTGTGCTTACATTTCATGTATTCATTTTCTAATTTTATGCATATTTACCAAGTCTTTAATACTGATTTCTACTAGGAATTTCTAAAATGAATTATACTTTTATCCTGCCCTCATATTTCATAGAAACAAATAGAAAAGTGAATGCATGTCAGGAAATTTAACAAGGCAGTAGGTGGTTCAGAATGAGATGTAGACATAGTACTAATAATATACTACTAAGGTAGTTTAGAGGAGAGATGGGTTTATAGGGAGAATAAGAGATTTCTGTAGCAGATAGATTATTCCTTTACTTTTGTAAAAAGTGAAGAATTTAGAAAATGGAAAGTTGCAAAAAAAGAGGGAATAGGAAGTAAAATTGACACAGACATGGGAAAGTCAACTATGCATGAGAGAGCAGGGAAAGGAGCTAACATTTATTAATGCTGTTGTTTGTAGGTGATATAATTGTTATTTCATTTTACCTTCACAATAGCCAAATAAAGGGGATCTTATTGTGCAAATTCTTATTAAAATTAAAATGAAAGGCAGCAAGAAAGTAAAGATGCCATTTTCTCTCTGAAACCTAAGTTCAGGTTTTGTTGTTGTTGTTGTTTTTCCAGAACAGCACATCAATCGGCTAAAAGTAGTAAAATCCAGCATGCGTGCTTGGATCATAGGGTGATGAGAGAGCTTCATGTTAATTAAATGGAAGGTCTTGTATGTCATTGGAAGAAATATTTGAATTATTCATGAGGTGATAGTGAGTCATTAATTTATATTTTCATTTAGACAACCAACATTCCTTAAAATCTTCATTTACAAGCAGTGTTCTAAGCCCTAGAGATAAATTTGTATACAAGACAGAAACTATTTTATAAACAACTATCCTGAAGACACAGTTTTCATATACGATAAAAAGAGGTAAAATAACCTAAATTGTTCAGGATAGCTTATTATTTAACAGAAATTACATTTATTTTATGGATTTATAATAGCAGACTATCATATGATCTCTTTAAACCAGACAAGATCTATTCTAGACTCATACTTAGACTAGGAAACTATATTATGTGTCCTCATACCTTTTTGCCCTTCTCCCCAATCCCCCTACACACAAAATCAGACAAAAAGAAATGATGACTACCTTTCAGACCTTCCTTAAGTTAAATACTTATCAACTCTATTCTGTATATTAATTTTGATTTTCTTCTCACTTTTTCTTTACATTTGGAAAGAATCATATTTCTCATTAAATATGTATTTGGCTCTGAGATTTTCAGATAGAAAACAACAACTTAGCTATCATATAGTAGTGTGATATACTATATTAAGATAACTTGCTATATTGTGGTGATATTAGCATATTTGATGTGTGTGATGGTAACTATATGAAATATTTTAACAAATACCTGTTTACATCTTTGAATAGTACACATCTGTCTTCACAGGTCAACAGTGTGTTTCTGGCTCCAGAGTTAGCACTTTTTATCTGTTACTAAAAGAAGTTTTCATAAATCTTTATTATACATCAAAGAAGGTGCACATATTGAGTCAGAAACAGTTACCTTGATATTTTAGCTATTAAGGTATTTGTAACTTATCTCAAATTTATATATATATGATTTCAGAGAGGAAGGAAGAGGGAAAGAGAGATACAAATATCAATGATGAGAGAGAATCATCAATCCGCTGCCTCCTGCATGCCCCCGACTGGGGATCGAGCCCGCAACCCAGACATGTGTCCTTGACCAGAATCGAACCTGAGACCCTTCCGTCCTCAGGCTGTTGCTCCATCCACTGAACCAAACCAGCCAGGACCCCAATTTAATATTCTCATGCAACTTTGAAAAACAAATATGGCAAAGAACTTTTCATTTGATGCCAAATAAATTCATATTTGGAGAAATCAAAATAGAGTAAAAATGTTTGAGAAATATTCATTCACTTTCGAGTTAGAACTCCTACCTTACAGAGCAGGTTAATTTTGTCTTTCTTTCCTGAAATCTTTCTTGCTGGTCACAGCTGGGGTTGGGGAGGTGCTACTGGCATCTAGGAGATAGAGTCTAGTGCTGCTAAACATTATGCAAATACAGGACAGTCCTCCACAACAAAGAATTTCCAGGTCCAAAATGTCCATAGAGCCCATGTTGAGAAACCTTGCCTTAGAGGGTAGCAGGAAGTAAACCTGCCACCACTGCGGAGAAGCCAAGAGTGGACAATGAGAGAAGACACAAACCGCACTGCTTTGCAGAGTGAACAGTTACACAGCAGTTGCCCGGTAGCGCCCTTCATTTCATTGCCTGTGTGACTAACTATAGAAATTGTTTAGTATCAGAAGATACATGTCTCACAATTCGGTACTCTCAGAAAGGTCCACCAGGGACTGCTACTCTCAAGACCAACAGCTAAGACTGTCAAAAATTAGCACAAGTCATAAGAAGAACTCACTTATCTCTATTGTTCATGAGGATTTTACATGTAATCAACTCCCTGTTTCCTGTAAGGACTCTTAAATTCATAAGGGAAAACATGTTTTTCATTTAAGTCATTTTCTGCTATATAACCTGTAATATCCCTCTGACTCCAACATTCTCTTTGCCATCCCCTGAATCCCCTAGGCGTGGTCCTACTTCAGGGCATTTGCATGTGCTGTTCCTTGTGTCTGGACCACTGCTCTACCAGATGTTCCCATGCCTCTCTCCTTTACCTCACAGATGTCCTTGCTTACAGGCCACCCCCTTAGTTAGTCCTTCCTGGTCACCCCTCTAAAATTATACATCTACACATATTCTGGGCCTAAATCTTTATCCCCTTTCTCTGGTTACTTTTTCTCTTTAGTACTTATCCCTAGGTATAATTTGCTTGTTTGTTGCCTGGCTATAAGAACTTAAGCTTCAAGATTTCAGAGGTTTTTGTTTGTTTCATTCATTGACAGATCTTTACGGCCTAGAACAGCACCTGGCATACAGCAGCTGTACAACTACTACTCACTGAATGAATGGGTCCTTTCATTTGGCTGCCATTACTTTAAAAAAGTAATTAAACTGATAAAACAGAGATAAGATTGACTGAAGCATGATTCTTTTTGTTCTAAAATAAGAAACAAGATCAATCATTACTATTATTTGATTATCTGAAGTTATATTGGTATTTACTGAATTTATTATTATAATTGGCTTCCCTGGTGAACTTTCAGGAATATTGTAAATGTTTCCATATTCTCATGATTCATTTGAACTTCTACAACATTTTTAATTAAAAAAAAATTACGATTTTTAGTTAACACACCCGAGACATTCCTGTTTTAATACACTTTCACAGGCACTCTAAATCAACATCTCATTTTCTTTCTCAGTTCCAAATTATGCTTTTTGGTTTTTGTGTGGGATTTTTTTTTTTTGCATAATTGGGTACCTATCTTGAATGGTTTTATACTGAATACTTATTTAGATGATTTGTTCTGCACTAATTATCTTTATGGTTTTTCTGTGAAATTGTGAAGATTCATTTAGCTTACTGCAACAAAACAGTTAGAAACCATAGCATTAATATCGATACTTCAGCTATCTTCCTTTTTCCTACAGATTGTGTTATATGCTTTACTACATTTTTAAAAATGAATTTGAACTACTTTTATTTAGTCTAGTAGAAAAATTTAAAAATAGTACAGAGAATTTCTATATATCCCCCACTCTATTTTCCATAATAATAACATTTTATTTTACAATATCACAGTAACTGAAACCATAAAATTAATGTTGATTCAATACTATTAACTAAAGAACTTTCTCAAATTTTAGCATTTTTTCATAACGAATTTATTAGTTTTGTCTTCTCAGTCTCATGTATCTTCTTATAACAATGCCTTAGTTTTTCCTTAGATTTGATTTAATATTTGACTTCCCATCATATTCACAATTGTTGAATCTCTACATTGTCAGCCATCACATATATTTTAGTAAGAAAATAAAGCTATAGTTTATTGAGAATAATAAATTTTTATTAGAAAGTTGGTGAAGGAAGCATCCTTCGCTTCATGATCTTATCCATCTCCAGTCCCTTTCCCCCTCCTATGTCCCACTCTTTCCTTGAGTCATTACTTATATTAATTTTCTTTGACTCTTGCTACTGATTATGATTTTCCATTTACAGTTCTAGAGATCAAACTTTAACATAAATAGATAGGTACATTGGAACATGAGTCAAATTTCCAGGCATATTGTATTGACTACTGACTAAATGTGGGTCCTTGTGAATCACTTTATCTTTCTGGGGCTTCATTTCATTATTTGTAGAATGTAGACATTAGACTATAGGATTCTTTAGCTTCCTTTTATCTCTCAAATACTGACTTTGTAGGTAGGTTTCTGCCTAGTTTTATTATTATATGTCCCCCTGGCTTACTGCCTTAGTTTGTAAGGCTACCAGTGGACCAAGAAGTGTTGTGACTGCATTCTCCTCAATCTCTATAGAAGGGTTTATTGAATTAAATTACTATTAAGGACGTGACTTGCTTTATTACATTTACCCATCACCCACACATGCATTTAAACTATCATTTTCTCTCTGGGTATGAATGTGAAACTAAAACAAGTATACTTGTTTAATGTAGGACAGGAAGGTAAGCTCTAGCAGTATGGTCACATGAAAAAGTACATTGTTCTTTGTCATGGTAATGATAAAATAATGAAGATTTATAGCCTCTGGCTTTTAAGCTCAACTTGAAATTTAATGATCAGTATATTTCACTAAACATGATGCCTAAGCAAAGTATGTGCTGCAACCTTGTTTAAAATTTTCAGTGGAAATTATCAATTGAAGTGATGCAACTGTTTGAATGTTTAAATGATCAAGTGCAAAATATGAAACATATTAGAACACATAGCAATAAAAGTAATTTCTAATAGAGTTGCCTTTTCATCTAATATGAAAAAGACTGAGTAATTTAGTATTAAAGCAACACATTCCAAAGCATTTTGTTTCAATAAGTTCTAACCTACTTCATAGGACTTAAAAGGAATATGCAAGAATAGCTGCTGTGATATTTTGCCTTCAGAAGTTCAAGCAATTGTTGCCCTGTTATCTCTTAGCAAATAGGCAGAGGTGGGTAGCACAAGGGCATTAATGGAAATTACTTTCCTTTTCCCCCACTCACAATGAGGACTCATATTTTATACTTTTTTCATGAGTTGGTTAGACAGATGTGGCCACAAGAGGATACAGAAGAAGGCTCATAAAACAAAGCTTATTATATTCACAGGTCCTAGAAATGGAAGGCACAGCTTACTACACAGGAGCATGTGGGAAAGACACCGGGTTGGTCAGGAAGCAGAAGACAAAAGTGAAGGGAAAGCATTAGGCCATAGTCTTTATTAAAATCTCTGAGGAGAAGGCAAGGCAGGGCAGGATAAATAGGTTAGGTCTGGCTAATTTGAATAATTTATTGGGCTTTAAATTCTAGCCCAGTGACCAGGTATCAGGTCACTGGTTGTCTGATACCTGGACCTGGGATGTTTTATGCAGAGGAGTATTGTTTCCTGGGTACAGGGACTGGATAGAGGAGGTAAGGCTCTGGATTGGTTAGTTTACAAATCAAAGGCATGCTCCTGGCTGGACCCTTTGCTATCCTTAAGAATTGGCTATTTCCAGGAGGGGCAGTCTCCCGGACTCCAAACCCCATCCCTCATGGAAAAGTTTTTTAGAAAGATGTCAAAACATCATAACATACAGAAAATAAAAAATATTTAAAATATTTATAGCACAACTCTATATAAAAAAATTTGTAATGGATTATTATAAAATGAGCTATATACTCATGGCATATCTGTAGGAGGTTTCTTAAATTGGAAGCTATTCTGCCTTCCATAGTACATATGTTGCAGAGTTCATTGAAAAGAATGAATATGATGCCTGGCCTGCATAGCTCAGTGGTTGAGCATCAACCTATGAACCAGGAGGTCATGGTTCGATTCCCATGTCAGGGCACATCCCTGAGTTGCAGGCTCTATCCCCAATGTGGGGCATGCAGGAGGCAGCCAATCAATGATTCTCTCTCATCATTGATGTTTTTATCTCTCTCTCCCTCTCCCTTCCTCTCTGAAATCAATCTATAATAATAAAAGGGTAATATGCTAATTAGACCAGACATCCTTCTGGGAGTCATTCCGGATGTCCTTCCAGACAAAGCTGGGGCCAGAGAAAACCCAGGTCCTGGGTGCCTGCCGGTGGCTGGAGGGAAGCAGCCAAGGTCCCGGGTGCTGGAGGGAAGCCGGTGCCAGCAAAGGGGGGAAGGAAGGCCTATTCTTTTTTTTTTTTTTTTTTTTTTAGGAAGGCCTACTCTTGTACAAATTTTCATGCATTGGGCCTCTAGTCTATAATAATAAAAGCATAATATGCAAATGGACTGAATGACCAAACAGCAGAATGACTGTCCAGACTACCACACTATGACCCACACTAGCGCCAGGCTAGCCAAGGCAGGTGTGATGCAATTGGTTGGAGAGCCCCGCCATCATCCCACAATCACTCACAGAGGGAGGCCCAGGCCACTGGCCAGCAACTCTGTGGTGGGTGTGCAGGGCCAGCCAGCGATCACCCCGCAGAGGGAGGGACAGCATCGCACAGATGGCAAGCAGTGGCAGCGGCAGGGGTGGGGCCAGCAGCCGGCAGCTGGGGAAAGAAAGCCCCTATAGGACCTGATCACCAGCCAGGCCTAGGGACCCTACCTGAGGAGTCCTGGATTACGAGATGGTGCAGGCTGGGATGAGGGACACCCCTCCAGTGCACGAATTTTGGTGCATTGCATCTCTAGTAAAAATATATTTTAAAAAAGGAAAGAATGAATGTGTGAGTTTACCTCTACTGCCCAGAGCATTCAGCAAAATCATTTTCAGATTACAGGAGTGGTGATGGTGTATTATTCAGGATTCTCCAGGAAAACAGGACCAATAGGGTGTGTACAGAGAGAGAGGCAGAGATATAATTTCTAGAATTGGCTCACACAAGTGTGGAGAATGGGAAGTCCACCTGTAGGTGATAGACCCAGGGAAATGCTGATATTGCAGCTCAAATTTAAAGACAGTCCAGAAGCCAAATTCCCTCTTCCCTGGGGAACTTCAGTCTGTTTTCTTTTAATGCTTCCAACCGATTGAATGAGACCAACCTTGATTATGGAAAGAAATCTGCTGTATTCAAAGTATATTGATTTAAATGTTAAATCATCTAAAATACCTTCCTAGCAATACCCAGACTGATGCTTAACCAAATATCTGTGTGCTGTGCCCTAGCCAAATTGACTCATAAAACTAACCATCACACATGACTCACTGAACAAGGTGCTTTAAGGTGGGGAAGTATAAATCAATAGTGAATGATAATGAGAGCAATAGCCTGAACCCGGAAAGGATTATAATTTAAGGCCATATTTGCACACTAACTTGTTCATTCTATATATCTTCATTTATTAAAGAGTAGCAAATTACGACTTCAGGACCTTTCCTGGGGTGACAATTCCTCATGGATTCCTAACATTTTTGCATGTTTTAAAGTGAGCCACTTCGTGCCTTTTATTTAGAAGTGTCTTTACAAGGATGTTAGTATAGAAAAGAGCCTTGGAAGAAGAGCTGGAGTGTCCCTCCAGTGCAACGGGCAGGGCACTTGTTGCCTATGATATAATACTAAAGGCTCGGTGCACGGATTCGAGCACCGGTGGGGTCCCTTAGCCTGGCCGGTGCCCTCTCACAAACCAGCAGTCCAGCACCCCCCAAGGGGTGTAGTAGTGGGCAAAGTGGTAGGTGGCCTAGGAAAAGCCCAAGCCCAGGCTGGGCACCACGCTGCTCCCGCTCATCCCGGTCCTGCTGCACCTACTGCCACTGCAGCTCAATAAGAGCGCTGAGCGGCACTCCTGCTGTGGGAGTGCACTGATCACCGGGGGGCAGCTCCTGCGTTGAGCATCTGCCCCCTGGTGGTCAATGTGCATCATGTCGACTGGTCATTTGGTCACTTAGGCGTTATATATATATATATATATATATATATATATATATATATATATACACACACACACACATACACACACACACATACATTAGAGGCCCGGTGTACAAAACTTTGTGCACTTGGAGGGGGGCCCTCAGCCAAGCTCATCCCTCGGGGGATGACCACCTGCTGGCTTAGGCCTGCTCCCCGGAGGATTGGGCCTAAGCTGGCAATCAGACATCCCTCTGGCAGCCCAGCAGCCTTCGGGGGATGTCCACTTGCCAGCGGGAGCAGACCTAAGCTTCATTCAGACATCCTTAGCACTGCTGAGGAGGCAGGAGAGGCTCCCACCACCACTGTTGTACTGGCAGCCGTCAGCCGTCAGCCTGGCTTGTGGCTGAGCAGAGCTCCCCCATGTGGGAACACACTGACCACGAGGGGGCAGCTCCTGCATTGAGCGTCTACCCCTAGTGGTCAGTGTGTGTCATAGTGACCAGTCGTTCCCAGTTGTTCTGCTGTTAGGGTCAGTTTGCATATTACCCTTTTACTATATAGGATAGAGGCCTGGTGCACGGGTGGGGGCCGGCTGGTTTGCCCTGAAGGGTGTCCCAGATCAGGGTGGGGGTCCCACTTGGGTGCCCGGCCAGCCTGGGTGAGGGGCTGATGGCTGTTTGCAGCTGGCCACACCCACTTCAGGGTGAGAATCCCCACTGGGCTTCCTGGCCAGTCTGGGTGAGGGGCTGAGGGCCGTTTTCAGGCTGGCCAGCTACTGAAGCTCCCAGCCTCTCCTTTTTTTCTTTTTTTTTTTTAATTCTGGGATTTATTTACCTTCTATAATTGAACCTTTGTTGCTGTCCTGCTCGCTCCAGCTCTGAGGTCACGGCCTGCTGAAAGCAGGTATCTGGGGTTTGTTTAGCTTCTATAATTGAAACTTTGTTGCTTTCGGAGCTCAGAGCCGGGCCGCAACAGGCGGGGAACCTTGGCTTCCTCCATCACTGAAGCAAGCAAGCCTCCTGCTCGCTTCAGCTGTGTGGCTGCCGGCCGCCATCTTGGTTTGCAGTTAATTTGCATATCGCCCTGATTAGCCAATGGGAAGTGTAGCGAAGGTACGTTCAATTACCCTTTTTGTCTTTTATTAGATAGGAGATATATATATATATCCTAAGTTCGGAATTCTGCTCTAATGCAGTGCTCTTTGTGAAGGGATCCATATGAGTCCATTCCACTCACTTCCCTGGGACTTTGGAATAAAGGGAATGAACCCCAATCTGCTAATAACTACTCTGCTTGCTGGGCCATGAGTAATACAATCCTTTATACCTGATCTACAAGTCTTGGATCATTTATCATCATCCTTGAAACGATAATGGGCTAACTTGTTGGCTTAAAAGTAGGGTAAAATTTATTTCTTAGCTGTTCTTGAAACCTTTCATTTTGATCATGCGATTATTTTACTGGTGACTATAATGCATGTGTGGCACTCTCTTTACTCTTAATATGCTCATCACTGCATCAAAGATGAAAAGTTATAGACAATCTGCATTACCCTTCCCCCAAATTGAAACTGACCATTTGCTTTTTATAATAGAAGAAAACTACTCTTCATATATTGGTTTCATATATTTTGTTTTCATATATTTTGCTCATCTGAAAAATAAGACCCTTACATGTACTTTACATATCTCTTTAAATATAGCAGCGAAGTATTTTGTTCTGATTGAGCGTAGCTTGTGTGTTCCCCTTCCTTGACCTAATAACTGAACTGAGAAGGGACTTGGAATGAGAATGAAGATGACAACATTAGTCTCAGCTGGCCTTTGGGGACAGATGATACAGGAAACTTCAGTGTGACCAAAGACTTCTGTAACCTCATGAGATAAAAAAATTCAGCGGGGAAATTTTACTGCCACACTACTAATTAAATCAGTTTAATTCATTCATGTCATATACTTAAGAGCGGATGCCTCAGTCCATATTGAAATGTACAAAGAGAATCTGTATTAATTGAACTACACGAACTTGAGGCAGAAGAGCTGTCCAAGTGCTGACTATGAGGCAAGCTACTGTATCCCTGGCCTGAGGCATATCTACATGCACACTGCACATGCAGTTATTTAAGGCATGTGCCCACACCCTACACTCTTGCAGTCACTTTCCCAATACTTTATTCCAACACAGAAACATAATATTCATACTAAGGATAGGAAAACATGGGTACCTTAGAAAAATGCAGGCACTGGGCTTTTATCATGAAAATTGTGGTGTATGATTTCCAATTAATTCCTTATTATGTTAATTAAATTCTACTGTAAAGCATTAAGACATGGATTACTCTGGATATACAGCTTGTGCACCTTAATACTGAGACCACTGCTCACAGCCTGTTTGTTGATTTTTTTAAAAAATCTTAGATCCATTTTTAAAAGTGGAAGATTGTACTTTTAATATATAAAACTTTAATTCTCTTATTTTCCATAAATATGTAGTATCAAAAAATCAGACCCATAATGATATTTTAGTTTTAGAAAAAGGCTTTTCTCCACTTTTTTAAAGTGCTTATTTTCTAATCCAAGTTATTAAATTAATTTAAATTACTTTTTCTGTCTTATTTATTAGTTTTAAGTCTTTAAATAAATAAATTATATATGTTTGTTTTAAATGTTTAAATAATTCTTATTTATTTTTAAAATAATTACATAATTATTCTTTTTAATTTATATATATTTTATTATTATATCTTATTCATCCTTATTTCCTTAGTGGTAGGTATCAATTGTAGGAAATAACATTGGTACCTTTGATAATTTTTCACTTAAGTATAGTTTTGATGAGATGTATGTTTTAAAACATCCATTTATATATTATGTCTGTTTGTAAAAGTTATTTTTATAGGATAATGTTTAAAAAGAATATTTTTAATAATTTGAGCCAAAATAATATACTTATCTTAAGTATTTACAGACTACATGAAAAAGTCTTTTTTTAATATGAATTATATGGTGTCATTTTTTTCACTTAGAATGAAATGTATATACATATAACCTAAAAAAAAAAGAAAAATACAAGAAATCATTATCTACTAGAATAGAATTTTTCTCTTAAAAAAAAGTACAAACATGTTGAGAGTCCTTGCCCACTGATAAATGAAAATGGATATTTGCTATTAGTTATGTAATAGTAATAATAATAACAGCAACATAGGTGCAAGTGTTGAATTTGGAATGTAAAATACTTGAACTCTACCCAACAGTATCAAAAAAATATGTTTTTGCTAAGTTTCTTTTTATCAAACAACTTTCTGGCATTTGAATATGCATGTGTTTCTTTGGGCTGGCAAATAGAATCTATGTTGTTCACAGACATTGTCTGAAACCATATGTCCTGACCACCATGTTGAAAAGTGTTGGTCATAGAGTTTGCAATACTCAATCTCAGGCAGGCCCCAAGCAAACCCACTTGAATAAAAAAATCAAATGTACATAAAACCAGTACTCTATGTGTCTTTGCATTCCATTTAACTTATAGATTAATTAAAGGATTATACATATGATATGGAGGCAGACTACTTCCCTTACCAATGTATAATTTGTTGAGAAAAGCATTCACTGATTGTTCAGGCTTTGTCCTACAAGTTAAGAAAGAAAATTTTTTCTGTTCTATGTTAACCATAGCTTGAAAAGATACTTAGTTTCCACATAGACTCTTTTAGGAGTTTCTTTAAAATTTGTATTCATCTACATTCTTCCCAGAACAGAAAAAAAGCAAACAAAACAGACATAAAAATAGCAACATTAGAAAATATTCTAGGCTAATTGCTTCACTGCTATTTTAACAGATTAGATAGGTAGTAAAGGGAAGATTATTCTAATAATGATATAATTGCAACATTTATATAATATTTATTATGTGAAACCTATTTTAATAATTTCACATATATTAATTTATTTAATCCTCAAAACAGTACTATTAATTTTGGAATGTAGAATACTTGAGCTCTACCCAAAGGTATGGAAGAAATCTACTCTAAGCAAGTTTCTCTTTATCAAATGCCTTTCTTGTATTTGAATAGTCATGTATTTCCTTGGCCTAGTAAGGAAAAATTACACCCATTTTAAATATCAGGAAGTTGTAGAATGAAAGGCTAAGGAACTCTCTCAGTTAGAGAAATAGCGTAGTGAGTGGCAGAACCTGGGCTGTGTGATCCCAGAACTTGGATTCTATCTACTACTTTATCCTGTTCAGACACTTGTTTTTCAAAGACAACTCAAACAACCCAATTAAGGCACAATCCACTCAGATTCTGCTTTTTAGAATTCAATGCAATCCCCCTCTTACTATTTATTCACAACTGACTCTGGATATACAATTTCTAGTTAAAGTTAGTCACTAGTCAAAATTCCAGAAAATAGTATTGAATAATCATTAAAAAAAAAAAAACAACCCATAAAGTATATTTCTATCAAGTAGCACTCAGAAGGAAAAGATCCGGGATTGATATCAAATATTTTACCTGATAAATTAATAAAAAACTAACATATATTGAGAATTTACAATATTCCAGGCAGTATGCTGTTTTACATGCAGTAGCTAATTTACACTTTGTTATCACACTACAGCATAGGTGCTAATGGATACTTTAAGAATCTTCACTTCACTTGCCAAAACCGGTTTGGCTCAGTGGATAATAGAGCTACGGACTGAGGGGTCCCAGGTTCAATTCCGGTCAAGGGCATGTACCTGGGTTGCGGGCACATCCCCAGTGGGAGATGTGCAGGAGGCGGCTGATCGATGTTTCTCTCCCATCGATGTTTCTAACTCTCTATCTCTCTCCCTTCCTCTCTGTAAAAAATCAAAAAATATATTTAAAAAAAAAAAAAGAATCTTCACTTTACAAATGGATAATTTAAGAATCAAAGTGACTAAGTTGCTTACCCAAGTGTCAGAAACAAAATTTCAATCCAGATAATATTGAAACTGCTTAATATGAAAAAAATGTAACAGTCAGAGGTCAAAAGGAAATATTTTAAAAATAAGAAGGTTATTGAGGAAGGAAGTTTCCATGCTGGAGTATAATTCAAATGTAGTACAATTTTTGAAAACCAACTAACAAGATAAAAATCAGCCACAGACTATGACAAATAGAAAAAAACAAACAAAACAAAACAACAAAAAAACCCAACTACTATATCTTTCCATTATGCCATAGTGCTCATAAAATTGTCAATAAAGTAAAGATAAAATTAAACTTTTTTAAAGCATAGGCATAATTAACCTGTGGAAATTACTCATACTGGATGGTAATGAAGCAGATAGCTTCGTGAAATTGAGAACATACCTGAGTCACTATAATGAGATTTTCAGTTAGATCAGATCACATGTTGTATTAGTCATTTTGAGTCAGGGCACATACTGATTAGCAGGAAAGGTTACAAAAGAAAATTTTCTTTTTTTTTACAAGGTCAGAAAGGTTGTGCAATTAAAGAATATTATGATAGTGCCTAGCCAGCATGGCTCAATGATTGAGCATCGACCTATGAACCCAGGGGTCATGATTTGATTCCAAATCAGGGCACATGCCTGGGTTGCAGCTCCATCCCCAATGTGGGGCATGCTGGAGGCAGCTGATTAACAACTCTCTCTCATCACAGATGTTTCTATCTCTCTCTCACTCTCCCTTCCCCTCTAAAATATATAATATATAAAATATTTTTTAAAAAGAATATCAAATCTGTATTGCATCTGCATATGAGGCAATACATGCCATATAGTGAGCGAATGCAAGCGCTGTCTCCAATGTACTACCTCTTGCTTTGTCCAGTAAGTTGCAGTTCCTTATCTCATATGCAGGAAGAAGAGGCTTCCCTGGTTTTGAAAGAAAAGAAGGAGTTCACAATAATTTCTCATGCAATAGGCAGTGGTTCTCAACCTTCCTAATGCCGCGACCCTTTAATACAGTTCCTCATGTTGTGGTGACCCCCAATTTCACTGTTACAAATTGAACATAATTAAAGCATAGTGATTAATCACAAAACAATATGTAATTATATATGTGTTTTCCAATGGTCTTAGGCGACCCCTGTGAAAGGGTCGTTCGACCCCCAAAGGGGTCGCGACCCACAGGTTGAGAACCACTGATATAGAGGAATGGAACTACGATTACTGTGCTGTAGAGAGTTTGGAGGGTAGTTTACAAAATGACCCACCATAGGAGCAGTGCATTTTTAAAGATCTCGACATTGGAGATGATCTGACTTGGAATTTTATCTCAGTTCTACACCTCTTATGTGATAATAGATTATATACCTTCACTTTCAGAGTGTTAGAGTTTCCCTTTCTGTGAAGTGTATTCATTAGGTGAATTTGTAAGATTATATATTTATAACATTACTTTGGGTTATTACTGCCTATATCTTATAGAAGCTGCAATGGTGTCCTTTAATAGAAGTATAGATACATGGAACAAATTGTCTGGTACCCGAGGGAAGCTGGGTGGGAGGGGATTGGATAATGAAGGTGAAAGGATTAACTAACAAACATATATTCATACTCCATGAACATGGACTGTAATTTGGTGAAGACCAAGGGAGGAGGTGGGCAAAGGGGGACTCTGCAATAATGTCAGCATCAAACAATTTTAAAGAAATAAATGTAAAGAACATACAATTTTAAAAAAGCACAATAGCATTCAAAATAAAATTGAACAATATTCTATTGAATGATAACATCTACACAAATCACACTATGAAGAAATCATTTCTTTTTTAATTAAACTTTTTATGAAGCAGAACATAAGCAGTGAACACTATTGAGAAATGCATTCCTTTCTTGTTCTTGTTCTTGCTGTTTGCAGACCTGGACAATGTGGAGGGCATTGCTGTGGACTGGATCGGACATAACCTTTACTGGACAAACGATGGCTCCAGGAAGACCATAAACGTGGCCAGGCTGGAGAAGGCCGCTCAGAGTCGGAAGACCCTTCTGGAGGGAGAGATGTCCCACCCCAGAGGGATTGTGGTGGATCCTGTTAATGGGTATGAGATCTTGATTAGCTTTATGTAAGGAAATTATATTAAATACATTTGTTTGTTTTTTAAATTCACATGTGAATTCACACATGAATGGTCTGATTGGAAAAAGTTACTTATTTAGTGATTTGCTCCCCTAGAGAATGTGCTAAATAAATATGTCAAAAATACATTGAGCTGAAATAAACAGATCATTTGTATGAAGGATATATTTACTTGATTTATTCAGACAAGCACCATAATTCTCCATTTTAGACAGCCTGACACCTAGAGAAATAATCAGAGAATCAAGCAATTTAACTTTTTAAAGGCTATTGAAATGTAACGTATTCAAAAATAGCCAAGTTTTTTGTGCACTTGATGTGTGGGCCAGTCATTTTGCTAAATGGGTCACTGTGCTCCCGTTCCGCAGTCCTCACAACAATCCTTGGAAATAGTTGCCAACCTCATCCTTGTTTGACAAAGGAGAAATTGGTAACTGATCTTCAAAAGACTGTTTAATTATTGAGATATTGGGTAGATTTAAACCCCAGCCACTTATCTCCAAGACTTTATTCATAGCCACTATACTCTGCCACTTTTTTAATAGTCTAGATTGGTAATCATATAATTTTAGACATAACTATAGTTTCCATACCGTGACATCGTTTTATAGTGTGCACTATTCGTTTTAGCGTGGAATATTTTGTGCAATTCCTGGGAATATATTCCCCTTTGATGTTTATTCAGAGTTATTACCTGAATATAATAGTGAGCATATAGAAATATCGGAGAAATGTGAAAATTCCTAACAGAATCTCAGAATTAATTGAGTAGATTGCATATTTTACATGTACAACTGCTACATGTGGTTTTTTTACCCCCTCCATGGCTTACATTTCACTATTTCAAAAAAGCATCACCAAAGAAATATTTTTCATATCTTATGACAAACATACAAAACAGACTTAATTAAAGAGGAAGCATATGACTCCCTTATAGGCTGAGGTCACCTTTTCTAGAATTATTTGTCTGGAGAACAGCTGCAAATATAATTTGGGTGCTTCCTCTGAGGCTGACACCCAAGCAGTGAATGAATTCATTATATGTGTTTCAGGAAGACATAATTATAAAGTAGTATCAGTGATTGTATGGGTAGATTCTGTAATTATCTACTCTGTTCCTGGGCTTTTAAACCAAGTCATCTATCTGACCTTTAAACCAAAGCCAATATTAATTTTAAGAGAAAAATATTTATTCCACACGGTCTAATTCTACTTGAAGCAAGATGTTTTAAATGTGCCTTAAAAGAGCATCCCCTTTCTCGGTATTCTGTTAGAGAAAAAATATCTTTTGATAGAGTGAAAGGGTCTTTGTGAGCTCAGGAAGATGATGCAGACGTGGAGGCCATACAATCACATGATTAGGGAGGACATTTAGAAGCCACTAGTTCCATCTCTCTCTTCAAATTTAGGAATCTCTTCCAATGCTTCCCTAATAGGCAGGCATCCAACTTTATGTGAAACCTATAGCATCTACTACATAGTTTGTAGTATTTGGGGGAAATTCTGATTGATATGTTTTTTTCTTTTATTTAAGGCAGTATCTGCATCCCCAGTGATTATTGCCTTATAACTGACCCTCTATTCGCCTCTAGTGTTACAAAGAATGACTCTAATACCTTTTTCATTCTATGGATTTTCAAATAGACTACTACTCTTATGCACCAACCTGTAAAACAGACACATATGTGCATATATACATGTGTGTATATGTATATATTTTCCCTAGAAATATACTATGCCCAGCACTTTGTACCAGGTATATAATGGTTAATAAAATAGGCATAGTCTTAACCTTATGAAGCATCTTGTGTTACCTGCAAGGTGAGGGAGAGGAGATAGACCAAAGTGAAAGACAAAAAGGTGAAGACTAAGGGTAGAAGCCTGTTTAAGTAGGTTTGCTGAAAGGCCTCTTTAAGGAGCCATCAGGTAATCTGAGACTTCATTGCAGAGAAGGAATCAGCCATGGACAGTGAGGAAAAGAGTGTTCCAGTTAAAGAAAATGGTACATTTGAGGATATTAAGTTGGACAAGGATTGAGTGTCAGAGAAACTGAAGTAAAAACAGCAAGGTTGGATTGCAGATAGCAAGGGGGAAGGTGACGCAGGTGCAGTTGAAAAGGATGGTGTGCCCTTGCCCACCAGGATGAGAGCTTTGTACTTTGTTTTCAATGTTAAAATAGGAAATTAATATAATCATGTTTATATAGAAAACACTAATTTCACTATGCTGTGAAGAATGGATGGAAGACATAGAAATAGAAATGTAACTATACAAGTTTAATTATTCAAATAGTTTGACCCTAATACAATTTTTAAAATGAAGAAGAAACTTTAGCTCAGAAAACTGCATTTAAAATAACACAGTGTATCTTTAAGCAAAACTTCAGGAAAAAAACAATTTATTTACATTGTTTCTACCATAATATCTACTTGCAGCTGTATACAGAAGAAGAAAATCTGTGATTGCCTGTTAACAAAATTACTCTGTCAGAGGTGTTTTATCAAAAGCTTCATAACCAATTATAGAGTCAGTTAAGGATTCATTTATTTTTCATTAAAGTATATTTTTGATTACCATATAGATCAATATAAATTAGTAAGACAATAATTGTCCTGAAGGAGTTCATAATCTGGTGTCCTTGTGCATACACACACACACACACACACACACACACACACACACACAATTACCTATTAAATAAAACAAGTACATACATGATTCTCAGAAATTACTGAGATTTTTAATACAGAATTGAGTGTTACTGGATGAACAGGATTCCAAGATTAACAAAATTGTCCCAAGGGCTTGGGCTGTGCAGTCATAAGGTTAGTCACTGCTCTGAGGGACAGTACAGCTAACTGAGAGGAAAGGAAGTCAGCGTCAGTTCTGAGGTGAGATGACTCATTAAAGCTGCGGCAGATGGAATGTGAAGGAACAGAGTAGGAGACGAGGCTAGACATAAGCAGAAATCTTCAATGTTGTGATTAAAAGTTTGAATTTATTTTGCTGACAACAGAGTAATTGGAAGGTTTGAAGATAAAAGCCATACCTTTCAATTCATGATTTAGGAAGACAAGTGACAGGTATATGAGAAGCAACCCATTAGGCGTTCCCTTTGAAAAGGGATGAAAGGCAGACTGTAGCATTTGTAATAGGAACAGAAAAGTGGGGACAGACAGGAGAGACTGAAAGGTTTAGATTGCAGGCCTAATTAGATTGTTGAAATGGGGATAAAGCGGGAGGAGTCAATTAGGATGGCATTGTTCCCCGGCTGATCATTGCAGATGAACTCCCTCATCCTAATAATTTCATATTTTATAATGTATATCACTAGCTTAGAAACCTACATTTCCAGTTCTCACTTCTCAAACTATCATCCATACGACTGTGTCCAAAGCTCAGTTCACATTTCCCCCCAAAGAGGATCTTGTGCAGCCATATCTCAACTAATAGTATAACACCCTCTTGTTAACAGCTGGATACCATATCAGCAACAAAGTCAATTTTTTTCAACAATAAAATTTGTTTTACTTCCATTACAGAGAAACTCTTAGGATTAAGATATTTCTAGGATTGGCCATCAGATAATACAATTTAATTTAGAGACATGGTTAATATCAGCAAAGCCAAGCTTAGTATTACAAGCACACATATAAATAAGAAAAAAAATCCCTGCCTTTAATTATTTTTATCTTTTTTGGAATGATCAGTTATGCAGCACCATTAAATGCAATTCAAGAAATAAATGCAATAGATAATAAAACTAAAAGATGTCACAAGAAACAAAGGAAAGAGTCTGTTTTGACAGAAAGGCTAGGAATAAACTTCACCAAAAACTTGCATTTGAACAGGCCTTGAAAATTAGAGGTACATTTTTTTCTTGCTGTACTAACAGAAGGCCGGCTTAACATTATTTTGATTTGATGGCTACCCCAAGTTCCACCTATAACAATGTTTATATTTGTTTCTGCTTATTTTATAGGTTATGTTTTCTATTTTCCGTACTTAAGAACCTTCATATTTGATGGTGATTATAAAGCTTTTACTATATAATTTTCAATCAGATAATGAAATAGGTAGATGATGATAGCATATATAGTCTCAATCAAATTGGCATCACTTATTTAAATGTTTTTCTTTTATTTTGTTTGAAAATAATCTTAGTAACATGTCTTATCACAAAAATGTTTCTTCAAGTATAAAACAATACAAAGTATGTTTAGAATATCTGTTATCATGCTTCATTTTTCTTCATTTATCTGTACATATATAGGTGTACACATGCATGTGCAATTTGGGTTAGAGACACACACACACACACACAAGTGTTACTATGTTCAAAAGAAAAGCTAGAGGGAAAGATAAATGCAATTTTAACAAGT
The DNA here is from genome assembly GCF_014108235.1 of Myotis myotis. Lineage (NCBI taxonomy): Eukaryota > Metazoa > Chordata > Mammalia > Chiroptera > Vespertilionidae > Myotis > Myotis myotis. The sequence continues at coordinate 71,668,550 of NW_023416390.1, forward strand.
TATAAATTAGCAACAAGAAAAATAGAGCATCGATTAACTGTATTTAAGATTTTATGAAAGTATCAATAGGGAGACAAAAGTTGCACATTTTCCTTTCACAGAGTTGATTTAAATAGTTGAAGTTGAGTAGTTATACCTAACTATATAGGATTACAGCAAACAGAATGACTCTTTTGTTTATTCCTAATTTTCTCCAATAATAAAACCACTCAAAAAACACACAGGATATAAAATAAATATTTCCATGTTTATTTCTAGGATCAGAATGTATTTTGACTCAATAAAATTCACTAATCTTAATAAACTTCCTCAGGTCTAAAAAGGCATATCCACATAATTATAAAGTTAAGAAAAAATTTAAAAGCTTCATGGGCGAAATGTTTGGATGGTGTGTTTCAGCCTAAATTGTCCCAAATCTGCCTGTTTAGATCACTGTAGGATTATTCGTCATGGATACAGATGTTTACCAGCTTACTTCAGAAATTCTTCAGGGTCTACAGAATGTGAGAGGTAGAGAATCTAATAAGGGTCTTCCTAGGGTAAGCAGCTTAGGAGAGCTTTGGCTCTTCACAAACTTGTTTATGAGGTGACTGAATTAAAGCCTACACTTTAATAACTCAAGCACTTTCGCACGACCCTAAAACAGCATGGGTGGAGGAGTTTAACCTTATTCATGAGGGAATGGCAGCATTCCCTCTCCCACTGTTGTAGCTGACACAGAATGATTTTGTTCTTCAAGGCAGAAGCTTTTGTTTGAGATAGAAATTAAATCTCAGAATCTTAAGGTCAGTCAACCTACTGTTATTAAACTTATGTGCAGCTCAATCATCTTCTGTGGGTTTTGGGGTAATAATAAGCATCCATAAAGACCAGGTAATTTGCATCAGGAAGACAAATTAGACCTGGCCAAACAATCGCAGTATGATTGTGCCTTTTAGTTCAAAGACAGTCCTATTGCCTGTCTTGAAAACTAATAATTCATCTGAGATTTAATAAAGTCTGCAGTAGATCATTAACTATACAAGGAGTTTTCATGCCAGTCAACGGGCTTTTTAATTACATAGTTGATTATGTTTTATAAAATGAACAACATTTAAAAATAGTTAGTAATGCCTCACAAACCATTTCCCAAACTTGCTATCAGCACCAAAGAAAATCAATATCTGGCGCTTACTGTTAGCTTAATCACTGAGACCAGTAAGTGTGGTAGTGTGTTTTCTGTAATGTGTCCAAAAGATGGGCTCCACTGAACACACCCTTACTTCCCTTGGTGCTTCCCAGCCGCCTGCTCCCTTTGGCAGGTAAGCATTTAAGTGGGAGAAAAATAAAAATGTAATCAGATTTTATGGAGGTGCCCAGTTTGCGGAAGTGGCCCTCTGTACAGAGGCTGTTTAAATAACGTGTACGCTCTTGTTTGTAATGTCGTAGTTGGATGTATTGGACAGACTGGGAGGAAGATGAGATAGACGACAGCGTGGGAAGGATCGAGAAGGCCTGGATGGATGGCTTCAATCGGCAGATTTTTGTGACTTCAAAGATGCTGTGGCCAAACGGTTTAACTCTGGACTTTCACACCAGCACCTTATACTGGTGTGATGCCTATTACGATCATATTGAAAAGGTGTTTTTGAATGGAACTCACAGGAAGGTAAAAGACAAATGCTGCTGGTTTTAATCCGCAGGCTTCTGCGTTTTCACAGAGCCTTGTTGTGCTGTGTTAAAAATACTTTCAAGTTTATTTTACCGCTGTGAGGTGGCTGCCAGCAGTCTCGGTGGGGTGGCTGGAGGAGGCTGAGCAGCGCAGTGCAGCTGGCATTTGCCTCTGGGAGAGCAGGCCCGCTCACCGGGGTGTGCCAGGATTTGTGAGTTTTTTCAAAGAAGCTCTCAGGGTATCAGAGCTGCTTTAAAATGCAGCAATTCTACATTCTTGATGAGTTTGCTCTGACCAAGCAACCCTACTCTATTTAAATATCTTCAAATTTTGCAGCTGAAATTTAGCCTATAGATTATGAGAACTTAATTATAATGCATTTCCTTTAAAATAAAGGACTTCATGCCACTGAAATGGAAACACAAGAATAAACTGAACTTCAAGCTTGTTGGTATGAATAGATATAAACTTCCCCTTGCCTCTTTTTGGAAGAATCATTGCAAAATGATTCTGAAATTCAGTGGTAAATTGAGGATGTCATTGACTGTGTGGCAGAGGCAGTGTTGAGAGAACATCATCACCTCTGTATTTTACCTTATAATTCCCTACGCATGTATAACATTATAAACTAACTTCAACTGTCTAGTTAAATAATGGAAAAGTGGAATATTTAAATTTCTCAAAATGCTGTCTTTGATACTACACTTCCTTTCTTCCTTTTTGGAAAGGAAGACTGCACAATTGGCTAAGCCCATTCATTATGAATTCTGTTTGAGAAATAAATAGTATACTGATCAGTTAAGACTACTTCAGTCATTGACTCGCTCTAACAGTGCTTTAAATATTTTTCTCCAAATGAGTAAAATTTATCGCCATTTAAACTGTCACATACATAACAGATACTAAATAAATATTTATGATTTCTTTGAAGATGTTGACGTGTACATAGTAGACATAACATTTCAATGGCCCATGTTTTAGCTTAGATTGAGGTGAGAAAATAAATAAGAAACTGTCTCAATTATTCACTATATGAAAATTTATTTTGAAGAATTCAGAAAAAAAGGAGCAAAATTTGGATTGCTAACCCTACATTATTTCAATAACTTCCTCAATTCTCTAATATTAAATGAAGTGAATATAATATGCTTTTTCATATGGTATACAATCCATTTTATAAATGGCAAAAGCTGAAAAAGTATTATCATTATTGGAGGTATTATTCCTTTTTTTCTCCCTACAACCCTACAAGTGAAACAGGACCTATCACATGATCGCTCTATTTAAACAACAAAAATGTAAAACTGGAATGTAAAGAATATATCAAGATAACCAGAATTGAAATTAGCCTACTAACCTAGTTTATCTATTTACTATTTGTGTTTCTATGTCCAAAATTATAATATTTATCTTTTTCCTTGTCATCTCCTACATTTCTTCAATTTGCATTTGCTCAATTAAAATAGAAAGATCCCTTTCACTCCCAATGTCTTAATATCACCTTGTATCCCTTGGCTATTGGATGAGCAATATTGCAATATACACAATGACACTAATTACTCAGGTCAGTTTCTATCCCAGGATGTGAATCTGTAATATGGCAAAGAAAAGACACAGGGAAGAATGTCAAAGTCATTTTAACATTTTCATTTCTTGACCATACGTGTAAAGCCAAATATGAGAGAATTTAAATGAATGAAATATAAATGGTCTCCTTCAAATAACAAGTTCTAGAAACAGAAAAACATGCCCACCCTGTGACATCTATTTTTCAAACATACTGAAAGAAAATGTGAGTTAAGCTATTAGTTGGATCACTATGTGATATATTTATTTGAAAACCACTCTAAGTACTTGTTATGTTTCTAAAGGTCAGTTCTGAACTTTCACAATGTGTTTATATTTTATAGGTTGTTTACAGTGGGAAAGAGCTGAACCATCCTTTCGGACTGTCACATCATGGGAATTATGTGTTCTGGACTGATTATATGAATGGTTCCATTTTTCAACTAGATTTGATAACGAATGTGGTGACATTACTGAGGCGAGAAAGACCACCCCTGTTTGGGCTTCAGATTTATGATCCACGAAAGCAACAAGGTATTAAACACCAAATAAAATTGCTTCTGAGCTTCAAACATAATAACACTTCAGTAGTTACAAAAATATTTTATTTTGACAGTGTTTCTGAAATGTTATGATAAAAGGTGTCTACTTACTTCAAAATCAATCAAATCTTGGAATTTGTTACCATAAAAATTTATTATTTTATTGTTCTAAATAACCTGATTGAGTAACTCTGGGAATTCTATCTGAGTGAAGTTCAATGTTTCTCCAAATACTTCCTTTTGGATCTAGTCTTCACTGAAGAAGTCTGTTGAAGTAAATAAAAAAAAACAAAAAACTTTTTAATGGTTTCAAAGATTATTGTGAGCCATTTGAACACCTTTGATTGGGAACTAAATATTATGGGAAGATATTTTAAAATACATTATATAAGGAAATTGCATTTTTACCAGTATCTTACTATATTTTATTTTAGTTTCATGTACATTTGAAAAGCACTTAATTAATTTAGGTGATATGAAAGTAAAATAATCTACCATTATATTCATGTCTTATTAAAATCAGATAATTATGTTTTATCTACATCTGTGGTTTATTATATGTTTATTAAGATTTATTAAGCCACCCATGAATGCCATGACTTAGAATTTAGGGATTAAATAAAGAAAACCATTTGTAAAGTATATACTAGATTTTTGTTATGATTCTAGTTGTCATTCCTTTTTTAATGGAAATATTTTTGTGAAAATTTAATGAGCCTAGATTTCAATGCACTTAGTCTGAAAAATTATAGCCTGAGTGTTCCATTGCACATGTTGTCAGTAGGAAGTTATCTAGCAACAAGAGTATTTTGAAGATATTTCTGCTAAAAGGAGGATGTTAAAAGAAAACTATCTCAATTAAGAACATTTTTTCTACTGTATTACAATTGTTTCATTGGAATAAAAATGCAATTTCATGAAATAATGGAAGTACATAGAGTGAGAAGTATATAAAGCTTTAATAGCTAATAAAAGATAAAATTATCTTTAAAAATAAAAAAAATGAAAATTTTGAGATGGTATAAGCTATAGTTGTGGACACAAAATAAAGAATAGAACAATTGCCTGTGTTATATTGTAAATCAGCTAGCAGAACATAGCATGCCTAATGAGCCAATTAATTAGGAATCTTTATTATGCTAGTGGGCTCAGAGCAGAATACCTCTCTCAAATTCTGAACAAAATATGGTGGAAGTTTCCCCTCTATATATCTTTCTAGCCCTTTGTCTCCCAAATAAGGGTTTTTCTGGACCTCCTGCAGACTTTACAAAGAGCTCTATGGAAGTTATTTTTGCAGGCAGCTTGTAACCTGGAACACAGAGTATGGGAGTAGTATCAGTCCTTACATCAGATGGCTAGCGCGCAAGGTCAACCAACTAACTTTATCTTCCCTGTTATTCACCCAAGCTAAAAAGTAACGTTAGTTTACAGAATAAGGAACTGTCTAAAAATTAACAGAGTTGACTACATAGAAGAAGGATTCATTTTAAAACAGCAGAGGACTTTAAACATTCATTTTGCAAAATAGAGATTATTACGCTTCACTTGCGTAAATCAAGTGGTAATATTTTTTGTTACATTCACATCCTCCCTGTCCCCACCCCCGCCACCATTGTTGTTTGTCTACTCTAAATTGGAGCCAAGACTATGAACAAGAATAACCCTTCTCATCTCCTGTGGAGTTTTGTTTTCAGGGTTGCTGTTCCCTTTAATTCCACATTGATTAATTTTCTGGATTTTATTACACCAATCAGTATATAATCACATTTTCTTTTTTCATTCTCTTCTGAAATTAAATGCAACATATGGATGAGAAATATCTTAGCTAACTATAAGATGGGTTTGGGCTTAAACCCAGATCCTGACACTTTTTCCTTCGTAAACTTGGGACACATCATAAAGATTTAACAAAGATAAGACATGCTTTCTTCAAAAATATTTTATAAGGAATAGATATATATTATATGAGAGTAATTTAAAACAGTACTTGTGTTTTACATTAATTAATTTTCCCCTTTCATTTCTCAGTCTGGAGGCATATATTTGGAAGTTTCCTTGCATGTAAGCATTTGAAATAAATACCTAAATGAATAATGTGTCACAATGATATACAAAAACACATGTCATATGAAGATTATATTTCTATATTTATGAGGAATATATTTGGTATTCCAGACAGTGTCATTGACATATAATTGTTTAGTGCTGTTTCTTGGATGGACAGTGTATTTTTAAAAAGGACTTTTAAAAGATTGGTAATCAAAGGGACATTAAAATGAAAGTGTATTCTTGATTACTAAATTATTTATGCAGTCTTTATTGTAGAAACCATTATGCTCTGTCTTACTGATAGAATGCATTTGGCCAAATTGATTGTTTTTTATTAGTTTAGGTGAAATAATCAATTAGTTTTTTTTTGTACCCAGTCTTTGTGTGGCAAAATACTTACTTGAATGTTTTGAACAGACAATACAATGGAGAAAGGATACCTGATCGACATCTATTTTACTCAGTCACTAGACATTGAAATTGGATAACCTACTTAGTATCTAAATTTTTAGTTTATTTAACTACATTGATCAAAATAGCTAGATTATAAAGCAAAATGCAATCAGATGTTTAAATACAGACATATTATCTTACCCATGTTATAATTTCAGCAGTGTTTCTCTTTGCATCTTTTGAACATCAGGTATTAATAAATATTTAGAAACATATAGCCGAAACCGGTTTGGCTCAGTGGATAGAGCGTCGGCCTGTGGACTGAAAGGTCCCAGGTTCGATTCCGGTCAAGGGCATGTACCTGGGTTGCGGGCACATCCCCAGTAGGAGATGTGCAGGAGGCAGCTGATCGATGTTTCTCTCTCATCGATGTTTCTAACTCTCTATCTCTCTCCCTTCCTCTCTGTGGAAAATCAATAAAATATATTAAAAAAAAAAAGAAACATATAATTAGTGCCACATAAACTTAAGATATATATTGTCTATTAAACTGTTGGGTTTTTTATTTGTTTGTTTGTTTGTTTTTAAGGATATATTTATAAAATAGAGAAAAGTATGGCACATTTTTTCCTTTCTCAGATTGACATCATTCAAAGCTGATTCTTCTGAAATTATCCTAGATGAAACACATAATTTGTCTAGTCTTTATACAACTTTTATTTTCTCTTCTAAACTACAATTCTGACTATCTCTCTTATCAAGTGATGAAAAGAAAATTCCCATAGATTTATGTTTCATATTAGGTTCAGAGACTTCTAACTGCACATATGATGAAACTGAGAATTCAAGAGTTTAGGAGGCACATAGAAAAGGGAGTTTTTCCCTTCCACTATTTTGAAAAAAATTCAGATAAAGGGAAGAATGAAACAATGGGATTCCTTTGCACTAATGGTTTATATATTCCACCGATTGTTTCAAGTGAAGATACTTTATTAATGAAAGTCAAATTACTGAGGCCTAAAAAATCCATATATTAATGTAGGCTTAGGAAATGTTTTAATATATCATGTATCCTTATTACTCTTTATAAAAGTTACTGGAGGCCCAATGCATGAAATTTATGTAAGGGGCTCGGTCCTCACAGCCCTACCTTTGTCTGAAAGGACGTCTAGAATGTCATCCGGCTGTCTGGTCTAATTAGCATATTATGCTTTTATTATAGATAATATGCCTTTAAATAATTTACATTGATATAATAAGTATATAGCCAAAGTATGTATGTATACTTACATACAAATAAGACTATCTCTTTTATTGTAATGAAACAGACATATCTATCCACATACATGCACCTTATGTCTACACTCCCAAATGACTGTTTCTGTCATTCGTATTGCTGACTAAAAGTTTCATTCATTCATTCCTTCATTCATGTCTTCATTCATCAATGTAACTAATGTTTATCAAACACACATTCTATGCCAGACACTGTAAGGGACAGAAAAAATCTACAAGTTTTAAGATTGAGGAAAAAAAAAGTTTTTGGCTCAGACAGACCACTATCTGGAACTTAATTTTGAAAGTTATTCCTCATTTGTTTTCCTTATAGATTTGATTTTTAAAGTATCTGCTTTAAAAGAAACTTCATTTAGGATTTTATTTTGTTTTATTTAGTATGTTATTTTTCTGAACTTTGTCATACATAAATAAGTTAGAGTATATATGATCAATAATTTTAGATTAAGGAAAATCCCTTTTCTAATTATTTAGAAATAATGATGATAATAGTGATAATAATACCACTGCTATTATCTAGAAATCCTATCTAATAAAAGGGTAATATGCAAATTAACCATAACTCCATCACAAAGATGGCGGCGCCCAGTCCTCTCAGCCCTGCTGGAGTCCCCCAGTCCCGGGAGGGTGGCTGCTGAGAGTAGGCAGCATGAGCAACCTGGCAGAATGCTTGCTTTGTCACCACGGTGATGAGGCAAGCGTTCCACCCTGGCCACAGAGGACCTCTGGACAGCAGGTACAGAGTGACTGGGGGGTGGGTTGGAACACTTGCCTTGTCGCCCGTTGCTGGCCTCAGATGGGCCTCTGGGCAGTGGGTGCAGAGCAGACAGGCCCCATAGAGAGCTACTGGTGCACGGATTCATGCACAGGGCTACTAGTAAATAATAAACATTATTCTAAATTCTTATTTTTAAATAAGTTTTTTTCTTATTTGTAGACATTGGGAAAGTCATTGAACCCTATATTCCCACCTGAAAATGAGAGAAAATCTACTTAGAAGTTTATTATAGAAATTGAATTCAATGTATATTTAAGGTAACTAGCACTAGAATTCGTGCATAATGGATTTTCAATAAAGATAGCTATCAATATGTTTATAAAATCTTTCATTAATATTTTTGTATAAAATTTTTAATGCTATTTGTAGTCAGTGGTGTTTTCAAGATAATATTTTTACATAAAAAGTTTTTCAAGATACTAGGAATTTAATTAAAACTATCATATGAGCTCTATTTGGAATATGGTCAAGTAATAAATTAAAAATATATTAGGATACCATTAATATTTTTAAAATCTAAGAAATTTTAATAAGAGGTATAAATTTATTTAAATTAATTTAGATTTTAGATTTTTATTTATGACAGGACAGGTATCAATTCTTCACTTTTAACACATAGGATTCACAAAAGGAAATGTACTTAAAAGTGGAAATAATGATAATTCATTTCTAATTACTTAAATTGTACATTCAATAAGACTAATAAGTATGAGTCCTGCTGTTAAATTAAAGAATTTGATATTGCCGAAACCGGTTTGGCTCAGTGCATAGAGCGTCGGCCTGTGGACTGAAAGGTCCAAGGTTCGATTCTGGTCAAAGGCATGTACCTGGGTTGCGGGCACATCCCCAGTGGGGGATGTGTAGGAGGCGGCTGATCAATATTTCTCTCTCATCAATGTTTCTAACTCTCTATCTCTCTCTCTTCCTCTCTGTAAAAAATCAATAAAATATATTTTTTAAAAAAGAATTTGATATTTAGGTATGTATTCAGTATGACAATATGTTCTAAAATATTGTTTTCAGTACCTTCTTATTTCTTACAGTTTTAATTTTTCATAGTTTTTAAATTATTTTGAAGTAATTCTAATTTTACAGACTTTGAATTTTAATAAATATTGAACTTACAGTTCAGTCCTCTACATATGGTATGTAACATAGAACACCTAAGAATAATATGAAATATTAAATTTTTATTCCATGGTCATGGAATAAATACAGCTATATTTGGAAGCTGCCTAGAATTTTTTTGCATCTGCTGTTGGAAAAAGTCTGAACTAAGCTTAATTATCTTCCTAGTTTAGAAATTGTTCTATAGCTTTAAATATTAGCTTCCTTAGCTTCAAAGTGTATCTTTCAGTTTTTATAAACATAGCAAATTTAATTTATTCCTCAGAATAATGAAAAAAATATTTATATACTGTTGATATTCGGGCACATGATAATAATCTATGGAGATGAGTTAAATATTTATTGCATAGGGCAACATTTCAAGTATTCTTTAAACTCATTTATCAACAATTTCTACATAGCATTTCCAACCCCTGGGGCCCACAGTGCAATAACCTAGTCCAGGGGTAGGCAACCCCTGGCATGCGTGCCAAACATGGCTCGCCAGTAACTTCTGCTGGCACGCGAAACCCTCTCTTATAATCTTCCATTTACAGTTTTTTTCTTAATATCGAATTCTTTATTTTTGAGATAAATTCAGTGTAGGTGCATCTTAGATAAATAAATAATTTTACAGAACGAGTTATCTTAAAGACCATAGACATGGATTGACAAGAGAGGGGAAGAGCAATTTCTATGCCTCTGCCTTAACTCTCCCTGCCTTCCTAGATCCGACCAGTGTTTTGGTTTCATCCACATACGCTTGGGAATCTTTGTTCTCAGTGATGAATTTTGTTAAGTCTCATAATAGGAGTAGCCTGATGGATGAAAGTAGTAGCTCGTGCATATCTCTGAAGGTCACGAAATATAAACCTGATGTAAAATCTCTGTCATCAGTGATGCAGCAGCAAAAGTCCCACTGATAATATCAAACGGAGTCATAAAGTTTTCTGTCGGACTATCAGTGTACATGTATACATTAAAAAATAAATATATTTTTCATCATCATATACTGTGTTTTTGTCGCTCAAATGAATTTTATTGTTCCTTCAAGGTTCTTCACATATGTACACCTTAAGAGATATCAAGTAGGCATAATATGTTCTCAAAAAATTAGCGTTGGCATGCAGAAGAATTTTGAGTCAGAGATTTTGCTGGTTTTGGCATGCACTCACAAAAAGGTTACCCACCCCTGACCTAGTCTGTCACTTCAGTCACAGTGTTGGCACTTACACTTTAACTGCCAATGCAGTTTTAATTATTATTTCATTTTATTGTATGTCTCTGGGTAATTAAAGGCTCTTTATTTTTAATGTTTGAATAAGATAGACTAATATTTTCAAAATGTTTTTTATTGATACTTGGGAAAATGCCCCCATGTAAAAGACCCTGACATTTACACTGCCAGCTGGATTGCATTGCAGAGTTCTTTCTAACTATTCTACACATATATGATAAGAAAATGTACTTTCTTTCTGGCCTTTCTAGCTTGTAGGAATAATAACATCAAAATGATGATTACCTAAATTTTATTTATTTTCACCTACATCTTTATAAAACAGAACTTCCAAGCCTCTTCAAAAATTTTACCTCCGTTGTATCTGAATCTCCCAGGGTGTCTCCCATATGTTCATGAGTATGGACATACGACTTTCCCCCTGTGCCTGTTTATTGATGTCTGTGCACGCCTCATCAGTGCCTGTGCCGTTCAGGTCCACTGGGACAACACGTTACCCTTGTGTGTTGCACAGTCTCCTGGTACCAGCAAGGCTGCTCATTCTTAAGGCTTCACAATTATCCTCAATGCACTGACATGCCAATGTACTCCTTGCACAAGGGGAGCAATACCCCACTGCTTTCCGCAAGCTCACTTTCTTTCTGTTCACTTGGGATCCAAAGCCACATTCCAAGTGCTGGTGGTCTACTTTCCAAAAAACTCAGACTTCCTAATCTGGGGAACGATCCTAGACAGATGCCATTCTGTCTTCTCTCCTCCCCCCTCTCTCTTCCGGTACCCAACTACACACAGATCATTGTCCTACAACCAACACGAAAATTCCTCACATCAGCACAGCATATATGTTCAAACATTTCTGGATTTCATTAAGGATTCAGCAGAAATCCTGGATGCATTCATCAATTAATTAATTACATATTAACTAGAGGCCCGGTGCACAAAAATTTGTGCACTCGGTGGGGAGGGGGCTCCCTCAGCCCAGCCTGTGCCCTCTCGCAGTCTGGGACCCCTTGGAAGATAACAGCCTGCTGGCTTACGCCCGCTCCCGGGTGGCAGAGGGCAGGCCCAATCCCTAGGTGCAGCCCCTGGTCGGGCTCAGAGCAGGGCCGATTGGGGAGTTGGGGTGCCGCCCCCTGTCACTCACAGAGCAGGGTCGATCTAGGGTTTGGGGAGCTCCCCCCTGTCACACACAGAGCAGGGATGATCAGGGTGTTGAGGAGCTCCCCTCTGTCACTCACAGAGCAGGGCGGATCAGGGGGTTGGGGCACCACCACTGTCACACTCAGGGCAGTGCCGATGGGGAGGTTATGGCTCTACCCCGTCACACACAGAGCAGGGCCCGTGGGGGGTGTGGGGGGATTGGGGCGCCACACCTTGTCACACACAGAGCAGGGCCAATCAGGGGGGTTTGGGTGCTGCCCCCTGTCACACTGATCCCGGTGCCGGGAGGCCTCACGGCTCCACTGATCCCAGTGCTGGGAGGCATATTACCCTTTTACTATATAGGATAGAGGCCTGGTGCACGTGTGGGGGGCGGCTGGTTTGCCCTGAAGGGTGTCCTGGATCAGGGTGGGGGTCCCCACAGTGCCTGGCCAGCCTGGGTGAGGGGATGATGGCTGTTTGCAGCTGGTCACACACCCTTCAGGGTGGGGGTCCCCACTGGGGTGCCTGGCCAGCCTGGGTCAGGGGCTGAGGGCCGTTTTCAGGCTGACAGGTGACTGAAGCTCCCAACCTGTCCTTTTCTCCTTTTTTTTTTTTTTCATTCTGGGCCAGCTTTAGCTCTGAGGCTCGGCTCCAGCTATGAGACTTCCACTGCTGAAAGCAGGTTTCAGGCCTTTGTTTACCCTTCTGTATTTGAAACAATGTTGCAGTCCTGCTGGCTGAAGCACGGAGTTTTGTTTAGCTTCTATTTTTGTAACATAGTTGCTTAGAGTGCAGATGAGAGGCCGGCAACGGCAGGCGGGGAACATTGGTTTCCTCCGTCACTAAAGCAAGCAAGCCTCGTGTTAGTTTCCAGCTGCCTGGCTGCCGGCCGCCATCTTGGTTGTCAGTTGATTTGCATATCTCGCTGATTAGCCAATGGGAAGGGTAGCGGTCGTACGCCAATTACCATGTTTCTGTTTTATTAGATAGGACGCATACGTAATGTGTGTGGTGTGTGTGTTTGTGTGTGCATGTGTGTACATATTGAAGTCTACCTACACCTAGAAATAACCGGCTAACTTTGGATGGAGCCAGAGTGCTCTGACACATGTCCTTCATTCCTCTTGCAGGAGACAATATGTGCCGAGTGAATAACGGGGGCTGCAGTACACTGTGCTTGGCCATCCCAGGAGGCCGAGTATGTGCTTGTGCTGATAATCAGCTTTTAGATGAAAATGGAACAACTTGCACATGTGAGTTTCTTTTCTTGTTACACCCATTGTTTATACGTGTCTTTTGGAAGACCAGAAGCTGATGAAACCACAGGAATTAAAAATCAAACTTGGAAAGAGAAATTCAGATACGTGTTTAGGTATAATTCCTTTTAGATTATGAAATGCTAATTTCTAATGTACAGATGAATAATGAAAATCATGAAATTTTGCAGAGTATCCTGTCACTTCTGCATATAGTTTAATAAAAGAATAGCGGTAAGTATATGCCACAGAAGAAAACATTTTATGAAAATGTTAGGGAAACTCAACATCAGTAGTTTCACTAAAAATGTATAGTTGTTGGTTACATAGATATGTGATGCACACCATATGCCTCAAGTTATCCTCAGTAGCTTAATAAACTCAGTTATCTAGATTTGGTGGTGAAGGCAAGGAAGGAGGTAAAAAAAAAAAGAGATTTCTAGGGAATTTCTTGATTTTATCAAAGTAGTGAATTAACTGAATTGATTGACCCAGATTAAAGTCACTTTATTAACTTTTTCTAACTTTCCTTAGTTTACTCATCTTGTGAATTCTATGTGACACTTCTGAAATTTGTTCTCTCTACACATATCATGCCCCCTAAGAACAGCAATGGTAACCATGCTCTGCATATGTTGAGTACAATATAAATGTTTCTGGAATGATAATCTTGAACTATGTGTTACTCATGATTCTCCAAATAGAATCAGTTGGATGGAGAGAGAAACTAAGAGAGAAAGGAAGAAAGGGAGAAATCTATACTAATAAAAGGGTAATATGCTAATTAGACCAGGTCTACCAGACATCTGGACTTCTGATTCCTTCCGGACAAAGCTATGGTGGTGGGGGCGGAGGCAGAGGTGGTTAGGGGTGATCAGGCCAGCAGGGGAGCAGTTAGGGAGCGACCAGGCCAGCAGGGGTCAGTTAGGGGGCAACCAGACCAGCAGGGGACCAGTTAGGAGGCGATAAGGAAGGCATGTAGAGTGCTTAGGGGCCATCAGGCAGAGAGGCAGGTGAGCGATTAGGAGCCAGCGGTCCTGGATTGCAAGAGGGATGTCTGCCTGCCACTGAGCCGGAGAGGCTCCCACCACCACCACTGCACTCGTCAGCCATGAGCCCAGCTTCTGGCTGAGTGGCGCTCCCCCTTTGAGAGCGCACTGACCACCAGGGAGCAGGTCCTGCATTGAGCATCTGCCCCCTGGTGGTAAGTGTGCATCATAGTGACTGGTCATTCCTCCGTTTGGTTGATTTGCATATTAGGCTTTTATTATATAGGATATGTTGATCACTGGTTATTTCTGTATATATAACCCCAAAACAATCAAAGGGAATGAGAAAGAAAATTATTTCATCTTGATTTACAATTGATAAACAATGTTAAGTAAAAAAACAACAACGATTGCCCTGACCGGTTTGGCTCAGCGGATAGAGCGTCAGCCTGCGGACTCAAGGGTCCCAGGTTCGATTCTGGTCAAGGGCATGTACCTTGGTTGCGGGCACATCCTCAGTGGGGAGTGTGCAGGAGTCAGCTGGTCGATGTTTCTCTCTCATCGATGTTTCTAACTCTCTATCTCTCTCCCTTCCTCTCTGTAAAAAATCAATAAAATATATTAAAAAAAAACAACAATAATAAAGGTCAGTTATTATTTAAGAAATTGTTGCATTTTGATGTTAAAAATTAAATTCTATCTTTAATGCGGCATGTAACTTTTTTAGTTTTTTTTCAAACATAAAGGGAAAAATCAAGAGAAACAATGTAGCAAATACTTTCTTGAAAAGAATTCAAAGTTTCTATGCCAGCTTCTAGTCATATGATGGTAAAGGTTTTTAAAATACATGTTAGTCTTAGTTTGTAGATGAGGAAATTAAATGCAAAAGGACTACAAATAGAGTTACAGAATATAGTGCAAAACATCTCAGTGTATCACTAATCTCTCATTAATGTTGATTCTTCTGGGTTTCTGATTTAGTTCAGGCTAGTTTATAGTGTTGTGAACTGGCTTCAACTGGATCAACTCTATAATCTGAACTAATAAGCAAAACAAAAATGCATGTTGCAACCATTGAGATATGATCATCTTGGTTTCAGTCATTCTCATTAAACTGACATAAAATGAACAAAAACCCATTGGCAGATGGTCAACCTGGAATTAAACACCATTGGTTGTTTCTCATTGAACTTGAAACATAAGGCCATGCCAGAAGAGGCATTCACCCAGCAGGAAAATATTGGCTTGCTACATGGTTGATTAAGGATGAATTCTAATGCCATGCCTGGAAGGCATCAAGAATGAGTATGCTGCATTCTTTGTCCTTGTGAATTTTGTGTGCCATGGTCAAATTCTCTCACAACTAGAATTGAGGCCAGGTGTAGCATAGTAACTTGGAACTTACTTCCCTGGACTAACATATGTAAATCCAGTTGATCAATTACCAAGTGAGTTTGTTTGTTTGTTTGTTTATTTACTAGAGGCCCGATGCACAAAATTCGTGCAAGAGTAGGCCTTCCTTCCCCCGGCTGCTGTCATCCAGGTTTCCCTCTAGCCATCTGCAGGCGCTAGGACCTGGGTTTCCCTCACAGCCCTGGCTTCAACCAGAAGGTTGTCCAGAAGGACGTCTGGTCTAATTAGCATATTATGCTTTTATTATTATAGATCTTGATGCCTTTGTTGGAAAAATCACAATATACAAAGTTAGTAAATGAGCACATGGATAATTTCAAAAAAGTAAATTAAGCTCTACAAAAATGATTGTTACTATTTATTAAAATAGCAGGATAATTTTGTCTAGTATAGTGAAACTAATTTTTTAAATGCCTTTTTAGTGGCCTGAAAGAAAAGAAAAATTTCCAACATATCTTACTCCTAGGAGAGCAACTTAAGCATTGCAAAAATATTGATCATCCAAAGGTAGCATTGCACAATTATGTATCAGTGGTACTCTGTGACTTTCTTCACCTTCTGGAACACCAGATAGATTTCTCCGTCAAAAACAGTGCTCCACTATGGCTGCGCCATTTATCTGTTCAGCTGTGACAGGCCTTATGTTCTAAGATGTATGCAATCTAATGTGCAGTAAAAAGTTTAAGGCAATAAAAAGTTTAGAAGCCCTATCTAGATGAATATTTATGGCTTCTCTGCATAGGAACTCACAAAAGATTATGTGCCACTTAGTTTGGCTGCTCGGAAGACTACTCTATCTAATAAAAGGTCATCCCCCCATGACCTAAAGGAGAAAATTCAAAACCTATAGCAGCATGTTTCATCCTGCTTTCCTGTATTATATGTCTTATATAAAGGCTTCCAATAAAGCACAACTTGAAGTTTGCTTTCAGGGTCTTCTCTCTTCCTGCTCAAATGAAGGGATAGGTAGAAACTCTGTACTCCTCAAACACAAAAACAAAAAATTAAACAAACAAACATGTTCTAATGTGAGACTGATAGGTACAATAGGATTTTTTTTTAAATTTTATGTACTGGGACTAATGCTTTAAACTAAGTTATTGTAGTTTCAATAACAGTAAACAGAAAAGCATCAACTGAGAGAAGAGACAAGAATTAATTTAGAACACATTAACACAGTGGGTTGAAAGGAAACATAATAAAGTTAGAAACATAGGCTTTTGTTCAAAGATGACACACTTATTAAACCAATGTTAGGAATATACTAGTATGTATTAAGTCCAATTACTTAGCTGAGGCCTAAATCTGAGATAATTCAATTATAAAATAAAATGAAATAAATTTTAGTAGGTTACTTCCTTTATTAGGATCTAGACATTAACTCCAGCAATTACTCTACCAGTTTTTACCAAAGAAAGTTAATACTATAATACATATTTCCCTTTGTAATGTACTGAAGCCTGATCTTAATACTGTAATAGCAGGTATGGTAAGAAAGAATGTCTGACAGCCTGCAGTTACTTGCAAGGCATGTCATAATTCATGTAATTTTATTTTTGATTTTGATTAAATTAGAAGATTATTTTTTATTTTGTCAGTTTTCTTACTGATGAGATCATGTTGTAAAATTTTTAATAAAAATAACCCTTGCTGTAGAATTACAAGTTCTGCGTCAATTTTCAAATTCATAGTACAAAACACAACTCTGCCACAAAGTTTGCCATTGTAACAGTTGTTAATATACTGAAAACAATATATGGCTGTGCCCAAACACCCATGTGTAATGTAGGTTCAGTCATAATAAGTATTAGAACAAAATGGCACACGTGGAGCTTTTCCTATATGTTTAATTTTGGGTCACAGAAAGAACTTTACCAGTCCCTCTTTCTTTTCATCTACTTATTGATCTTTACCCCTTAAAATAAACTAACTTCACTCACATTCTTGGGTGATAAGCCAATTGAAATGGTACTGTTTTCCTGAAGTATTGATATAGTCCCCAGAAAAAAATTTTTCCGCTATAATAATGGCTGTCATGCAGAATTATCAACCTTTGTTAATTCTGGTAAGTCATGAAACAAGTATGTTGACACATCTACTCTTTGCCTGGCTCTGTGCCAGGCATTGTTCTGTTCGGTGCGTGACACTGGCCTTCCTGCATTGAAGAATCTCAAGGAAAGCATTAGATGTGCAAAAATTATTTACCTAATATCTTCTTTATAGAAGTTTGTACAAGGTATAAAGATATTATTCTCATTTTTATAGGTCCGATTGGCTCTCTTATGTGGTGCCAAATATACTTGTTCCATAATGTTTCTTGTTCTCACAAAAATCGGTAGATTGCCTGGTCATCAACTGGGCAAGCATGACAGAGGCCATTGCTGCCCAACTCCTCACAGTTAGGTCACTGCTGAGAAAAAAACCCCAAAAACAAAAACTATGCTTTCTCCACTCCCCCCAGCCCCCGTTTTAATATCCCAGGAACTTTTATTCAGTCTAAGTGAAGAACAAAATTACTTTTGTCAAGTTTGTCTCATATTCATAAGGTAACACTACAACTGTATGGGGATGCTTTCTTTTTTTCTTTATATTTTATTTTTACCTTTTTAAAAATTGAATATGGGGATGACATTGGTTAATAAATTCTATGTTAACTCTGTAATGTATCATCTGTACCATGCATCTCTAAGCTGATATTTTACCCATATTATCACCTATCACATTAAATATTTTCTTGATAAAGGACAATGTTAGCTCAGAAAGAATATGTCTTCTATAATTATGAATCTGAACAAACTTAATTGTCAGCACTAATAATATGGTGTTTCTGTGACATAATTTCTGGTTACATCTCGAAAACTTGGGTTGGGCTACAATAAACTAATGATGCGAAATGTCCCAGGAGACTCAAAATCAGAACCACACATCTTAAAATAAAAATTCTTTATTATGATGTCAAAAATTTTGAAGGGTCTGAGATTTCACTCTAGTTAAAAGCTAACATGTCAGCCACTCAGTGTGTCATAAATTCTAACAAGAGACAATTTCTGAATCAGAAGCAAAGCATTTTATTATTCGTGGCACATCAGACAGCTTAAATTTAACATTCACTTTGATTCTCCTGGTCTCATCCCACCCCCAAACCATATGAGGGCAATGCACAGGCGGGCCCCGGGGGATGCTGAGCTCACAGCTTCCGTAGCACCACCGAAGAGCTTAAGAGTCTGACGGAAACATCTGCCCAACCTTAGTCCTGAAGGGAGACATCATCTTTACTATCCAGATCGACAAAAAAACCTGCTCTCTGTTCTAGAAGGATGTACTGTCTTCATCTTCCAAGGCTGTTAGTTATATAAGCATCCCTAAAAAATATATATATATATTTCAGAATAAAAGCTTACACAAGACATATAGGAACACCAGGGATGGATGTTTCTTGTCCAACAAATTAGAGGGCTTAGAAGAATTGAAGACAAACTTTAGAAAATGTCAAGGCCCGGCTGGTATGGCTCAGTGGTTGAGCATCAACCTATACCAGGAGGTCACGGTTTGATTCCCGGTCAGGGCATATGCCTGGGTTGTGGGCTTGATCCTCAGTGCGGAGCGTGCGGGAGGCAGCCAATCAATTATTTTGTATCATCATTGATGTTTCCATCTCTCTCTCCCTCTCCCTTCCTCTCTGAAATCAATAAAAATATTTTTCTAAATGTCAAATATATTTTATATGTTTCATTATTTGTTGTTACAGGTATAAGCAATGCCTAACTGCTGTTACAGCAATATTGAAGTATAATAATGATATTTCTATACATCAATATCAAAAACAGTAGATATAAAAATGATGAAATAATCTCAAGATGTTAGTTCTATTCTTTTTCAAGCAATTATTCATATCTTGTTTTGAAACTTATATTGTCATCTATGTTCAAAACTTTCCACCTTTGTATTAGAAAACATCATTTAAAAATAATCAACTATCTACATATATTTGAAACCATGTTTAAAAGAAACTTGGAAAATCTGCCTATTTGCATTCATTCCATAATGACCTAAATATCATTTGAAAAACATTTGAACTCTAAGTAGACTTAAAAACTTGATGTCTAGGTTGATTATGTTAAATAATATTTAGTTTTAAATTCGATTTACTTAGTTAATTTGTCTTCCCCTAGACATTTTTCTTTAATACAGATGTAATTGTTCGGAAGCAATTTTACTTTCACTCTTATATTTGGATATTTTCTATGTGGATTGGGTTATTGTTTAAATAGCCACATAAAAGCCAAACTTTTACAATTGGTGGGTTTGTTATCAGAAGAGAACTGATGGTTTCTTGGGTTTTTCAGTCCTTACGATATGAAGCAATGGAATTGACTTATCTTTTTTGAAGTCACCTATAGAAAGAGTAGAGAAAATTTTAGTTAAACTTAAATGGGAAAGGAAGCTGATCACATCTCAAATCAGCTTTCTTGTTTAACTGGAATTAAACAAAAACAAACAACGACCAAAAAAAAAAAAAAAAACCTCTAAGAAAAATTAGGCTTGATGATTATAGAGAAGAAATTAATCAAACGACTATTCCTTAAGTGCCTAGCTCCTAAGTGAGGTTTAATGGATTCAAAAGAAGAAACTATACCACCCTCAAAGATCTGAGGGTCTAATTGAGTGGACTTGAAAGTCAAAGTAAGGAAAATGTGCATGTTATTAGTGATCAATTCTACGGATTTTTGAGAGAAAAGCTTGATCCTAGAGATGGGCAGACATATCCCAGCGTGCGCTTTCACTTTGTTTAGATGCTCACCCTCACTCCCTGCTGTGGCAGGAAAAGGCACCTTAGTAGGGGCTGAGTAGGGGACCCAGGGATCTTCCCTTTTTGTTTTTAGATTGTGGTCCTTTCCTATTTGGGCATAACACACATGCACACACAAACACACACACACACACACACACCCACACAACAAAATTTGTTATTTAAAGAGACCCCACAGAAATGACATCACTAGAGAACTGGTTGCTACAGCATTTTGTTATTGAAAAAGATTAGCGTTAAACAGGGAGAAAAAATTACTGTCAGTTCCCACATATGGTATCTGCTGTCTTAGAAGGAAGGACAGAAGAAACACAGGATTACCTTTGTTCTAACTGAATATTTCATTTACCATACTATTTTTTTACCCTTAAGACTTTAAGCATATGAATTTATTAGGCAGCTTTTTTTTTTCTGGCCCCACGAACGCACAAGTGTGTGCTTTGCTACATGTCTCTGAAGCAGGTTCTCTGCAGCTACCCTCCAGGTCGCAGTCCCTCTCCAGTGCTTTGCAGCAGGGAAAACACAAAGATTAAGACAGTGCTAACACCAAGTGTTCTGGAAACGCCACATGTTTTCTCTCCATATCTCTTGTTTTTCTCTCCATATCTATGTTTATAGGTTTTGTGACAGTTCATCAGTTCAAACCCGTTATCCAAAGTAAAGTTGAAAGCCTTTAGAACTGGAAAAGGAAGATCAGCTGTGCTTTTCCTATGAATAAACCAGCTTTTAGTAATTCAACGCTGTTTCAGTTTGTGAAACACAAATCATTTACTGTTACTATCGCCACATGTTCCCTTCTCTTCTGAGACTCTGCTGAATCCACTCAAAGAGAACAGAAGAATACTAACACTTTCAGTCCGTGAATAAACCCCAATTAACTGAATTCCTAACATTTGATTAAAGGACATGGAATATATGGAGAAAGGCGCTGCGTAGAATTCCGATACATAACGAGATTGTTTTGATTAACTTAACACTTTCTTTAATACTTAAGCAGGCCTGAGTTTTTCTCCCATCTAGAGACCAACAAAATAAATGCAGTTATCAATGCTATGTGCTATTGCCTGTCATTGCACTTTCATTAATTGTGGGCATACTGATCTATAAGAGGGAAATGGTAAAATGATTTGCTGGGCCTACTGTATAGGTTGTCATAGTGATCAATGGAGTTTATGAATGAAAGCCCTCTAAAAAATAAAACTAAAAACTCAACATAGAAACCCAACCAAATATAATGTGGTTTATTATTATTGTTGTTGTTGTTGTTGTTATTTTGGTAATCTTTAAATATTTTAGTAGGATAATTATTGTCAGAAAAACTTAATTTTTTCTTATTTCCAGAGATTGGTGTCACTACAATGCTAGCATGTTTTTATATTTTCCATACAATAAAATGAATCAGTGTTTAGTTATTATAACATTTTAATGAATCAATAGAGCCAGTATTGTTCATACACCTTGGATTTTTTTTTAACCTAGTTAATCCGGGAGAAGTATTACCTCACGTATGTAAAGCTGGAGAATTTCGTTGCAAGAACAGGCACTGCATCCAAGCTCGGTGGAAATGTGATGGTGATGATGACTGTCTGGATGGAAGTGATGAAGATTCAGAGAATTGCTGTATGTTCTCACTTAAGTAATATTAACTCTCCCTGACCCTTTAAGTGTGTGAACTATGAAAATAGTTTGTGAAAATCTAAAAATGTATTTGATAATAATTGAACTGTTTGTTTTTTCTCAGTCATCCTTTGCATAGTTTTAAGGTGCTGGTTTTCTCATCCTGCCCCATCTTTAACATTATCATTTCGGTTGCCCCAGAAGTCCTCTCCTTTCCCATTTGTGCTGCAGCACCACCACACCACTGTCAGGATGTGGCTGTAAGAGACCCCTTCGGATCCCTGAATTTAAAGATGTGGAAAATCACTTTAAACTCCCTCAGGAAAGAATTACTGGTCCAGAGGGTCATGAGCCACTCCACTGCTCCTTGGCAACTAAGCCTTGGAAGAGATCCAAGGAGACAGACATGGGTTTGCAGAATGTTATTCCCTAACTTGGCTGCCTCGGTACATGGTAGGAGACACATATGGGGCACTCAGAGAGAAATGAAAGATTTGATTTTTCTCCTGTTTGGCTTA
The DNA here is from genome assembly GCF_014108235.1 of Myotis myotis. NCBI lineage: Eukaryota > Metazoa > Chordata > Mammalia > Chiroptera > Vespertilionidae > Myotis > Myotis myotis. Next base: position 71,690,915 of record NW_023416390.1, read on the forward strand.
TTTTTAGTTATCTATCATTTGCTGCTATAGAAATAGTTTCATGTTTTTGTGGGGATAATGAAATGTCCACATACATAATAGGAAAACTCTTTGAGAAACACATTAAATAATGTTTTGAGAATATACTAGTATTTGATTACAGTCACTACCTGAGTGGTTTTGAGAGATATAAAATATTTTTATATGAAGAGAGAGAGAGGTATGTGCTGGACATATGCATCTTTGCTCTCTTGATTTGACTTAGATACATTTTTTAAAATTATGTTTGCTTCCTAATTGTAATTAAAGACATTTAAGTTAAAGACATTTCCAGGTTAAAGTGGCTGACCTAATTGTGAGTTAACTGTCAAATCTCCATTTTTATTTTTATTTTTAATCAAGAATATAAAAATAAAGTTTTAAAATTTGTAGTTATGATTGAATAAAGTTGGTCTGAGCATTTATATCATGAAACTATCTGTGCTTTGGTACAAACCCCAAGAATATGAACTTGAAAGATATTTTCAAATTGTGCATAAATGCATAACACATAAACTGTCATTAACACAGGTGGCACTACTTACTTTTAATTTCCAAACATGGGTTTAACTGCAACATTATTCATTTCTTATTTTCAAACTCATTAATATTTAACTATAAAGTGTGAAACTACAAATAAAAAATTAATAATAATTGATACAATTAGCCAAAGTTTTGGAGTGAAAGAAGCATTTTTTTATGTAAGAGTACAAGGTGTGTTTTTTTCCTACTTATTTTGCACAAATGATGTATTATTGATTAAATTAACTGCCTCATTTCTTCTAAATCACAGTGTTTACTCATGGTTTTAATGAATACTCCTTATATATCAGCTCCCTAAGTAGTCAATGTCTGTTCAGAGTACAAATATTTCATCACAATATTCATGCGTTAGCCTTTAGTTCCATGCTTTAATTTATGAGATTGTTCTTTTCACCAACTCACAAAGAAACACTATTCCTTTTGAATATATTTGTACCATTAATTGTAGCATTAAAATTTCTTGTCAGTATTTTTCTCTTATTTTCATCATGTACGACCTCATCACCCAAGCATACATCATGGGCTTTTTCTGGAGTCTTTTAATTCACTCATGGTACATATTAAATTCTACCAAAGAATCCTCTCTCTTTTACCCCCTAAATAATTAATATTTTATCTTTACCTTCTCTCAACTTCACTGACTAAATTAGACTACTACTTAGATTAATTCAGTAAGTGCCTTGCTACTATTCCTACCAGAATCCCTCCTTAACTAAATCCCACTTTCTACACTACATCCAGGGTGACAATTAAATACTGAAATCTAGCCCAAACTGGTTTGTTTCAGTGGATAGAGTGTCGGCCTGGAGACTGAGGGGTCCCAGGGTTGATTCCGGTCAAGAGCATGTACCTTGGTTGTGTCACATCCCCATTGGGGATGTGCAGGAGGCAGCTGATCAATATTTCTCTCTTATCAATGTTTCTCACTCTCTATCTCTCTCCCTCCCTTTCTGTAAAAAATCAATAAAATATATTAAATAAATAAATAAATACCAAAATCTAGTCTTGATATTTCAGTAACAGTACATGATCAAGTTAAATTCTAAAATTCATTGACTTACATATAAGACACTTTATGTTATATCCTGTCTTTACATTTTTAGCCTTAAATGTCTTTCATGAATCCATTTAACCTCTTTGTCCTTACCAAGTTGAACTACAAGTAGATCTCTAAAAAAAGGTTATTTTCTCTCCTCTGTGACATTCATTACACCCTCTGTTTCTAGCAGTGGAATTCACCATCGTTTTCTATTACTCTCATAGAGAAGTCCTTTTTGAACACCAAAATAATATCCTCTCAATATAGCTCCGAGTTAAATATCTCTTATATATTCCTTTACTATGGTAGTTTCCACAGCTCAATGCAATTGTATGCTTAATTCTATGGTGCATCTAATAGGTGAATTTCTTCGTGAGGAGACACATTTTATTGTAGCATCTTTTTGAGTCTAACAAAGCATCTAGCACGTGGCTGAATAAGTGACTAAGTAAATGGGGCAACTACAAACTAAACATCTGTGGTCAGCTTCCAGCAATACGGAGTAATCTCTAAATATTTCAGCGATTCTGGGCAGCATTTTATTTCTGGGGTTCCATGGTGAATATTCCAGAAATACATAATTTATTTCAGAGAATTATTTTAGATTTTAAATACTCATAAGCTTTGACCTTGAATTCCCAACTTGACCTCACAAAACTATGGATTATATTTGCCCTTCATTTTGAACTCTGATTTACATCACTGATGAAAATTGCAAAGGTCACTGATCAAGAAGCTTCAATGAAATGCTTACGCATAATCTTAGTACTTTCAGATGTTGACCCTCTAATATATTGGATGACTTTTATTTTAATTTTATTTTTTTAAAGTCCCTGCAGTGAGTAGAAAATGGTAATATGATCAAATGCCAGACAACATAAAGCTTTTCCACCTTTTAAAAAATAAACATGAGTAGAAACTTTCTAAAAAGTGATAAAATCACTTTATCACCAAAGCTACTTTAAAGAAAAAGTGTTTAGAAACTGGCTGGAAAGGCATACATTTGCTTCGCAACAGCATGGTAAAACAGCTATTTTTTTTAAATTCTAAGTATAAGGAATGCCAAAATTTATTTTTATTATACAGAGTACAAATACTAGGCTTTTAAAAAATTACTTCAAAAAGGATGTTGAAGTTTTAAAACAAATACTAAAGAGCATGCCAATTCAGTTAGGAATTTAGCCTCCTGAATGCAGGAAAAATAATCACATTAGGTTAACTTTAAGATAGCCCCCTGTTGTGCTTAGATATTGGATGCTAAATCCTCAGCTTTCTACAGCTTCCCTTCTGAGGATTGGTCTTGTCCTCAGTATATTCTGTGGTTGCATGTTTGTTTGTACTAGGGAAGGAAACTCATAGTGATCCATTTTGTTATTAAAATCATGCAGGACCTCATATTTAGCCAATTCTAGGTCCCAACTGATGCTTTTAATTTTGTCATTTTTCTTCCAGATGTTGCACAAAGCATGACAAAAATAGGCTTATTTAATATTTCAAGAACTACTTGAGTTAATGTGTGGTTTTAAAAAAGTATTTTTACCTATGATTAAATTATTTGATGCATATTTCCTATACTTCACATTAAATTTTGAGGTTGGTAAAAAAAAAAAAAATCTGAAATTTAGTTACCTGTTGTGTTTAAGGATGAAAAACCAAAGGCAGTGATATAGTTGGTTTGAGTGAAGACATGAAAAATATATTTACTTTTATATGAGATGTAATAAATTGATGTCTTCTATTAAATTATTATATTTTAAAAGAGCCTTGAATAGTAATATTTTGATAAATATGAGACACTGAATGAAAGAAGCTATTACTTTACTGTACTTTAATATTACAATTACTATAATCTTTCCATAATTATGGCTTAAAATAGTCATAATTTTATCCAATTTCATGTCATTAAACTTTCTCCTCCTCTCCCTCCACCCTCTGCCCCAGCCAATCATAGCTGTCCTGATGATCAATTTAAATGTAAGAACAATCGCTGTATCCCCAAGAGATGGCTTTGTGATGGAGCTAATGATTGTGGGAGCAATGAAGACGAATCCAATCAAACTTGCGCAGGTAATCATTTGCTGGGATATATACATAAATCTCTTCCAAAGTTAATCTCCATAAAAATTCAGGTCAATGCCTTCAACTACAGTGAACTTTCCTAATGTCGTGTTCTGATTATTGGAATAGTAAATGAATTCAATACTTAATTCCATAAAACCTAGATTACCAATGATATTTTAGTTAATCTTTGGGCATGACTCTGCTCTCAAAGTAATTTGGCACTTTCTCTATCTATATGGGTTGACTGGTGATACACTAGTTAGGCAAGACTCATGCCTGCTAAATCTTACTTGGCCTGGGAGGTTGAGGTTTGTTAGCATCCTGGGATGTAGGCACTCACGAGGATAACTTTTTTTTTTTTACATTGAAAAAATAATTTATGTATTTTATTTAGTCTGCTATAGAATTCCTCTGTGAATAGTCTCTGTTCTTGGCACATTATTTATGTAGGTTAGGATTTTTTTTCCCCATGAAGCCCTACCATCACTAAGCCTATTTATATTTCCATATAATGTATCCCATTGTAATAAATCTTTGAATCCCTAGCCAGATTCTTAAGGAGTAGGAATCTACAATTTGTGATACAGGTTACAACGGAGTGGCAGAAAGGTCACTATTAGTCAGATAAATGTTGAAAAATGATACTGACTAGCAGCAGCCTCGTGATAAACGATGAAAAAAAGGTAGTGCATTTGATGCTTCATATTGATATGATCAGTAAAAACTGTTTTTTCAATCATTACACACAGCAACATCAAAACATATCAACCGCCTCGCCCCCTCTCTTTGCCAAAATAAGCATTACTAAGTAATAACTACAGTATATTAGTGAAAACTCATGAGGAAGCATATAAAGAAAAGACCCAGAGGTCAAAAAGCCTTGCTTTGAACTCTTGTGTTTTCCTGAGAAAGACTTGTACCTCTCTGCACTTCAATTTACTCATATATTTATGTCAGTTCTATAAGGACTATGACTTAACAAGAAATTCTTTCCAAAGAGCTTTTTACTCTGTGCTAAATAACAACATGATAAGAACAAAACAGTACCATTCCATAATCCTCACCTCCATCTTATTTTCAGTTTTTTTCCATAGGGACCTGTTTGCTGCGGATCCATGGGCTAGTTATTCTGTTGCTCCTTGGTTAAAAGCTTAGTCTAATATTTTAGAGTAACTGATCATTTTCAAGATATTCTGTGTGTCTTATAAGGTTGTTTTACGAAAGACATTCTAGAGACTTGTCCTCTAGAGACTGGTCCTAGGCTCCTGCCTTCAAGTCCATTAATTTCATAGATGAAGGCATGAGAGAAGGGACTTGTCTTAACTCACATCATTAGTTAGAGTTTAAGGGAAAATCAATCCATGAATTCTTTCTCCAAGACCATTGCTCCTTTTATCAAATGATATCAATCTGAGGATTAGCTAGAATTTTAGGTATGGTCAATTTAACTTTGGCCTGGTAGCCTTTTATTATAATTACAGTGAAACATCTTTCTAAGCCAGTGCAATTATTATTCTCTTAAGGTTCAGATTCAAATCACAGTCTGTTATTACATCCTAAACAGATAGATTTGCTTTCACCTTAAAATAAGAGGTATTGCTGACTCTATTCATAATGTCATGTCTCCTTTATTTCGTTAGATTTTTAAAATATATTTTTATTGAGTTCAGAGAGGAAGGGGGAGGGAGGGAGGGAAGGAGGGAGGAGAGAGAGAGGTAGAGAGAGAGAGGGATCAATGATGGGATAAAGTCATAGATTGATTTCCCACTGCATGCCAAGTGGGGATCAAGCCTGCAACCTAGGCATGTGCCCTGACTAGGAGTTGAACTGTTACCTCCCAGTTCATAGGTTGAAGCTCAACCACTGAGGCATACTGGCCAGACCTATTTGATTGTTTTAAATCCTCTTGTTTCTACATGATTTTTAAAGGAGTATTTTGGGTTAACTAACTACGTACAGTAGTAAAAGTGAAAATTCTGCATATGATAGCATATGCAGCAATCAATCCTAACTAGTAAGATTTCTAAGACTTTCTAGGCCTTTAATGCACAAGGAAATAACACACAACTTGCTTACACCTCAAGTGCCAGTTTCAGTGAGGGCCATGCTTTAAGTACCGCCTCTCAGTACTAGGTTTTCTTGTCAGTATATTCATGATAGGCATTCTGATTACTGTAACCTCAAGAAATTGAATAAAAAAATAAAGAGAAAAATAAATGTACCTTTTATCTTTGAAAACTAAGTATGTTTTCTTGTTACAAGGTATTTCCTTTTTGTTTTACGAAAATAAATAGGTCACATTGCTCATAATATTGGAAAAATGGTAAATTCAATAGATACTTTCCCTGGCTGAGTCATTTCTATGTAGTTCTCAGTATAGATATATACACGGACATGTATCCTAGATAAAGGATTTCCCATAGGGGGATTATTTTGTAATTAAATTCACTGTACTGTAGCCATTAGCATTGTGACTACTTTATATCTAAAGGAAAATCCTTTCCTACAAGAAACTAATTTCCTATTTTGTTCCTTTGGGACTACTGCCTCAGAAATCTATTAATTCAATAAATATTTACCATGACCCTGGAGAAAGGATGAGAAAAAAATACACAATACTTTTCCTGAAGAAGCTAAGAGTGAAGATGGCGAGATTGACATGTAAACAGGTTTTTCTAATGCAGTATTCACGGCACTAAATTAAACCACATGGGAGCACATTAGAGCAACTAATGTAGTCTTTGGATGTCTTGGAAGGCTTTCTGAAGGAGGTGATGTCCAAGCTAGGTCTTTAAAAACACATAAGAATAATGCCTAAATAACAATGCAGGCCATTTAATTAGGAAAAAGAAGTTTGATAAAACCAAGCATTGCGAAGATTGTGGGTAAAAAAGAAACTGTCGTACACTCTTGGTGATTTTCTACATTGGAAGTCAGTTTAGCCAAATCCAATAAATGTGAAGATATGCATGCCTTCATCTGTCATTCCAAAACTAGGTTAATAGTCTAATACCTATGCACAAGGAAGCATGAATAAAATTTCCACTCCCATAATGCTGGCAATACTGAAAACATAAAAACAACTCTAATGCTCATTACAGGAGAATGTATAGATATATTGTGTTATATCCCCATAGTGGAATGATATTCATAATTAAAATTAATAAACTAGAACTCAGATATCAATAGCAATGAATTTCAAAAACAATTAAACATGAATGAGTTGCCAAATATAAATAAATACCATTTCAATGAAGTATAAAAATGCAAAACAATTTTATATGTGCTTATTGACATATAAATTGGGTAAGAATAGGACTTTTAAAAGTACGTCTAGGGAAAACAGAGAAATTAAGAATAGCCATAACCTCTAGAAAGAAAGAAAGAGGTTGCATGTGATAGAAAATGATTACCTAGGCGACTTCAAGAGTGACTGTAATTTTCCCCTTAAATAAAATAAATAATCTGTAGCAAGTGTAGAAAAATATTATATTAAGATTTGATATAACTGTATGATGGCAAACAGGTGTTATTGATATTATGTCCTGTATTTTTTCAGGTGATAGAAATATTTTATTAGAAAAGTAAAAGGCTGATCAGCATAGAATGAAGAGGGTGAAGTGAAACAAGGATAGAGGGTTGGAGAGTGTGCCTGGAAGAGGAACCAGCACAGACACAGTGGGCAGAGAAAAGCTAACAGTCAGGGCCCAGTTAGTTGTTGTCCCTCAACACACACACAAAAGTTTGTCTACTTATGAGGGAGACCCAGAATCCAAAGATGAGAAGTAGTTAGATTTGAAATTCTTTTTTTCCTCAAAGTAACCATGAAGATCCTTGGATTCAATCCTATGCAATTTCAGACCAGCATTTTCCCACAGTATTGAACTCTGGTTAGATTACATAATATCTGTTCTCCTTAAATCCACCTCAAATTTTGAATGAATTAAAACTGGACAGATGTAGTTGCATTAAGAAAATCTGATGTAGTAAAAAATCAGACTTTGTTATATGAGATAAACAGAGCATTTTGATAGAACAGGTTTTGTTTAAACAGAATGATCTGATTAAAATACAGCAAAGGTAAGGATTAAGAATAATGTGTTAAATTCTGTTCTCCTCCCTCCTTATTGCTCTTTGCATTGTGGGATTTCTCACTGCTACATGGCTGCATAAGAAGCATAATTAGTGATGAGGAGACAAAATCCACGTTGTGACAATGAATTTCTGGTTCTCTGCTAGATAAACAATTCCGCTGAGGAGGTGTAAATTTCCTCTTCATTAGAGCAGCATTTGCTGCAAAATTAGAGTCTTCTGGGGCAGCCCTGCTAATCTCACCTCCAAACTAACTTAGATCTGATGGGAACAAGAACGGAAAAGTGCAGGTTGCGTCTTCTTGTTACAAATCAAGTGGTTAGAAAGTGCTAATTTAGTCAATGTGATTATATCATAAAGGCAGGCAGTACTTGTAGATTTATGCAATGAAACGTCTTTCTCATCTGAAATCAGTTCACTTTTCTCAGTAAACTAAACAGCTCATTTTCTCTAAGATTAGAACAGACAATGAATTCATATATTTTCAGGGCACATGATCCTTCAATGATAAGCCAGTAAATACTCTGCAGTAATAGTTTATAGCAGTTTTTCAAGCTTCAGAGTTAATGAGGTGGCACCAGGCTCTTAGGAATTCTTCCTCATTGTCCTTTCTCATCCCCATAGCATTCCTAACAAAAGAAAGGTTTGCCAGAATTAAACCTGAAGGACCAGGAGAGAATACAGGGGCATAAGATCCTCAAATAAAAGAAGATTGCATTAGAAAGTTTAATATACTCTTACCATGGATCAATTAGAATTTAATAGAGATAAAATCTGATAATATATTTTTCTTTAAAGCAAGAAAACAATAAATAATTAAAAATGGAATAGGTAGGGGATTAAAAAGCAAAAGAGAGATGTAGGAAAGAAAAAGTGGAGAAAGCAAGCAAAAAAGAGGTAGGGAGGGAGAGAGGAAGAAATAAAAGAGGGAAGGGAGGTAGTGGGAACAATGGGAGGAAGGAGGAAAGAGGGAAGAGAAGAGGACTTGAGAGGAGGGAGCTCCCATTACATTTATCTTAACACTAAAAAGTTAAAAAGTATCTACTGCAACCAGGGAACAATACAAAGATGTGTAAAACATTTTTAATCTTTTTCATACCTCTATGCCCTCCCCTTACCACCAAGTAAACTAATGCCAACATCGTCCTTTTTCTCTAAGCTAAGACAATATGTACATGTGTTTTTTTCAAGTAGGCATATTTAAATCAAAATTACCTAGGGACTTTGTTGATTTAACCTAAATGTTGGAATAATTTAATAGAAGAGCTATAGAATTGGCCAAATGAGACAACATAGAAATATTTAATCCCACTTGAAATTCAACATTGCAAACTTCAGAAGCATACATGCTTGTTGGGATACTGAACATTTATTAGTATGAAGTAATCAGTATGTAAAAAGGGAAAAATCTGATATATCAAATATTTGATTAAAGAACCTTATCCACATAAGCAAAGAAAATATATATAATATAATAAATTTTCTGATATTCCTACATATAGACACTGAAAACAGAAATGGTATATCCAATCCAATATCTCAAATCAAGCCAGTAATTTTTTTTCATTTGTTTTTCTCTAGGAATCTTTAAAGTATTCACTAACAAAGGATATACATCTCTAGATTGCAGGTATACTTTGCTTAAAAGGAAATAACTAGGGTATGACTTTAAGAAATTATTTTAAATGATCTCTGAAAACCAGATTTTAGAGACCCATTTTAGAAACCCATTTTAGTGTGTTTGGATGACTTGGCTTTGAGCCACTCTATTTGATACCAATAATTAGTACCTAAGTTGACACTGTGTTGTGGAGAGAAAGAAACACATCCTTATGATTCTGCAGCCCAGGAAACAAGAGGAAATGTACATGTAATCTAAATAATGTTCTCTCATCATAGCCACAAAGCCCCATAACTGAATTGCTCCTCATCTGTCCTATCTTCATCTAACCCCAATACTAATAAGTTTAAGTACATCCTTCCCAACATTTTCATCTGTTTTCTCTGGTCCAATAAAAAGAAATAATGGATGAGATACTGGTAATCAGAATGATACTAGTATATTTGTGGCTTAGAGGGACAAAAGAAAAAAAAAAAAAAGCAAAAGCAAATAAAATCCTTAATGTAACAACCTAAGGCCTTGGGAAAGAGGGACGCTATCTAGGCTTTTGTGCTTTCAAACGTTGACCTGATTGTAGAAGAACAGGGTGATCAAAGTCCTTGTAGAACATAACCTCTTCATGGAATAGTTTTAAATACCTGCCTTAGGCAAACGTAGAAAGCAAAGTTCCATGTGTGTGTTCATTGAAACCCTCAAGAAAGCCCAAAGCACAGTTCATTAATATACTAGTACTTTGATTAAAAGATTATACATTTTTATATAACTGTACTGAAAAGCGAGTCAAAAAAATCCATCTTAGGTCTAAATGTATGTTTCAAATATATATTCTGAATTCTTGCTGTCTGCATGTTGGACCACGTAAAGATCAAGAAATAAATGCATTAAAGATGTTAGCAGAAAAGGAAAACTCTGGTCCTCTGGTTAGAAACTAGATATAAACTAGATATCCTGAGATAGTTTTCAAATCCTTTCTCCTACTTTACTGCAAAAGTTTCCTTGGTTTATTGGTAAATGCTCGGCAACATTCTTTTCTTTTTTAAATTAAAAGTTGGATGAAATTTAATGCAACCAAATATTCATAAGCACGTGAACTTTAGAGAAGACAAGCAAGCTAACATTGTCAAAAAATAAATAAAAGTTTACTTTCAAAATATTTTATCTAATAGGGCTATATAATATCTTACTAGTATATGTGAAAGGGATATTGAATGATGTATCTTTAATGTTTTTTAAAACTTCTCTAAATTTATTCTTTGCAAATTAATTGACCATCATAGCCAGAACATGCCAGGTGGACCAGTTTTCTTGTGGCAACGGGCGCTGCATTCCCAGAGCATGGCTGTGTGACAGGGAAGATGACTGTGGTGATAAGACAGATGAAATGGCATCTTGTGGTAAGTTGTGAGTGAACATGGTATTAGTAGATCCTGGGTCAGATGGAAGATTCTATCGCTATAATCTCTCCTAAAAGGCTATTCATGTCTTTATAAATCAGCAAGCCTTTTGGGTCTAAATATATCTTTCAAGATAACTTCAGAATATAACTATTCATGGGGCAGTACCATTTCCTAGGCTAAAACAAATGGATCCAACATAGCCAACAATTGTTGTTTGTTGATTTATTGATAATAGCCATTCTGAGAGGTGTAAAATGATATCTCATTGTGGTTTTTACTTGCATTTCTCTGACAATTAGTGATGCTGAACATCTTCTTACTGGTCTCTTGGCATTCTGTATGTCCTCTTTGAAGAAGTGTCTATTCTGATCCTCTGTCTATTTTTTAATTCCATTGTTTGGTTGTTTTTGTGTGTTGAATTGTGTGAGTTCTTTATAAATTTTGTATATTAACCCCTTGTCAGATCTATCATTGGGTGAATATGTTCTCCCATTCAAGAGGTAGTCTTTTCATTTAGTTGATGGTTTCCTTTGCTGCATAAAAACATTTTACACAGATGAAGTTACATTTATTTATTTTTAATCTTATGTCCTATGCCCAAGGAAAAAAACATATTGCTAAGAGAAATATCAGAGTTTACTGCTTATGTTTTTTTCTAGGAGTTTTATGATTTCAAGTCCTACATTTTTTAAGTCTTTAATCCATTTTTAGTTTATTCTAGTGTATGATTTAAGAGAGTGGTCTAATTTCAACTTTTTGCATGTATCTGTTCAATTTTCCCAGCACCATTTATTGAAGAAATCATCTTTACCCTATTGTATGCTCTTGTCTTCTTTGACATATATTAATTGACCATTTAGGCATCAGTTTATTTTGTGGCTCTCTATTCTGTTCCATTGTCTGTTTACATGCCAGTACGATGCTGTTTGGCCTATTATAGCCTGTAGTATAGTTTGATATTAGGTGGCAAGATACCTCCAACTTTGCTCTTCTTTCTCAGGTTGCTGTAGCTCAGGGGTCCTCAAACTACGGCCCGCGGGCCACATGCAAATACAAATATTCTATTTGTTCCCGTTTTGTTTTTTTACTTCAAAATAAGATATGTGCAGTGTGCATAGGAATTTGTTCATAGTTTTTTTTTTTAAACTATAGTCCAGCCCTCCAACGGTCTGAGGGACAGTGAACTGGCCCCCTGTTTAAAAAGTTTGAGGACCCCTGCTATAGCTATTTGAAATCTTTTGTGGATCCATATATATTTTTGGAAGTTTTATCCTAGTTCTCTGAAAAACACCATTTTTTTCAGAGTATCTTGGTATCTTGGGTATCTTGATAGAAATTACATTGAATCTATAGATTGCTTTAGGTAATATGGACATTTTAATAATGTTAATTCTTCCTATCCATGAGCATGACATATTCATTCATGTATTTGTATCATCTTCAATTTTTTTCTTCAGTGTCCTAGGAATTTTCCAAATACAAGTCTTTTACCTCCTGGATTAAATTTATTCTTAGATATTTTATCTTTTTTCTATTAGTTTATTATTGGTATATAAAAATGAAACCAATTTCTGAATATTTTGTATCCTGCTGCTTTGCTGAATTCATTTATTAGTTTTAATAGTGCTTTGGTGGAATCTTTAGGGTTCTCTATATACCGTATCATGTCATCTGCAAATAAAGACAATTTTACTTCTTCCTTTCTGATTTGGATGCTCTTTATTTCTTCTTGTCTGAGTACTGTGGCTAGGACTTCTAATACTATATGAATAAGAGCAGTAAAAGTGGACTTCACTGTTTGTTCCTGATTTAAGAATTACAATTTTTGCTTTGCCATGTTGAGTAAGATGTTAGCTGTGGATTTGTATTATATGGTCTTTGTTATGTTATGTTCCAATTATTTCCACAAGTGGGAAAAGCTAAATAATTAAGAAATTATGAACCTCGAGGATTTATTGCCCTTGTTTTCAACATGATTTATTAAATTGTAAACTTATATAACTTATTTTTTTAATAACTGCTGTGTGCTTAACAACTGACTCATAGAATCCTTGAAAATCTAAAAATCTGCTCTTGCAAGCTAGTATAAAATACCTCCAGTGCACCACTGGTTATGAACACATTATGAAATTTAGTTGTCCCATATTTGCTTCTAAAATGTAGCCAAATTTTATAAAGTGTATCTTTCATACAGAAAGAACATTGAAGCTCGGGGGAGGACTGGAGGAATGTCCAGTGAGGGTAATAAAAGCAGCATCACTGACCTCTTCTCTGAATTTACAACTCCATCATCCCCAGCAAGCATTTCTTAGAGCAGCAGAATAATCCAGAGTCCCTCACCCAATTCTACTTTCCCTTGGTCCCCAGTGGGAACCAAGGGCCTGTGGTCATCCAGGTCAACAGTGACGTCTGAGTGAGTCACTGCATCACCAGGTAATGAGGTCTCAGAGCTACAGAGATAGCTTCTCCGACCCAACCATTTTGTCACAGCAACCCAATGACACAGACTCTGGATGATGGCCCTGGGTATATAAACGTTGTTCTTAAATAATTGGATAAGTCAACAAGAGAATGAATGGTTGAGGGACAGCTGGAGAGTGGTCTGCCTGTGTTCTTGAAGGGCTGGTTGTCTTCAAGGCACCGTAAAACCCCTTCCCGACAGGCTGTGTAATCGTAGTCATGACCCTTTCTCTGAGCAAGTATAAACATCCTTCTGGGGAAAAACAGACCTAGCAATTAGAACTGCGGGCATATATTTGAACCAACTACTCACCTAGGTTTGCTGTCATCATGTTTTCTTGTTGTTTATCAGGAGATTTCTAAAAACCTGTGCTAAAAAACAGGTGTACTCTTCTGTTGCATCTTCATGATATATACTTATGGAAACATTGTATCAGCAAAAAAAAAAAAAGTAGAGTTAGTTTGCCATGTCCTGTTTTTATTTTATTCATGAGCAAACAGTGTATTTATAAATGCTGACAAAATGTTTTAACACGTTTATCCTAGAATTGTCAGAGATATACCTAAACTTCACCTCTCTACAGTTTCCAAATTTTCACTGATTTTTGAAATTAGAGGGATTTACTTTCCTTTTAACAGTCTTTATCAGTCTTGTCTTCCTCTTATGCCAAAATGACTGTAAATATTCAGAGATCAAAAATGTTTGATGCTTTATTATTTGATAACTTGTCTTACTATGAAGATAATTTTTCTATTTACTTTGATTGAAAGCCTTATTTTTCACTCTCAAACATGACAATAATTATTTTTATTAAAAAAAAAAAAAGATGTAAACCAAAGAAACAGAAGCTCTTTACCCTGCCTTTGTCCTGCAGTTTTATGCTTTGTGTCCCAGATGGTCGTGTTCTGTTCTTCCCACACCTTTATATTTAAATGTTGTTATTTTTGTTTAAAAGTGGTGTAAAGGCTCCTGTTAGGTTGTTCTTCTTAGTATTTTTGTAGGTATGTGACGTGCTGTTGCATCTATCTTTTTACAGAGGGCTTTTGTACATACCTGACTAGGCTTTGTCTGCAGAAAAGTGGGGAGTGAAGCAGACCCTGGCAAAGTATATTGAAAGCCACAGCAGAAATTATTAAAAACAACTTCTAGTTCCTTGATCTAAGTCAGCATTTCCCTAACCTCTTGCTTGAGGATAGTAATAGCCTGATGTGCTTGTTACTAACAAAGATACCCAGGTTCCAGTGCTCCTCCCCCAAAGGTTCCAATTCAGGTCTTAGATTGAGTTCAGGAATCTGTGTTTTGAGAACAACACCTCATGTGATTTTTACCTTAAACCAGTGGTTTTCAACCACCATTTTTGAGGGCGTGGCAGTCAATTAGCATATTCCATCCTTATTGGCTGTGGGTGCCACCATCTTTGAGGGCGAGACAATCAATTAGCATATTCCCTCCTTATTGGCTGTGAGCACCACCATCTTTGAGGGTGGGACAGTCAATTAGCATATTCCCTCTTTATTCGATAGGATCATTCTTATGTCAGCTTGATAGGCAGTTAGGCAGATATGAGCCGAGTAGGAACAAAAAGCAGGTACAGATGGTTACCAGGGCAGCGAGCCCCAGGTGCCCAGCAATGAGAAAACAGGGGGAACAAGTATTGTGAGGTGGGACCCTTTGCCCTGCCCCCCAGCCATGATTGGAGAATCAGGCGCCTTTGCCGCCCTGGCCAGTGATAGCAGGAAGTAGGGGTGGAGCCAGCGATGGGAGCTGGGCACGGTCGAAGCTAGCAGTCCCGGGAGCTAGGGGTCCCTTGCCTGAGCCTAAAGCGGAGCCTACGATCGCGGGGCCACTGCAGCTGTGGGTCCCCGCTGCCCGGGCTGGATGCCTAGGCCAGAGGCGTTAGGCCTGGGCAGGGGCGGAGCCTGCAACCGCGGGGAGCTGGGGGTCCTCTGCCCAGGCCTGACACCTCTGCCGGAGGCCTCAGGCCTGGTCAAGGGGCCGATCTGGTGATTGGTGATCGGAGGGTGATGAGGGTCAACTCCTCCGGCCGAGGCATCAGGCCTGGGTGGGGGGCGGAGCCGGGGATTGGAGGGATATGATGGTCCCCTTGCCCAGGCCTGAAGCCTGGGCCAGAGGCATCAGGCCTGGGCTGGGGTCAGAACCAGTGATGGGGGGAAATGAGGGTCCCCTGCCCAGGCCTGACACCTGTCAGAGGCGTCAGGCCTGGGCAAGGGGCAGATCCTGCGATTGGAGGGTGATGGGGGTCAATGCCTGAGGGCTCCCAGTATGTGAGAGGGGGCAGGCTGGGCTGAGGGACACTCCCCCGCACACACACACACCCAGTGCACGAATTTCGTGCACCGGCCCCTAATATGTATGTATATATATATATATATATATATATATATATATATATATGCAAATCAGAATAAGATAATATAATATGTGTAAAATCTAGGTATTATATATCTAGTTATACATGAGAGATGTTTAGGAAACATTTATATCAGAATGTGAATGGAAATCAAAAATAGTACTGGGGACATGGAATCTCAAAACATAACATTTGCACTAAAAGTCAAGATGTAGTGTGTAAGTAATTTGATAAAAATTATTCTTAATGATAATGTACTGATTTTAAAGGGTAAAAATATAGTTTAGCATTTCTCCTTTGTCTGCCATATTGCCAGAACTACTCACTCTTTTTTCATAACGCTTCTATTAGTCTCATTCTACTTCCTCTCTGGGGTGCTTTTTTGTTTGTTTTTTAATTTCAAGGCTTTATTACATACAATACTGATTATTTGTTATATTTAATAATGATTATTTCCAAAAATGTTACTACTTTCTTACACCTTATTTCAACCATTCTCTAATTCTTGCAGTTTTTGAAACTTTTTATAGACCCTGACTTCTGGGCCTTCAGGAATGCCATCTTTCTGGAATATCCTAAAAGCACTCCTTCCTCTCCTGTTTATCTGACTTAACTTGAGTATATCATTTATATCAGCTCACATACACTTCTTCTGGGTTACAATATCTAAGATTAGGTGCTTCTGTTATTGTTGTTCCAATAATACCTTATACTGCCTATATCATAATATAAAAATATATTGAAATCACTTGTTTAATTATAATAAACTAGAGGCCTGGTGCACAAAAATTTGTGCACTCAGGGGGAGTGGTCCCTCGGCCCGGCCTGTGCCCTCTCGCAGTCTGGGACCCCTCGGGAGATAACGACCTGCTGGCTTAGGCCTGCTCCCGTGTGGCAGAGGGCAGGCCCAATCCCTAGGTGCAGCCCCTGGTTGGGCTCAGAGCAGGCCCCATTGGGGAGTTGGGGCGCCGCCCCCTGTCATGCACAGAGCAGGGCAGATTGGGAGGTTGCAATGCCACCCTCAGTCATGCTCAGGGTAGGGCCGATTGGGGGGTTGGGGCACCACCCCCTGCCACACTCAAGGCAAGGTCGATGGGGAGGTTGCGGCGCCACCCCATGTCACGCACAGAGCAGGGCCAATCAGGGGGTTGGGGCGCTGCCCCCTGTCACTCACAGTGCAGGGCCCATCGGGGAGTTGGGGCTCCGTACCGTGTCACACACAGAGCAGGGCCAATTAGGGGGTTGGGGTGCTGCCCCCTGTCACGCACAGAGCAGGGCCCATCAGAGGGTTGGGGAGCTCCCCCCTGTCATGCACAGAGCAGGGCCAATCAGGGGGTTGAGGAGCTCCTCCCTGTCAATCACAGAGTAGGGCCGTTAGGGGAGTTGGGGCACCGCCCCCTGTCACACACAGAGCAGGGCTGATCAGGGGGTGGGGGCGCCTTCCCCTGTCCTGCACAGAGCAGGGCGGATAGGGAGGTTGTGGCCCCGCCCCCTGTCACACACAGAGCCTCAGGGCAATCAGGGGGTTTGGGCGCTGCCCCCTGTCACACTGATCCCGGTGTCGGGAGGCATATTATCCTTTTACTATATAGGATAGAGGCCTGGTGCATGGGTGGGGTTGGCTGGTTTGCCCTGAAGGGTGTCCTGGATCAGGGTGGGGGTCCCCACTGAGGTGCCTGGCCAGCCTGGGTGAGGGGATGATGGCTGTTTGCAGCTGGTCACACACCCTTCAGTGTGGGCGTCCCCACTGGGGTGCCTTGCCAGTCTGGGTGAGGGGCTGAGGGCTTTTTTCAGGCTGGCGGGTGACTGAAGCTCCCAACTGCTCCTTTTTTTCTTTTTTTTTTTATTCTGGGCCAGCTTTAGCTTTGAGGCTTGGCTCCAGCTCTTAGACCTCCGCTGCTGAAAGCAGGTTTCTGGCCTTTTTTTACCTTCTGTATTTGAAACAATGCTGTGATCCTGCTGGCTGAAGCCCGGCGACTAAAGCAGGTTTCTGGGGTTTAGTTTGGCTAATATATTTGTAACATAGTTGCTTAGAGTTGCAGCTCAGAGGCCGGCAGCGGCAGGCGGGGAACGTTGGAGTGCTCTGTCACTGAAGCAAGCAAGCCTCATGTTCACTTTAAGCTGCCTGGCTGCCGGCCGCCATCTTGGCTGGCAGTTAATTTGCATATTGCCCTGATTAGCAAGTGGGAAGGGTAGCAGTTGTACGCTAATTACCATGTTTCTCTTTTATTAGATAGGATGCTTTTACCTACCAGACTTTAAGCACTCTGAGAAATGAGTGTTGAACATTGTATTCCCTGTGCCTAATACTACTCATTCATTCATTCTTTCTAGGTGATGTATCTCTAAAAATTAGAACTCTATCTGCTGTAAAGTTCTCAAAATATTTTGAATGAATAAAAGTTTGAAGTAGCTTTTCACTCTATTTTACAGAATAGGAATCTGGAGTTAGAGATTTTAAGCACCTGCTCAAGGTCACAAATTAATCTACATATATAAAAGCCTAAGCAAAAATTTGATCCTTTGACCATTGAACCGGTAGCTATGACGTGCACTGACCACCAGGGGGCAGACACTCAATGCAGGAGATGCCGAGCTGCAGTGACTTGGCAGCTGTGGTTCTCTGGTGATGCACCCAGAACCAGAGAGAAGGGAGCCCAATTCTGGAGTGTATCACCCAAGAACCAGCCTCTCGTAATCCTGGACCCCTTGGGGGATGTCAGAGAGCTGGTTTTGGCCTGATCCCCACAGGCCAGGCCGGGGGATCCCACTGGTGCAGGAATCCATGCATCAGGCCTCTAGTTAGTAATAAGGCCAGAATTTGAACTTATGTTTGCCTAATTAACAAAGCCTATATTCTCTATATACAACATTATATAAGATGTATAAAATGAGGCTTTATGTAACAATGAAAGAGCAGAAAAATGAGGACAATTTGTGGTACACTGTTCTCTTATGATTTTTTTCCAAAATTAATGTAATTATTGAATTTTTAAAGTGTGTCCTGTGTAAGTACCAAGTATTAACAGCCACAACTAGTATCAGTAACAAGAAATGTTATATATATTTTCTCAAAAACTATATTCCTATAACCCATATAATTTTAAAAGGCGTTATTTCCTATAGCTATATTTAATTACATATTACATAGGTAAAAATCAGAATTAGATTTAATGGAAGGGATAAGCCATAGAAAGAATTAAATTTTTCACCTTTTTCAAAAATATTCTATCTTTTTTTTTAAGACTGTATTATCAGCATGGTATATTGAAGAAATAATGTATGTTGGATCAGTCAGATTTCACTCTGACACTTACTGTTTACACAATGTATCCTCAGGCACGTTACACTGTTTTCTTTTACAAAATGGGGTTAGCAATAACAATTCCTGGGCTGTTGGTTAGAATGTAGGAAATACTTACATGTGTCTAGCCTAGTACATCATACTCAATACTAAATAGTAATACATAATATATTATAGTCTCTTTCAGGTTTATACTCTTCTAGCCCAGGAGCCCAATAATGTTCCTACCTTGCTATTTATTTTAACTTGAATTTCCACATACTTAATCATGAAGGTCAAATTCACATATATAGAATGTGAACTAATATTTTCAAACCTATGAAAACTGGATTTTGAGACTTCAGTAATAAGTTACTTAGAAATATCTATTTTGTGGTCAAGGAGGAAGAAAACGAAAGAAAATTCTTAGGGCTTAAATGAGCTGAGACAGGAAAGAAACATAAATTGGATCTGAAAACTACCTCATTGGGAAACATTCTTCTAAGCTTTGTATACTGCATAAATATAAGCACTATACCAACCATGATTGCCCTTGAGAGAGAGTGAAAATTGTTGTAATTTACATAATAGCATACATATAACCTGGCAATAAATTTTAAGTGAAAGATATAATAGATAAATTGAGCACACTACCTGCAAAAATAGAAGAATTTTAACAGTCCATTAATCCATAATATTTGATGAGGTTGAAGTAACTACAGAAATAAAATTTCTTGCTGTAATTGTAATGTGATAAAATGTAAGCCATTTTAGTTCATAATTTTTTCTTTTTTCAGAGTAAATCGGGTAATCTTTTCAAGTGTCCTGCAATTTGTGGCCCAAGGAAGATCAAAAGTTAAATTATATTTATGTAAAATCAAGAAAGAAAATATCATTTATAACATTAAAACCTTTGCCTAATACTCCATAAAAATTCATAATGGTATTTTATTAGAACAAGGATCCAGAAAAAAAAATGAAATATTTAGATACGATTTTCAACTTTTAAATTAATGCTAATACAGAAGGACAAGGGCAATGTTAAATTTATTTTAAGAACTTTGGTTTTGTTTTATTTTTAGGGGTAAAATATATTATCATTAGACACCATTTATCTATCTCCACCAAGTACTAGGGTAGAATATGGAAGAATTATAGATACAGTATTTTCCACCACAGTGAAAAATTAGGTGCCCTATAGTTAAATTTTCTGATGACCCTAGATTTAATTTTTGATGGAACTCTTTATAAATAGTATGGCACATTTGACTACACTAATAAACAGAGAAGAGCCAAATATAACTTTAACATTTCTTTGTTAACACGTGTTTTTTTATTGTTTTTTTTTTTTTTTTTTCTAAAATTCAGTTATTGTATTCTATTGGAATGCTGTGATAATCCCAGGAGTTATTCAGGTGATGAACCTTGGTTTGTTTTTTTTGTTTGTTTTTTTGTTTTGTTTTGTTTTGTTTTTGGGGGGAGGAGTTTGCTGCGTTAATGGCTTTCTGGCTGTTGTGCATTTTTCAATGAGGATTCTCCTGACTTCTTGGTCTTTTGAACTTAGAGGATCAAGAGATCATGTTACAAACCAAGAATCTGTAACCAGATAACCTTTGTGATTTACCAAAGGTCACACTGCTTTGACAACAAAACAGGAATAAAACATTAGTAATTTATTTCCTTACACGTGTCCCTTCAGTTAATGCCTTTGTTCTTTTTAGTGACTTGCCCTTTGAGCTTCCAAGTTTTTTTCTTTATATAATTTCACTCTGGGTCCTATAAATGAATTCAGACTATGAGGCTACCAGGAGAAATGATGTAACTCAGTATTATGTAAAAAAAATAAATCAGAAATGATATGCAATTATTTAAAACATATTATACACATATATGTTTCTCATGACCACTGTGGGTAGAAGGGGTATGACTCATTTTGTTAAAATTGAAGATACAACAGATTTTCGATTATCTTATTCATTTTGTAGGGTGTTTGTTTACCCTTTGGGAGTTAATTTTCAGGTTTCTTTTTACTTTTTTTTTAGAATTAGAATCTAAGAAATTAAAAAAAAAAATCTTAAAAGTCAAATAGAAAATATTCTAACCAGTAAAATACCCATCAAATATCAGAAATTTCCAAATGCTGGGGCAGTTTTTTTCTTGTAAAGCTTGTGATGTTGGTTTATACACTTCTAAGTTTACAGGAGAGAGACTTAAAAATGTGTGTTAGCCAGTTATACAGGCAGTCCTCGGTTTAGGTCGGACTCGATGTACATCGTTTCATGGTTATGTCGCCATCTCCCATTTATTTATATAAAAAAAAAGTTCCGTCATTTCGACGTATGTACATATATGCTTTATGTTTTTTATTATTTATTTAACACAAGTAAAGGTCAGGAATTGTTATCTTTATTTTAAATGTTTTTTACTGTTTTCACTTCATTACTGCTGTGTCTGTGCTCCATGTGAGTGACGTAGGTGCTTATGTAGGTGGGTTCCCACTTACAGCAAAAGTCACGTTATGTCGCGCTGTAGGAACGGATCTCCGACGTAACCCGGGGACCTACTGTAGATGCAAAATCATGTGAAGTTGCTTTTTTTGAAAATTAGATTTCATCATCTCTTAGAGTCTGCATTTAGTTGTTTACTCATTGAACCATAATTTGTAGATACTAGTAGACTTTGTTGCATGTCTACTGTTCATCTTCTAAACATTAGATATACTTATCAAAGGAAGAAAACATATTTGGGCAACACTCATGTTGATTCTTGAAACATAAATGTAAGTTTTCATTATCTTGTCAGTTAACAAACGAAAACTCTCTTAGAAGTATTGATTAAATCACATGTTGGGCATTTTCATTTTTCTTGCCAATACTTTTTTTTTTATGTCAGAAGATTGTTGGTTTGCTGTATGATATAGTCTATCCTTTGATATAGCCTTACATCTCTATATATCAGCGATTGCCTCCTTCTTACATCTATCTTTAAATAACACTTAGGCTCTAATCATACTTTTCAGTATTCAAAAAGTTAAATTTATTCTAAAATTTATATAACAACTAAACTAATTTTATTGAGTTGCTTTGTTTTGTTTTTACTTTCAACTTGTGATGTTGACAGCTCTCAGAGGCAAAGTTAGATCTAACTCTCCTACGTTGGCTCTCTGTATTCAGAAAAGGCCTTTTTTTCTTTTAAAACATCTGCACATGACTTTGTAGCACTGGAGCATAGAGCTTCATCCGGCTGTTTCTGTCTGAGAGGAGGCTGAGTCCCTTGGTGCAGACAGCTGACATCTATTCCTTTTACTCGCAATACCGTGAATCCGAAAAGTCCTTCATCAGATGATTCTCCTTGGTTTTCAGTCACTGGAAAGTGCTCATTTAAAAGATATTAAAAGTACGTGTACCCTATGTCCTCAAGAAGTCACTGTCACTCTGTGTGTTTATCTGATGTTTCCTCTGTATCGTTTGTGGAAAAATAGGAGTGGAGCTCTGATTAAATTAGCAAATGAGATACCGCTGAAGTCAAGCACAGTCTATATCATCTTTCCTATTGGATGTGTTTATATCTTTCACAGAATTCCCAACTTGTGAGCCACTAACTCAATTTATATGCAAAAGTGGAAGGTGCATTAGCAGCAAATGGCACTGCGACTCTGGCAAGTACCGAATGTTCACTGTGCTGCACTGATTTGATTGGGGGCCTGGCTGTCTGTGCTGCTCCGCCTCCTTCAGAGCGGTTTGCAGAGAGGCGTGCAGAGTCAAGCACAATGGCGGGAATGAGTGGTGAGAGGGCAGCTGGTACCCGGAGAGGGATTAGCATTAAGGATAATGGAGCTCACTGTCTGTCCCATGGGGCTGTGATAGGCATTTGTTTTCAGTTGCTATGCCAGACACAGTCTAAGTCTACAAACAGGAAGTAAAAAGGGGACAATTGAAGAAATGACCTGGACAAATCAGGTTCCCCAAGGTATATATGAAAAATGCTCTGTAACCCAGGATGGATTAGTGTATAAATTCTTATATAATTATCCAGATGGTCTCAATTCTGTCACCTTGCTTTTTTATGTTCAAATGATGTGGGTTTTATCTTATACTCATTTGTATTATCACCCTAAATTATGCCAAATACAGATAAATGAATTAGATATAATCGATGCATTCCCAGCTATTGATTTCAATGTAACCTGTTTTCACTTTATATTTCTCTCCCTTCCCTTTCGTAATAGTTGTTAATAAAAAATATAAATCATTGCTAATGTAGTGTACAACAATTTCCCAGTGTAAATACACACTTAGGAGCTAGTGCGGGGATGGGGGGTGGGGTGAGGGTTACACAGTGGCCCTCAGGTTGGAGAATGGGGAATGAGGGATTGAATGGAAGATATAAATTATGATGCATGGATATGGTAGTCAAAATAATAACTTTCCACAATAATTATGTTGCTAACTATATCATTTCATGAAATTCTTACAGTCACCATTGTTGTCCCACTTCATAATTATATCATGCTGCTTAGATTTATTCAGTAAGTGGTTGATCAGTTCTGAGTGAAATAGAAATTAAGATTCAATATTCAAAGTAAGGATTTTTTCCTCTTAATTTAGTAGTTGTATCAAATCTTAAGTGAAGCAATATAAAACAGAAAATAATTTCCCACTGTTCATGGGAACCGCTGACCACTGATTTGGTGTGCCTTTTTCAATAACAAAACAAAACTCTGAGGGGGAAAAAGCATTTAGATATTTCATAATAAAACATCTCTCCCTGGATCAGTTTTCACTGGGTTTATTTACATTGACATTTCTCTCCAGATGATGACTGTGGGGACGGGAGTGATGAAGTCGGCTGTGTTCACTCTTGCCTTGATCATCAGTTCAGATGTTCCAGCGGCAGATGCATCCCAGGCCATTGGGCCTGCGATGGTGACAATGACTGTGGAGACTTCAGTGATGAAACCCAAAGCAATTGTACCAAGGAAGGTTAGTCATTTTATGAATCTATGCAATCTCATTCTTAAGTTATATTATATTTGGAGTATTTCAGAATGAATATTATGTAAAAACTAGTGACCTGGTGCATGGATTCGTGTACATTGAAAGGAAATTAATTAGAAGGTGCTGTCAGGGTGGGACTGGGGTCCCTTGGCCTGGCCTGCAGGGATCTGGCTGAAATCAGCTCTCTGATATCCCCCGAGGAGTCCCTGAGTGCAAGAGGGCACTCTGCAAAGTTGCTGTCAAACAGGGTGTGGAATGCAAATGCAAGTGTGCAATAAACCAGATTTGGGGCCGACAGTGTCCCAGCAACAACATAACCCATGGCTAAAGGTGGAGTCATGCAGCCCTGCAAGGAATCGGGTTCCCTCCTCTTTGGTTTCAGGGTGTGTCACCCAAGAACCGCCACTGCAAGTCACTGCAGCTTGACAGTTCTTGCATTGAGCATCTGCCCCCTAGTGGTCAGTGTGCATCATAGCGACCAGTCGGACGGTTGGACACTTACAATGTTAGCCTTTTATACAGAGAGATACATTGCTTATCAGAAAAAAAAAAGTATATGTATATAAAATTGTGAAAAATAATGTGCTGATCTCTTTTCTTTCACTCTTTCCTTTCTCTAGTTTCTCACCTTAATTACTCCTTATACTTTAATACTTTTTTCTCTGTTTTTTACTTCCTACTTTTGTTAAATGCTTTAGTTTCATTAGATGCTTTACTTACTACATTTTAACCCCCATCTAACTTCTAAATGACCAAACCCCAAATCCATCCCAAAAGGAAAAAAGAAAAAAGAAAGAAAACAAGAAAGGCATAATTTTCCTTTAATTTCCACGCCACATTTGTTTCCTTAAGGTTTGAAATAATTCCCTATTAAAGGGTGATATAGTCCAACTGACGGACTTTCTGGAAAGCTAGATAATGGAGGAGGATATCATGACCATGACTTTCAGCATATCCATGGCAATTGGGTCTTGTCATTTGCATGAGTTACTTTGCAGATGCTATGAACAATAAGGAAATATTAATAAATTAGAAATCATGTACAAATAGAACAGGAAAAACTATTAGGCTGTCAAACATTTATATAATCAGTAACATTTGAAAGTAGAATGCTATTCATCCTTTCATTTATTCCACAAATATCTACTGAGAACTTCTTATGTGCCAGGTACTATGCTTGGACTGAAAGGATAGGTAAAAAGATAAGAAAGCATGGTCTCTGTTCTGTTTTAAATTTCTAACAGGCAAACAGACAAATGATAAAGTGATTTATTTAAAGGGTAGTGTTAGGGGAACCCTATACTATGTGATCATTTTCACGGTCTTTTTCCAAGGAGATATATCAGTCTTTTGTAAACATTTGACAACCTATAAAATAGAAAGTTTCTGAAGTATTTTCTTTGATATGATTCCGTTTGTTTTCTCTTCTCTCTCTCTCTCTCTCTCTCTCTCTCTCTCTCTCTCTCTCTCTCTCAATACTCCCTCCAACCCTCCCTCCTTCTCTTCATTATTTTACTCTGGTTTCCTTTTATCTCTCAATTTAGTTGGTTCACTAGTATATATGAGCTATGCTTTTTTAAAAATGTCACATGGAAAAAGTGAATGAAAATATGTTTTTCAATTTTCTTTGTATATTTGAAACATTCATCTGAGATGTGGTTGACATTTCATTGCTAAATTACATTTTGAATATAAACTGCATTTTCCCCTACCTCACAGATGTCTTTTAAAGATCCTCGTGAGGTGTGCATCTGTGGCTGCTGGCACTGCCCCATAATATTCTATAAAAGATAAATTGCCCCAACATTAATTTACTTTCATCTCAGACTTAAAATCCCATCCGTCTCTTCAATGTCTATTTATCTTTAAGTTAGAATGCTCATTGCACATTAAGAAGTTTTGGAAAGATTGTTTTAGCCTCATGAGTCTCTGAAATGGGTGGCACACCCCCCTGGAGACTCTTCAGAGTTTTGGGGGGCGGGGGTTGAATTATTGTGGAATCCCTGCCTATTTAATGTTAATGGCTTTCATCTGTAGAGCACTGCAATTTCACTAATAGATCACTGTAAATGATGTACTATCCATGTGAATGCCATGCATTTTTGTATGATTATGGAAATTCACTAAGGACATGATCCAGATAATCTACTTGATTCTTGGACATGTTTCAAGCAGAGGATGAGGAGGACTTCCGGAGTTAATTTATATTTATCAGGTTACAAATTGTACTAGGATTCCCTAGTCAAATACTATCCTTGGTAAATGCATGTTATGTAATTGAAGGAAAGTAACAAGCTGGGATCACTTTGGTGCAGGACAATCCAGAGTATTTCAAAAGGCACTTCAATACTTTTATCCATCATTATTGCGACTGTGTATGCTGACATAGACATTGTAAAATGTCTATGACGCGAAGGCATACTCAAGAGGATCAGAAAGCCATTTTGTACATGCAGGGTTTGTGAGGCCTTGCCAAGGTAAAGTAGTAAATTGATGCAATTAGTCATGTAATCCAGTCCCCAAACCTCAGGCAGAAGAAAGAACAGGGCATTCTGGCTTGAGTTTCAGGACTGGCTGTCAAAACTGATCAAATTCACTGCGTCATTGCTCAGCACCTTGCTTTACACTGCCTGGGGAAGCAGAGCATATGGTGTAGTTTTTCTCAACTCACATTGTTTTTAAAATACACTTGAATTAACTTTTAATAGTAAGGGAGCAGGAGAAACCAGGACATGGAACATTCTGGATATAATTTCCACTTCAGAAAATTTTGGAATTGAAGTTTGATTCATATTCTCTCTAAACTTCTTTCAAACAAAAGAATTTCTATAGTGATCATCACTGTTTTCATCATCAACATGGTGAAGAAATGAAAAAAGTTCCTTCTAAATTAATGTATACTTATCTCTTCCCCTTAAGGTTGTGCTGTTCTTTCCTCTCACTTCCAAACTTCCTTTTGGAAGTGAGAGGCAAAAACCCAACAACAACACAATATCTCTAGAAAGTGCTGTATTTTCATAATTACTTTTGCATGTGCGCACAACCACTACAAGCAACAGTGGAATAGAAAGACAATATAGAGCAAATTGATTCCTTCCTTTATTTAAATGCCTGTTTCTCATTCATTTAACTCTGGTTTCATTTTTTATTCTGAATCCTTTGATCAGTAAAATATATTTCTACAATGACCCATTTATAAATCTACTGGGTAAATCATTTTTTTTTCCAAGTGGAAAAATAGGTGAGGCTGAACCTCAAAAATTTGGTATGAGGAATTTTCCTCTACAGACTCAGTACTGGCTATTTACTTAAGCATTGAAAGGTTTTATAAAAAAATTAATTCACTTGTAGGGATATCAGGAATAAAGTTAAAATGAGAATCCAGTCTTTTGTTACAAGTCTTTAACTCTCTGGCTGAAATGTTAAAAAAAAAAAACAACAAAAAAAAACAACTCTGGACATATGTCACATCTACAAAATACAGTTCCATAGAATTAATCTTTTCTCATTGTTGACAGTTTAATTCATGTGAATTATGTAAACTTTCATTCTTATACTCCTTGGAAACAGTCTCAATCATATTTCATCCAAAAAATAAGCATTTCTGAAGCAAACACATGAAAATTGTTCAGTATCATTAGACAGCTATTCCCCCTGGGCAATTTCATTCTGAAATTATTGTAAAAATTATATCAAATAGTTTCAACATGGAGCTGATGGAGAAGGGGACAGATATCCTCTAGAATATATTTTGCCTCAATTTTGTAATTTATTCTAAACAGAACATAAATATCCCTCAAAGAATTAGATTTTCCTTTGCTTTGAAGAAAGTAAAGATTTATGGTCATTGTCTTTAAGCCTTTTGTTTGGCTGTCTGAAAAGGGGATATTTACTGCCTTACTGCACTAGATGCCTGAACTGGGTGATGCTGGAACACATGTGATCTCTTATTCATATTTTGAATACAAATAATATGCAAATTTAAAACTAAGAATGTATTGGCCTTCACTTTTTTTTTAAATATATTTTATTGGTTTTTTTTACAGAGAGGAAGGGAGAGGGATAGAGAGTTAGAAACATCGATGAGAGAGAAACATCGATCAGCTGCCTCCTGCACACCTCCTACTGGGGATGTGCCCGCAACCAAGGTACATACCCTTGACTGGAATCAAACCTGAGACCCTTGAGTCTGCAAGCTGATGCTCTATCCGCTGAGCCAAACTGGTCAGGGCTTGGCCTTCACTTTTTATCTATTAATAATAATTTTAACAAGTTCCCAAATCCATTATGCAGTTAAATGTATAACATTATTAATATTCACTCTCATACATGCTCCCATTTTTCTGCTGTTGATGTTTAACTTTGCTTCTGCTTTGGAAATCTCTGCTTTCCTTTTGAGCTCTGTCCTCATCCATTCATCATTTATTCATTGATTTTTTTCACCTTACTATTTCCTTGTTCCCAAATTTAATAAGGAAACGAGAATAACTTTCTTTGTAGTTTCATAGTCAAGTACAATACTTACCGCACAGTGAATGCTCAGTAAGTAATTATTGAGAGAAAGAGTCTATCTTGAAAAAATATTTTTTTACTTACAGAATTCACCCTTTATTTGTTTTGTCTTATTTATCTTGTAACTTTTATCTGTTTCCTCACTTCACCTCCAAATCCTGGAGTTTGTTTTCATGAAGATGAACAAGGCCTAGGTACACTGATTTGGTCATGTGCATTTTCTTAATACAATGTAACTTATTTCATTCATCTAATAAATATTTGCAATTTCAAGCCAAGATTTAATAAAATAAAATAGGATGTCTTTCTAATCTTTTATTATTTTCTTTGTTTAAGTCTTATCTGGAACAGTATATTCTCATTAGTTGATGACTCATTAGTTGACAAGCACTTTACATTTGTTATTCCATTTAATCCTCACAATAAGATTTAAGTTAAAATATTTGCCTATGATTACGTAGTTGGAGCTTCAAACAAAGGTTGTCAGCTCTTTTTATTTCTCAAATGTTTTTAATTGATTTGAGAGAGAGAGAGAGAGAGAGAGAGAGAGAGAGAGAGAGAGAGAGAGAGGAAGAGAGAGAGAGAGAGAGAGAGAGAGAGAGAGAGAGATCGGTATGCCCCCTACTGAGGATCAAGCCTGAAACCTGGGTCTGCGCTCTGACCAGAAATCAAACTGATGACCTGTTGGTGCAATGGATGAGGCTCAACAAACCACAAAGCCCCACCTACTAGGGCAGGGTGTCTGCTCCTTATTCCTGTATCCAGATATCTGCTTTAGCAGCTATTGAGTTTATTCTCTCTTTTTTTCTAATTTTCTATGAACTAACATTTACATGATTTCCAAATAATTACACCCTTGTTCTCAAATGCACACTCAATTTTCCCTTAAAATGAGAAAAGAAAGATTTTTCTACTTATTGCAAGGCATTAATGAAATTTCCTAAAGGTCACTAGAAGGGACCTGGGCCATTACATTCAATAATCACAGTAAGTCTGTCTGTCTCTTTTCTTTCTATTTTCTTCCCCCCCCCCCCCCCCCCCCGCCCACACACACAATTCTCCTTGACATATTGGATTCTGGAACTTCCTTGTTGGAATAGCTGTGGACATTCCCATAGAGAAAATTTCCTGGTACCCAAATAATATACTTGTCTGCTTTACAAATTTTACCTTATAGACTCAGAAATTTTAGGAAACTGGAAAATAATTGAAAGGTTGTTTAGTTCAGTTGTTTTATAGTGCAGATGAGTAAAAGATCTCGGGTAGATGAAATTATCCTTATGCAACAAAACAATGTGTTGCATCCTGGAAGGTGCTGATAATGTTTTGTGTTAGAGATGTTGAGGCTGAGATCTTTGATCCATAAATCACCTTCAGAAGGGATTTTGGAACAAATGATTATGGCAAGTTCTTTGAGGAAAATCCAGTAAGGTCTGAAGTATTGCCAAACAAATACAGATAATAGCCTACCTAGGGAGGTTGAATCCAGTCAGACAAGTACAGGTATCAAAATCTGATTTGTAGCTGAAGACTCAGGTTACACATTTAAGCATGGAGAGAATGGAAATTTAAACCTAGCATATTTTGACTTCCAGTCTACTTCAGATCTCAGCTTAGCTGAACAATCATATTTTTAGCAGCACAGTATAATCCTAACCACATAGCAATAAATACTGGACACAAACTCAGCCATCTGTTTTGTTTCTCTTTCATGAAAATATCCTGAGATATTTTCTATTCATATTTGCTAAAACACACAATCAAAACAAACTGACCCCTTATTTATAAACTATTGGCTTTGAGTTTGGTGAAATTATGTTATGGACTCAGCAAAATCAGATAATCATCTGTCCTAATTTTTTATTAAAAACATGGATTGTTCCCTGGATAGAATACATTTTATAATAAATGTAGACTCTATCTAGTTTTAGAGAAGTATAATATCTGTTTTCAATAAGATAGAAATTACCTGGCTTAAGTTTATTCTCTCACTGATTGGTTTATTTCCCTTAAGGAATCTTAATACCAAGATAGCAAAACAATGTTAATTATTAGTGGAATTTATCCATAAGAAGCCTCCTTTTGTTCTAACAAACAAAATAGCTCCTTAAAGGAAATTTTAACCTTAATACTGCAAACAACTTTTATATCAAGAGCAAAGAAAGCAGAGGAAAAACCAAGATGGCGGCATAGGTAAACACTGGAAATTGCTGCCTCACACAACCACTTCAAAAATACAAGTAAAGGACAAAATGGACATCATCCAGAACCACAGGAAGGCTGGCTGAGTGGAAATTCTACAACTACAAGGAAAGAGAAAAGCACCCTGAGATTCAGAGGAGGTGCGGAAGTAAAGTGCAGAGGTACAGAGGCGTGCGGAAAGGGCTGGCAGTTGAGGACATGGTTGTCTTTTTCAGTCGGGAGGGAGTCTCAAGCTCCCAACTGCTCTGAACTCCGGTTCCAGGCGAGTCTCTGGGGACCCAGACTCATAGAGGAGAAACTAGACAGTCTGGCCTCGGTCCGAACTTGAGGGCGGCTTTCTCTAAGAGGTGCTTTCAGCAATTGCAAGGACACTGAGAAGAGGGGCCTCTTAGGGCAGGACTGAGGAGCAGCCATAGCTTCTTGCTCTGCCCTATTGATCCCCTGAGACCCTGCCCTACCCAAGCTATGAGCAGAGGCTTTTGCATATGAAAGGCCTGGCCCTTTGCAATCTAAAATTATCTAACAAACTGCAGCTGGGTCAGAGAAAGCCAGAACATCCAAAAGAAGGCCCAAGGCCCCACAGCAGCTTGCAATGCTTCACAGCTGGGCTCCTGCTGGGTAGCCTCAGGCAGAGGCTAAATTAGCACCTCCTTAGAGATCCAAGAGCCAGTGTACCCAGTAGTCAGAGTGGGACCATCCAGATTATAAATCCTCAGATCCATAAGGGACACACTCAGGGGGCAGACTCAGTGAGCACCAAAGCCCCACTGAAGCAAGTCTTGCCCCAGAAAGGTGTCTCCAGCACAGAAGTTCTCCCACTGCAGACACAGCTGATTCTCACAGCCAATTGGCCTGGAGGTCAATTCCTCCCAGTGATACCTACAACAATCAAGGCTTACCTACAACAAGACTATGCACAAAGCCCACAAAGGGGTGCACCAAGAGTGTCCACCTCAGGTAATTGGGGAGGCTGAGCCACTGGGCCCTATAGGACAGCTGGCACAAAAAGCCACTCTATCAACACAGGGAAGCATAAAAAATGTGGAGACAAAGAAACAGGTCACAAATGACAGAAATGGAGGAAAGCAAACTACTGGATATAGAGTTCAAAACCACACTTATAAGGTCTTTCAAGAATTTTCTAGAAACTGCTGATAAATTTAGTAAGACCTTCAATAAGTCTGGTGAGACCACCAATAAACTTAGTGAGACCATCAAGAAATCTAGTGAGACCCTCGAGGTTATGAAAAAGGACCAACTAGAAATTAAGCATACACTGACTGAAATAAAGAATATTATACATAGTTCCAACATCAGACTAGAGCATAGCAAGAATCAAGTCAAAGATTTGAAATATGAAGAAGCAAAAAACACCCAATCAGAAAAGCAAAAAGAAAAAAGAATCCAAAAATATGAAGATAGTGTAAGGAGCCTCTGGGACAACTTCAAGCATACCAACATATGAATTATAGTGGTGCCAGAAGAAGAGAGAGAGCAAGATACTGAAAACCTAT
The DNA here is from genome assembly GCF_014108235.1 of Myotis myotis. NCBI lineage: Eukaryota > Metazoa > Chordata > Mammalia > Chiroptera > Vespertilionidae > Myotis > Myotis myotis. Next base: position 71,723,026 of record NW_023416390.1, read on the forward strand.
TTGAAGAAATAATGACAGAAAACTTCTCCTACCTGGTGAAAGAAATAGACTTACAAGTCCAGGAAGTTCAGAGAACCCCAAACAAAAGGAATCCAAAGAGAACCACACCAAGACACATCATAATTAAAATGCCAAGAGCAAAAGACAAAGAGAGAATCTTAAAAGCAGCAAGAGAAAAATAGTCAGTTACCTACAAAGGAGTACCCATACGACTGTCAGCTGATTTCTCAATAGAAACTTGGCAGGCCAAAAGGAAGTGGCAAGAAATATTCAAAGTGATGAATAACAAGAACCTACAACCAAGATTACTTTACCCAGCAAAGCTATCATTCAGAATTGAAGGTCAGATAAAGAGCTTCACAGATAAGGAAAAGCTAAAGGAGTTCATCACCACCAAACCAGTATTATATAAAATGCTGAAAGGTATCCTTTAAGAAGAGGAAGAAGAAGAAAAAGGTAAAGATACAAATTATGAACAACAAATACACATCTATCAACAAGTGAATCTAAAAATCAAGTGAATAAATAATCTGATGAACAAAATAAACTAGTGAATATAATAGAATCAGGGGCATAGAAAGGGAGTGGACTGACTATTCTTGCGGGGAGGGGGGAGGAGTGTGGGGGATGCAGGAAGAGACTGGACAAAAATCGTATACCTATGGATGAGGACAGTGAGGGGAGGGGGTAAGGGCAGAGGGTGGGGTGGGAACTGGGTGGAGGAGAGCTATGGAGGGGGGAGAGGAACTGTAATAATCTGAACAATAAAGATTTAATTTAAAAGAAAGAGCAAAGAAAACAAAGGTGTTTTTTTGTGGGGTTTTTTGGAGAATTTACGTTCCTAGCAGTGTCGTTATCAGGAAAATTAAAAGTAATCATATAAATAGAATTACAGATATTTAAAAATGAAATATTAGAAAATGGCTTATTAAAACAGGAAGAGAGACACAAATTATTCTCATCTTTACTACACAGAATATTAGTAATAGTTCTACACTTATTTATAGATAAATTTCGCTTTTCTATGAAGACACTTATGCATGTTGACCCTAAATTGAGTAACATCTCTTGTTTTATAAAAAATATACAGTGTGGCCTTGACTTACGAGTGTCCCGACTAAGGAGTTTTTTTGAGATACCAGCTGTCTCTCAGCCGGTTTTTTGCATTGAGTTGACAGAGTAATTTGAGTGAAGGAGCTCCTTAACGAGCTCGGTCTCGGAACAAATTAAACTCGTAAGTCAAGGCCCCACTGTACTTGATAATTAAAGTCAGTGGGTAACAGCCCTAACCAGTTTGGCTCAGTGGATAGAGGGTCGGCCTGCGGACTCAAAGGTCCCATGTTCGATTCCGGTCAAGGGCATGTACCTTGGTTGCGGGCACTTACCCAGTAGGGAGTGTGCAGGAGGCAGCTGATCAATGTTTCTCTCTCACTGATGTTTCTAACTCTCTATCCCTCTCCCTTCCTCTCTGTAAAAAATCAATAAAATATATTTAAAAAAAATAAAGTCAAAAGGTAACAAGAACACCTACTTTTAATGAAGACTCTCAGCCTGTTTTCTGTGGTTTTAATAAAGCTGAAAATAATGGCAAGAATAAATTAATTTTCATAGTCTTTAAATTCTGCTTCCTCATTCTCCATTTGCAGTTAATGATCAGTGAAATGATAGGACATAAGACATTTAGCAGAAAATAAGCAAATGAACAAACAGGAAAGTGGCAAAGCACATGGATAATCTACAAAATAATTCACTTATCAATAGGAGTGCCCATGCTTTTGAAAGGGTAAAGATATAACCAATGGGATAAAACCTGGTTAGTAGTTAGATTCTTTCATAGCCTATTTGAAAAGTCAGCCTTTGTTTCCTTATTTGTGTGAAGTATCAACTGAATTTTCACTGAGGTATTATAGTTCTGCAATGTGCTAATCACCTTCATTCACTTTTTGCTAGGGAAACCATTTCAGTGTTATGTTGGCATTTGTGCACCATTAATTGATTGTTATTATCTGCATCCTAAACCTTTCCCCAAATAACTCTGCTGCGCAAAATAATCCACTTAAACCACCGCAACCTTCCTGGCATGGGATATTCACTCATATCAGAATCTTTCAGCAGAGCATACTGTTATTGCTGATATGCATGCACTTGAATCAGCTGTTTTGTGAATCATAAACAGAATTTAGGACATTTTACACAGGGGTCACCAAATCTTTTCTGTAATGGCTCAGGTAGTAAATATTTTAGTCTTTGCCTGTTGCATCTACCAAGTCCACTGTTTTGGCACACACAAATAAATCCATATACTATATATCCTCAAATCATGACTGTGTTCCAATAAAATTTTATTTATAGAAAATGGTAGTGGACAAGAATTAGTATGCAGGTCATAGCTTGCTGGTTTATCCCTTATTTTAAAAAAATAAGTACATAGAGACACATTCTAAAGGAGCTATAATCCTGAGTAATTCTAGATGCCCTAGTTCCAGAGACCGTCACATTTATTATGATACAAAGTTAAAAAAATAATGGGGAAAAGATAAGGCCAGTGAATGAAGAAATAAACCATTAACGTTTAAATTATATTCTTTGGCCCTCGTTCAAGTATATATAGTCCATATGTATATCCTTATACATATTATTTCTATATAATAACTAGAGGCCCGATGCACAAAATTTGTGCAAGGGGCTCGACCCCCACTGCCGCTGTGGCCCGGGGGCCTCTGCCACCTCTGCTGCCTCTGCCTCGGCCTTGGCCCCTGCTGCTGCGGCTTTGTCCAGTCTAATTAGCATATTATGCTTTTATTATTATAGATGTCCTTCATTAAAATATCAAATTAAATCATGGCATCTTTAAATTCTTTTTCCAGTAAATATTTAATGCCCACTGTGATCTAGGCATAGTGCTATGCCAAAAAATAAAATTCCAAATGCAATATATCCACATCACAATCTGTTTTACTTAATATTTGACATCAACCATATCTGTTAAGGAGATTGCTTAATTTGAACAGTAAATAGAAAAAAAACTCTCAATTTTAGCCAATTTGACAGATTAACACATTCTGGTCACTTTGATTTAGATATTGTAGAATTCCATTACTCCCATGATATATTCAATTCTAAATGAAATGCTCATGGTAGAGTTCCAGATATCAAAACTTAAAGTTTAATGAACTGAAAACAATGTTTTGTTTCATAGTTTTCACTTTAATACTTTAACTTACTGGTGGATACTTAGTATGTAAATTGAATTTTTTTCAATATACTTTTTTATTGCTTAAAATATTACAAAGAGTAGTTCATTTGTCTCCTTTTTTTTCCCCCTTGACCTTCCCCCAGCCTTCCTTACCCCCCACACCAGAGTCTTGTGTCCATTGGTTATGCTTCTATGCATGCATACAAGTCCTTTGGTTGATCTCTTACCTGCCCCCCACCCCCCCCCAAACCTCCCCAGCCTTCCTGCTGTAGTTTGAAAATCTGTTTAATGCTACTCTGCCTCTGAATCTATTTTTGTTCATCAGTTTATAATGGTCTTTATTACCCATAAATGAGTGAGATCATATGGTATTTTTCTTTCATTGACTGGCTTATTTCACTTAGCATAATGCTCTCCAGTTCCATCCATGCTATTGCAAATGGTAAGAATTCCTTCTTTTTTACAGCAGCATAGTATTCCATTGTGTAGATGCACCACAGTTTTCTAATCCATTCATCCGTTGATAGGCACTTAGGTTGTTTCCAAATTTTAGCTATGGTGAATTGTGCTGCTATGAACGTAGGGATGCATATATCCTTTCTGATTGGTGTTTCTGGTTTCTTGGGATATATTCCTAGCCTCGGAGGTATTCAATATACTTTTTGAGTGTCTACATGTCTATGTGTTTTTAACACTAAAAACATTTTCATGTTAATATAATTGAATTTGTGCTTAGGTATCCATATATTATTTTCCATTTCCTTCTATTCAACTTTTCCAACTGACCCAGATAGTAAACATTAAAGATTTCAAATATTTTCTCTGTTTTATTATTAAATTTGCCATTAAGACCCATGTACTAATAAATGGTTTTGATAGTTTCATACAACATCTTCTCAGGATAATTATCAGTAAGGGCAACATATGGGGATTAAAAATAATTTCTTGGAATAGGTGATAAAACACACACACACACACACACACACACACACACACACACATGCCATTGGAAGTGTGTTGAGGTAGGAGGAAGGGAGGGACAGTGAGAATAATAACCAAGAGATATGGCATCTAAAATCTATATGACCTGTGCACGGTTAAGGTACATTGGTGAGAACAAGTTGATTTAAGGAGGCCCTAGACTTGACTTCATAGTCAATTAGCAGCTGAGATTATTGTACCATTAGGTAGGCACAGCCCCTGGGGAACCCATCCCACATTACATGTGAAAGAGCAGGACAGTAGACCCCCACTGACCCCAACACAGACTTCAGGCCGGCAGCTCAAGGGCTAAGGTAGGTTTAATAAGCAACATTCTCCTCAGGATTTCTAGAGACAAGAGATAGCCTACCTTCCTTTGGAGAATGTTAAGGGTCCCTGTAGTCAGAAGCAGGCCAAGGTGATGGCCATACCCTGTTGGTAAATGAAATAATTATTGATTGATATGCTGCCAAACCTCATCTCAGTCGTTTCGGGCCAGCAGGAGAATATCTAGAAATCTGGAACAAACAGCTGCCCCGGGTGCAGGAATTACTCATCTGCAGTGACTCATTGCAAAGCTAGGAACAGAGCAAGGACTGACACATGGTGATTATAGGAAACGCAGGGAAGCGTTGCAATACCTGGTGGTTTTTACTTTTCAAAGCATTTTACAATGAATGTAAGTTATAATATAAACTCCATTAAAACAAATTTAAAAAGTTCTTCTCCCCAGATTGGTTTTACAATTTAAATAATTCATTATATTTGTCATACTATTATCAGCTATTTTCTCAGGAGGGCTTTAACATTTCTTATAAAACAAAATATATTCTGACTATTTTAAAAACAACATATTTTTTGCAGTCTTTATTTTCACAATTTTTAACTTTAGGAGGGGGAAAAAAAAAAGCCTGTCTCTGTACAGTTGCTAGTCTTTTAACTGCAAATCTTTAGTCACCGTGAATTCATTTAAATATTGAGATAAATTCCACCATCGGTTGCCACATTTCCTCCAGGCCTCTGCATTTATTTATTTATTAGATTCCCCGAATTGTATGCGTGGTTCAAATAGCTGCAGGGCAAAAATACAATAAAATTGCACTAGTTGAAAATATAACCAGCATCAGCAACATGAAAACACAACAGTAAAGCAGCATGAGCATACACATATAAACATAGTCATCATTTTCACACTCCATTGGGACAAGCTGTATTACAAAGATAGATGGTGTGCCAAGCCCTGAAGCTTAAGCAACTGGGGCTCTGGGGAACCACCCAGGCCTGGAACTCAAGTTGGAATGGTCATCACAGGCTCCTCGGAGAAATGCAGCTTGTCATCGAGGGGGAAATCAACAACCGTTAGTGGAAGCTTATTTCACTTGGCAAGATTAAGGAGAAATAAAACTCCACGATGGTTTTCTGTTTTTTGGGGGGCAGATGACATTTCTAAACACTACTACATACCCAGATCCAACAGACATTAAGCAATAAGTTTAGGGTATATTTAATTTGTTGTGAAGGGGTGGGATGAAAAGAGGGGAAGAGAAGAAACATAAAAGTGTGTGTGTAATAGTCTACCTCACTTTAGTATAAATTTTGAATGTTCAAGTGAATGAAATATATATATATATAAATGCATTATAAATCTAGGAATCTTGGAGATGTTTCCCCTTTCTATTTATGGTTTAAAAGATTCAAAAGTGATCTATGTAAATGGATATCTAAGCATATCCGAATCTAGCTGAAGGCCTTTCTGGACTCCCAATTGCCTTTAGGGTTAAATCCAAACCATTTAGCGTAGCATACAAGGCCATTCAAGGTCTAGCCATGGCCTCCTTTTTCATTTTAACTTTATCCTCTCTTGGCATCACACACTACACAAAATTTTATGTTTTGCTGTTGACTTTGTTCAAAATATCTTTTGTTCAATGCCACGTTCCCCTCTGTCTGACTCTTAATCTTGATTCAGAATTCTCTCTCTCCTCATAGAATTCCTGGGGTTCCATCTGAAACCTCATGCGTAGTTAGTTTTCCCTGTGCATGTTCCCATGATGCGCTCTCCTACCAAAGCACTTACGACATTGCTTTTGTATCTGAGAGCATCACCTACTCACCTATATATCCACTATTTCATGACCTTTTCAAAGGCAAACAGTGCAGCTTTTATTTTCACCTGGACGCCAGTGGAAGCCATTGCCTACTTCCACTCAAGCATCATCACATTCATTTTTTCAATATAACAGCCATTGAGAACTTTTAATAATGTGGATTAAATTATGTCATCATAACTCCTGTTTCAAAACCTCCAGAGGATGAATATCATTGAACTTATCTTTCCATAGGTATTGATAAAAACCAGAAAGATCCAGCCCCTGCCTCCTCTCAGATCTCCTTTTACTCACACACCCTCATTCAGGTCCTTCTCTTTCTGCCTACTCTTGTTTTCAACCTTAACTTGCACTGGTGATTCTTTCCCTTCATTTTTATCTCATCTCAGATGTTACCTTCTCAGAGAGATTTTCCTAATCACCCTTGTCAACATGTCCTCTATACACATGTCTCTTTCTATGGTAGTCATTGAGGATATTCCCAAAATATTTGCATTTCTTCCCTTTCTCTTGGAACACAGTAAGACTGTACTTCCCAGAAAATTGTGGTTACGGGGGACCAACCTGATGGGGCCCCACCCAACGTGGTTAGCTTTGGCCAACCAATCGTGAGCAGAGGAGATATAGGTTTCTTCCTCTGCAGCATTCCTCTGACCCATTGTCTTCATAGCACTCACTGCTTCCTGGACGACTCTAGTTCATGTGCTTCTGTAATTATTTATTAAATGCCTCCATGCTTCTTCCTCCCTTCATGTAAGTTCTGTGAGATCAGGAAAGTCTCTCTCTATCCTAGTGCTTGGAAAATGCCTGCCACATTGCAACAAATATATGTTTAAAGAGCAAGTGAAGGAGTCATTGAGGCCAATATATTCATTGTAAAGATCGTGAAACTAATTTGGCATCTCTCTTGCCCTAACTAGATGTGTAATCATGGGTAACATTACTCAACCTTTCTGATCCTTTAAATCTTTCTTTTCCTTCCCAGGCAACCGATTGAAGAAACAAACCCAAAAAGGGTAGACTGCCTCAGGTTACTTGAAATTTATTGAGATCTTTTCATAAGAGACAGGATTTGACCATTGCCTTACAACAGAATAAAATAAATATTATTAGAAATGAGCTAAACAACAGTATTTACATATTAAAAATAAATTAGTTTTTGGACACTTTTGATTATTATATGAGCTAATTATTAAAATTTTCTTTTATTTTGAGCCTTTATATCAGAAAGACCTTACCAGAAGTTAATAATGGTTATAGAGAAGGCAGGTTCTGCAGTTTAATTATGAAAGGTAAATCTCATCTCTGCTACTTGTTATCTATATAACTACAGTCAAATTGTTTTGTAAAATAATGAAATCTTACCGTTTGTAATAGCATGGATGGACCTGGAGGATATTATGCTAAGTGAAATAAGTCAGTCAGAGAAAGACACAAACCATATGATTTCACTTATATGTGGGATCTAGAGAACAATGTAAATGAGCAAACAAAACAGAAGCAGATTCATTGATACAGAGAACAGACTGATGAATGCCAGTGGGGGTGGGGGTTGGGGGACTTGGTGAAAAAGGGTGAAAGAGTTGAGCAGTACAGATTGGTTGTACAGGATAGGGAATCCAGTCAATAATAATGTAATAACTACTCCTGGTATCAGGTGGGTACTAGAAATATCAAGTTAATACTTTGTGAAGTATATGATTATCTAACTGCTATGCTGTACACCTAAAACTAATACAAAATAATATCGAATGTAAACTGTAATTGAAAAAATATATATATTTTTCTAAGACTATTTGAACATTTACCAAAAATAATTATTTTATAATTTCTGTTTCTGTGAAATGGGGTGGTCTCAAGAAGCACTTCTGTTTATTTATTTGTAATCAAACTCAGTACAAGTAGATGAGTGATCTTTTTTTTTCACTGGGTTTTAATCTATCTAATTTAATTAATCTGATTCTTAGGCAAAATTATATGCCATACACATGCCAGGTATATGGCATGGAGATAAAGAGAGAAGTGTGAAGTTGGTCTTGGCATTTCTCTTGGAATCTGCCATGAGTCAAGAAAAGCTCTGACTCCCTTCCTCCAGAAGAAAAATACAAAGCATCATGTAAAGTTTCTATTTTATAAATTCTTACAACCAACCCATGAATTTCTTGAGTCTACAGACACCAGAATTAAGGACCTAATCCTAGAAAATAAAGTGAATCTTAAAGAAAATTAGGGGCATTAACAGCTGAAGTATAAACAGGAAGGCAAACCAGGTTGGGGAGGATAATATGAGAGACCAGGAGGCGTATACATTAGTGATGTGTGTGTGTGTGAGCATTACAAACAGGAGAGTAATATCACCATTTAGATGTGAGTGTTTATAATGGTATATTCTTTTTCCTTCCTCAGACTCATTTTAAAACTATTGCCATCTGGTTATTTGCGCTGGCCCTTAGTAGGTGGTATAACAGCCCACAGAGGTTTAGACACTGGTAGCTTAAGAAGAAAAAACAAAAAAGACAAGAAAAGCCTTAGGGAAATACCACATTTTAAATTTATAAGATATATGTTTATTTACAATAAGAAAACAAATGAGTAGCTTCACCTATGAATCATAAGTAGATAAACCAAACAAAGCAAATAAAATACAAATGGAATTTAAAAATATATATATCAGACAATAGCAGCATATTCTCTCCTTTCACAGATTCTGCTTTGATATTTGTGACTAAAGCTTATTTTGGGCTGTAAATAATATTGAGCTAAAAAACTAGTCCTCTAGATATATAGTTGACATACTGCTGAATCAGTAGAAGAGACCCTTTCCCCAAACAACAATTTATCTTTTGTAAGCCTCTTTTTGAATCAGATGGATCTATCTAGATTTCTGAGCTTACATAATCTTCTTCTTGAGAATTTTCCATTATATCATTGAGATGGATAAAGAACATGATTTAAAAGAACTAGACCTTTGAAACCAAATCTGGAATATGTGTAGAGTCAAAACATCAATTGTATAATAATTCAATAAAACATGGAATTTTTTATTATTGACATTTTTGAGGTAACATAGTTCCTAAAGAAATAAAGAATGGATAGAGGAATAGAAATTAGTGTAAATTTTGGTATATGCTATTTAGTTTTACTTAAAGTAATAAAGTGTTTTCTAAATTAGATAATTTTAAGTGTACCATATGTTATTTCTTTTTAAAACTTCAATGAATATCACTATTCTGTTTATTTATTCACATAGCCCTCTGAATGCTTCCAGAAATAATTTAAGCTATAACCTGGAAATAATAGAGGTTGTAAAGAGGAAGGATTTAAACAAAGGCAGAATAAGGATGTGTAACATGAGTAAATCTGAGAGTGAGATTGGTGCAAACAAATACATATCATGAAAAATGATCCATAAAGTTGGCTCTAAATTCTAAAAAGCAGTTGAAAAGAGAGTAACATGGTGAGTTTGAGGATTATTCACAAATATCGACAAAAAGGACTCATAAAGAAGAAAATCTAATTTTGACAAGAGAGTAAAATTACTAGCAATATTGAAGCAAGAGTGAAGTAAAAAGGGTCCACAACTTTCTAGAAGTAATTCAGAAACAAAAGAAAATGCAATGAGTAGTTGACCTATTGCCCACTTCTACCAAGGAGAAAAACGTGCCAGGGGAAGAAAAACCCAATAGAAATTATCTTTTTCTTTTTATGATAATAGGGGGCTGTGAATACAATCCAGCCCAGCCCCATGTAAAGCAGGCAGCAGTATTGCTCTTCAAGGATGCTAGTCCAAAAATCTTCCTACTCCTACTTTTCAAGAAACTGGAAAATCTAGATTTTTTTGTTTTTGCTTTTAATCTCACCCAAGGATATTTTTTCATTGATTTTTTTTCTTGTTTTTTTAGAGAGAGTGGAGGGGAAGGATGAGGAAGGGAGAAAGAGGGAGAGAGAGAGAGAGAGAGAGGAGGAGAGGAGCGGAGAGGAGAGAGGAGGGGAGGGGAGGGGAGGGGAGGGCAGGGGAGGGGAGGGGAGGGGAGGGGAGGAGAGGAGAGGAGAGGAGAGGAGAGGAGAGGAGAGAGAAGAGAGAAGAGAGAAGAGAGAAGAGAGAAGAGAGAAGAGAGAAGAGAGACATCCATGTGACAGAGAAACATCAATTGGTCGCCTCCTGCACAAGACCCTACCAGTGAAACCAAAATGTGGGATGTTGAGTCCGAGTTCATTGTTTCGAAAAAACGAAGAATGAAGTAACAAATACAGTGGGACGGGAGTTTACTGGGAGAAGCCAGTCCTGGAAAAGGTGTGGCCGGGGTTCCAGGAGCAGCCCAGCGTGCAGAGCTTCCCTTCCATGCTACAGTCAGGAGTGGTTTGGCATTTGGCCACATGAAGGGAAAGTACAACCCAAGAACCCCACTAATCGGAGTCACTAAGACACCCCAACTGGGCGGGGAAGGAAGGGTGAGCGCCAAAGGCATGAGCTTTAAAATGTATGGCTATTGCTAAGACAGGCAGCTTGCAGATAACCAATCCCAAGGATGTTGCTAAGGAAAAATTCTTTGAAAGGACCAATCCGGAACTAACAAGCATATGTACAAAAAAGCTGGCGACCTTCCTCCTCTGTCCTGGCACAGCCCACAATGGAGACCTGATGATCCCATTGCGGGGGAGCACACCCCTGTTCCCACCTGGCTGATGGCCGGGTGCGCCTCCACACGTGGACTGATAGCCTGGAATTAGCTCGGGTGCCGCCCCGTCTACCTGGCTTCCGTCTGTCTCCTCCCTGGGACCTGGACCGGGATCCAGCCTGCAGTACAGGTACCTGTAAAAGGGAACCAGACCTGAGACTTTGGCCTGAGGGCTGACGCTCTAACCACTGAGAAAAACTGTCCAGGGCAAAAAAAAAAAAATCTAGATTTTTTAAAGAAAATTTTCAGATTTTTCAAAGGTCAATAGTGTATTTGCCGAATTATATCTACTGAGCAGCAGATTGAATATATAAGTTGCCAGTCTTCACTCTTATTTTAGACAAAGTAGAAAAATGGATAGGTTATACTTCCCATTATTTATTATTTTAAATCACTGAGTGACAATTACCTGAAATACAGTGTTTATAATTTATTGGTGAGCTCACACTGCAGGTTATAAAGTTCAGCGGATCTGAGCTTGGTTTTGCTTTGTGTTGTTTTTGAGGAAGGTTAAGTAGCAGCAGAAGGAACCGAAGACCATTCGGTGCTGCGTGGAAGGTGGCTTCTTCACAGAGAATTGCTTAGCTCAGTGGATCTTGGAACTCCATTTGATTATTCTCCTTTCTTTTTCCTGAACACTGAAATCACATGATTTTCAAGTTATCTTTAGAAGAATACTAGGCTTAAAGACGTCACAATTCTTTTTTTAATTATTATTTTTTTCAATTACAGTTTACATTTAATAATAGTTCTATTAGTTTCAGGTGTGTACCATAGAAGTTAGACAGTCATATACTTTACAAAGTGCCCCCCCCCCAATATTTTCAGCACCTACCTGCACCAGACATAGTGATTGCAATATTATTGACTATTTTCCCTGTGCTGTACTTTACATCTCTGTGACTATTCTGTAACATTAAACCAACCTCAGCATCCTTTACCACTGTAGTGGTTAGGCCATGGTGTTAAATAGGATACTCTGCAGATACTAAATTAAATATAGTGGGAAGTTGCTATGTCACATTTCATATATATCTTCCAAATGTGCAGAGACTCTACCATCTTTATTGATTGTGTGTACTCACTCATTTTGTTCAATCAAGAAGTCTATATATCCGAAGTCAGAAGGATTTAAATAACTAGGAAAGTAGAAAAAAGAGTTTGCTGGTTTTGCAAGGCATTTCATGGCCAGCCTAAAGTCAGGGCCTTCTCTGTAAACTGGGTATAATTATTGTGTTCTTTTCTAAAAAGATATTAATATATATATATTTGCATTTATTTCAGAGAGGAAAGGAGAGGGAGAAAGAGAAAAACATTAATGATGAGAGAGAATCATTGATCATCTGCCTCCTGTACTCCCCCCATTGGGGATTGAGCCCACACCTATGCATGTGCCCTGATGGAGAATCGAACTGTGACCTCCTGGTACACAGGTCAATTCTTACCCACTGAGCAATGCTGGCCAGGCATTGTAAGTGTTCTTAACAGAGGTTACTTTTGGAAATTAGTTCAATATGTTTTCTCTAAATTTGAACTCCTATTTTTTACTAACAGATTTACCTGTGTGTTTTTGCTTCAGCGAGGATATTTTTAGTTTTGGTTGTTATTTCATTACTATTCTAGCAATGAATACTTGGGAAGTAGAGCGAAGAGTCAAGGCAATTTTGAGCACCTTTATAATATTGTACCACTTGACAGTTGTTGGACATCTTTAAATTAGGAAAATATTAGGAACCAAACTATATCATAAGCATTAACAGCATTACAAAATTGTGTAGTTATAATAATAATTTACAGATATCCAGTTTATTTCTTACAACTCTGCAGACTCACTTTCCAGGTGAACAAATAAAGGTCTTAAGAGATTAAGCTGCCTTGGTGATATAATTGTTATTTTTAGCTTTGACCTAAATGATTCCAATCTTAATTCATAGTGACATGATCCCTATCAAACCAGCACATTAAATAATAGGTAACTCACATGAACCTGTTTCAAATTCATTATAATGTTACAGAGTACTTGCTGTTATAGATATGTAGATTAATTGCTGGATTAGTTATATAAGACAAATTTATTACATTAAAACTCATGTATATAAATATATATTCTAAAATATTTTACAACAATTCAGAGATGCTGGCTACTTTATCTTACAATATTAAATATTAATAAAAATTTAATATGCTACTGATTACAGTCAAATTATTCAGTTATACTATGAATCATCTATATCACCAACATTTTTTATTTCCTTATTCTTGCTTATGCTTACCAGAATATTTTAACCTATATTTTTAGTTATCAGGTTTTGAGGAATATAGTTATCTGAGTACTGTATAAATTATTAATTGATAAATTGATTTTGAATATATAGTGCCTCATTAAATTCTTATGTGTCTGTTGTGATTCTAGATTTATAATCTTACATCCTAAAGAGTTTATGTTTATTATGGGGTCTTTTTATTTTCAAACTTTTGAATGTTATTCTATAAAGATTTTATTAGCCAGAAAGTACGTATTATTTACTTAGTTATCTCGTAAAAGTTCAAAATAAATTAACTAGAGAAATGTCAAAATATCAACCAAAGTCAACATTCAGAGTAGAATGTGAAACCTCTTTTATGTGTCAAAGAGAATAGGCTTTCAAGGATCTAATCATTAAGTCACTAATTAAAATTACAATAGAATTGTCATACATTATGTTGTTGTAAACTTTTTTTTAATGTAAGTGACATTTTCAGGAACTCTTTGGGAGATAAACATAATTTTCTCTTATTATTAATGTTTCTGAAATGAATTTTAAAATACTAGAAAGTATCATAGCTATTAAACAACACTATTCAAAAAAATGTAAAATATAAAAAGTCAATATATATTCTCTCTATCATCATAAAAATGTCTAAAGAAAGAAAAATATTATCAAGTAAAATAATTTCTCTCCTGGCTTCTCCCCTCTATCTCGCTCTCATTTTTATTTAAGAGGTTCGTTCTCCTGCTGGTTGTAATGGGAATGAATTTCAATGCCAACCTGATGGAAATTGTATCCCTGACCTGTGGCGTTGTGATGGGGAAAAGGATTGTGAAGATGGTAGTGATGAAAAAGGCTGTAATGGCACCTTACGATTGTGTGATCACAAAACCAAGTTTTCCTGTCGGAGTACAGGTAAGCAGAACATTGGGTTCAGCATCTACAATGGGCTTCTCGGTTGTAGAATCCTTTTAGCTCATCTTCAATCTATTTCTTATCTTTGTAAGAAGTATTATTGTGTTCACATTCTATATGTAACAATAATAGTTAACATTTTAAAATATATTTTTATTGATTTCAGAGTGAAAGGGAGAGGGAGAGAGAGAGAGAGAAGCATCAGTGATAAGAGAGAATCATTGTTCTCCTGCCTCCTGCTCTCCCCCTACTTGGCATTGAGCCCACAACCTGGGCATGTGCCCTAACCTGTAATAAAACCATGACCTCCTTGTTCAGAGATAGATGCTGAGCCACACTGGCCAGACATTATAGCTAACATTTTTCAGTTTGCCATTGTTCTAAGAATGTTCTCTACATGAACTTATTTCATCATGCCAAATCACAATGATAAACTAAGGCCAAAGAAGTTTTTAACTTGCTCAAGTTGAAAAAGTCAAAAGAAGTTTTAACTTGCTGGTTCATAGAACCTGCATGGTGGAACTGAGAGTTTAAACCAGGCAATCTGGAGTCAGAGTCTAGAATTTCAGAGTCCAGCAGGAGACCAACAGCAAAATCCATGGACATAAATAAATGCTCACCATAAAATGTAATGAAGATGCCGAGAAAGGAAAGACAAAATTATTTACATTTTTTTCCAACTAGTTTTCTAAATATGATTGTGCTGTTGCTGGATTCCATTAGAATGAAGGTGATGACTGTCATTCAGACCTTTGATTTGTTTTGAAGTAGTTGCTAAGGTTTTATTTATTTATTTTATGAAGGTATTCTACTAATATTATTTTTCCCTTTTGTTTTCTTACAACAGTAAGGTTCACCTGACATGATAAACTAACTTACTGTTCACCTGACATGATAAACTAACTTACTTCCCTCTCTATACCAGATGATTGAGTTGAGGATTAGAGAAAAAGAGATCACAATGAACTATTGTGGTATAATTAGTGAAATAGGTAATATTCAAATAACCCATGGAAAGAATTCTCTGCGGATTTCAGGATATGTTCGTGAATCATCTCTGAAATTTCTTTTTATTGTGAAATTGCTTTGAGTTGCTTAAATTATGAGCTTTTAAGATTTATTTTGCTCTCTATTAAGTATTTGAAGCAAAAGGTAAGACAAAGGTTATCATAGCTGTGATTAAGCAAACACTCTGGAGACCACATGGTCCATGGGCATTCAAAGTTATAAAAATGAATCGTGTTTCTTTTCTTAAACACATATTCTGGTTACAATAAGCATTCAAATAAGAAATAAAAATAATATAAGCTAACCAGGGCATAGAGAATAAATATTTCTGATGCCCATTCCTAGTAAAGGAGTTATATTTCCAAAATGAAAAATGTTCCAATAATGTTTTTCACAATTATGTGATTCTTTTCAATTGTTAAATAAAGGGTCTTAGTTTGGGGGTTATTACTTGTATTTTAATCTATAGTTTAAGTATAGTAAAGCACAATGTTTCAAATTATTTATGGAGCCATTATTTGCAATTAGTATGCATATTTATAATAGACATTTATGCATATTACAGACATTAAAATGAACTACTGATATAAGCATTGGATTATAAATATGTGCACATCTATAATCTTTTTGACATTTAAAATTTTACTTTAATTAAATTCTCACTTATACAAGCTAGCAGACCTTTAAACTACCCAAGATATTGAATTGAAGTTCATATTTATTTTCAAAGATTTCTAAATGCTAGCTTGAGCTTTTAAAAGTTTTCAAGGTAATCAACTTATATTTGGTGGTTAAAATGTATTTTCTTTTATACATAATAACTTGCCTCTTATTAGCATTAAAACAAACAAATGCTGATGTTTATTGCTATAAATAAGAGAGAGGTAAATGAAGTTAAAGTACAGTATAACCGTTATCATTTAACACTTTCTATTCCAAAGAACATATTCTTTTTTAAAAAATCTTTATTGTTGACAGTATTACATAGGTCCTCCTTTCCCCCCCCCATTAACCTCTTCCAGCCTGCTCCTCCATCCTGGGCTCTCACTACCCCATTGTCTGTGTCCACAAGTTATGCATATATGCATACAAGTTCATTTGTTGATCTCTTTCCACCCACCCTCCACTTCAAAGAACGTATTCTTGATCAAGAAATATATCCTCCTACATCCAGTCTCTCACACCCCAGAACAGATATTTGCAGTTATATTTTAGTTAGTGAACTGGGGGAAGAAATTTCAAGTCCACCATTAATGGAAAAGATTTTCAGAAATGCCACTCTTCAGATTCGAAAAGGAAAAACAATATCAGATATTATATAGTGATAGAAAGGTCATGAGCTAAATAATTCCACAGCTGTTGATAGGAAAGTAAATTTGACACATCATGCCCACGTTTAGAAATCCATTTAAAGGAAAGCAGGGGTGTATAAAAAATATGCATAAAGAATTTGAATACAGCATTTTTAATAAAATAAAACTTGAAATAATGTACTGCCCATCTATAGGGGAACTAAATAAGTATAGCTCGTTCATACAATGAATCACTTTAATGTCATTAAGAAGATTTAAGAAAAGAATGCATATGAAGATAGAATTGTAAATTAATACTTTAAATCCCATCTCTACTGCTAAAACACATAGAGGTGATGATAAAATATAACAGGAAAAAATGAGAGATGTGTAGCCTTATTAACAAACAAAATATATCTCTGATTAGCAGATATAAAACAAAATAACAAATGGTGAGCTACACTGAAGCTGGGTGCTGCTTTGGGTTGGACACGGAGGCTAGGAGAGATGAACAGGTGTTCAGATCTGCAGTTGTCCGTGTTCATATCTGAATAGAGGGAAGAGGTGCCTGGAGGAAAAGAGGGAGAAGCTCCTGCCTGTACAGTCTCCTCTTTTAATTGGCTCTCTTTCCAAGACTGGTGATAGATTGGAAGTGACCCCATATATACCTTTCACTCTAGATTCCTTTGGAAAAGCCATATACATTTCCAGTCAGGGTAGGTTAGGGTTAAGGATGATGTGATCTTTAGCAAAATAATATAGCAGAACTAACTGACAGACATGGTGATTTAACTCTGACAGTGGTTTCATAAACATTCTATTCTGTTCTGATCCTTTGTGTAATGAAAATCCACTGTGAGCTTCTGTGAATGGCAAAGCATTATTCTTTTCTATGTTTAGATTGTTTTGTTTTCCTTTCATTATTATAGCAGTAAATACAAAGTGAAATGGTGAATTTAATCATTGTTAAAAATCTATCTGGATAATTAGAACTAAAAATATCCTACAATGGAATAGTGATTTTGTTAGAATTATATGATGAACTGTGTATGAAGAATTTCTAAACACAGCACTATTTTTTTTTCTTCCTGTAATCAACCCCATGGGATACTTTTATTTATTTCTGACAAAAATAATATGGTGAACTCTCCATTGCCAATATGCTGTAAAGATAACAGAATGCTTTGCATATTATTTCTTATGAGCCTTGTATATTTCTCTTTGGATTCTTCCCAGTGGCAGTTTTAAACCCTTTGCTGCATGCTTATTCTTCTCTCCCTTCAATCCTGTCTCTGAAGAAGAATACTGCCTCCATACTGTCCAGAAGGGCTCTTCTATAGATATTGATCCCTTGACCTTCTACTTCCTATGGGATCTTAGTCACTTTTCTTGCTTATGTCTTCAGTTTTATTCTCTACACAAATTTTTCTTCTGCTCTATAAATATACCTAGTCCAATTACTACAAAAACATTTTATTAGTTTTTCCTGTCACCTTTCTTCCCTTTATTAAGTCACAGTTGTAGTACATTGAGATGCCTTATCTCTCACTCATTCCTTCACTGTTTGTAATCTAACATCCAGTCCCCATCTTTAATGGAAATTGCTGTTTCAGTGGTTAACAGGAATGATATTTCAGTCCATACTTTTCTCATTCTTGAGTCCTGATCTACCATTTAGTAATTACATGAGTTCAAATAAATTATTGAACCTCTCTAAGCTTCAATTTCCTGATCAGTAAATTAGAGATGATCACATCAATATAATGTATAAAAAATGCCTAGAACAGTACATGCTTAATGAATGATACCTTGAAAGATTAATACTGCACTCTGAGTTCTTTTTCTGGAGCATGTGTCCTCTCCTTGAAACCTTTTATTCTTTTATTACAGCTCTATTTATTTTTATTTTTAAAAAAATTTTAATTGATTTTTATAGAGAGAAGAAGGGAGAGGGAGAGAGAAACATCAGTGTGAGGAACCATTGATCAGCTGCCTCCTCCACTCAACTTATGGGAGATGGAGTCAGCAATCCAGGCATGTGCCCTGACTGGGAATCAAACTGGCAACCTTTGGGTGCAAGAGCCACATCAGACAGGGCTTTTTTCCCAGTTGTATTGAGAAATAATTCTGTACATCACTGTATGAGTTTAAGGTACGCAGAATGAGAGTACATATATTGTAAAATATATTTTCATATAGATAAAATTAAAAAAGAGGAGATATCTCCTTGTTATGAGAACTCTTAGATTCTACTTAACATTCTGATATATCATACAGAAATTTAATTATAGTCATTATACTCTTTTTTTAAATTGATTGGCTGCCTCCTGCATGGGGATCGAGCCCACAACCCAGGCATGTGCCCTTGACTGGAATCGAACCCGGGACCCTTAGGTTCTTAGGCTGACAGTCTATCCACAGAGCAAAACTGGTTAGGGTGATACAGAGTTTTCTTTAATTATTATTTGGGGGAAGGGATGTCACATTTCCACTCAATTAAGAGAAACATTTTTATCAGCACAGAAGTCTTTTTTTAATTTTTTTCCCCACTTATCATGCTATGAATTCATAGGGAATGGGTTCCAGCAGCTCAGGCTCCTTTCCATTGGTTCTCACAAAGTGTGCTTCTCTGGGTGGAGCAGGCTGACCCATCAGTTGAACCCAGGTACTTTTCTCTCTGACTTCCTTCTTTTTCCGGTCATTTTCCTTCACATGTTTCAGGAAGCTGTCTCGGCTCTTAGAGTTCTTAATATGCTCAATACGTACATTAACTCTCTTGGCAATAATCTTGCCCTTGACTTGCTTGTTCACAATAACGCCCACTGCATGCTGGGTGGCACTGTAGACTCTTCCAGTTTTGCCCTGGTGGCATTTGTGGAGCATTCCTTTTTTGGACAGTGCCCATTCCCTTGATGTCCACAATATCATCTTTCTTGTAGATTTACATGTATGTGGCCAAAGGAACCACTCCATGTTTCTAGAGAACATGTAGCGGGTGACTCTCCTCTTTCCCTTTGTGTTAGTCATTTTGGCGAATTACTAGAAGACGGCGGTTCTGGCCGAAAGGCCATTATAACCTTATTATAACTGGAAGTTCCTACATTTTGACCACTTTACTATAATTACCACCCCCCCGCCTCACACACACACACACCTCTGATCTCTTTTTCTATAAATTTGGTGGGATTTTTAAAACATTCCATATATAAGTGAGATCTTCCAGTATTTTGTTTTGCTCTGACTGAAATCACTTAGCATAATGTCTTCAAGGTTCATCCATGTTATTGCAAATGGTAGGATTTCCCCATTTTTTTATGGCTGAGTAGTATTCTAATATATATTTGTATATATATCATTTTCTTTGTTTAGCCACTGGTGGACACTTAGGTTGTTTCCATGTCTTGGCTATTGTAAATAATGCTACTATGAACGTGGGGTTACAGATATCTTTTCGAGTTAGTGTTTTTATATTCTTTGGATGTATCCCCAGAAGTGAAATCGATGGAGCATATAACAATTCTCTTTTTAATTTCTTGAGGAACCTCCATGCTGTTTTCCGTGGTGGCTGTACCAAATTTCCAATCCTACCAACAGTGCACAGGGGTTCCCTTTTCTTCATAGCCACACCAGCATTTGTTACCTCTTGTCTTTTTGGTGATGGCCATTCTAACAGGTGTAATATGATATCTCACTGTTGTTTTCATTCACATGTCCCTAGTGACTCGTGATGCTGAACATCTTTTCATGGACCTGTACATCTTCTTCGCGAAAACCTATTTAGGTCCTTTGTTGTCCTTAGTTTTTTGTTGTTGTTTTAATACTGAGTTGTATGAGTTCTCTGTGTATTTTGGATGTTAACCCCTTATCAAATATTGCTTTTCCATTCCACAGGTTGTGTTTTTAATTTGTTAATTATTTCTTTTTCTGTGCAAAAGTTTTTTCATTTGATGTAGTCTAACTTGTTTATTTTATTTTTTATTTTATTGCTATGCTTTGGGTGCCATTTCCAAAATAATCATGTCAAAGAGTTTTTTTTTATGTTTTCTTCTAGGAGTGTTATGGTTATGGATCTTAAATTTAAGCCTTTAATACTAAGTGAGTTTATTTTGTGTGTTTTTGAATGGTGTAAGAATAAGAGTCAAGTTTCATTCTTTGACATGTGAATATTCAATTTCCACAGAACCATGTATTGAAGAGAATGTCTTTTTTCCACTGAATATTCTTTGCTCCCTAGGCAACTCTTAGTTGACCACATATGGCTGGATTTATTTCAGGCCTCTGAGTTCTGTTCCATTGGTCTATTGGCCTGTTTTTATACCAGCACCATATTCTTTTAATCACCACAGCTTTATCATACAGTTTGATCAAGAAGTGTGCTTCATTCTTAACATTTCTTGGGCTCTTTGTGTTCTTTTGTAGTTCCATATGCGTTTTAGGAATTTTTTCTCTCTATTTCTGTAAAGAATGCTATTGGAATCTTTTTAGGGGTTGCATTGAAACTACAGATGGCTTTGGGTAGTATTGACATTTTAACAGTATCATTTCTTCTACTCTATGAACATGGAATACCTTTCTATTTATTTGTGTCTTCTTTGATTTCTATCATCAATGTTTCATAGTTTTCAAAGTAGAGATAATTCAAATAAATTGTTTTATTTCTGTGCATTTTATTGCTTAGGATGTTATTGTAATTGGGACCAATTTATTTCTTTTTCAGAAAATTTATTGATGGTCCAGAAATCTTTTCTTCTTATGAATTCTCACATTGGATTGTCCTCTTTATTCACTTACCATTTAGATTTCTTTTTTGTTTGTTTTGTTTTATGATCACTTACCCTTCTTCCTCTGCCTCTTCCTTTTACATAATTTAAAAATACTTGTTGAGTACATAATATGTATCAGGCATTGCATAGAGTTTTCTCTTAAGTTTGTTTGTTTTGCTCTTTCTCATCTTTCTGCAAGGTGTCTATAACAAACTTTTCTCTTCCCAAAGTTTCAACTATCACCTCTAGGGAAACATCTCCAAAATTTCTGTCACTGAAAATTGGCTCATGTTTCTAACCCATTTTTTCAATGCTATGCTAAATATTCTTCTTTCTCCCCAAAGCCAGAAATTCTTCCTCATTTCTTATTTCTCTTAGGCACATATTCGATCCTCTAAACATGTGGATTTAAAACAGAAAGTACCTTTTTGACACGCCTACTTTGTAATCATTTTCCAAGTTCTAATGCTACCTCTACAAGTTATCTAACATCACTCATTTCATTCTTTCTATTTACATAAAAGCCTAAGATTAAGCCTGCATTGTTTCACAATAAGACCATTATGTGGCCTACTATTTTCTCCTGGCAATTATTATCTTTAACCCATTATACACACAACTTTGGCTTCCTCTTACTTCATAAGCTATAACCTGAATGCATACCTTCTCAAAATCTTTCAATGGTTGTCCATTGTTCATAAAATTTAAGGGCCCTTCTTGAATTAGTAATCAGCATTTTATAAACTGTGGCCCCCAAACTGCCTTATTATTGCTTCTGGAACAAGTATGGTTCTTTTCCATCTTTATATATTTACATAGGGGTTACATTTTATGTGTGAGTTAGATTCAGCACATAAAGCTAAAACTGCCTATGTTCAAATTTACTATAGAAAATCATCTATAAAACTCAATATATATGCTTCTTTGTATATAGTCCTGATGAAAATTTGTACTTACAACTACATTATTAAGAAAATAATGTTTAGCATAAAGTAAAGCATACATATACAAAATATAAGTTTATAGTGGATCCACTCAGAAATGGAAGAGCAACAAATTAAGGAAGAGTTGATTTACTTCTACCAGCAATACCCTGACACATTTCCATTGAGTAACAACAGGATTAATCATCATGCTATTAAACTGTCATTTTTCTCTCTCTCTTTTTGCTTTACTTGTGTCCACCACCCCCACCAAGAGGGTGCGATTTGAATGTTAAAACGGTACACAGAAGACAGCTTTCTATATACAATGCCTTTATTTCTCTCACTCATATGTGATATTTACAGCCAACTTTTAAAACCCCTTTCCAAATAACATCTCAGTAAATTTTATCTCAACCTTCCAATCACACATACTTTCTACCTCTGCGAAATTCCACAGCACACTGTGATAATTGCATTACTTGTATTATTTTTATCTGCTCAATATTAGACTGTTTGTCACTACTAGACTAATTGCTCCATAGGGTCAGGAAAGTTTTATTTCTTTCCACATTCTTTGGCAACTAGGCAAGCACATCATATTCAATGAATATTTACGGAATTAAATTGAAGCCAAACATTATGAAATATGTATGTGGCATTAAAGGTTAGTAAGGTAAAAATTAAAAGCTTGCAATTTAAAGACCAGTATTTTAAAAGACATTATAAATATATTATTGAGTAAATCCATTAGGATTTTCTCAAAGATTCATTTCTCTTTATACCCATATTTTTAATATTAACTGCTAGTCATATCCCAGAAGAAAAATTACCCTGTTATAGCCTGTGTTGTCTTTTAAGATAAAGCAATTCAAGCAATTTACAAATGATAACTCTATTATTCTTAATAGCCATACAGTTTTATAGAGAAGAGAGAAACTATTGAAGAGATCATATAAATGTATTTTGGGAAAGCAGCACATTTTCTAAGGATACTTAGAAACTCAGTTTTCCTGTAGTTGTTGTGTTGGTGGCTTTTTAACTAAACTGTATATTTTAAGGTGACACAAATCAAAATAGTCCTGATAATGTCTTTTGTGTGTGTGTACATGTGTACATGCAATTGTACTAGCTGCCGTGAAACCAACATGCTTATTTTTGTTACTTTTGTTTGTTGTTTATGCTGCTGTTACTTCGCTATTCTTATTCTCTTTGCTCATAGGGCAACACTGCAGTTCCCATAAGGGTTTTATACACACAGTTATCAGGTCGAAAACCTCATTATACATAAATCAGAAACTATTATATTGAACTCTACTTGATATAAACACCTCGTATTATTTTCAGCATGTAATGTTTTTATAAAGAAGAATTAGTAGAGACAAAGTGAAATACTTGGCTATTTGAACTTATTTATGCACATTTAAAATATATTTTTTAATATTGGTTTTTAAATATTAGATATTTATGATTTGTATAACATATTTTAATATTATTAATTTTTACTTTGTTTTAATAATAATACTTTGACATAAGTCTCAACTTTCTTATTTATAAAGGAGGGACCTAAAACAAGGAAATCTATAATAATTATTTTTTCAACATGTGAAGGCCAAAGACTTGACTATGTAAGGATTTTTCTTGATATGAATCAAGTAAAAATAAACATTATATAAGCATATTTACTAAGGTCATTTGCTTTTGGGGTTTTACCCAATTAATAGTCATGAATTAAAAATGTAATTAAACTTATTATATATACCTGGTGCACCCTCTTATCTATATTTTTATAAAAATTAAAATCTAACAAAAAAGAAATTAGAAAAGCAGTGATGTTTCAAACAAACCTTGAAAAATAATTGGGACACAGGAGCTGTTTAAACATATATTTTATCTAAACTGTATATTCATATGTATTCAGATATCTGGTAATAAAACCTATGTTAAAGTTATTAGTCATTTGAATAAGTTTGTTTTTTTGTTACCTTTTTCAGGTAACATTTAGATTAAGGATGGCAAAAAGTTATTATTGCTATTCTGACCTTACAAGATTGATACTGATTTATGGATGAGTTTATTGAAACAATTCTAAGACCACTCTGAAGTCAGTGGTTAAAATGTCATGATGGATAACTGATGTCTGGAGGAAAAATGGAAGTTGTTTCCTGAGTTACCAAACTAAGAATGAAAATTACTATATTATTCTTGAACTCCCCCTTCACTCTGTTATACTTGCAAATAACCCCTTACCATTTAATACTTAAGTACATGATGTCATATTTTAGACTACAGTCATATATTAAGCATTGATCTTCTCTTGATAACTAGATTATAAAGTCCTAGATTACAGGGACTTGATGTTATGACTCTTATATTTCCTAAAATCCGTAGGACAGTGAAAGGCACAGAGTAACCTTAATATTGAATTTTTATAATGTATCTGTAGAAACTATCAAATTTTATTGCACTTGTGAATACATTTTATCTTCATCATTTTAAAAATGAGGGAATATTTTTTTGGGATAATTTACGTCAAAATATGGGAGAAGAAAAATAAAATAGCACAAAAGGATTCAATGAAAAATGTCTCTGTCTCCTACTCTAGGTTTCCAGTACCTCAAGTCTTCCTACCTAGAGGGATTAATTTTTAACTATTTTCTGTGTAGCCCTCCAGAAAGAATTTATATATCAACGAGCCTAGCCATGTATTTATAATGCTATCTGAATGAAAATGTAGTCATGAATACTGGTAAACAGACAAATCTCTTTTAACATATAAGAAAGCCTACCATACATTCAACTTTATGGCTTTTCTTATTTAGATTTTTTAGAGATTGTTTTATATTAATTCATGCAGAATCATCTCATTCTTTTTCACTCAAGCATATAATTTCAATGTATGGATGCGTTGTAATTGATGTTACCACTCTTGAAAATTATAATTTAAGTTGTTACTGTTCTTTTACTAATATATACAAAGCAGCAACACAAACATATATGCATCTTTATGAATTTGGGCAAATATATTAATTTAAAAATAAAACATATAATTACTGTGGCTAAGAGTTGATGCATTTTTCTTTGCTAGATTTCATAATAATGCCTACAGAGAGATTACCCAATTTTCAGTTGCCTCAAAATTTGGCTATTATTTAAACCCTTCTAAAATCTGTTTGTTTTTCCGTTTTTTTTGTTTTTTGTTTTTTGTCTAACATTTTAGGTCTTAATCAATCTGAAAGAGAAAAAATGGTATCAAATTCCTGTTTTATTTTATTTTTAATTGAAAGATATTTTGAAAATCTTGTATTTGTAAGCCATTATTAATTTACTAGAGGCCCAGTGTACAAAATTCATGCACGGGGGGTGGGGGGTTGTCCTGCAGCCTGGCCTATAACCTCTCCAATCTGGGATCCCTCAGGGGATATCCAACTGCTGGTTTAGGCCCAATCCTTATGAAATTGGGCCTAAACCGGCAGTCGGACATCCCTTTCACAATCCAGGACTGCTGGTTCCTAACTGCTCGCCTGCCTGCCTGCCTGCCTGATTGCCCCTAACTGCCTCTGCCTGCCTGCCTGATCACCCCTAATCACCTCTGCCTGCCGGCCTGATTGACCCCTAACCACTGCCCTGCTGGCCTGATTGCTACCTAACTGCTCCCCTGCCAGCTTGATCGCCCTCAACTGCCCTCCCCTGCCGGCCTGATCTCCCCCAACTGCTGATCTCACCCCTAACTACTTGCTCCCTGGGTGCCTGATCACCCCTAACTGCCTCTACCTCGGCCCCTGCCACTGTGACTTTGTCTGGAAGGAAGTCAGATGTCCGAAAGATGTCCGGTCGACCTGGTCTAATTAGCATATTACCCTTTTATTATTATATAGATTATGACTCTTGCACTTGTATTCGAGTTATTGATCTTTACCTTATTGATTTGTAAGAGCCCATTTATTTTAAAGAAATATGCCCTTTTGTTAAATATAGTATTTTTTCTGATATTCAGATTATCTATATACAGATTTTATTGTTGTAATGTGGAGTAAAAAATATTAATAAAATCAAGTTTATCATTTGTCTTTTATGTTTTCTGGGATTGTGTAATAACCATTTTAAGTTATTGTGTTAGTGTCTATTTTATGCTAGAATATTTTTGTGTTTATCATCGTTAATTTAAAATGCCTCTTTAATCTATCTTGAATTTATATTGGTGTAAGAATCAAGTAAAGACTCAGCTCTACCTTTTTTCCTCCAGATGGCTAATCCATGATTCTAATGCCATTAACTTTGTAATTAATTTTGCTATTATTTTGAATTGCAATTTTATATATTAAAACCATATACATAGGGACATGCTGCACAAATTCATGCACCAGTGAGGTTCCTCGGACTGGCCTGTGGACTGGGGCCGAAACCAGCTCTCCAACATCCCCCAAGGGGTCCCAGATTGCGAAAGGGCGCAGGCCAGGCTGAGGGACCCCACTGGTGCATGGTCGGGGCCAGGGAGGGATGCAGGAGGTTGGCCAGTCGGGGAGGGACCATGGAAGGGCTCCAGGGAGTGTCTGGCCCATCTCACTCAGTTCCGATCAGCCAGACCCCAGCAGCAAGCTAACCTACTGGTTGGAGCATCTTCCCCCTGGGTCAGTGTACGTCATAGTGACTGGTCGACTGTCTGCCACCTGGTGGTCAGTTCACGTCATAGTGAGCGGTTGAGTGGCCTTAGCATATCATTAGCATATTATGCTTTGATTGGCTGAATGGCCAACTGGATGACTGGACACTTAGCATATTAGACTTATATATATGATGAGGATTTTTGTGTCTCTATGCTGTTTATTGATATGTTTATTGATACTCTGTTATGAAATATTTTAACTACTGCTTCTTCAAAACACTGCTAAATATTTCCAATATCCAGTTTCTATTCATAAATATTTTGTATTTTTCTGACTTAAAGATATTTTTAGTTTCATTTTCTTAAGTTTATGATAAGCTAATAGGATTGTAATAGTATTGTTACTATTGTGTTTGGAATCATATTAACTTTGGGAAAATAATATTTTTACAGTGATAAGTCTTGTTCTTTAAGACCAAACTATATCTTTATGCAATGCTTCTTTTGTTGTTTTTTTTGTAGGCGTTTAAATTTTCTTTATGCAAATTCTACAGTATTTTGGGTAGTTATACTTTGTTTTATAGTAGATTTTTTAATTGTTTCTTCTACTATATTCATTTTGTATATATATGAAATTTATTAATTTTTGTATAAATTTTGAAACTACCTACTTATTTTGGGAATACTTAGTTTCTTATAGTCCTTATTTAACTTTTATTGGTTTTATACTTACATGATTATATTAACTACAGGTAGTGATACTCTTTGCTAATTGTACACCTCGTTTTTTTTGTATTTCCTAATTGCTCCATTAGACCATATTTCCAGAATGATATAACATAATAACATTACTCATTTTATTTATAATGTGGATGCAAGAGCATATGCTATTTCTCCATTTATATCACATTTATTATTTGTGAAGTATCCATCTTAAGAGTATTTAGATTAATAATGTTGAATATTATCAAATGAATATATATTAATTATGGGACTGATCATTTCTGTTTTCTTCTTAATTGACTTATAATAGTATGAAACATTATTAATATATTTACATAAATGAAATATCTTTTCATCAGTATTTTACTTAAAATTTAGCAGCCTGTAAGATTTAAGAAGACATTTATAGAGGATGACTCTTGGACATATACATTCTAATATATTTCATTTTTTTTGTTTGCCCCAGTCATTTTATGAGATACTGATATGTATTTAGTCATTAACTACTATTTATCTTATGGTACATTATTTTATTCACATAACACCTTAACTGTGGATAATCCAGAAAAATAATAACTTAGATGAAAAATGCAAACAATATGGAAATGAGGAATAATTTGCAGTGAAAAAAGATTTACCTAGACAATGACCATTGTTTTCTATGTACTTCACATTGTTACTTTGAAACATGCTGGCTAAATAGTAATCACTTTCTTTTCTCCAAGTCAATAAATACCCATTTCCATAAATCTGGTCTGTATTATACCTTAACTATGAATATATTTAATAATACTGTATATCTACACTAATAAAAGAAAAACATGCACATTGGTGTCACTCCACCACTCCCACCAGCCAATCAGGATGAGTATACAAATTAACCCAACAAAGATGGAGGTTAGTTTGCATATGGAGGTGCGGAGCGAAGACTGAAGACTGAAGAGGACTGAAGACTGAAGAAGTTTGGCTTCTCCGTTGTGGCCAGAGCAAAGGCGTGGGTCCCGGGTGCAGGAGGAAAACCGGTGCCGGCAGCCAGGGGAAAGAAGGCCTATTGCATGAATCTCTTTGTGCAACGGGCCTCTAGTTCTTTTAAGAAAGGACATGTACATAAGTCTGGGTGTGAGGAGTTTAGATGTTGAGGTTATAAATGTCAATAGAAGGACATTTCTCTTGCAAAGATAAAGTATTTACTTAAATTTAGAATTCCAAAAGATACTGATAGCATTTACCTAAATTTAAAGTTTGGAGAAGCACTTATATGCAAATATACCTTTAAAGACTGTAATTAAACTCTCAGTTCATCACAGGATTATTTAAATAA
Organism: Myotis myotis; assembly: GCF_014108235.1. Classification (NCBI taxonomy): domain Eukaryota; kingdom Metazoa; phylum Chordata; class Mammalia; order Chiroptera; family Vespertilionidae; genus Myotis; species Myotis myotis. Next base: position 71,751,790 of record NW_023416390.1, read on the forward strand.
GGTAGACCAGTAACTTGAAACTAAATAAAATATCAAGGATTTAACACTAAGAGCCACTTTAATAACCAGGACAAGAACCATTGAAATGTCATGCAAATAAACTGTGATGCTGTCAGCAAATAGATTTGTTGCTAATGGCAAGTAGTTCTGGCTCTGACAGAAGACAGTGATGACCACTCATTATTACGGTGATTTAATTACAAAAAATTAAATGCATGTCCTTTCTATTTTCTTAAGGGAGATGCATCAACAAAGCATGGGTGTGTGATGGAGATATTGATTGTGAAGATCAGTCCGATGAAGACGACTGTGACAGTTTCTCGTGTGGACCACCCAAGTACCCTTGTGCTAATGACACTTCAGTCTGCCTGCAGCCAGAGAAGCTCTGCAATGGGAGAAGGGACTGCCTGGACGGGTCTGATGAAGGCGATCTCTGTGGTATTGCACTTTTCACTGCATTTGCTCCTCTCTGAACACTAGAGCCTTGCTGATGCTGATTATAGTAACAGTCACTCTTTCCATTCATTCACTTTAAATGAGACATTTAGCACTGAACCCTATCTACCTTTTTTACAACCATGTTAAGTCTATAAAAATTTTAAAAATATGATTAGAAATTTCTGAAAATAAAGCAGAAGAGTGTAGCCTATATTCAACTCACTTAACAGTCGTATAGCTTTGCTCATCATTTAGATCTCTGCATGGTCAATGCTGCTGCCACAATGGAACTGATATTATTTTTTGTCAGCGAGTCACTCAGAACAGGAGAATCTTATTATTAGTGATCAATGGAATGGAGTTTACTGCCACCCAATGGATTCTGTCATGCCTTCTAGTCATGAAAATAGAAACATCTTTAGAAAGAAGAAAGGAAGGGTCTGGATTATAAGACCAACTGAATATTACTGATATATATATATATATATATATATATATATATATATATATATATTCATATTCTTTTTTTTTCATTAGCTTTTAGTCCTCATACAATAACTTTCTTTAGTGTGCTTTAATTAGATAAAATGATTTCTATCTGATATCTTTTGAGCTTAACTTTTGAGTTATGCATATATTCATATAAGTTATTTGGTTAATCTTTTCCCACACCCTCCCCCCCTTCCCTCTGAGATTCATCAGTCTGTTCCATGCTTCCATGTCTCTGGATCTACTTTGTTTGCAGTTTATTTTTTTCATTAGATTCCACATATAAGTGAGATCATGTGATACTTTTCTTTCTCTGATTGGCTTACTTTGCTTAGCATAACAATCTCCAGGTCCCTCCATGCTGTCTCAAAGAGTAGGAGATCCTTCTTTTTCACTGCTGCATAGTATTCCATGGTGTAAATGTACCACAGCTTTTTTTATCCACTCATCTACTGATGGGCACTTGGGCTGTTTCTAGATCTTAGCTATTATGAATAGTGCTGCTATGAACATATGGGTGCATACATTCTTTCTAATTGGTGTTTCAGGCTGCTTAGGATAGATTCCTAGAAGTGGGATCACTGAGTTAAATGGCAGTTCCATATTTAATTTTCTGAGGAAACAACACTGTTTTCCATTATGGCTGGTCCATTTTGCATTCCCACCAGCAGTGCATGAGGATTCCCTTTTCTCCAAATCCTTTCTAGCAATAGTGTGTTGAATGCCTGTTGTGGGGAAGGGGAAGGATGGATGAAGGGGGTCAGTGGGCTAAAAAATGGGGCATATCTGTAATACTTTCAACAATAAAGATAAATATAAATAAATACATGAAATAAAGTTATTTTTGACTAGCTATCTCCTTATGCCAACTGGCATACATAAAGAAAACTATATTTTCTTCTTTGTGGAGAGATCAGATATTCAGCTAGGAGGTCTTTAAAATATATATTTTAGATAATACTGATGGTGACATTAATAGAATAATGAAGAAGAGTTTATGGAAAGGTAGGAAGAATATGAGCCTGTGAGAAAAGAATGAAGCTGCCCAATTGAATGTAGGAAAGACAACTGCATTTAAGCCTAAAGTTATCATATTTCGATCTGAATGGAGCATTAATAGCACAATAAGTATTACAAAATAATACTGTTGCTCTTTTTTTTTTAATTTATATAGTAAAATATATTTCTTCAAAAGAGTTTGTGATTCTATAAAATAACCTTGAAGTAGTCAATGCAACAGTTTCAGTCAGTGATGCTAAAATTTAAACAAGAAGATTCAAACCAAAATACATCCCAGAAAACCTAAATTAGAAAGCAATAAAAAATGCTAATCAAAGGTGACAGATTAGTTTATCTTTATTCATTCCTATCTCTCCTAGATTCTTCTCCCTGAGGGAGCACTTTGGTGGACAGGAATCTCTTGCATGACAATATCTGAGGCTTGCTCAGGAAGGTTATAAGAGTGATTCAGAATGAAGGAAACTACCAGTACTCTTAACATTAAAAGTGTGTAACTTTAGAAAAAGTTTAGACTTTGAAATGTTTAAATTATGTGCTTTTTCAGTTATTTCAATTAAGTAACCTAGACAGGTGGCTTACTTGTTTGAAATGTCAGTTTCCTCAAAACAAAAATGGAGATGAGGATCTCTATCATGAAATCATAGTAATAATACCTGAGGCATTATGAATGTCGAAAGAAACTAGAGTTTTTTCACCTTTTTTTTTTAACCCTTGGGTTACTGGCAAATGAAGTAAGAGGAGAAGAAGAGAAAGTACATTATTAAGAAAAATGAAGAAAATGATATGAAAATACAACTTTATTTTCCTATCTGCTGAACTCTGAATTGGGAAAACAATTTTTTAAAAATTTTTATTGTTGAAAGTATTACATGCCCCCCCTTCTCCCCCATTGCACTCTCCCAGGTTGTCCCTGCCCCAGAGCCTAGGCCTTTACCCCTCTATTTTCTGTGTGCATTGGTTATGCTTATATGCATACAAGGTCATTGGTGATCTCTACCATCCTGCTTTTTCTGAATTCATTTGTTTACTTCAAGATTGAAAATCACTTTTTGTTCGTCTAGCCATTTTTTCATCAGAGGAGGAGCCTCACTCAAACATTTCAAAGGATTACAGAGAGTAGAGAGGCTACAATGAAGCTGGTTGTAAAATTACCAGAGAAGGTACTAATCCCAGAGAAGAAACAAACTTCTCAAGTCTTTTTTTTTTGTTTATTTTCCCTTTATTGATTAAGATATTTCAAATGTGTCCTTATCCCCCCAATGTCCTCTCATCCCCCCAATCCTCCCCTCACTCTCATCCCCTGTTGTCCACATCCATCGCTTATGCTTATATGCATGCATACAAGTCCTTTGGTTGATCTCTCCCCATCACCCCCACCCTCCCCTACCTTCCCTCTGAGTTTTGAGCATCTGATCGATGATTCTCTGTCTCTACATCTGTTTTTGTTCATCGGTTTATGTTGTTCATTATAATCCAAAAATGAGTGAGAGCATGTGATATTTATCTTTCTCTGACTGACTTATTTCACTTAGCACAATGCTCTCCAGCTCCTTCCATGCTGTTGCAAATGGTAGGAGTTCCTTCCTTTTTACAGCAGCATAGTATTCCATTGTGTAGATGTGCCAAAGTTTTTTAATCCATTCATCTGCTGATGGGCATATAGGCTGATTCCAAATCTTAGCTATTGTAAATTGTGTTGCTATGAACATAGGGATGCATATATCCTTTCTGATTGGTATTTCTGGTTTCTTGGGATATATTCCTAGAAGTGGGATCACAGGGTCAAATGGGAGTTCCATTTTTAGTTTTTTGAGGAAACTCCATACTGTTCTCCACAGTGGCTGCACCAGTTTGCATTCCCACCAGCAGTGAACAAGGGTTCCTTTTTCTCCGCATCCTCTCCAGCACTTGTCATTTATAGATTTGTTGATGATAGCCATTCTGACAGTTGTGAGATGGTACCTCATTGTGGTTTTTTTTATTTGCATCTCTCAGATCATTAGTGACTTTGAGCATGTTTTCATATGTCTTTCGGCCTTCTGTATGCCCTCTTTAAAAAAGTGTCTATTTAGGCCCATTGTCCATTTTTTGATTGGATTGTTTATCTTCCTTTTGTTAAGTTGTATGAGTTCCCTGTAAATGTTGGAGATTAAACCTTTATCAGAAATAACATTGGAAAATATGTTCTCCCATGTAGTGGGTTTTCTTGTTGTTTTGTTGATGGTTTCTTTTGCTGTGCAGAAGCATTTTATTTTTATGTAGTCTCATTTGTTTATTTTCCCTTTAGTTTTCATTGCCCTAGGAGCTGTGTCAGCGAAGAAATTCCTTCGGCATATATCTGAGATTTTGCTACCTGTGGATTCCTCTAATATATTTATGGTTTCCCGTCTTACGTTTAAGTGCTTTATCCATTTTGAGTTTATTTTTGTGTATGGTGTAAGTTGGTGATCTAGTTTCATTTTTTTACATGTGTCTGACCAAATTTCCCAGCAACATTTATTGAAGAGACTGTCTTGACTCCATTGTATGTTCTTGCCTCCTATGTTAAATATTAATTGAGCATAGTGGTTTGGGTCGATTTCTGGGTTCTCTATTCTATTCCATTGGTCTATATGTCTGTTCCTTTGCCAGTACCAGGCAGTTTTGAGAACAGTGGCTTTGTAATACAGCTTGATATCTGGTATTGAGATCCCTCCTACTTCGTTCTTCTTTCTTAGCATCACAGCAGCTATTCGGTGTGTTTTTTGTTATTCCAGATGAATTTTTGGAGAGTTCTTTCTAGATCTGTAAAATATGCTGTTCGTATAGTTATGGGGATTGCATTGAATCTATAGATTGTTTTGGGTAGTATGGATTTACCATTGTACCAAAAAAATTAAGATATCTAGGAATAAACTTAACTAAGGAGGTAAAAGACCTCTACCCAGAAAACTACAGGACATTGAAATAAGAGATAGAGGAAAACATTAACAGATGGAAGAACATACCGTGTTCATGGATTGGTAGAATCATCATCATCAAAATGTCCATACTACCCAAAGCAATCTATAGATTCTCAAGTCTTTATGTCTGGGGACCATTGGAGCACGTTAGAGCAAGGTTGAGAGCAAGAGTGAGATGGTTATCTCTGTGCATGTTTGCATTTGACAGAGACTACTCTCAAATCTTTGAGAAGACAGTTTTAAGTGATAGATTTACATCTAAAAAACATTAAAAAGGTGTAGAGAAAGTAGTATTTGTAATTGCAAGGTTTCTAAAGTCACCACTCTAAGAGGAGGTCCAGGGACCTGTGCTTATCACCAGGTTTTGGCTGGAACAAAGAGTAAATTCTCCTGTCAAGGTGGATCTTTCTCAGGCAGGCACTTTAAGGGGTGTAGGGGTGTTGGGGGGGGGGGGCGGGCAGAGTCATTCTAGGAATGCCGCCTGCCTTGAGCTGTTAGAAACTTTTCCAGTATTTGTTGAATCTCTTATTGGGTGGAACAGTGCAGGCAGGAGTGGAGAATGAAATTATTTGTGCCTAGAGTTTGCTGTTTTTATAGGCCAAGGTTGGGGACCACTTGACAATAGAGCTCAGAAGAACGTGACTAGAGTTTGGTGAATAGGAGTCTTTGTCAGATACTTTTTTTTTTTTTTAATGACAGGTATAGGGTTAAGGAAGAATGGACAAGGGACTAGCCATACAAATATTAGCATTAAGTTTCCCTATTTAGTTTTAGATTTCAACGTGAATTTTTTTTTTATCCTAAATCTGTGACTTAATTCCTCATAGAGTGTCAGCAAGAGGCACTTCAGTACTAAGAGAACAGTCATATTTGAAATAAGCTGAAAGCATTGTAATTTTTTAAACAAATACATTTTTATTGATTTCAGAGAAGAAAGGAGAGGGAGAGAGAGATAGAAACATCAATGATGAGAGAGAATCATTGATTGGCTGCCTCCTGCATGCCCCACACTGGGGACTGAGCCCACAGCTCAGGCATGTGCCCTTACCTGGAATTGAACCATGACCTCAATGCTCAACCAGTGAGCTATGCCAGCACGGCTGTAACTTTTTTTTCCCACCTGCTGGGTACAGTGACATTTCTTTGCAGTAATTCTATTGAAAAAGAATGTCAGATAGTAGGCAGGGGAGGTGGGGTGAGGGCTTGTGCTTGGGGGACGGGGTGGCGGGGGAGAGGTCAATGGGGAAAAAAGACTCATGTAATACTTTAAACAATAAAGAATTAAAAATAAAAGAATGTCAGTTAAACTAAAAGGGGGCAAATACTTTGAAATGACTGCTGTTTTGAAATTATTATCATTATGGGTGAATAGACATATTTGGAGGAACCAAGAAATGAATTGTTTTTTTTCCCTAAAGTAATGCCAAACTTGAATTGCATTCTTAAAGAAAATAGTTAATATTATCATTTTCTTTTCTTACTACTGTCATTTCTTATATGATAACAATTGATAAAAAGAAAAGTTGACCCATATGGAAGTTTAACAAGTGTGGGAAATATTTTTTTAAAACCTTACATTTCAGTCTAATTTTAAACTGGATAAATTTCCATGGGTGACAGGAAATATTTGAGGTATGTAAGTATATATAACTGCAACTTGCCAGTTATTGAACAACCTTCTATTTTAGCTTGTCTCAAAATACAACTTCTAATTAAACAGCCTTTGAAAAGTACTCAAAACATTTTAAAGCAACAACAACAAAAAAAAAAAAACAGTTTCTGTTGCCCTTCTTATTATTTATTTTTTTGCAAGTAATGTGCTTGCAAATAATTAGCTGGTTTTTTTTTTCAAGGGATAAATATTCCAACTTGTAATTTTACCAATTGGACAAGTAGTTACTCAATTTTAAGGCAGTTTGTGCCTTTGGACAATTTTAATTCAACAAATATTTTTAACTGCTTACTCCATGATAGAGACTGTGCTAACTATTTCATATGCACTGGTAAACAGAGCACATATATTGTATACCCTCAGGGAGCCTGCAATTTTATCATGGAGTAGAATGGTATATTAATATACCTAATATAATTAGTTATTATAAATGCTGTAAAATAATAGTCTCTTTCTTTATAAACCAGTTATAGTATCCATGCAGTCAATACTAGTTGCTCATTATTTCAGCCAGATTATAATGGCAAATATATATATCATACAATTTACCTAAATTAAAAATAAATGGCTGCAGCCTGTAAAGGGGAAACTAATCCATTCTGCATTATCATTATAAATCAGACTATAGATGCAGAAAAAGATATATGGATATTATGCATATGCATGCATATGCCTGTTTACTTATAAACATCAAGATAAATCAAATGTTCATCAGGGTCCTCAAACTACGGCCCGCGGGCCACATGCAAATACAAATATTGTTCCCGTTTTGTTTTTTTTTTTTACTTCAAAATAAGATATGTGCAGTGTGCATAGGAATTTGTTCATAGTTTTTTTTTTTTTAAACTATAGTCCGCCCCTCCAACGGTCTGAGGGACAGTGAACTGGCCCCCTGTTTAAAAAGTTTGAGGACCCCTGGTTCAGATCATCAATGTATGTATATGCATCCCTTTTGGAAGACCTCAACAACTGATTTTTTGTAACTGATAAAAGGCTCACCACAATTACTCTACTAATAATAGAAATATTGAACCCATTTACCTCTGTGGGTACAACCAAGTATACTCCAAAGTTTTACAGAAATGAAAATCGTCATTCTCAATTCCTATCATACAGAATTACATTTGGTCATTGGATGAATTATTTCATCATTTCTAGCCCAACTCCTGAAAAAGAAATCTGAAAAGAATGTCTTCTACTTATTATATTCTCTCTCTAATTTCAGCCTCAGGGAATTGAGTTCAATGATTAGTATTTAATTGATCAAAACAACTGATAATGCCCTAAAATCTCTTCTCCTTTTATAGACGAATGTTCTCTGAACAACGGAGGCTGTAGCAACCACTGTTCTGTTGTTCCTGGAAGAGGAATTGTCTGCTCCTGCCCTGAAGGACTTCAGCTCCACAAAGACAATAAAACGTGTGAGATTGTGGATTATTGTAGCAATCACCTAAAGTGCAGTCAAGTGTGTGAGCAGCACAAGCACACGGTCAAGTGCTCATGTTATGAAGGGTGGAAGCTGGATGTAGACGGTGAAAGTTGCACAAGTATTGGTAAGTAGATGTGTGTTTTGCTATATTTAACAATAGCAAGTGCTTTTTTGTTTCTGTGTTTTGTGTATCTTTCTATATTTAAGAAAAGAACTTAAGAAAAAAATCTAAAGACACCTTCAGAAAATTAGCAAAAGGGTTCATTTAATTTTAGGTAAGACATAAGTAGAATCTTCTGGACAGGAAATGTTTCAATAATCCTTACAATTCATCGATTATTTCTCCCTCAGATACTGTTTTTATCATCAACCCCCCTGGGAACTTACTTTTGTATGCTCCAAAGCTTTTACTTTTATTTCTCTTTACATTCTTTTTAGAATCTAAAGTCTGGTCCTTTCCCACACTTCTAACTGTATTCCTAGCACTCCTGAAAACAACTCCTTGTCCTGGCTGTTTTCATCTTGTAACTCCCATTCGAAACACTGTGCTGATTCTCTAGGTCAGTGGTCAGCAAACTGCAGCTCAGCAAACCACGGCTCGCCAGGCACATGCGGCTCTTTGGCCCCTTGAGTGTGACTCTTCCACAAAATACCAGCTCTTCCATAAAATACCGACTTCTGTGCATGGGCCACGAAGTTTCAATTGGACTGTACATGCACGCCCGCACATGGTATTTTGTAGAAGACCCACACTCAAGCGGACAAAGAGCCTCATGTGGCTTGCGAGCCATGGTTTGCCGACCACGGCTCTAGGTCATATTTCACAGTGGGAAAAGCATACGAAGGCTGTGGAGTTCAGCATTTGGATTCTAATCCTGCAGCTGGCATTCATTATGTATGTGACTCCAGACAGGTTACATAAAACTCCTTGAGCCTCGGTTTTCTCATCTTTTAAATACCAATGCCCATTATAACAATGTCTCCCCTATAGCATGTTGCAAGAATAGCATGGAATACTTGTTACTGTGCCCCACACCCATTAGGTGCTTAATGAATGATGGTGTCCCACTGTCTTTCCAGATTTGTAGTCTGTATCTGCAGGACACTTAGTGGTCCATGACTCGAATTGAAGGGATCCATGAACTTCGTTGGGAAAAATATCACACCTTTATTTTCTTTACCCTCTCACTGAAAGTTAACATTTCTTCCAATTATGAATGTATGACACAGACCAATTACTATCAGCAACTCTGACTGTATCTCCAATAGAAGTAATAGACATAGTTATGTCATGTTAAAGTTTCTATATCTCAAAATGTCACTTATGTTCAAGCTTTGAAAACTACAACTACTTCAGTAATAGGAGTCATTAGACCCACTGCTGATGGCTGTTTGCAGGCTGGTCACAGCCCCTTCAGGGTCAGGGTCCCCGCTGGGATGCCTGTCCAGCCTGGGTGAGAGGCTAATGGCTGTTTCCAGGTTGGCCAAGCCCCCCAGTGAGGACCTTCACCCATGAGGGTGTGGTCAGCCTGTTTGAGGGGCTGATGGCTGTTTGCAGGCTGGCCATGGTCCCCAGCTACCAAAGCTCTCAGTGGAGGCTGGCTGGAAGCAGGTATCTGGGATTTATTTAGCTTCTATAATTGAAACTTTGTTGCCTTTTGTGGAGGCCACAGCCGGCCAGGCAGGTGGGAAGCTTGGCTTCCTCCATCATTGGGGCAACCAAGCCTCCTGCTTGCTCCAGCTCCATGGCTGCCGGCCGCCATCTTGGTTTGGTTAATTTACATATAGTCACTCTGAATGGCTGGTGGGCATGGCTTGGGCATAGCAAAGGTACAGTCAATTAGCATCTTTGTCTTTTATTAGTGTAGATATATAATTTATGTTTTTACTCTATTGTAGTTTATTTAGTGTGAAATACTGTTATGTCTATTAAGTAATATACTGTACATACATCAACTTAAAAATACTTTATTGCTAAAGAATACTAACCATTACATGAAGCTTCAAGAGTCATAATCTTTTTGCTGGTGGAGGGTCTTGCCTGCTGACTGGTCAGGGTGGTGATTGCTGAAGGTTTGGGTGGCTGTGGCAATTTCTTAAAGTAAGACAACAATAAAGTTTGCTGACTCTTTCTGTCCCAAACAGTTTCTCTGTAGCATGTGACACTGTTTAATAGAATTTTACCTACAGTAGAACCTCTTTCAAACTTGGAGTCAGTCCTTTTACACACTGGCACTGCTTTATCAACTAAGTTTATATAATACTCTAAACCCCATATTGCAATTGCAACCATCTTTACTTTAGTCTTCATAAAGAGTAGATTTCATTTCAAGAAACTACTTTTTTGGTTCATTCATAAGAATTAACTTCCCATCTGTGAAAATTTATCATGTGATTTCAGCAACTTAGTCACATCTTCAGGCCCCTCTTCTTATTCTAGTTCTCTCGCTATTTCCACCACATCTGAAGTTACTTCCTCCACTAAAGTCTTAAGCCCTTGAAAGTCATCCATCGAGGTTGGAATCAACTTTTTCTAAACTACCATTAATGTTGATATTTTCTCCTCTTTCCATGAATCACTAAGGTTCTTTTTTTTTTTTTAATTAAATCTTTATTGTTCAGATTATTACATTTGTTCCTCTTTTTTTTCCCCCCATAACTCCCCTCCTCCCAGCTCCCGCCCCACCCTCCGCCCTCACTCCCCACCCACTGTCCTCTTCCATAGGTGCACGATTTTTGTCCAGTCTCTTCCCGCATCTCCCACACCCCTTTCCCCCCCAAGAATTGTCAGTCCATTCCCTTTCTATGTCCCTGATTCTATTATGATCACCAGATTATTTATTCACTTGATTCTTAGATTCACTTGTTGATAGATGCATATTTGTTGTTCATAATTTGTATCTTTACCTTTTTTTTTTTCTTCTTCCTCTTCTTAAAGGATACCTTTCAGCATTTCATATAATACTGGTTTGGTGGTGATGAACTCCTTTAGCTTTTCCTTATCTGTGAAGCTCTTTATCTGACCTTCCGTTCTGAATGATAGCTTTGCTGGATAAAGTAATCTTGGTTGTAGGTTCTTGGTATTCATCACTTTGAATATTTCTTGCCATTCCCTTCTGGCCTGCAAAGTTTCTGTTGAGAAATCAGCTGACAGTCGTATGGGTATTCCCTTGTAGGTAACTGGGTTTCTTTCTCTTGCTGCTTTTAAGATTCTCTCTTTGTCTTTTGCTCTTGGCATTTTAATTATGATGTGTCTTGGTGTGGTCCTCTTTGGATTCCTTTTGTTTGGGGTTCTCTGCGCTTCCTGGACCTGTAGGTCTATTTCTTTCACCAGGTGGGGGAAGTTTTCTGTCATTATTTCTTTAAATAGGTTTTCAATATCTTGCTCTCTCTCATCCTCTGGCACCCCTATAATTCTGATGTTGGTGCGCTTGAAGCTGTCCCAGAGGCTCCTTACACTATCTTCATATTTTCGGATTCTTTTTTCACTTTGCTTTTCCAGTTGGGTGTTTTTTGCTTCTTCGCATTTCGAATCTTTGACTTGATTCTTGCGCTCCTCTGGTCTGCTGTTGGGTGTCTGTATAATATTCTTTATTTCAGTCAGTGTATGCTTAATTTCTAGTTGGTTCTTTATCACAACATCGAGGGTCTCATTAGATTTCTTCAGGATCTCACTACATTTATCGGCGGTCTCACCAGTCTTTTCGAGGGCCTTACTAAGTTTATCGGCAGCTTCTAGACAGTTCTTAAGAGACCTTAAAAGTGTGGTTCTGAACTCAATATCCTCCATTGACAGTTTTGTCCTGTTTCTTTGTCTCCGCATTTTTTATGCTTTCTTGGTGCACCCCCTAGTGGTCTTTGTCCGCAGTCTTGTTGCCTTTAAGCCTTGATTGATGTCGGCAATACCGGGGTGATTTGACCTCCAGGCTAACTGGCTATGAGAGTCTGCTGTGTCTGTAGTGGGAGGGCTTCTGTGCTGGATCTCTAGGGCGGTGCTAATCTAGCGTTTGCCTGAGGCTATCCAGCAAATGGTTCTGTGCAGGGCTTGGGCGGGGCGGGTCCCCGGGGATCTACAGGGCGGGCGGAACAAGCAGTTATGGCGACTCTCAGTTCCTTCCCCAGGGGCTCTGCTTCTCAGAGCCCCAGCAATGGCTGCAAACCTCGGAGAGAAAGCTGCCTTCGAGTTCCGACCGAAGCCAGACAGTCCCGTTTCTCCCGTTTGAGTCTCGGTCCCCAGAGACTCGCCCGGATCTGGAGCTCAGAGTCTGAAACTCCCTCCCGATTGAAAACAACAACCGCGCCCTCCGCCGCCAGCCCGCTCCTCGCGCACACTCCGCACCTGAATATTTCACTTCAGCACTGTGCCTCCTCTGAGTCTGGGTATGATATTCTCTTTCCTCCTAGTTGTAGAATTTCCACTCAGCCAGCCTTCCCGTGGTTCTGGGTGATGTCCGTTCTGTCCTTTAGTTATATCTCTGAAGTGGTTGTTTGAGGCAGCGATCTCCGGCGTTAACCTATGCCGCCATCTTGGTTTCTCCTCCATGAATCACTAAGGTTCTTAATGGCATCTAGATTGGTGACTTCTTTCCAAAAGGTTTTCAATTTACTTTACCCAGATCCTTCAGAGGATTCACAGTTGATGGCAGTTATAGCCTTACAAAATGTATTTCTGAAATAATATGCTTTAAAGTAAAAATTACTCTTCCATTCATGGGCTGCAGAATGGATATTATTAGCAAGCATGAAAACAACATCAATCTCATTGTACATCTCCATCAGAGCTCCTCAGTGACCAGGTGCATGTTTAAGGAGCAGTACTATTTTATAAGGAATCATTTTTCCAGAGCAGTAGGTCTCAACAGTGGGCTTAAAATATTCAGTAAACCATGGTAAACAGATTTGCTGTCATCCAGGCTTTGTTGTCTATTTATAGAACACAGGTCGAGTTGATTTACCATTGTTCTTAAGGGCCTTAGGTTTTTGAAATGGTAAATGTGAATTGGCTTCAACTTTAAGTCACCAGCTGCATTAGCCCTTAACAAGAGAGTAAGCTGATCCTTTGAAACTTTAAAGCCAGGGGCTGACTATGAAAGTCATAAATGGCATCTTCTTCCAAAATAAGGCTGTTTCATCTACATTGAAAACCTGTGGTTTAAGGTAGCCACCTCCATTAATTACCTTAGCCAGATCTTCTGGATAACTTTCTACATCTTCTATATCAGCACTTGCTGCTTTAACTTTGCACTTTAGATTATGGAGATAGCTTCTTTCTTTAAACTTTACGAACCAGCCAAGCTTCAAACTTTTCTTCTGCAGCTTCCTCAATTGAAGGTTTTGGCTTAGGGGTATTGTGGCTGGTTTGATCTTCCATCCAGACCACCAAATGTTGTTTTTTATATGTCCTATATAATAAAAGGTAATATGCAAATTACCTCACGCCCTCACAAGATGGCTGCCTACGACCAGGCCAGCAGGGGGGTTAGTGAGGGACGACCAAACAACTGAACAAGCAGGCTGCGTGGGGGGACCAGGCCAGCAGGGGGGTTAGTGAGAGATGACCAAGTGACTGAACAAGCAGGCTGCGTGGGGCGAACAGGCTGGGAGCGGGGCAGTTGGGGGCAACCAGGCCACGAGGGGGACTGTTTGGGGTGATCAGGCTGGCGAGGGGGTGCATTTGGGGGCGACCAGGCTAGCAGGGGGGCAATCGGGGGTGATTAGGCTGGCGGGGGGGGGGCAGTTAGGGGCAATCAGGCCAGCAGGGGGTCCAGTTAGGGAAGACCAGGCAGGCAGGGAGGTGAGTGATTAGGAAACAGCAGTCCAGGATTGTGAGAGGGATGTCCGACTGCCGGTTTAGGCCCGATCCCGGGGATCGGAGCACCCACCCCTGTGTATGAATTTTGTGCACCGAGCCTCTAGTATATATATAAGCACTAAGGCTGTTACTTATCATTGGTGTGTTCACTTTAGTAGCAATTCTAATTTTCTTCAAGAACTTTTCTTTTTCATTCACAATGTGGCTAACTGGTGCACAAGGCTTTTGGACTTTTTCTTGCCTCTGTTGCTAAGCTCAATCACTTCTAGCTGTTGATGTAAGTGAGAAATATTTGACTCTTTCTTCACTTGAACACTTACAGGCCATTTTAGGATTGATAATTGACTTAATTTTAATATTTTTGTGTTTCGGAGAATACATTGGCCCTAGGAGAGGGAGAGTGGTGCGAATGGCCAGTTGATGGAGTAGTTAGGAGACACACAACGTTTATCCATTAAGTTGTCTGTTTCATATGAGTGCAAGTTGATGGTGCACCAAGACAATTACAGTAGTAACATGAAAGGTAATAGATCACAGATCACCATAACAAATATAATAATAATGAGACAGTTTGAAATATTGCAAGAATTACCTAAATGTGACACAGAGACATGAAGTAAACAAATGATGTTGTAAAAATGATGCCAATAGACTTGCTTAACTAAGTAGCATTTAACCTTCAATTTGTAAAAAGAAGAAAACACAGTACTGCAAAGCACAAAAATTGACCTGCCTATATTTTAAATTTTAAATATAATATGGGGCTTTTCTTACATGAAGAATGTAACCTGCTAGTAATTTATCCCTTTCTGAAGCATATGGTGTACAAAATACCATTGTCAGCAATTATATTATTACAGATAACAGGTTTTATTAGGAATTGGAATTAAATTTTTATATAAAAAAGATTTATTCTGTATTTCACTTCATTTTTTTAAAAAAGTTCTATCCCAGGTTCATAGTTCAATAAAAGTGAATAGACTATTAATTATAGAACTTTATAAATCAACTTCTTTTTTTCTTGCTCTTCTCTTTCTTATTTCCATAATTCTTAAGTTGAGTCCTGGTTTTTAAAATGTGTTTTTTCTATTGAATGCAACACCTGTGCTTATTCTCTTTGTTATTCAGAAATAAAGAGTAATACAACTCTTTATGCTTCAAATTAGAATAATGATGCCACATTATTTTTTTCCTTTTTAATTTTGCTCTTTTGTTCTTTCATGTTTTCTTCTCTAATTTTTTCTTCCTAAATTCTATACCATCTGTTTTTTTCTGAATTGCTGAAATTAATTCAAGTTTTTTCTAAGTTCAAATCCTAACAACTTATTAGTTAAATGTAATGATTTTCATAAATACTGCTTTTATGTTATCTCTCTATATATAAACCTAAGCAATCTTTACAAGCAAACAACCAGAATGACCGGAACAACTGGACAACTGGTGGGTAGCTATGACACACACTGACCCAGACCTTGCTGCTGAGGCCCTGACAGCCCAGAATCTGGTTCACCCACATCCTGGACCCAGACAGGAGGGAGGAGGGAGCCCGATTCCTCATGGAATCAGCTGTTGGTTAGCTTGCTGCTGGGGCCAACCTCCTGCAGTTCCCCCCACAGCAGGCAGGCCCCCACTATCGCCCCAATTGCCAGCCAGGCCGAGGGACCCACCTGTGCATGAATTTGTGCACGGGGCCACTAGTTTAGCTATAAATCTTACTTTTCTTGGATATCCCAATACTTAATTTTATCAGTTCCTTACATCTTCCCTCTTTAACGCAAAATACATATATTGTTAAACACTTTCTTCTAAAGTATTTGTTTCTTTGCTTTTTGCTAGGCAGCTCCCTTGCAATATTGCAGCATGTTTCCAGTATCATTGGAAAGAACATTATAGCATTCCTTTTTGTTTTCTCTTAAAATGACCACCTACCAGTACACTATGTCCATTTCCCAAGCCTTAATTCTCAGATGCCTCTTGGAGAACTCCTTCTCACTCTGAGGGCTTCTGTTATCACCTCAAATCTGATTACTGTGGCATTTACATCAATAGCTATTATCTCCTTCTTACTGTCCAATTCATTTCACCAGATATAATCAAGTCACATCAAATTAGTTGGCTAAAATGTACACTTTCTTTTTGCCCTCAATATTCCATAGTTATCTCAGTGGTTCCAATTTTCTTCTGGTCTTTAGGATCATAATCTCAATTATCCTTGACTTCTCCAGTTCTTTGTTCCCCTCTTTCTCCATATTTTAATCTTTTTCTGCAGAGTATCTCTTGGATTCAACCCTCTTTAAATTGAGTAGGATCAGTACCACAGTGGAGCCCAGAGATTCCTGTGTTGTAATGATGGCAGTCTTCTCTATTTTCTGTCATAATTTTATTTTTCCAGGTTATGAGAAGAAGAATATCAAAACTTAAAGGAATATATTATTTTATTAAAGAGGCAGAGAGAAATCCAAATCTGGAAAATGAGAATTAAAGGAAAGCTGTCAGTAATATGGTTGAGAGTAAAATTTGAAAGAAAAAAATAATAAGCAGATGGTTACCTTTGTGAATAATCCTATATAATAAAAGCCTAATATGCTAAGTGTCTGGTTATCCATTCAACCAATCAAAGTGTAATATGCTAATGATATAATAAGGCTGCTCAACTGCTCGTATGACGTGCAGTGACCACCAAGGGGCAGACACTCCAATTGGTTGATTAGCTTGCTGCTGGGGGTCTGATTGGGACTGAGCAAGATGGGCCAAGACATGCCCTGGAGCCCTCCCTCAGTCCCTCCCTGAATGCCAACCTCCCATGTCCCTCCCCAGCTCCGATTGTGCACCAGTGGGGTCCCTCAGGCTGGCCTGCATCCTCTCGCAATCCAGGACCCCTTGGGGGAAGTCAGAGAGCCAGTTGCAGCCCAATCACGTAGGCCAGGCTGAGGGATCCCACTGGTGCATGAATTTGTGCACCGGGCCTCTAGTAGCATATAAAGTGAGATTAGGAGAGTGAAACTGTGTGGGGGAATGTAATCTGGTCATTCACTCCTTTATTTATTTTAATAAAATGACACTTTAACATAGTCTGAATCCATGATTTTAAAGTAACTTTCTATCATTTATGAAAAGAAACACAAATTCTTCAGCCTGCTACTTAGGACCTTCTTTATTTCTGCTTATTTTATCTCTGCAACCTGATGTTTCATTATCTTCCACTCTGAGTTTCCACTCCAGGCATGTTATTACTGTTTCATCATTAGTAATGATAGTAATGTATAGGGGGCAAGGGTGTATAAAGAACTTTCACAGATATCACTTTATTTTACCATCTCCTTTGTGTGCTCTGTTTGTTGTCACCTATGACCTTTCAGAATGACAATATTGTCTACATTCCCTTTGGAAATTTGAATTCTATACTCTATTCAAAACTCCCTCCTCTATGAATTATTTCTTAAAATTAATTATTATAATACTGTATTTCTAATACCTATCATTTATTGATCATCTTAAAACTCAACAATAGTGTGGTGAAAACCTAGGGAGGGAGAGGTGGAGGTGGGTGGAGATGAGCAAAGGAGGGGGGTGGAGGACATCTGCAATAGTGTTAACATTACAACTTGATAATAATAAATAAAACTAAAGTGTGATGGGTAATTTATTTATCTATAGTAATAAAAGCATAATATGCTAATTAGAACAGACATCCTTCCAGATGACCATCTGGACAAAGCCAGGTCTGCAAGGAAAGCCCAGGTCCTGAGTGCCTGCTGGCGGCCGCAAGGAAGCCTGAGTCCCGGGTGCCACGGGGAAGCCGGTGCGTGCACCCGGGGAAGGAAGACCTATTTTTGCATGAATTTTGTGCATTGGGCCTCTAGTCCTATAGAATAAAAGCCTAATATGCTAAGTGACCAGTCGGCCGTTCAATCAATCAAAGTGTCATATGCTAATGATATGTTAAGGCTGCTCAACCGCTCACTACGACGTGCACTGACCACCAAGGGTCAAATGTTTCGACCTGTAGATTAACTTACTTCTGGGGTCTGGCTGATCAGGACTGAGCAAGATGGGCCGGACACACCCTGGAGCACTCTTGCGGTCCCTCCCCGGCCCTGATCTTGCACTGGTGGGGTCCCATGGTCTAGCCTGTACCCTCTCATAATCCAGAACCCCTCGGGGTATGTTGGAGAGCTGGTTTTGGCCCCATTACAGAATGACCAGTCTCTATGATGTGCACTGACTACCAGGGGTCAGAGGCTCAAAGCAGGAGCTGCCCCCTGGTGGTCAGTGCACTCCCACAGGGGGAGGGCCGCTCAGCCAGAAGCTGGGCTCATGGCTGGTTGAGCGCAATGGTGGTGGCAGGAGCCTCTCCCTCCTGCCACTGGCAGGCACCTAGGACCCGTAGGGAGCAGGCCTAAGCCTTCAGTCAGACATCCCCCAAGGGCTCCCAGACTGTAAGAGGGTGCAGGCTGGGCTGAAAGACCCCCCTCCCAATTGCACAGATATTGTACACTGGGCCTCTAGTAACTTATAAGAAACTAATTGGATGCCCTAGCTGGTTTGGCTCAGTGGATAGAGTGTTGGCCTGTGGACTGAAGGGTCCAGGGTTCTATTCCGTTCAAAAGGGCACATACCTGGCTTGCGGGTTCGATCCCAAGGGGGTGTGTAGGAGGCAGCCAATCAGTGATTCTCTCTCACCATTGATGTTTCTATCTCTCCCTCTTCCTCTCTCACTCTAAAAATTAATACTAATAAAAATATTTTTTAAAAAGAAACTAATTGTATATATTTTTTAGATATATTTTATTTATTTTTACAGAGAGGAAGGGAGAGGGAGACTTAGAAACATCGATGAGAGAGAACCTTCGATCAGCTGCCTCTTGCACATCCCCTCCTGGGGATGTGCCCGTAACCAAGGTACATGCCTTTGACTGGAATCAAACCCGGGAACCTTCAGTCTGCAGGTCGATGCTCTATCCACTGAGCCAAACTGGTTAGGGCACTAATTGGATATTATTACTGCAATTTGATACATATGGGAACAGACACAGAAATATTATGTCATTTACTCAGGACCTTGTGACTAAGAGATATTAGAGCAAAGTTATTTTTTAAATTTTATTACTTATTGATAATTTTTCTGTTAATATCACTACCTTTTCTTATTGATTTGTAGGAGTTAATTGTATGTTCTAAAATTTAGACATTTCAGATGTCCTCTGTTATGCCCAGATTTCAAGATCCCCAAAAGCCCACCAGGGAGCCAGCCGAGTCCGATGCAAAAGCAAAGAGTCTTTATTCGAACTAGTTCAGCTCCCCAACCACACTTGCCAATGCAACGGCAAGCCAAGTGTCAGAGAGAGGGCTAGCTCGGTGGGAAGAGGAGTTCTATAGAGGGGTGGAGTAAGGGGGGAAAGAGGACTGTGGGCCCTGCCGATTCGCCAGGTGTAAGTCGGTAACTCGTTACACAGGATGTGGTCATATCTATGGCATGCACGTCCCTTGATTGTCATTGGTTAGTTTAAAGAAATCCTGGGCGTGGCCAGCAGAGGCTTGGGCTTCCGGGAAGAAGCCTTGCCAAGCACATGCCTCTGCCCAAAAATGGAGGATTTGGGGCAAGATGGAGGGCGTAGCCCTCACCCTTTCATCCTCTCCATGTTTTAATTTAATTTCAGTCATGTTGACCTTTTTTATACTCTTTCTCTTTATCTTTCTGCTTCCCTCACTGACTTCGTCCTTTCCTTTTCTTTTCCCCATAATAATTTTTATCTCCTTCATATTTTATGTATTCTGGGCTAACTATTCAGTGAGTCTTATAATTAGTCATTCTCTCATTTATGTCATCACAAATATTTATTAAATGCAATTTAGCAAAAGGCAATGGGATATATCCTAGAAATGAAAAGATTTTTGTTCAATCCTTTACCCCAATACCCTGTAAGTTCTCTCTCTCTCTCTCTCTCTCTCTCTCTCTCTCTCTCTCTCTCTCTCTCCACAAACAATCCAAATTCCAATTCTTAGTACTTATTAACAGAAAGAATAGATCACTTTTTAAAAACTAGAAATATAAAGCAGAGCTATTGAGAAAAAAATATCCAGAAATTTCCAGGAAAATAATTAAGAGGAGAAAAACAAATAAACAAAAAAAGCTTGCAAGAAAAACTGATGGACAGTTGGTGACAAAATCTTATAAATTCACAGGTTTGAATAGTAGTTGAAAGCCTATCTTTCTCTAGATCCTGTCCTCTGTCTTTATGTATATCACACTTTAGTAATATTTAACTATCATTTATTCTCAATATGACTATAGGATTGGAAAAAAGGAAGTAATAATATATATATATATATATATATATATATATATATATATATATATATATATTGAGCCAGGGAAATGATAGATCACTTACAATTCATAAGTTTCTACTGTGTAAAAGAAATATAGCTAATGAAAGGGAGAGAGAAATAAAAATAAATTATTAAATACAAAAACAAAAAAGTAAAACTCTTAAGTATCAGAAGATAAAACATTGTAACTACATATCACTTTTTATTGAATAGGTGTATATTTAATAAAGAATCAGGCGCTATTCCTGTAGAATTGCTGGTTGTAGACTTAAACTAACAATTCACCCTGAGAGCACTTTAGAGAGACTTTTTTTCTTCTATAAGTCATCTACTGCGTTTTTATTCTGTCTTGTAAAAATCATCATGAGAACCTGTAGTGGGACTTAAAGAAAATGGAATTATATGTAGAACACTACAGTCTTGTGAGTATTTTTTAAAGCTACTTGTGCTATACTACATTTATAAACATGAAATTCATCACCATAAAAAATGTAAATTGTAACCTCTTTGTTTTGTACATCTGTCATCTCATGATATGCTAAAGCAGAAAAATTTTAAGCCAGTTTTAAATTAAAAGTGGAATGTGCTGGTTTGAGTTGTTAAGTTCAGTCATTTCTGAGACAGGAGCTAGTGTACTAGAAAAATTACCAGAAAACTATAAAAATGAATGACTACTTCATATTTTGCTGATATTCATTCTAAATTGAGTTTGCCTCCAAAGAACATAATATAATACATCAAAATTGGTGTACAACAGAAATTTCTTCATTGTGTTTTATTTCCAAATATTTTATACACAGTTTTATTTTTTTAAAGAAAAAACTATTGTAAGACTTGGAAATTTGAAATTCAGTCTTCATGCGAAATTTCCCACTAGCATATGACATTACATATTGGGTTATTCATTACAACATTTTTATTCTCTCAAATAAAAAAAATAATTTAATAAACCAACATAAATCTTTTTAAAAAATATATCTTTTTATTGATTTTTTACAGAGAGGAAGGGAAAGGGATAGAGAGTTAGAAACATCGATGAATGAGAAACATTGATCAGCTGCCTCCTGTACGCCCTTTACTGGGGATATGCCCACAACTAAGGTACATGCCCTTAACTGGAATCAAACCTGGGACCTTTCAGTCTGCAGGTCGATGCTCTATCCACTGAGCCAAACCGGTTATGGCCCAACATAAATCTTAAAAGTAGTGAGGCATTGGAGAAGTTATCAAGATTCAGAGTTCAAATAATTTTTAATATTTATATATTTTTTTATTTTTAGTAACTGGTTTATTATAGTTATGCAAATCAAGTAACATTTATCAAACAACTATATTCTCAACACAAAATGACTTAAATGCAAGAACTTGAAAGGCTTTGAACAGTTTTAGTAAAACACCCAACACGATGTTTTGACCACCATTCATTCTATTATGAAATCTTCCAAAAATATTTGAAACCAATAAATAATAATGTATTCACAATCACTATTTTAAAAATATTGAAATTTTGTTATTCATGATATAATCTCTTTTTTGTTGTTCATACTCACCCACATTTTGGCTGCTTCCCTGTGTTTGTTTCTGTGTATTTGGTAGAACTGTATGTCTCCTGGAATTGGTAAAGTGGCCTTGTGTAATAGGTGTCCTGTAGGGCCCAGGTGCAGCCTCCCCATTCACCTGAGCTGGGTGCACCAGGCATGCCCCTGTGTGGGCTGTGTGCACTATTCTGTTGTAGTTGAGTATTGATTGCTGTTGGCGTCACTGGGAGAGATTTACCCCCAGGCCAATCAGCTGTACAGACCAGCTGTGACTACAGTGGAGGAGCTGCTGTGCAGGAGTGAACCCCATGAAGCAGGACCCGCTTCAGTGGGGCTTTGGTGCTTACTGAGGCTGCCCCACGAGTGTGTAGGTGGTAGGGATGTAATCCAGCCTTGTCTTAAGCTGTCCACTGGTTGCACTGGCTCTGGGGCCTCTGGGAGGTGCAGAGTCAGCCACTGCCTGTGCTCTGCCTGAGGCCACCCAGTATAAGCTACAGAGTCATCAATAGATGGCTGCTACATGTGTTGAGCTTGGAGATGTCCAGGAGAACCAAGGCCAGCTGCCACTAGTTCTGGGACCGGGGTCACTTAGCAAGAGGTAGGGGGTACGCAGAGGCCAGATGCTGTTTGTGTGAGAGATTTTAGGAAAGTTCAGTGCATGAGGCAAGAGAGGCCAATTGTATGGAAAAGCTATTGGAAACAGCTAGGATGGGCCCGCAAGTAGGGTGGAGAGGGGCCTCAGAGAATCAACAGGTTGGGGCAAACAATGTGAGCCAGGTTGATGGAGAGTCAGATATGGTGCCCACCTGTTAGCTCTGTTCGGGGGAGAGCTCAGCAAAGGAACAGTGACCTCTGCCAGCACTTTTGTCTGGCAGAAAGCTGCCCCTCCAGCCCTCACCCCGATGCCAGACAATTTATTTATTCCCCATATGCCCCTGGTCCCTTTAAAGTTGCTGCCCCAACACTGGAGCTCAGAGGGAGGGAGTCCAAGTAAGCCTGTGCTAGGACCCTTTAAGGAAAACTGCTTGGGACTCCAGCAGCCTGTGTCACTTACCCACAATCTTCACTGGTTTTTACACCCAGAAGTTATGGGGACCTTTCCTTCAACTAGAACCCTGGCCTGGGGGGGTGGTCTTCACAAATATTTTAGAGCATGTATGACCAAAAATGTTATTTTATCTTAAAAACCGAGACAGCTAATAATTTTAGTGACTTTCCATTATTTGCATCAGAGGCAAACGCAGAATCTAGGCCTTTACTATAGAATCCTATTTCAGTTGTAACAGACAAGTCAGTGATTTGTGGTTCAAAAAAATATACTTTTGTGGTTGGGTGGGTGGGAAGAGATCAACCAAAGAACTTGTGTGCATGTATGCATAACCCATGTACACAGACAATAGGGTGGTAGAAGCCTGGGATGGTGGGGTGGGGGTGGCTATAAGTGGTCAATGGGAGAAAAAAAGGATGTATATAATACTTTAACAATAAAGATTTTTAAAATATATATTTTTTCTTAAATATGGCATACAAGTAAGAGCAATAAGTCATCTCTTAAATATTGTTATAGTAAAAATTAGTCCTCCTAAAGGGAAAAAACAGGTTTTACAGTATTTGTCATACTGAATTACCTTGCTCAGCATATATGTCATGCTTAAATAATTCTTGTTGTGTTTATGTTTCCAAAAGCTGGAAATGATAATTCCTTCTTTTATAGGTTTAATTTTTATTCTTAAGAATAACTAATCTTAATAGGAAATATATATACCAATGCTTAAAACTTGTACCAATGCAGAATAAAGTGAAAATTTGTTTTGTTCCCACTCCTGAATCCCAGTCACCAGTTATCATGGCAGAGATAAGAGCATTCCTTCATCAATCCTTTAATAATTATTCTGAATTACTTTTATATAGGTTTAGAAAAATATTTTATTTTTTAACTTAAATGTTAGTGTAGTATGTGCACTGTTTGTATATTGCTGTTTTCTACTTACAAAGTATTGGTAAGTATTTCATGGTAGCACACAATTAGCAATCACATTAGTGTATGTGGCCAAATAATATTGCACTGTATGACCGTACCATATGTTATTTATCCAGATACCTATTGATGAAAATTTATGCTTTTAATCTTTTGCTATTACAAATATTGAAAAGAATTTCCTTGCTTATCTACCACATATACTGTATATAAAACTTTATCATTATAATGAATTTCTGACAAATGGACTTACTTGGTCAAGGGAGATAGATAGATAGATAGATTTTTTTATGGTTGTCCAGTGGTTCTCCATATAGATTATAATAGTTTATAATTCCATTATCATTATGTCGGAGTGTCTTTTGTCTACACTTTAATTAATACAGTGTCTTATCAAACATTTTCATTATTTTAAAATCAATTTATTATTTTATGAGAGAAATTGAACACTTTTTACAATGTAAAAGTTGTTTATATTTTTCTTTTTATGAATTGTTTGTTCAATACCCTTTACCTCTTATTTACTTGAGTATTTCCTTCTTGTCAATTTATAGGAGCTCATGTGTAATAGAGAATTTAGTCCTTTTTTATATTGTAGATATTTAATCCAGTTTGCCTTTTGACATTTTTTACATTGTTTTTGTCCTGTAATTTTTTAAACATACATTAAACATTGTTATTGACTTGTGTCAAACTCAGACAGGCATTGCTCATTCTGGAGTTCTAAAAATATGTTTTATCTTTACTACTAACACTTTCATAGTTTTATTTACTACATCAAAATTTTAAGCCATCGGGAAATTATTTTTTTGTGTTAAGTCAGAAAATTTTCCAACTAAATTTCTTCTCCAGGTTCCCTAAAGCTATTATATTTCTCAGCTTTATAGTCAGTTATGAATCAGTACCAAAGTATTTTTCTGTTGAAACAATCATATATTTTAATACCAGTTGAAGTAAGTCACTATTATATATCTATCCTGAAATTCTTCTGGTGAGTGATACTTTTTTAACATAATCTTTAGAATTATCTAGTATTATTTTAAAGAATGGTTGTTGCAATTATTTTTCGCCACAGAAAATTTATAAATTAATTTAGACAGAAGCAATATCTTTGGGATGTTGTTGTTTTCAATCTAACAATACTATATATCTTTCCAGATTTGATGTCTTATTTCTTTCATTAGTGTTTTAAAATGTCTTTATATAATCTTTTTTATATTTCTTAATAATTTTATTCCTGGATTCCCTGTCTTTTGTTGTTGTTGTCATTAATGTATATTCATTATTTTCTATTTTCTGAAGCTATTGTATGTAGGGAGGTTAGTGATTTTGTCTAAAAATCTGTAATCAAGCCCTTTCTCCATCCCTTGTTGCTGGCATCCATTGTTCTGCTGTCTGTCTCTGTTGTTTTGCCTTTTATCAGAATGTCATAGAAACGGAATCATATAGGATGTAGACTTTTGAGCCTATTTTTTTTCACTTAATATACTGCATGCCTGTTTGTTTCTTCATTCAGACGCTCCTCCTAGGTCTTAACAGTGCTCTGAGGGGGTCCTGAGACCAGGTTGTTACTCCCATCCTACTTTTTTAAAGAGTGATTGTGGGATTTGCCCCTTAGTAGTACTATCTCCTTTGAGAACTGTTCTGTCAGCCTTCCTTTACATCTACTAGTTTCTGAGAGCTGCAGGCATCCTCTCAGAAACATTTTTCCAGTTTACATGCATTCATCAGCCCTTCCTCTTATACTGTGGCTTTTTGATTGCAGATGTCTTCCAGCGTTAGGGAAGATGAAACTTGAATTTCTTTTCTTTTGCCTTCTCCTTTTTTTCTTTCTGGATTTCTTTCTTCCTCTGGTGTGATATTCCTAGGGCAGAGACAGTAACACATTACCTTGCAATTTAAAAACTATATGTTCTTTAATAGGTATTAAATATAAATTTCTCTAGCAAATAGCTGCTGCACTGATAATTTAGTGCTTGACTAAGGGCGAGCTGTAAGCTAAAGGATGGGGAAGCTGTTTAGAGCTGAAATGTCCCTAGTTTTAGTACATGCTAAGAAATATCTGACTTCCTTTCACTGTATCACCATTTCAGCATTTTCTCTTAGGCAATATCCCTTTTGCTTATTCCACTAAGTAGTCTTTGGAATTTAATGTCCATAATAATTATTAAACATATATTAAGATATTAAGTATTCATACTTTAATTATCAATTACCATAATAACTATGTTATGCATAAAAAATGTTGAGAGTCAGAGAGTTTAAGTAAACTTCTACAATGTACACAGATAGTTGATAGCAGAACTCTGTCTTAAACCTGCATTTTCTTACTCCAAGTCTATAACTTTTTTACTACATCACCATAACCTCCACATTTGTATTTCCTGTGATAGAGTTCAGCTTACAAATCAAATTTGCATACATTATTTAATTGGATTCTGATAACAGTTTAAGTTAGATTGAAAGTAGGTTAGGTTAACCCCATTTTACAGATAAGGACACTTAATTTCAAAAAAGATAAATAATTTTTCAAAAGCAAAGAGTTGTTTCATAGCCAGTGCAGAAAATCAAACAGGGCTCCTCATCTTTCTTTTAAATGACAGAACATCATAATCATTTTTTTCATTAATAATGATACATTCTGATTTAAAATTTTATGAGGATTTTTTCTGTTGGGGGCCATTTAAAACTATTTTGTTCATGTTTAGTGCCTTGTATCTGTTAGCTATTGTCATAGTGATGTTATCACTGTGCAATAAATAACCACAATAGCTAAGTGATCACAATCCACATAATTTTTGCAAACAAGTTTTCAGGCCTTTTGAGCAATTCCTGTGGTCTTGGCTGGACTTATGTACTACACAGTCAGCTGCAGGTCTATTGGTTAGCGCTACTGATCATGGCAGGGCTCTCTCCCTTACTATCTATCATCTAGTTTCATGGGGTGTATTCAGTTTCTCCCCACATTCATTCATTCAAAAACATTTAATTAATGTGCTGGAAAGAGCTTCCTAAAGTATATTCATGTCCAGTGGGGGGAAAAATGGCAGCAACCCTACACTAAGGGTTGCCAGCCTAGGTTCACACCCTTCGGAACCTCGGTTTACATGTGTTCTTCCTCTGGTACTTAGTCTTAGGGACATCATAACAAGCAAGATAGATAAAATCCCTGTTTTCATAAACTTATTGTCTAGTGAGGGAAATAAATGACCAACAAGTAAATACCAGTTTTAAAATATACTTCAAACAGAATAAATAAGCCATGGTGATATAATTTAGATGGGTCTTAATTAGGTAACTAGTCAGGAAAGGCCTCTCTGTAAAGATGAGATAAATAAGAATAGTAAACCTATTTGCAATTGATAGAAATCCAGTTCAAATGAATTTGAATTGATAAATGCATTAGCTCACATATACAAAGCATGGGGTGTGCATAGGAGATTTGAAGGAGGGAACTAGTCTTTGGGGTAATTGGAACTATTGCTTTGAATGTTCTCAGAACACAGTCTCTGCCCAGATCATCGCTGCTTCATTCTCTGTGGCATTTTTCTCTTCTCTAATACTATGAATAGGTTTCTTCAACTTACAAGAATATTAATATTCGCAACATTAGCCTTAGAGATTGGTGACCTAAAAGGAAAAGAGAGTAGGTACCCTCATCTTGAAAGCTTCTCTCCAAGCTCACAAACCCATTAACCAGACTTAGATCTTACAAACCCATTAATCAGACTTTTTTTAAAAAATATATATTTTTTATTGATTTTTTACAGAGAGGAAGGGAGAGAGATCGAGAGCTAGAAACATCGATGAGAGAGAAATATCGATCAGCTGCCTCCTGCACATCTCCTACTGGGGATGTGTCCGCAACCCAGGCACATACCCTTGACCGGAATCGAACCTGGGACCTTTCAGTCCGCAGGCCAATGCTCTATCCACTGAGCCAAACCGGTTTTGGCATCATTAATCAGACTTTGATCCCCTCCTGGGAGGATCACTGTGGACAGGGCTGATTATAGCAGCTCACTTTCAGAGGATGTATCTACATTTGGGATAGGAAAACCAATTTTTCTAAAGGGAAATGCGGAGAGCTGACACTAATATGGAAATGGGGGAAATCTTTGCAAGCCTGGCTCTCTTCCTCAAAAATGTATTCATTAAACAGAATTCAAGTGTAAATTATAATAGCATGTTGGCCAGTAGTTGGTACAGAGTTTGATACATTTTTTTAAATAACAATTTTTTGATAACTTTTGGGTATTTAAATTTTTTTTCAGGTAAAAAATATAAAACTTTAATCCTATTTCTGTTTTTAAAGCTTCTTGCTTTCTTTCCACTCAGGCCTGATCTAGGCTTAAAGACTAGTGGGGAACAGTGTACTCATGACTTTCTTGGACTGTGGACATTGAATCTTCATTCTTATGGGGACCACTTCTTAACTTTACACTCATCAATTGTTTTTATAAAAATCCTCTTTCTATTGGATCTTTCTCCTTCATGGACCTGTAGGCATGTGATGAGCTGAGTGGCAGAACTAGTTTTAGCTAATTCTTAGCATTTTCTCTGTTTTCCTAAGGCTTGGGTTGTCAGCTGAAACTCCATAAAAACAGAAAATAATCCATTTTGTCTTTGAATTCGAATAAATTATACCTTATTTTAATAAATACAATAAACCTAAATTATTCAAGTTTTTTCTTTTAATTTTTGGGAAAAATTATTGCTTCTTTAATGACAGATAATTATATAATAAATTATAGTTTTTAATGAATGGATTTTGACTTCAAGCATTTTATTACTCTTACCAAAGTAGATGAATATTTTCATAAATTTGTTAAAATAAATTTAATTTCAGATCCCTTTGAAGCATTCATCATCTTTTCTATTCGCCATGAAATCAGAAGGATTGATCTTCATAAAAGAGACTATAGTCTACTTGTTCCTGGATTGAGAAACACAATAGCTCTTGATTTTCACTTCAATCAAAGTTTACTTTATTGGACAGATGTTGTAGAAGACAGAATATATCGAGGCAAGCTTTCTGAAAGTGGAGGTACGTATGTTACAATTTTAACTTAATGTTTACATTAGTTTTTAACTGAAAATTCCAGAAAATATATTGTAATCAAAAGCAGTTTTGATTAATCTTTGGCTGTTGGTTCTTTAGCTCTTCCCAAACATATGTAAAACCAGGGATGTCGCATATACCTGTGAGGATATGTTGGGGGAGTGAGTGGTGAAGGCCTGTCATATTCATTCCATTTTTAAATTGTGGGCTTTTCCACTGACATGCGGTGAAGAAATTTATTTATAAGAAAAAAAGTGACTATTTTCTACATGCTAACAATTATATTTGTGAGTTAAAAAATGTTGTTTTTATTTTATTATAATCTTTCAGACTATCTCAAAGAAATGGTAAAGAAATTTTTGCAAAGACTGCTAATATGAGCTAAATATTTTTGCCATGTTTTGACTTATCTCTTCTGTCTAATCTAGGCTTTTTTTAAGTAGCAAGTCTTTGAGATGAATATATATATATAGCAACTTCTCTTGAAACTGTTATATTTGTGTAGCAACTCAATGCCCAGATATTTCTATCAAATTCTAAATTCCTCCTTAAGTCACATTTGCACTTTGGGAAAAATGGTAATATTTAAGCATACAGTATGGTTATGATGGGTGAATTTGTGTCCTGTGTCATATTGCAAGATGCCAATTTCAAATGATGGATTTGGATCTATTGCATTAGATGGTTAATTGTTTTTAAAAGACACTTAAAATTTCTAACTACAATCACTGGTAATGTCAAAAACTATAAAGGGTTATCCAATGAGGTGTTTTTAAAATATTCCATTTAAATTGTGAAAGAAGCTAAGGAGTGGATAAATAAGAGTATTGGTGGACATTATCAAATTACTTATTTTTATTTAGACCACACTAATGCCTCTTTCGTTATTTGCAAATGTGTAATATCTTGCAAATCTTATGTTCTAGGGATGGGGGTAAAGAGAATATGATTTGGAGCTTATCTCTGTTCAGGTTAAATGCAGTAAAAGCTCTCATATCTGTCATGCTTCTAAAAATAGTGGGTGCTAGTAACAAAGTAAACTGATGAATGAAGTGGATCCAGAGACTTGAAGCATGGAACAGAGAGCAGAATCTTAGAGGGGAGGCAGGGTGTGTGGGTGGGAGGTAATCAACCAAAGACTTTGTATGCATATATGCATAACCCATGGACACAGACAGTAGGGTGCTGAAAGCCTGGGGCGAGGAGCAGGGGTGGGCTGGAGGGCTCAAGGAGGGAAAAGGGTGACGTATGTAGTACTTTCAACAATAAAGAATTATTTCAAAATAAATAAGTAAATAAATAAATAAAATAGTGGGTGCTGATTAGCTATGATGTTGTTGCCCCAGGTGAACTTTTTCCTTTATTCTACCATGAGGGTCAACATTTAAATTAAAGTGCACTGATTTTAACCAGTGCATCATTATTATTCCCAATATACCTTGTTCTGCCTAAAAAGTCAGAAACAAGAAATAACATTTGTAACCTAAGTATTGTTAGTAGCTTTAGAAGTCTATTCTGCTGTCACTGAAAGTACATAAGAGATTAGAAATTTCTGGTGGGAAAAAACAGTAATTCTAAATTCGGGACCTGTTTCATTTCCTTTGTGCCAAGTATTACTTTTGCACTCTAGCTCTCGGAGTTAACATAATGTTTAAGTACATTATAGAGCTAATAAGTAGTCCTTTTCCTTTATGCTTAACCTGTTTCTTAAGTGAGTACAAGTGTTGATTTCCCTTCTGTTGTAGGTGTAAGTGCAATTGAAGTGGTTGTAGAGCATGGCCTAGCAACCCCAGAAGGACTGACGGTTGACTGGATAGCAGGCAACATATACTGGATAGACAGCAATCTGGACCAAATTGAAGTGGCCAAACTTGATGGTTCCTTAAGAACGACACTAATAGCAGGGGCCATGGAACACCCCAGGGCTATTGCTTTGGACCCAAGATATGGGTAAAGAAGTTTGTCTTTCATACGTCCACTTTGGCATAAAAATATAACCTTTCACATTAATGTCAAGTTCAATTATCTCATAAATTATGAGTTCAAAGTGCTTATTTTGTGCGTGTGTGTGTGTGTGTGTGTGTGTGTGTAGTATGAATGCATATATATATATATATAATTATACATATATGTAAATTTTTTTATTTTTTATATATGTAAATTTATATACTGTATATATTAGTTTATTACCTTGAATTTGATTATAGGTTTTTATATAGATACTTTTTAGAAGATATAAATTTTTAAAGTAAGGGCATTAGGTAGGCCTGTTGAGAGCTATTGTAACTCTTTGAAGCAATAGTGACATTCTCTTTGACCTGCCCAAAATACTGTAGTTGTGTCTAATGGTTGCAAATCACAGTCTTTGATCCAAACAGTCACAGATGTTAACCACCTCACCCTTTATTTGTCGTGTATGTACTTGGAGTCAGTTTAAAAGAAAATTAGAACAAGTTTGAAGGAGCCCACTGGTGAGATGTTGGCTGTTGGGACATTTGAAAGATAAGGCACATGATTCCGGAAAACAAGGTTGGATGTGGAGTAACTCAGGGTATTTCCCCTCTGTTTCCTGTGTGTTCTCCTGTGAGACAGCGAAGGGAGGCACTGGATTTGGAGCCAGAAAATGAGCGTTCCAGTCACGTATTCTCTGGAGAAGCTACTCAAGTGTATGATCTTCGCTTAGATTCTAGTTTTCTTGTTTGTGAATCAGAGAGAATAGTATATATATTTATCATTAGGTTGTTTTGAGAAGGTAGTAAGTAAGTGGGAGAGAATAATAACTGATGTATGTGAAAACACTTTATTGCTGTTAATTATTTTCTTGATCATTTTTTTAAAAATATATTTTATTGATTTTTTACAGAGAGGGAGGGAGAGAGATAGAGAGTTAGAAACATCGATGAGAGAGAAACATTGATCAGCTGCCTCCTGCACACCTCCCACAGGGGATATGCCCGCAACCCAGGTACATGCCCTTGACCGGAATCGAACCTGGGACCTTTCAGTCCACAGGCCGACGCTCTATCCACTGAGCCAAACCGGTTTCGGCTTGATCATCATCTTTTAAGTTCAAAACCATTGTCAAGTCTAAAAGGTAGTAGAAAAAACACTATTTGGGGCTCTGTACCTTTAAATAGTACAAAGTCCAGGGAGCAGCAGTGGGACTGGGAGTTGGCCAGTTCATGAGATGCAGAAGAGGGAGAAGGGAGCCTTGTGTTTCCCCAGCTTCCTGGCTGCACTGACTGGCCTGTGCTCTGGTTGATGCCCAAGACCAGAGAACAGTAGAATGGGAAGTTTGTTTGTTTATGTTTCTTCTCCTCACTGCAGACACAGAAATTAAAGGGGCAAAGCAGCTTGTCTGCAGCAGGGTTCCAAACTGGCAAACCTCATCGATGTGTTTGCTTTCTCTTCGACAGTGTTTTAAAATACACTTGAACTAGTTGCCAAAACTTAAAATATTGAGAGAGTTTGCATACAGCTGTGGATTTCTGACTTCTTTTGAAAACTAGGAAGATTTGGCAGCAATGAGAGGAGCCGTAACTGTGTCTTTTAGCTGGGGTACTTCTCTAGTTCTCAGTTTACACTTTGCCCATTCCCTGCCTTGCCTCCTATAATAACAGTTAATTCACCAGAAACAAATGTGCCGTTTAACGAGAAGTTCCCCCTTTTTTAAAGAGACTATTTCTGAGGTTACAAATGGATTGCTGATCCTGAGCGTTTACTTCCCATAAAGGTTTCTTGTCAGCAAAGGCTATACCCTCAGTGTAACAGCTACTGGTGTGAAATCTGCACCTATTGTACCTAACTTGTACCAGCACCTTATCTGCACAAGAAACTTCTGTATAAGGGGAAAGCGATATCTTAGAGAGAGTCGTAGGTTTAGCATTTATACCAACACAATAGGAAAATGGTGAATGCCTCCTAAATTCCAATTGGCACACAGAGAAAAACAAACAGAATAGGTGGATGAAAGTTTTAAAAGTATATGACCAAACGAAACATTAAAGCTGGGAGTTAAAACGTCACTTTCTACAACTTTGAACTGACAACACTTAGGATAGACTTATTCATCTCAGTTTGTTTGAAGAATTTCCAACCTGAGAGGAGAAAACGAAAACAAACACAAAGGACACACAACCCCCAAATACCATTTAAGTGAAAATATCAGACACTATTTCAGTCATATAAAGGGACCTTCGGGAGTAAAATATTCTCTAACATTGAAAGATAGAATAGAGCTAGCCTGTGAGTAGGAAAAACCTGATAATACCTCAGAGAAAATTGATGCCTTTTGAAAGTGTGAGGCTAATTAAGATAACTACAGTAGTACCAAAATAAAAACAAATGGGTGAAGAAATAACACTTATAATTATTTTTTTCTCGCATAAATGACAAAAATTTCAAAGTTCTGATGATTATACTAATTTATTAAGTCTAGGGATGAAGTGGAAAGTTGACAGGCTTGAGTGTTTTGATACGATAGGATTTTTATTGTTAAAAGTATTTTATAGAGGATTGATACAATTATGATATGAGGTTTCTATAAATACCTTTTAAAGCTCAGTTGTAGCAATTAAATTTTAAAAGATAGTACAAATATTAAAACATTTCAGGTCATCAAATATTTTGGTAAAAAGTACAAAAATCTCTTTAAACATTGGACCTTTCATAAGGTAGGCTGAGACCATAGTAAAATTAAGCACACCCACACACTTAACTGCTAAGGCAAGCTAAGCACATAAAAAGCAACACTGGAAAATAATTTGTGCTATTAACATATTAAAAAATAAACATAAGGTGTCCCTCTATTTCTCAAATTATTCACAAAATATGCAGAGAAGCTGTGAACCAAAAGTGATAGGAATCCCAAAAACATTCAAACATCTTTTGAAATATTTTGTTTTAGGATAAATACACTGGATAATTTTTTAGGAAATATGATTTATATAAATACTATTATCTTTTCTACTAAATCATAAGCTTTCCAATGGCAAACAGAGTTGCTTCCAAGTCTATGAAAACTTATACTCTTGGTATATATAATTGAGCTTATTAAATTACTGCATACATATGAATAGACTGTTTACATTTAACTTATAGGAACCAAGGATATACCTTAAAATGTGAACTGTGCAATAAAAGAACTAATATTATAAATTTTGTTTACAGTAAAAATGAAAAAAAAAGGTTGCAACCAGTCACTTTGCTTCCTCAGCACAACTGAGAAAAAATCAGGCTATAACATTAGCCCCATAAAACACATTTACATCACATAAGTTCCTATAGCAATGAAGGTCTTTGTGACCTATTTTACAGATATCATAAAAGAAATGTTCATAATCAACTACTCTGCATCCTAAGCATAGAATCCACTGGTATTTATTTTACATTATAAGGCATATTTTTCATCATGCTACAGCTTTGCTATATTCTGAGTTTAACTCAGTATCTCAAGTGACAAGTTATTCCAAGGTAGCAAATTGGGAGTCCTAGGGAGGAGATATTTTTTAATTGATTCCATCTTAAGGGAATATTCTTATTTCTAAGGTGACCTGAATGAGTACATGAATATCTTTAAGCATCAAGCATATTATTAGGGAGTAAATAGTGGCCTGGTGCACGAAATATGTGTGTGTGTGTGGGGGGGTGGGGGTGTTGTCCCTCAGCCTGGCCTGCACCCTCTCCAATCTGGGACTCCACAGGGATCAGGCCTTAACTGACAGTCGGACATCCCTCTTGCAATCCGGGACCACTGGCTCCTAACCACTCGCCTGCCTGCCTGCCTGCCTGCCTGCTCACCCCTAACTGCCCCCACCAGCCTGCTTGCCCCCAACTTCCCCGTCCCCCCCCCCCCGCCACCTGCTCACCCCTAACCACCTCTGCCTCGGCCCCACCACCATGGCTTTGTTCGGAAGGATGTCCGGAAAGTCTCCCAGAAGGTCTCCTGGTCTAATTAGCATATTGCCCTTTTATTAGTATAGATAAGCACCAGGGACTTCAGAATACATCAAGCAGCACTCACTTCAGTGCTCAAACTTCCATTGCCCTTATTCTTGCGTAACTGTGTGGCGTCTTCATGCTCCACCTCTGGCATTTAGTATTCCTTTGTCAGAATAACTGGACTCTACTATAACAATTGCAATTGCTGAAAGCAGATATAATAATTGGGAAGATTAATAAGACATCTAAGTAAAATTTTAATTTTATCTGGGAGTGTTCTTAACGCTAATAAAAGCATCATTGGTTTAAGTAGACCTACAGTATAGATAAGTAACCTCCTTTTTTGCCAAGATCATTTATTTTCACCTTCTGCAGCTTGATAGATGATAATGGCCTTTTCATGCCTGTGATGGTACAATTTGTTCATGGTCTATTGGCCTAATTTAATTCTGATACAGACTAACCCATGAATGCAGGAACTGTAGAGTCAGTAGACTGTAGTCTCCTTTAAAAGCAATGTGGCTCAACATTTCCATATGTCCTGTATAAAAGGATATTCAGTCTTTGTATATGTGAAGACATAGTGCAATCATTGAAATGCTGACACATTTTAACAATAAAAAGAAATATGGGAAAAATATTCTCTTGAAATACCACTCCGTAGAATATACACAAGAGTGCCTAGAATTTTATGAAACAATGATCCTTGAAATCAACTTTTTAAATTGATTGTAAACTGACATATGGCAAGATTAAGAATACTTTTAGGGGAACTTATTCTAGAACATGTTATTTTATTAAAAGTGTTGGAAATTTCTCACTTGACTTGATGAAAGATTAGTGTCATAGTGACCACTACAGGAGAACAATTTAATGTGGCTATATTTAGTAAAAAAATGAAGGGCTCAGTCATTTTAGAGTGCTGAAAACTGTCCCAAACCATATTTTCTTTAGTCCACTGGAAACATTTGTTTACAAGACCACAGTGCCTTTTTTTGGTAAAGTTACACACAGAGCACGCAGATTTGCAGGGCTGCTGATTCGTATGTTGGAGTTGCCACACCCACATAAGGCAGACTTTTTTCAGGTAGAAAGTTACAAGGGAGACACTGGATCTCCATTGTCTAGATCTGGTGGTAGCTTAGCCACGGGTACATAGAGTACCTATGACTCTCAAATTCACTGTGCTAGTTTTAGGGATTATTTTTACTATTATTTTTTAAATTTTGCAAAGTCTCTCTACTTTACCTTGTTTATCAAGACATCACCATAAATTTGATTGGTGCTATATTGCTCTTGTTTTTATTTTAAATATTATTTTTTGAATACCAAGTTTAAAGGAAAGCTAACAACTTGTGTCACTGAAAAGATGTGTGCATGGAAAAGTAAATTTGCAGAGAAACATATAATTCATTTTATATTCATTGTTTTTAAGATAAAACTTTCAACTACTTAATTAAATAGCCTACCAGCTTCATATGAATTAACTTTTCTTCCATTTTAAATGGAAACATATTTTTGTATCTACCTATATTTATATATCTATTTTTTCCATATATATGTTGCTTATAAGATAGTTTATGCTTATATTTCTAGATTAGTATTTTTTCACACAAAACGATTCTATCTTTAAACATTAGTCTTT
This sequence comes from Myotis myotis, assembly GCF_014108235.1. Classification (NCBI taxonomy): domain Eukaryota; kingdom Metazoa; phylum Chordata; class Mammalia; order Chiroptera; family Vespertilionidae; genus Myotis; species Myotis myotis. The sequence continues at coordinate 71,788,088 of NW_023416390.1, forward strand.
TCAGAAATAAAATTCTCATCAGGAAGATTTTATAAATGTCCTCTATTACATTTTTTAAAAAGTATCTATGTATTTAATTTTTAGTTATTCTCACTTTTAAATCTTTATTATAAAAATGTTCAAATACACAAATTAAAAGGAATTGCATAATAAACTCCTTCACAAAACTTCAATATAAATACACTGTCCTGGTATAATAATGTTTACATTTATTTCACAGCAGTTTAATTAATTTATTCAAATATTTGGCGGTTAAACAATGAATAATGTGGATGTTGTTTTGTGCATATGGTCCCACCACCAGGGTTGTGGAATCTCCTAAAGCTACCCATGAAACTAAATTTATTAAAAATATATATAAACTCATTATTTGAGATTCATGCTATGATATAAACCAAATCTTGTGACCTACTCCTCTGAATTCTTTTCTCATGGCTTTGACTCATGGTTACTTTATAAAGTGAATCTGGTTCATATACATGCTACTGTAACATTTAAACTTTGACATTAGCATTATTTAAAATTCTCTCCTCATTTCTTTAACAGTTTGGAGAGAATGAAGTTTTATCTTCTAAAATATTCTCTATGAATATGTGCATGTTTTTGCTTGTACAAACACAACTATTTTCTATGTGCTAACCATCTTGTTCAATAAATTTTTTACATCCATCACCTCATGAAATGATCCCAACAATTGTGACTATTATACTTTATCATTTACAGAAGAGATGATGGAGTCTGAGATTAATTATACTGGAGTGACAGATCCCAACCTTGATTGCAAGTTTGTCTGACAGAAAAACATATACATTGCCATAATTCAGCATTGACACATCATTTAATGACATTTCTTGAACTTCCATTCCTGTCAAGGTCCATATCTTCCTTCGCTGTTCACCACACTCTTTTAGCACATATACTTACTAAATTGATTATATAACATTTTCAATAGCCCTCTAATCATTTCAAATTTTCAATTCTTATATTCTAAAAGAGACCAAATGCTTCTCAGAAATTGAAGGCAAAATGAATAGTTTTATATCCCTCAACATTTCCTTATATAGGCATCATAACTTTTTAATAAGAAGATGGATTTAATTGGATTCTAAATTTTGTTCCAGAGTATTGTTTTATTTTTCAAGGTAATCTATCAAATAAGGATCAATTAAAACAATGGAAGAATTGAAAAATAGCAAATGTGTGCAATTATAACAAATTTTTGTACCCATAATTTTACCATTTCTCACCAAAATGTGTTCAGAACTAATAATAAGAAAATTTACTGGACTGTCACTTTACCTCTGGTCCTTTGTGTCCTCCTTTATCAAGTCTCCATGCTACCCACTGGGCTCTACTACCAAAGTAGAGAAAGCAACTAGCCATGCTCTGACCCTGCACTAGATGCTTTTCCTTTGTTATTTTATTTAATGGCATTAAAGAGTTAGGTGTTAAAAGCCTAAGAACATAGCCCGGCCAGCATGGCTCAGTGGTTGAGTGATGACCTATGAACCAGGAGGCCACAGTTCCCAGTAAGGGCACATCATTGGGTTTCGGGCCCAATCCCCAATGTGGGGCATGCAAGAGGCAGCCAATCAATGATTCTCTCTCATTATTGATGTCTCTCTCCCTCTCTCTTCCTCTCTGAAATCAATAATCATATATATATTATAATAAGGATATAAATTAGGCTGTTTAGTTCCCAATCTCCATCTGCCACTTGCTAGCTATGTAACCCTGATCAGGTAATTTAACTTCTCTAAGCTTGTTTTCTCATCTGTAAAACACTGATAACTAGCCATGGCCTCAGGGTCAAGGAAATGAGATAAACTCTATAAAGCTAAAAATAATAGGTAGCATGTAGTAAGCTCTCAAAACAATATTAGCTATTGTAATGATTGTGGAACTGCTATGTACTCATGTTATATAAAAACTATAGAAATTTGCATAAGCATTTTAGGCCACTGTCAATTAAACATAAACCATCCATTACGTGATAGCTTTAAAAATAAAATCTATGACACATATCACTGAATGCCTATTGTGTGGAACTGTTTCTGTACCATGAATTTCTAGAGTTACACTTAGTATTTTGGTTAAACAAAAAGTAATGGTCTTTAACTTAAAAACATGTATTGTAACAAGCGTATACTTGTATATATCAATGTATATGATTTCTATCTCTTTTTCTTTTAGACCCTCTGTTATATGATCTTTTCCACTTGTATAAATCTAAATATCATCTCCATGCTGATGACTTCCACACTCATGACTTCTTCTCTGACATTCTCCCTGGCATATCATACAGATTCCTGGACATGTCTCTCTTGTTGCCTTTAAATCTCACCACCAAAAACATCAAAACTAAATTTGTGATTGCTATCCACACCATCCACACTCAATTACCAGCTCTTAAAATCGGTTTCTCATCATTTTCCCCATATCACTCAATGGATTTCTTGCATGCCCTCTCCCTATTCTCACTCTGAGTTTGCTAAAACAAGAAAAACCTATGAGTCCATTCTCACCTCAGATCCTACATTCAATCATCAGCTAGGCCTGGCAATTCTACCTTCAAAATGTGTTTTGAATCCACTTATTTTTTCATCATGTTACCACCATACTCCATCCAAACCACTATCATCTTTGACTAATCTTTTGAAATAACCACCTGACATATCAAACCCTTGTCTCACTATAATCCATTTATATATAATATCATGTTTCTCTCTGCCTAATTGTGCTTCATATTCCCTTTCAATAAAATTCCAAATAATCGTCTTAACCCACAAGACGCATAAAATCACCCTCAACTTTATATTCTTTTCCTTTGCTCCTCACTCACCATATTTCTGATACATTGGCCTTATTTCTGTTCAAGTTGACCACACCCCTCTCCCCCATTACTGCCTTTATATCTGCTGTTTATTTTCCTTGGCATGCTCTTTTCCTGCCCTCCTCATCTTTCTGTGTGACTATCACCTCCTCTAAGTGCATTTTTCCTTGACCGCCGTCTCTAAGTAGGTTATTCACCTGCTGTTCTAATAACAAACTTTCTTTAAAATATTTTAGAAGCTGTAATCACATATTTATATATTCGTGTGTTTATTTAGTCTGTCTCCTCCACTGGACTCTAAACCCCAGGAGGGTAGACAATGCATCATTTTCCTCTTGTGTCTGTTTACCTCGCCAATGCTTATATAGTAGGCTTTAAATAAGCATTTGTGAAATGAATGACTGAAACAATAGCATTCTCTTCTTCTTCAGAATTCTCTTCTGGACAGATTGGGATGCCAATTTTCCTCGCATTGAATCTGCCTCGATGAGTGGAGCTGGGAGAAAAACCATCTACAAAGACATGAAAACTGGGGCGTGGCCTAATGGACTAACTGTGGACCACTTTGAAAAAAGGATAGTTTGGACAGATGCCAGGTTTTAAAAAATAATCTTTGTTCTGTATTTTCTGTTACCTTCCTCAGATGATATTTACATATCCAAAACGTTTTCTAATATTCATGCATGATGTATACACACATTGAAATAGGTGGTGATTTTTGTTTGGTTTTATTATAACGGTGATTTTCTGGCAATTGGTGGCTTTTGTTTGTTTTTGTTATGATGGCTTTTTTTTTTTTCCTGGCACAAATTAGATACAGGCTCACAAAAATATTTTCATCATTTATCTAAAAAATAAAATCACATCACTAAACTATTTGAGTGAGTTTTGATAAACTACTGAAGTATTTACCTTTCTGTAGGTCAGATGCTATTTATTCAGCCCTCTATGATGGAACGGGAATGATAGAAATCATCCGTGGTCACGAATACCTTTCTCATCCCTTTGCTGTGTCTCTGTATGGGAGTGAGGTCTATTGGACTGACTGGAGGACCAACACATTGTCCAAAGCCAATAAGTGGACAGGGCAGAATGTCAGTGTGATTCAGAAAACCAGTGCACAGCCATTCGACCTTCAGATATACCATCCTAGTCGTCAGCCACAAGGTAAGTGATTGTTATGAATTAGCCACCCAGAAAGTATTTTCACCTCCATCATATAATGTTTGAACTGTAAAATAGCTTTTGTAATTTAACAGTTACTAATATTTTATGTATATTGTATGATGAAAGTGGTTCAAGCCTTTATTTTAATTAGTTCAGGATTTTTTCTTTCCCTTTTTATTTATTACACATAGATATTGAGAAATCTTAGAAATTAAGGGTTTTACATATGATTTCATTCATAAAACTGAAACTCGTGAACAAAAACAACAGCATGGTAGTTGCCAGAGGGAAGGGGGTGGTGGGAGAAGGGAGTCCTAATATAAGGTGACAGGAGAAGATGTGACCCTGGCTAGTGGACACATGGTGCAATATACAGATCTTCTAACATAGAAACCCACACCTGAAACCTATATGTTCATGTTAACCAGTGTCACCCTGATCAATTTAATGAATAAATGAACAAATAAATAAGAAATTAAGGGTTTTACACCAAATCCCCACATTTTCAGTCATTGCTATTGCCTCAGTGAAAGATACTTTGGGGAGTTTGAATCTCTTACCTAAGGGTGATTAGTAAATTAGAGGAAAACACCCAGGGCACACTTAGGTTAGCCCCCAAGCAGTCGCTGTGTAGTATATTGGGAGAAGAAAGAAGGGTGTAAGTAAGAGAAAGAATAAATCACCTGCTTGAGTTTATCCATTTTAAGAGAACTGGGGTCACATGAACATGTCTACTACCTCGCCCACTTATTCCACATCTTGGTGCAATAGTAATCTTCATATTGGTTTTGTGATTTTATTTTCTCCACTTCATCTTCAATCGTAAATCTCTCACATTTCTCTCTCTCTCTCTCTCTCTCTCTCTCTCTCTCTCTCTCTCTCTCTCTCTCTCTCTCTCTCTCTCTCTCTCTCTCTCTCTCTCTCCTGGGATGCCATGGCCATTTGGTGTAACTTCAGCTCATATTTTTATACCTCTTGCCTGATGCTTCCCCATTATGATATGTGTCATAACTTATGGAAAACTTATTCCAGTGCAAATAATGCTCTCTTTCCATTAGCATATTTTTATGTGAGACATAGGATTCTTAGTTGACAAGCTCTTTCCTTTAGAGGGTACATTTTCTCCTTTCTCCCTCTTTCAGTGTAGATTAAGCAGATCTTCCACTTCACTGATATTTCTGTCTTATGGACCACACTTCAAGCCTTATTTGAATTCATGTTATATTATCTCCTGCTAGACTTAACTAAAAATACCCACCTCTATGGTCCATAAATTCCATGGTTATCCTTCATCATTCTTGGGTAGTTGGTCTTGATTCTCCCTTGATACTATTTCTCCCATCAAAATGTCCTCATCTATAAAATTTCCTGTGCCATATCTCTGATGTAGTCTGATTGAATCTAGTTCTCCTCCCAGATACTTTCAATTTCTCCATTTCAATTTTCATATATAATTGATCCTTCTTTGTTGCATGGGAGCTTCTACATACCCTGGAATATGTGAGCAGTCATTAAATCCTTCCTTATCACCCTTAACTCCTGTACTCCTTTCATCCTACAAATCTGCAAAGTATGAGGATATCACAGGGAAAATAAAGATTATCATTGTTGTACTTAAGAGACATTCCATAAATATATTGGATTTAACTAAATTGAAAATAGTCAAGAAATAATGAGTCTGACCAGCAATGGGCCACTGGTATAATGAAAAAAGATATTCTTCTTTATAAACTCACTTCAGCGTGGAGGAGAACCTAGTAATAAACTACCACTATGTGGAGTACAAACACTTACAAGATAGGATCAGTTTTTATTTTTATGCAGGCAAAATATGTACATACTAGAGGCCAAGTGTACGAATTTGTGCACTGGTGGGATCCCTCGGCCTGGCCAGTGATGAGGGCAGATGGGGGTGTGTGGCTGGGTGTGGGGAGGGACTGAGGGAGATTAGCCGTCCTGGGGAAGGGACCGAAGGAAGTTGGCCAGTGGGGAGGAGGGACCGCAGGAGGTTGGCCAGCCAGACAATTGGGGCTGATGGGGGGACTGGCCACTGGAGGTTGGCTGTGGGTGTGCACTGACCACCTGGGGGCAGCTCCTGCATTGAGTGTCTTCCCCCTGGTGGTCAGTAGTGCGTGTCATAGCAACCGGTCATTTGGTCATTCCATTGTTCAGTCACTTAGGCTTTTATATATATATAAAAGCCCTAGGCTGTTCAGGATTTTGTAGGAACTGTAATTTTTATGTTGAAAGTAGTTTAAATAAATTGGACCATGAAAAATGGCCTGGGTCTATGTATTACATCATTCCCCTCCTTCAAAATAGGATCAATGTATTTCATTTATTAACTGACTGTCTGATTTGCCCACTTTAACATGACCCCTCACAAATTCATAGGATGGGAAGGCACATGACACTTTCCAGCTTTTCCAATATTTTCACATATATAAAAAGGAAGTGAGACATTCAATATAATTCAATAGGTTGAGGAGAGATGTTCTTGGCATCTTAAATTAAAAAATGATTTATATGTGACCTCTCCACTTTGCAAAAAATAGGGTAGTTTTTACTCTTGTGGATCTCATTTAACATATATTCCCAGGATTCAGGGCAGATACTCTAGTCGTTATATACTTTTAGAGAATGTCACCTATAATGAGAACTTGCTGTTTCCTAAGTGAAATTCAGTCGGTTTCCAATTCTGAGAACTATCAGAGAACATTCTATTTCCCCCCATTATTAGGATCACTGAGCATATAACAGCCATTATCCATCCTGTGATGTGCCTCTGTGCAGTAACACTTCCCATGCCAGGGAAAAATAAAAAAAGATGACCATTTAAATTACAACAATGAAAATGGTGACCAAGCCCAGCATTAACGCAAGTACAATAACAATAGCTCCTGTTTTCTGGTGAATTAATGTGAGGTGCATGACAAAATAATGCATTTTAATAACACATGGCATTCAGTGCTATAAAATTGAAATATGTATTTCACAAATTAAAGAAATAAAGGTTAGAAATCTTATTTAAAGTTATCTAATCCGCCAAGCAGGAAATTAATACAAGTGTTAACACTAGTTTTCTTACAAGTAAGTATTCATCATGTGTACAAATTTCCAGTTTGGTTATTGGACATTTAAGCAGAACTTTAAAAAAAGAAAATCTATTTTAGATCCTTTGGTTCTTAATGTTGTTATAGGAACTCAAGAAAATAGCTTAAACATATGCAATGTAAAGGAGCAATGGTGGCTATTTTAATTCTAAAATTTAAAGTATTTTGTAGTATGAGGAAGTTCAGCTTATTGTTAATGGCATGGCGTTTAGAACCCAATTCCCTGGGTTTAAGTCTCAGCCCTATAATTTACTAATTGTATGTGCAAGATACTTACCCTCTTTGAGCCTCAGTTTCCTCATCTTTTAACTAGAGATAATAATAGTATCTACACCCCAGGTTTTAATAAACATGAGATTAATAGTCATTTAATATAGTATATTAAAAACAGTTAATATGTGCAAAGTTCTTAGAACAAGGTCTCACACATAATCAGTGCTATGTGTTCATATACATAAGTAAGTAAAAATTTAAAAAGTAGCAGTTGTTGTAATCATGTCAGTATCCTAGCTGTCTTTTGTTGAAATTTGGTTGCATTACTTTTTTGAGACACTTTGAATACATTTTTCTCACATTTAAATAGATTATAATGGCCTTAATTGATTACTTTTCTATATTATACCAATTTGTTTCAAGAAAAATACCAACAAAAATGTGACTCATACCTATAAAGATGAGCAATATGGTTGATCTATCAGGAGAATGCAGGTGTGTTCAGATGACTAGACCATTGAATTATTCTGTCCACAGTTAGGTTAGCACCTAATGCCTGCTCATAGACACAGTGAGTAGCATATTCACATATACCAGTGATGGCGAACCTTTTGAACTCAGCGTGTCAGCATTTTGAAAAACCCTAACTTAACTCTGGTGCCGTGTCACATATAGAAATTTTTTGGTATTTGCAACCATAGTAAAACAAAGACTTATATTTTTGATATTTATTTTATATATTTAAATGCCATTTAACAAAGAAAAATCAACCAAAAGAATGAGTTCGCATGTCACCTCTGACACACGTGTCATAGGTTCACCATCACTGACATATACTATAAAAAGGAATATTTAAAAGTTTATTTAATATCATAAAATAGTATTTCCAAATAATATTTCCCCATTACAGATAACTTTTGGAATGCAGAAATCAGGGAACAGAGAAAATGCACACCCATTTTCCCAGTTCCCAAGGCAACAAGCATTTCAATATTTTTTCTTCTAGTTGTTGCAACAGAGATGTTGAATAACACAATAATAAACAGAACTATCACTATTTACTGATGAACTACTATGTGCTATTTAGTTTTCACTTTTTCCCCAAATTATCAGAGCCATCTAATAGGATAGTTAGTCCCACTTTCCATGAGAAAACTGATACTCAGGGAAGTGCAGTGACCTAGCTCAGAGTAGTAAAGTTCCTCAAAGAAGCACGAGGGTTCCAATGAGCATGACCAATCTATAGTCCCTGCTCCATTTCCTTCTGAATTAAGAAAGCTTTTGTATCTCTTCTAATTTAACATCATATTTCATTTTTAATTTTGTATCTTTTTTGACACAGCATTCTCCACTGTTGTTATTAATTCCTTATGGATTTCATTTTTAATTAACTTCATATTTCCACATCACATGTTTATCAAAAATGTTCTCAGCTATTCATTTATTTTTGGACATTTAGTTTAATTTAAATTTATTTTTTATTCTGTTATTAATAACTTCATTGCATCTATCTATACATATGTATATCTTCCATATTTAAGAGTTCTGGTGGGTGCTGATTGGTGCAGCCACTATGAAAAACACTATGGAGTTTCCTCAAAAAATTAAAAATAAAACTGCCTTATGACCCAACGATTCCACTTCTGCGAATACATCCAAAGACACCTGAAATACTGATTTGAAAAAAAAAATATGTGCTCATTGCAATGTTATATACAATAGCGAATATTTGAAAATCGTCCAGGTGCCCATCAGTAGATGAGCAAATAAAAAAGCTGTGGTACCTTTATACAATGGAATACTACTCGGCAAAAAAAAAAAAAGAGAAGGAAATCTTACCTTTTGTGATAGCACGAATAAACCTGGAGAGTATTAAGCTAAAGTTAAGTAACAAATTTACATTTGTGAAGTCATCTAATATAAATATATTTTAGCACTAAACACAATTATGAATTAAATTAATGTTGAATATATAAAAACAGAAGCAGCAGCAACAACATTCTATATAATAAAAGGCTAATATGCAAATTGTCCCCTGGACCAGGAATTTGACCAGGGGGTGGGTCCGGCCTGCCAACTTTCCATGTCCCCTCATCCAGGCTGACCCAGCCCAATTGGCCCTGATCAGGGAGGGCTGGCCACACCCCACCCATGCATGAATTTGTGCACTGGGCCTCTAGTTTTATAGTAAAGCCTTTTGATCCATATGTTAGGGTGTTTTTTTTTTGATAATGAGATTTGGGCTTGCATCATTAAGCATTAAATAAAAATGGTTTCATGATCATAGCCTTGTAATAACAAGGATGATATGCACATATGTTTTTATTAGTGTTTTATAGCTATTACTCTTAATATATACAAAGATTAGCAGGAGAACTTCTGAGAGATTTATTTACTTTAAAACCAAATTTTTACACAAATCAGTTTTTCTTCTCCACATTCATGGTTAACACTTAGACATTGTATGGTGTTTGATTTTTTCCTAACTCTGTTTTGTCGACCCAACTAGATTATAAAATATTTGAGTAATGGAGTGCCATTTATTTATTTGTATAAACTATACAGTCTAGCTAAATCATTCATAATAACAACATTAATGATTATAATAATAATTAGAGGCCCAGTGCATGAAATTTATGCATGGGGGGAGGAAAGGGGGTCTCTCAGCCCAGCCTGTACCCTCTTCAATCCAGTACGTCCCTCTCACAATCTGGGACTGCTGGCTCCTAACCACTCACCTGCCTACCTGCCTGCGTGTTCACCCCTAACTGCCTCTGCCTGCCGACCTGATACCCCTAACTGCTCCCCTGCTGGCCTGATTGCCCCCTAACTTCCTCTGCCTGTCAGCCTGATCACTCTCAAACTGCTCCCCTGCTGGCCTGACTGCCTCTAACTGCTCTCCCCTGCCAGAGTGATCGTCGCTAACCCCCTTTACCTTCTCCTCCCTCCCCCACGTGGCTTTGTCAGAAGGACTTCCAGAAGATGTCTGATTTAATTAGCATAATCCCCTTTTATTAGTATAGATACCACCTTTTATTTGCTAATCCTTATTGTAATTTCATAAGATTACTATGAATACAGTTTTACAGATAGAGAATCTAAGGCAAAGAGATGTGAAGGACTTTGCTCAAGGACTAATGGAAAGAGGATGATTGCCCAGTATATGATCTCATGGAGCTTCATCCCAGAGCTCTTGCTTAACCAGTTGCTCTTCAGGCAGAAGAAATTGGCTTCATGTTTATTGAGAATCACGTTGGGATAGTCATGTCACCAGATGGCAGTAGGGAGTGAAGTTTTATTGAGGCATTCACAAGACACTAGCATTCTTACCTTTTTGGAATTTATAGTCTAAAAGAGGAACAGACTAAATTAATAACTAAGATCAATAAAATAATCATTATGGATAAATTTGAGTGAGAGTATAGTAAATATATTTTAAAACTTACCAGGGTGTGGTCCTAAAAAGACCTTGAGTTTAGCCTAGTTAAATTTCTTCCTTTCTGACTCACTAGCCTCCTTACCTGAGGCAAATTACTTAACTTCCAGGATCTTGTTTCCTCATTTGCAAGTTGAAGAAGCTAGAGGTAAGGATGCCATAAACGGGAAACCAGAGTGGGCAGAAAGCAGCAAGGTGAGATTTACGTCATCCCCTCACAAAGGAATTTCAATTTTTATCCTCTAGGATAAGTGATTGTAATGGTCTCAAACTTCAGTGTGCATTAAAATTACCTGGAGGGCTCATTACAATACAGATTTCTAGGCTCCACTCAAAAGCTTCTGATTCAATAGAACTGAGGTATGGCTTGAGAGTTTGCATTTTTAACAAATTCCCAGGGAATGCTGCTACTCCCTGAAGAACCCTGCTGCCCAAAGGGACTGAGAAAAACGTTAAAAATAATTGTCAAAGCAGTGAAAAGAGCATATTTGCATGTTAGAAACTGAACTCCATCTGTGCAAGGTAGAGGTGTGGGGAGAAAGGATGCAGGTAAGAAACTTGTAAGGATGCTACTTCAATCAGGAGGTACCTGGTGCCTAAATCTGGGATATTGTCATAAGAACAGAGAGAATGATATAGTTGAGATATACTTAGAGGTAAAATCAATTAAAAAATAGTGATAGAGGTTTGTGGAGTAGGAAAGGTTGGGCAGAAAATAAGTAATTAGGGATGGTTTTAGTTTTCTAGTGTTTGTAATAGGTTTCACAATCAAAGTGTTACATAGAGACCCTGGTAATGGCTTAAGGGAGGTGGTTAGCAAACTTAATCCACCGAAGGCTAGATAGTATTTTAGGTTTTATGAGCCATATGGTCTCTGTTGCAAATCTTCACTCTGCTGTTGTAGTGTGAAATCAGCCATTCAGAAATGAACAAGTGTGGCTGTGTTCCAGTAAAATTTTATTTATGGACACTGAAATTTGAATTTTATAAAATGTTCATGTGTTATTAAATATTATTCTGTATTTTTTTCATCATTTGAAAAAGCCACTTACTGGCCAGTATTACCCTCACCTTGTAAGGGGAGTCCTTTGTAAACTTGGAGAAAATGTAATTTTCTTTTTTTGTATGTACATCTTCCCCCATACAGCAGGGAGGCCATCCTCCTCCCTGTCCTCTCTCAGCCCAAAGGTGTTTTCTTAATCATAGCCTCGGTTGTGATTTAACACCCAGTGGAGTTGAATTTGTTCATGAATCCGGAAAGGTTCCACCACTCGGCTTTTTTTTGTTTGGTTTTTAGTTTTCTTCCATGTTGCTATCTTTAGCTGCTTTGATTGGAATCTTTTCTTGAAATAACTCAGGAATATGATTGCCACTTTAAATATAGTGTTGCAAGTATTTTATCCATTAATTTTCACCAATTACAAATGTTTTTTCTCTCCTTGAAGAAACTTTCTCCTCTGAATTGAGCTTAATAATGGGAACTTAATAAAGATTTATTGGTAAAAATAATACTATTTTCCAGAGACTATTTTATTTTACTTTCAAAAACAGGCTTATGGACTCAACCATCCTTATTTGTTCTGAAAACCCACAGTGACTGGTCAACATACAATCTGTTTTATATAACACATTAATATGACAATAACCCTTAGAAAAGCCAATCAGAACAGAAACACAATGAAACACAAGAAGTTTCTTTGCAATTACAATTGGATTAAATATACTTATAAAAATTACACTCTAAGACAGGCAACTGAGAATTGCTCAAGAATGAATGAATGGGTGTAAGTGAATTGCTTCACTTTGAGAGTTAGTTTGAATAATTGTTAGAGCTCCTACCTTGTTATCCAAAATATTATTCCTGTCTTAATATCTGTGTGAGTATAAGATTGTTTCTCCTTTTTCAAAATTAAGTTTACTCATTTGTAAAATGAGGGTAATTTTTAAAAAATATATATTTTATTGATTTTTTTTACAGAGAGGAAGGGAGAAGGAGATGGATAGAGAGTTAGAAACATCGCTGAGAGAGAAGCATCGATTCAGCTGCTTCCTGCACACCCCCTACTGGGGATGTGCCCGCAACCAAGGTACATGCCCTTGCCCAGAACCGAACCTGGGACCCTTCAGTCCACAGGCTGATGCTCTATCCACTGAGCCAAACCGGTCAGGGCTAAAAGGAGGGTAATTTATTTTTATAAACAATAATTTCCAGTAAGAGAAATAAAAAATAATAATAATGCTTACAAAACACTTAGTACATTTTCTAGCATATCGTGATAAAAATAAATTATTCATTTTTTGAACCTTTATTCTTTCCATAAATTTTTATGTCGCTTGCCTATCATGTGATGACAATACTAGAGACCCAGTGCATGAAATTCATGCCAGGGGCTCGGCCCTCGCAAGCCCGGCCAGCCCTCACAGCCCTAGCCAGCCCCCGCACCCTGGCTGCCCCGGCAGGCCCTTGCAGCCCCAGCTTCATCCAGAAGGTCGTCCAGATGGTCATTCTGCTGTCCGTTCTTATTAGCATATTAGCTCTTTATTATATAGGATAAGGAAATATCAGGCTGTTTCTGAATAATTTTAAAATTGAAATGATATAAGGGGCTCCAATTGCTTCAGAAAAAAACATTTTTAGAAATATAGAAATATTTAAATAAGAAAAATTTAAATATAGAAAATATAAACTTTTCTTGACATTTTTAAGGAGCTGGCTGATTTATTTATTTATTTTGAAAAAATATAGATTCTAAGAATATTAATATCGTTGCTTCTTTAGGGACAAAGTATCACTTATGAAACTTGAAGAATGAGGGATTTCATGTAGAGCTATTAATATTTTGAGTTACAAGCAACATTTTTTTATATAATTAATAAGAGTGTTTCTGAGAAAAAAGAAATAGTCTTTTTTTTTTCTTTATTGGTTAAGGTATTACAAATGTGTCCTCATCCCCCCATTAACCCCCAACAAAAGAAATAGTCTTAAAACCATGTTTCAATGTGGTGGAGGTAAATGTTAAATATTTGCAGGTTACTTTAATTATTCACCTCCACGCTTTACTATATCAAGATCTAACTACTTGTCATATAAACCAAATCAATCTATCTATCTATATACCCTCTTTCTACATATTATAAATTCTGTTTAAAATATTGCTTTCCTAATTGTTTAATAGTGTCTCTTTATTTCATATATTTAAATACTATCAATAGGAGACTTAAGTTTTTATCATGCACCCTATCTAACAATGCTAATATTTCTAAGAATGGTAACCTGGGTTGGAATACTTAAATCAAACTGCTTCCACCTTTACTTATAGCTGACATCACCAGCTTGAAAGGGATGAGAATTCTGACTAAAGTGAGATGAAAGGCAGGTGATAATCAAAGCAAGTGGGGATTTTTGAGGTTTAACAAAACTTGTGAGGCTTCTTTAATGAAATGCTCAGAACACCTTGCAGTACTGAGTGCCTGGGAGAAGAGGCCATGAGCAATGCAGAGGAGAAATGAGAATTGAAATATTCCAAAGACATGTTGCTACCTCATTCCAACTGTTGATATAAAAAAATCTCCATGAAACTCAATCTCTCATCTTATTCCTCTTTCCTTTGACAGATAGTTTGTCTTCTGATCCCAGAGCCAGTAATAAAGACTAGCAGCTAATTTAGTTTCTTAATGAATCCTCTGTATCATCTTAAAACCATATTATAAATTAATAGGTTTTATTTGTTCAACTGAAAAACATAGTTACCACATTTAGCATTATTTCGTTGGCAAATATAATACAAATAACAAACCACTAAACTTCAAATTAATTTATATGCAAGTATTAAGTTTAGCCACATTGTAAATTGATATTTTTTAAATATGGTACAATACAGTCTACCTTGGAGCAGTGGAAAAGATTAATAAGAAAGGATCCAAAATTACTTCTTCCCTATTATAGGTTGTATGTACTTGCCTCAAACATGCAAACCTAAGTGATTTAGAGCCTTTCATTCACATCCATTAAGATTCAGAATCCATAGTTCTACTTCATGACCAGAATTTCTAAACCTCTGCCCTTTTTACATTTTGGGCAAGAATTCTTAGTTTGGGGGAGGAACGGTTATGTGCATTGTAGGAAGTCTATTAGCATTCTCTCTGGCGTCTAACCCCCGAGATGCTAATAGTATCACCATTCTTTTTAAGCAAAAATGTCTCCAAACATTCCCACATGTTGCCTGAGGGCAAAATCTCCACTATTACCACCACCACCACTGATTGTGAACCACTATTTTAGGTAAAAATTTTTTTGTGATTATAAAATTATTGTGAAGGTAGAAACTTTCCTGACACAAATACTTGTTATTTTAAATTATACAGTGAGTTAAATAATAGCAAGTAAATGATGATAGCTGAAATATGTCTCCTCTTTAGAATGACTGAAAGTTCAGTGGTATTAAAAAATGTAACAGAATATTACATCTTTGTTTTCACAAATAAATGAAACTACTATTTGTGACATTTACAAATTTTCTCTTTGAAGTACAGATACCCATGGAAGATCAGACAAGATTTAGTTTTTCTACATCAAATGTTAAAATTATGACTTGAAGATATTTATCAAAGGAAAACAGGATTTGAAATTAGTGTTTAATTATAAGAGACTTCTGAAATTTCTTTAAAATGTTAAACTATTTTCTAAAAATTATAAGTAAATTATTTTATTAAATTAGTAATTATTTTTGTACCAATAAAGTTCATTATCAGGATGAATATTAATTATAATCAAATAGGCTACATGTGAGGGAGGAATTTTTTTCTTAACTAACAAATTGGATCCTGGAAATCTGCTTTGAACATTTTCTTAATTTTTTAAAAAATTATTTGTTGTTTAAAGTATTACATATAGTATTACATATGTCTCCTTTTGCACCCATTGACCTCTCCCCAGCCACCCCCAGGCCCCAGCACATGCCCTCAACTCCCTAGTGTCTGTGTCCATTCCTTATGCTTATATGCATGCATACAAGTCCTTTGGTTGATCTCTTGCCACTTCCCTCCCTTGCCTTCCCTCGGAAGTTTCACAGTCTGTTCTGTGCTTCCCTGTCTCTGGATCTGTTTCTGTTCGTCAGTTTATGTTGTTCATTATATTCCACAAATGAGTGGGATCATGTGATATTTATCTTTCTCTAACTGGCTTTTAGCATAATGCTCTCCAGTTCCATCCATGCTGTTGCATATGGTAAGAGTTCCTTCCTTTTTACAGCAGCGTACTATACCATTGTGTAGATGTACCACAGTTTTCTCATCCACTCATCTGCTGATGGGCACTTAGGCTGATTCCAAATCTTAGCTATTGTAAATTGTGCTGCTATGAACATAGGGGTGCATATATCCTTTCTGATTGGTGTTTGTGATTTCTTGGGATATATTCCTAGAAGTGGGATACCTGGGTCAAATGGCAGTTTCTTTTTTAATTTTTTGAGGAAACTCCATACTGTTTTCCACAGTGCCTGCACCAGTCTGCATTCCCACCAGTAGTGCATGAGACTTCCTTTTTCTCCACATCCTCTCCAGAGCTTGTCATTTGTTGATTTGTTGATTATAGCCATTCTGACAGGTGTGAGATGGTACCTCATTGTTGTTTTGATTTGCATTTCTTGGATGATTAGTGACTTTGAGCAGGTTTTCATATGTCTCTTGGCCTTCTGTATGTCCACTTTTGAAAAGTGTCTACTTAGGTCCTTTGCCCATTTTTTGATTGGTTTGTTTATCTTCCTTTTGTTAAGTTGTATGAGTTCCCTGTAAATTTTGGAGATTAAACCCTTATCAGTGATAACATTGGCAAATATGTTCTCCCATTCAGTGGGCTTTCTTGTTGTTTTGTTGATTGTTTCTTTTGCTGTGCAGAAGCTTTTTATTTTGATGTAGTCCCATTTGTTTATTTATTTCTTAGTTTCCATTGCTCAAGGAGCTGTATCGATAAAGATATTGATACAACATATGTCTGGTATTTTGCTGCCTATGGATTCTTCTAAGATTTTTATGTTTTCTTGTCTTAAGTTTAAGTCTTTTATCCATTTTGAGTTTATCTTTGTCTATGGTGTAAGTTGTTGGTCTAGTTTCATTTTTTTTTTGATATATCTGTTCAATTTTCCCAACACTAGTTATTGAAGAAACTGTCTTGACTCCATTGTATGTTCTTGCCTCCTTTGTCAGCTATTAATTGAGCATAATGTCTTGGGTTGATTTATTGGTCCTCTGTTCTGTTCCATTGGTCTATATGTTAATTCTTGTGCCAGTACCAGCAGTTTTGAGAACAGTGGCTTTGTAATAAAGCTTGATATCTGGTACTGTGATCCCTCCAACTATGTTATCTATGTTATTTTTTCTCAATATTGCTGTGACTATTTTGGGTCTTTTTTTATTTCACATGAATATTTTTTCATATGAGCATAATTTTATTAGGTAAGTAAATACGATACATATTTTATATTGCATCAAGTTTGCATATATTTTATTTGAAATTAATGGATAAAATACTTGTATTTAAAGAATTTATTTTTTTGGTGAGAAATGGACTGCAATTAAACAGGCTGCCTTAAATATGAAATTATCTTTAATATTGTTTTCTTCATAGAGCATGATTAGTCTTGTGTTATTGCATAATTAACATTTGTTTCTCCTATAAAGTGTTGCTGTTATATATCATTTAGTCTCTTTCCCTAGAGTTTTGATGTGCTTTAGCAGATGAACTAATTTTCCAAATTTTCAAATCACTGCCTTTTTAGGACATATACCCACATACATTGATGAACATGCATATGAATGCAAATGTCCTACAGGCGGACACAGTAATAAACAGCATAGAAATTTTGGGAAAAGATAATAGGTATATACATAGGTTATAGTTTCTGCCAGAAGTTAACAAACTAAGGCCTTCCGGCTAAGTTTAGCCTTTTGCATATTTTGGAGATAAAGCTTTGTTTCAACATAGCCATACTTTGTGATCCACATATTGTTTTATGGCTGCTTTTTGCTGTAATAGCAATTGAATAGTTACTATAGAAATATTTACTATCTGGGCTTTTACAGAAAACAACAACAATGAAAACAAAAACAAAAAACTTGCCAGCCCTTGATTTAGTAGAGAGATAAGTATATACTGATAAAAATATATGAATATATGTCACAGACAATTAGCAATAGGAGTGTAAATAAGAAATTGCCTACTGCTTTGTATAGTCAATAATTAAAACTAATATTCAGTGATAGAAGAAATCAGCATTTGATGATTAGAAAATGATTAGTAGGAGAAAAATGAAAAGCTGGTTCATGAAGAAAGATTAATGTAAAAATGTCTGTGATGAAATTCTATGGGAAGAAAAAAATGCATCATGTGTCAGTAGAAATGGAAAAGGTATCCTATATAATAAAAGCCTAATATGCTAAGTGTTCGACTGTTCATTCTACCATTCAACCAGTCGGTATGGCATGCACTGACCACCAGGGGGCAGACACTCCGACCAGTAGGTTAGCTTGCTGCTGGGGTCTGGCAGGTTGGAACTGGGCAAAATGGACCAGACATGCCCTGGAGCCCTCCCGTGGTCCATCCTTGGCCCCAATTGTGTACTGATGGGGTCCCTTGGCCTGGCCTGCACCCTCTGGCAATCCGGGACCTCTTGACAGATATCAGAGAGCTGGTTTTGGCCTGATCTCCACAGGCCAGGCTGAGTAACCCCACCGGTGCATGAATCCGTGCACCAGGCCTTTATTGTGTGTATATATGTGTGTGTGTTTATGTATGTATGTGTGTGTGCGTGTGTGTGTGTGTGTATATATATATATATATATATATATATATATATATATATATATATATATATACAAGAGAACAATAGGAGTCCATTTTTGCATGTGCCTAATGTGTATATAGGAGAAAAGTGATAGATGAGGATGGAAGATGCATTGGTACCTTACAAAGAAAGATTGGTATATTCTGTGCAGTACCACAGTGTGTCAGTGACATGAAGGTTATTTAAAGATGATGAAATAAATCTGTATCTTGGAAGAGGAGGGATTTAAAAATCTAAAGAGAAAAACACATTTTAAAGAAAGTCTGACAGTACTTGACAAGTGATTAAATATTGTCGCAAAAAGAAGTGAACAAAATGATTTGAAATTAAAATGTTACAAATTTAAAAGACTGATAACATCTTTAACAAAGGGAAGGTAAATAGGAACAGAAAGTAGACCAATCTGGCTAGTGTAGAGGGACATTGGGGAAATGGTGGGAGAGAAGATTGAGATTTTGGGAGTTGGACAGTGGGAAACCATACGAGATTTTTAAGCTAGACATCAATATGATCAAGTCTGTGTTTTAAAGCAATAACTGTACACGATGGGGAGAGATTATTAGATAGTTAGTGCAGCAATTAAAGCAAGAGATGGAGAGATCCTAAATTAGCCAGTGACCATAGAACTGGGGAGAATAGTGTACAGGATTAGAGTACAGGCTCACACTCCTTGGTGCAAGATAAACATGCAAATTGACCGCACCTCCACTATGTCCAAGCCACACCCACCAGCCAATCAGAGTGACTATATGTAAATTAACCCAAGGGGGACCCCCATCCTGAAGGGGCTGTGGCCACCCTGCAAACAGCCATCAGCCCCTCACCCAGGCTGGCCAGGCACTCCAACGGGACCCCCACCCTGATTCGTGACACCCTTCAGGGCAAACTAGATGGCGGCTGGAAGCCACAGAGCTGGAGCAAGCAGGAGGCTTGGTTGCCCCGGAGATGGAGGAAGCCAAGCTTCCTGCCTGCCCTGGCCATATGTAGCCTCTGCTCTAGGCAACAAAGTTTCAATTATAGAAGATAAATAAATCCCAGATACCTGCTTCCAGCCAGCCTCCACTGGGAGCTTGGGTGGCTGGGGGCTGTGGCCAGCCTGCAGACAGCTATCAGCCCCTCACCTAGGCTAGCCAGGCAACCCAAGGGGGACCCCCATCCTGAAGGGGCTGTGGCCAGCCTGCAAACAGCCATCAGCCCCTCACCCAGGCTGGCCAGGCACCCCAACGGGACCCCCACCCTGATTCGGGACACCCTTCAGGACAAACTAGCCAGACCCCACCCATGCACCAGGCCTCTATCCTATATAATAAAAGGGTAATATGCAAATTGACCCTAACAGCAGAACGATTGGGAATGACTGGTCACTATGACACACACTGACCACCAGGGGACAGACGCTCAATGCAGGAGCTGCCAAGCAGCAGCAACTTTGCAGAATACCCTCTCACACTCTGGGACCCTTCGGGGGATGTCCAACTTCCAGTTTTGGCCCAATCGCTGCAGGCCAGGCCGAGGGACCCCACCTGCCGGAGGGACCCCACTCACTCTGCCAACGCCCTTTGAGCCCTGGCACTGCCTTAGGTGCAGCTGGCTGAGGAGGGACCATGGGAGGTTGGCTCCAGGGCATGTCTGGCCCGTTTTTCCCAGTCCCCCACTGCCAGTCAACTTCTAATTAATTTTCTTTCAATGTGCACGAATCATGCACTGAGCCTCTAGTTTTAATATAAATCAGTGTTGGTAAATGTTTCCCTCCACGTCCCACGTGGTTCAAGGTTCAGGACCTGGAAGAGGATCCGCACACAAATGAAAGAGATAAGACACGAGATAATTTGGGAATATTGGGGGCCAGGTGGGTAAGTCCAACTCAAGAGGAAAGTCTTCCACTGGTGCTCAGGCCATACCAACCTTTTATAGTCAGAGGTAAACAGGGCAGTGGTCACCACAGTTACACAGTTCTTGTGAGTTTCACTTGTTTTGACCATAGTTATACTTCCTGCACTTCCCTCAGCCCATTAGCTTCCCAGATAAGATCTAGGGAGTGTTATAAGGTCAAGTGTTATAAGGGGCTGTGGCCAGCCTGCAAACAGCCATAAGCCCCTCACCCAGGCTGGCCAGGCACCCCAACGGGACCCCCACCCTGATTCAGGACACCCTTCAGGGCAAACTAGCCAGACCCCACCCATGCACCAGGCCTCTATCCTATATAATAAAAGGGTAATATGCAAATTGACCCTAACAGCAGAACGACTGAGAATGACTGGTCACTATGCTAAGAGGACTGTGCCCTCTAAGCTGGGACTTGTTTGTGACTTTGCCAACAGGTCAGTCCGAGGCTTACCCCTATATCAGTTCCCCACAAATCAGGGAGGAGCACTAATCCCTGCTTTATAGTAAAATATGAGTACAGTGAACCAAATTCCTTAATTTGGTAATTAGAATAGGTATCTGTTCAAATGCATGTTTAGAAATAAGCTTTAAAAAGATTTAACAGCATTATTTCAAAGTGAGAAGAAATTCAAGTTAAAAGTCTGTGGATTTTTTATGCTATGAAGCAGAAAATATTGTGAATATTACATTACAGTGTTATCATTAACATAGATATTGGCCTACAAAGTCATGGTGATTTTTTACTTTAGTATATATAGAGGAATTCAATATCATTTATTTTAAAAAGCATTTGGCCACAATTATAGAGTGTTGAGAAGAGCTGGTATGATTCTCAGCTAAAAATAGTAATGTTCACAGTGAAATCCAAGTAACTATCATTGAGCGGTCATGGATCATGCTTTTAATGTCCTTGAGAGGAATAGTATTTTCATGTCAATGCTTTTAAATAAATTTATCCTCCTCCTTCTTCTCTCTACTCTCTTTTCTTGTCTTCATTCTTGCTGCTTTTCTTCTCCTTTCTAATCCTCTTCTTTTTTCAAGTGTTGAAAACTTTGAGTTTTCTCTTTCTGTCTGCCACAGCTAGTAACCCTGCCTCCAGGTATCTAACAGTTCTGCAGCAGGGCCTCTCTTCCTTCTGCCACCTCTCCTGCAACACTTCTCTCCTCAGTAACCTTCAAATCTACTCTTGCTTCTCTGACCTGCAGTCCCTTGGGAACTCCGGTTGTATTAGGTAAAGTTAACAGGGAGGAAAGCAGAATATTGGCACTCTGTGGGATATAGGAAGTTGAGTAGTTATCTCTATGCCTTAACTTCCACTCTTTTCTAATAATCTTTGCTCTTAATTAATTTTCTTAGAAAAATGTTTCTGAGTCTTTAATTTCCTTTTATTTATTTATATTTTAATCAAATGTAAAGACATGGCTGTTTTGTATTATCTTGAGGGAAGGGTAGATGCTAAAGACTACCCAAAGCCACGTTGAATATCTATCAAATTCATTTAATTTCTCACATCCTCTACAATTGTATTATAGCCTATTTATTTTTATTCTTTGTGTTTTAATACTCCACAGGACTGATATTAACTACTCTGAGCAATAGGTCCACCCGTTAGAAAGATATAATTAGTTGAAAATGAAACTTACTACTGGGATCAGAAGATGTAACACTTTTCTACAATTTTCTACATTTAGCTTGGTCCTAAAATCTTTTCTTTAAATTGATATTAAAGAGAGAGAAGACAGAGTGAAGAGAGAGGGAGAGATTGACCTGTTGCTGCACCCATTCATGCATTCATTGATTACTCCTTGTATGTGCCCCTACCAGGCATCTAACCCACAAACTTGGTGCATCTGGATCGCACTCTAACCAACTGAGCATCTGGACAGGGCCTAAAGCCTTTATTCTACTAGATAGGCTCTAGGAAAGGTATTTAAGAGAATAGTTATTGATCAATTGAGATTAAGATCGTATAAAAAGAACATGATGACAGACCAAGAAACACAAAAGAATAAGAGAATACCATTGAATTTCAACTTTTAATATTCCATTCTAAATTTGAATATAAGTTATTTATAAAGTAGAACTTAGTATTTGTATAAGGATCAGTTGATACAGGAAATAAAAAAAAAAAATGAAGAAGCAGTTGTCTTAAAAATGAAGGCAGACAAAGATTACTTTACATTGGTCCCCTGATTCAAAAAAGAAGAAATGGCCTGAAGAAAGGATACATATGTAACAACAGTTTCCTAGGGAAGTCTTTAACAGTGGTTGCTAGGGCAAGAAAGGAGTCTAAGGGTAGATTAGAAAAATAACAGCATCCTTCAGCACACCAGGTGCTTGGATTATAGTCTACTTGGGTTTATTATATATTAAATTTAATAATTATTTCTATATTTTTCTCAGACTAAATACTTAAAAAAATAAACTTTGCTTCGGAGGCAATACGATGCATGCCATTCATCATAGAGGGAGTTGAAGGGGTTATCTTCATTACCCTTGAGAAGGAAAATGTGTTTATTAATGTAATTACTGTGTATGATTGTTGTATTGTCATATTAATCACCCTAGTAATGGGTGCTAGGTAGGGAACTTCACTTGGAATCATTAAGGGAAGAACCCTTGTCCACCTCAGGGGTTCCTTAATTTATTCTTCCTTCTGCATTGTTAATATTTCACTGTGTAATTGCAGCTCCCAATCCCTGTGCAGCCAATGCTGGCCGAGGCCCCTGCTCTCACATGTGTCTGATCAACCACAGCAGAAGTGCTGCCTGTGCCTGCCCCCACCTGATGAAGCTTTCCACAGACAAGAAGACCTGCTATGGTGAGTTTCCTAAAGTTCTGATCTAAAACTCAAATGGAATTCTCTCAAAGTGTATTAGCATTTACATTTCCCGCAAGGTAGAGCAGAAGAGGTTTTTAATGTCCTTAGAAACATGAGGGGTGGTCTATTTCTAGACCGTTGATGATTCATCTACTTTTGGGGAGAGGGACACATTCTTAAAATACGTGATGCTCCGCACTTTGCCGTTTAGTACCTTATTCATTTTTTCTTGCAACTTTCGCATTTGGTGTGTTAGCAGAATTTATCTCTACAAAGCAGGGAGCCTTGTACGTGAAAGTGCATTATCAGAAAATGATGATGTCAGGAACCCGCATAACCAAGAGGCACATAGCATCGCTGATCTCTGCCTGCTCCTCTACAGTCACTTTCGCATCATTTTGTGGGGATTATTAACTGGAAGGGGGGAAATGAAGAAAAATATATAAATTTAAAAGGTTTCTAAAAATATTTAAATAATTACTTCAAACCCATAAAAAGGTAATAAAATGTGTGAATGAAAATTATACTGTGGTGTTTTTTTCTGGTTTGTTTTACTTTAATTTTGGTTAATTTATCCATTTATTTGCAAAGCAGTTACTTTTAAGGATGACAAGAATGTCCTCACAAAACCTCAATTCAGGAATTTAGTCAAATGTGGATTTAATTGATTTTATACAGTCACTAGAGCCCCAATGCACAAAATTTGTGCAAGAGTAGGCCTTCCTTCCCCTGGCTGCCGGCACCAGCTTCCCTCCGGCACCCAGACCAGGGCTTCCCTTGCAGCCCTGGCTTCATCTGGAAGGACATCTGGTCTAATTAGCATATTATGCTTTTATTATTATAGATAACATGTCTCAGCAACAATAACCCCACAGCCGACAATAAAGGAATAAAATATCTGTGACTCCTCTTTCTACTTAATCGACTAATATTTCACAGATTCAATGCCAGATAGCTGCCTATGGAAGTAAAAATGATACAATGCCTCACAATATTAGTACTACAGATTTACAGAAACTTATAATAAAGCATGTGTTAACATTATTTGAACCCTAATTTTGAGAGGGAAAATTTAAACATGATTTTTAAAATGTTTAATATATTCAATATATAATATAGCAAAAATGTTCATTCAATAATAATATACCAAAAATGTTCTTAGATTCCTTCAAAAACCATTTAATGCAATGCAATATTTGTATAATTATGCATAAAGATAAAATGATTGTTTAGCAGTTGTAGAGTTCATGCATTTTAGCAAGTTTGTTTGAAATTGTAAAGTCAAATCAGTTATTGAGAATTTATTGGCATTTCTAACTAAAGAAAAATGATGACTTAACTTATTTTACATTTGTTTCCATTAAATGCTTTAATTTAAAAATAGATAAATCATTTCTGCTTTAATATTTCCATCAGATCATGATTATGGTTTTATGGTTTTAAAAACCTATTAAATCATCAAGTACTATTTTAGAATTCCAAGACTGCTTCAAACTTGCCAAGCTTATAAGAGAAAAGCACTTATTTCTATTTCTTTTCTAGAAATGAAGAAATTTCTTCTTTACGCAAGGCGTTCTGAAATCAGAGGAGTGGATATTGACAACCCGTATTTTAACTTTATCACGGCCTTTACAGTCCCTGATATTGATGATGTTACTGTGATAGACTTCGATGCATCTGAAGAACGTTTATACTGGACAGATATTAAAACACAAACCATTAAACGTGCTTTTATTAATGGAACTGGACTAGAAACTGTTATTTCAAGAGGTAAAAAATTTTCACGTTACAATTTTTAAAAAACGTGTTATTCACTTAGCAATTAGCACAAGGCCCTTTTGTGCTCTTTTCCTATTATCCAATTCTATGTTGTTAATTAAGTTGGAACTGATTATTCAGAGATTTAATAACATGCTGTGTCCTAACAATCGTGGGATGTTATAATTATGTTGCACATAGTGTGATAACTACAAATCTAGTTTCACAAGAAGAAAAAGTTCCAGAACAGATCTCCTTAAAATGTACAGATTTCTAAATAAACAGATTAAAAGACTCCTATTTGCTAATGGGGCATAGTTATATTTGCATAAAAATATAGGTTATTGGGAAGGGCTGGTTTCCCCCTCTGACTCAAGTTTATTATCAACTTCCTTTTGCATATCATTCTATAGAACTAGACTACACAAATGAGATAGGGAACCTGGTCCTATCCACCTCCCGGCCCAACAGGTTGAATCATAGGTTCTTGGTAAATATTGTTGGATTAGCCATTAAAAAAAATAATAACTTTTCCCAAAGGAGAAAACATAGCTGAAGTGAGACATACATATAAATGTAAATATTTAGCATTGAATTATCTTAATCTTTGCTTAAATTTTGGTATATTGTGATTTCTGGATCAGTTATTACTTCATTGAGTGAATCTTAATTGAGCATCTGCTGTTTGCTACGACTGCAAAATGGGAAAACAAAGACAAACAAACAAACAAATAAAAAAGTGTTTCTCTTCAGTTTCGTGACCCCAAGCATAATAGAGAGATGTGGAGGAGGATGGAGAACAGGATAATCAGTAATCCATATAGATACTTTAAACTCCTATGCTTTGAAGCATACTGAAAATTTTAAAATTAGAACTTATTTGAGCAATAAATCAATCCTTTAAAAAAAAGCAGTAAGTACAGGTTTTAAAACCACAGTGCTTTTCAAGAGTTTCCACACATAATACTAAAAGCTGGCTTGAGTACCACTAACACACTTTTTTATTTATGCTAGCTCTCAGGTTAGTACTCTTAAAGCAAGGTGAATGAATTGGTTATAAGCTTGTTCAAACATTTATTTCAAAATTGCCATAAGAGAAGAACCTTTCAAAAAAAAAAAAGCGAATGCAAAGATTTCTTCTTTTACAGAATATTTATCAGGGAACATAGTGAGATAATCATTGTTAGATTAGATTTAAAAGACTGCCTAAGTAATGGTCATTACAAATTGCAAGAGACCAGTTAAAGGGCATTGGTGCCTCCCAAAACTGACAGTCTGATAAAAATTTGTTCCAACACTTTTTAAATATTCCCCCAAAACCTCTGTTAATTTTATAAAGTAATAAAGATTCTACTTCAAAAAAATTGAGGGAACAATTTTCTGTCTATAATAACAGATTAGTAACTATGAGTAATTTGGTGAGTTTATCTTTGAGAAAAATCACAAGGACTAAATTCCATTTAGCAGACTGTATGTATAATTCTTAAACAAAATTTAAGCAATAATATTTTCTTACTAATAATACATATATATTTTTAGGATCAATCATAATTAACTCTGTCATTTTTACAAATATTGGAATATTTCCTATAGGGTAAGTAATTGAAGGAGGGCTAGTATATGAATAGAATGGAGCCCAGAATGAGAGGGATGTGTTGTACAAACTGATGGAACAAAAGAAATAGAAACTAAATCATGCCAGCCTTTATGGGATAAGTTGTTGATTTTTATGTTAATACTAAAAATAGTGAGAACCAAGGAAGTCTTCTAAGGAGGGTGCGGCTACATGATTAGCTTTGCCTTTGGAAAAGGTCATAATAGCTATTATGTTTAGTAGAGATTTAAGAGACCAGGGGTGGGTTGGTAGGTGAGCAGTGAACTTCCCAAGAGAAGCAAGTTGGTCGGTATAGTGATTTTAGTAAGAGATGATAGAAGCCTGGACTAGAGGGCAAACACCAACTAGTGAGATGTGGAAAGATTATAGAGATATCAAAGAATAAAAATAAAAAGTAATTCAATTGAATATGAAGGTTGAAGAAGAAGAGCAATGTGGAAGCATCATTCTCTCATTTCTAACCCCACAAGTTGCATGGCGTTCCTTTTTTTCTGTCTTCTATGAGAAACCTTTTTTGAGGATTGATATATCTTTCCATTAATAGAACAACTTAAGATGAACTTTTGACAGTTCAGCTTCTGAACTCATCAAAGTCTCTCTTTCCTGCCAATAATTGTACTTTATTGTATCCTTTCATCTTTTAAATTCCCTGTGAGTGACTCTCGGACCTTTCTCTTACTTCTTACATTATTGGCCTCTGTATTTTCTTACATCTAGCCTTCCTCTATTGGACATTTTCTTGGGATACTTTCTTTTCTACTTTCTCTTCAACTAAGTCTAATGTGAAACCATGTTCAAAAATCAGACCCCAAACCGGCCTTTATATTTTCCCCCAAGCAGAGCATTTTTTGAGGAAATCACTGGGGCTCTTTAGGGATAGCTTTCATGACGGAGACTGGAAACATTTTGCTTGCTTTGCCATTCTCCATATCCTGAAACACTAAGCTGTCCTTACTTTCTGTATTCCCCACATGAGCTATTTGTCAGAGTGGTTTTTGTAGGTACACTTTGTGTAAGGATAAATACTAATACATGACTACAGGCACATTCATTGTCTAAATAAATATTGATGCACAATTATATCATATATACATATATATGTATATTTGCATCCTTACAAAAACAAAGGTAATTTTATTCTAAGAAGAAATGAATAGCTATAACAATTCCTGGCAAATGTTCTTGTTAATAGACTGAAGCCCTGCTTTCTGGGGACAATTAATTCTTATACTTGAGTGTAACCGAATGGCCCAAATATTTCTTAGTTATCCATGTTCTAAGGTATATTTTTCCAGTGTGATGAATGACTTAGCTGGCATTGATGTGACAAATACCATTATCTCATTTAATCTTGAAAACCTGTTATTAAAATTATTTCAGTTCTGTAGATGAGAAAATTTAAGTTCACAGCAGCTAAAACTCTGCTTCAAATGAAAGTAAGGGCTAGAGACAAATTGACACTTAGGATTATATGTTTAGAGCTTCCGTCATCATCATCCTATCTAATAATAGAGAAACATGGTAATTAACCATAACTTCGCTACCCTTCCCATTGGCTAATTAGCGAGATATGCAAATTAACTACCAACCAAGATGGCAGCCGGCAGCCAGGCAGCTGAAGCAAACAGGAGGCTTGCTTGCTCCAGTGATGGAGGAAGCCAAGGTTCCCCGCCTGCCTCTGCCAGCCTCTGAGCTGCACTCTAAGAAACAATGTTGCAATTATAGAAGCTAAACAAACCCTAGAAACCTGCTTTCAGCCAGCTGGGTCTCAGAGCTGGAGTTGCAACAGTGTTTCAATTATAGAAGCCAAACAAACCCAGATACCTGCTTTCAGCAGCCGAGGTCTAAGAGCTGGAGCCGAGCCTCAGGCTAAAGCCAGCTCTCAGTTCAGTGACAGCCATAGAAGGTAAATAAATCCCAGAATAAAAAAAAAAAGAAAAAAAGGAGAGGTTGGGAACTTCAGTCACCCGCCAGCCTGAAAATGACCCTCAGCCCCTCACACAGACTGGCCAGGCACCCCAGTGGGGACCCCTACCCTGAAGGAAGTGTGACCAGCTGCAAACAGCCATCATCCCCTCACCCAGGCTGGCTAGGCACCCCAGTGGAGACCCCCACCCTGAAGGGGGTGTGACCAGCTGCAAACAGCCATCATCCCCTCACCCAGGCTGGCCAGGCACCCAAGCGGGACCCTCACCCTGATCCGGGACACCCTTCAGGTCAAACCAGCTGGCCCCCACCCATGCACCAGGCCTCTATCCTATATAGTAAAAGGGTAATATGCAAACTGACTTTAACAGCAGAAGGACTGGGAATGACTGATCACTATGACACACACTGACCACCAGGGAGCAGACGCTCAATGCAGGAGCTGCTCTCTGGTGGTCAGGGCGCTCTCACATGGGAGGAGCTCTGCCCAGCCACAAGCCAGGCTTATGGCTGCCAGTACAGCATTGGTGGTGGGAGCCTCTCCTGCCTCCTCAGCAGCGCTAAGGATGTCCGACTGCAGTTCCGGCCTGCTCCCCGCTGGCAGGTGCACGTCCCCCAAGGGCTGCCAGGCTGCCAGAGGGATGTCTGTTTGCCATCTTAGGCCCAATCCCCCTGGGTAGCGGGCCTAAACCAGCAGGTGGTCATCCCCTGAGGGGTCCCAGACTGCAAGAGGGCACAGGCCGGGCTGAGTCCACCCCTCCCCGCCCCCACCGAGTGCACAAAATTTTGTGCACCAGGCCTCTAGTTACTTTATTATAAGAGGACTCAGGACTTCATCCTAATTGTCTTGGAATTGTCTTTTTAAGATAGTCCCACAGCCGAAACCGGTTTGGCTCAGTGGATAGAGCATCGGCCTGTGGACTGAGAGGTCCCAGGTTCGATTCCGGTCAAGGGCATGTACCTGGGTTGCGGGCACATCCCCAGTAGGAGATGTGCAGGAGGCAGCTGATCGATGTTTCTCTCTCATCGATGTTTCTAACTCTCTATCTCTCTCCCTTCCTCTCTGTAAAAGATCAATAAATTATATTTAAAAAAAAAAAAAGATAGTCCCACAGTTCTATTGCCTCTTGAATACTGTGTACTGCCCAGAATAATACCTTATTGGATAAAAGGTTCCCCCCAAAACTCTCAAGTATTTCTTGTAATTGACATAGTAAGAAAAAAAGAAATTAATATACCTTAGATTTCCTAATAGAAGTTAGGGGTAATATAGACTTTTTAGATTTGTATATTTCATTATTTTATTTTATATACTTTTTATTCCTCATACAGTGCTTTGAAGTAAATGCTACTTTCTGCTCTTAAAAATGAGAAAGCATTTTGTTCAGTTTACAAAACAGAAAAGCTTTTATACATCCAAGTTTGAATTAGGCCTGTTGAGTCCTACGCTATCCTCTTTTTCACTAAGTTTCCCTTTCTTTTACACATAAGGAAACTCAGTAAGGTGGGGAACTGAAGGGTTAATATAATGACAAGGTTTGTGCATTACATGGTTTTCCAGTGTTCCCTTAATATACACGCGGTACACTCTGCAGAGCTCATCTAGTAGTACCTGAGTGAAGAGTAAAGGTTAGATCACATGCTTTCATTGTTTATTCTGAACTATTAAGGAAAAGCTTTCAGAGGTATGTTGGCAGCTTTATGAGATTCCAGACCATTGTCAATAGAATCACTTTTTTTTTTTTTAATAGGAAAAGACCTCTGATGTATTTGGTTATTCTAGGGAAAAGTATAAATTGCTTGTCTTTGAAAAATTAAGGACTCAGTTTTAGGCAAGTGCTATTACTATCTGAATGAATTAAAGAGTTAGGATGAGTTAGCCAGAAGTTAAAATGAATAAAAAATGAATATGAATTTGAAGTGTACCTGTTTATTTCTATAAAGAATATTCTCTTATGTGCTAAGAAATTATCATATAATCATATGCTTTTCTAAATTGCAAAAATATAAGCCATTTAAAACACATATTTTGATCACATTATGTAAAATTTAATTCCCAATGTAACTTTGAATCTAATTGGACCTATTTCAGATTAGATTTCCATCAGTACTAGAAATTGTTATCTACTTTTGCCAACAATTGTTTGTCAGTAAGTACTAAAGATTCATTCATTCCCTCTAGTTTGCAAGTTTAATTGTACCCGGTAATAAAAATGCTTAGAAAATAAAAACTATTGTGAAAATTGCCCCAGAGAGGATGAAATAAATGAAAACAGGTCAGTAATAACAGTGAGAGCTAGATTTCAGAAACAGGCTATGAATTAAAGTAGAAAGTTTGGAAGGGAAACATCTGTTGTTTTGCCTATTCCTGAATAGAATTTTCAATTTTCACTTTTATGCAGGAAGCCTGTTGGTGAAAGAATGTCAACATCTGTGATTTTTTTTAAAGGAAAAGAAAGTCAAAAATGACACATAAATGTCATTCCCTTGAGAACTATGTCTCTAGTCTAGAGCAATAGGTGCTAAATAAGAAATAATTCTATGTTTATTCATTACCTTTTAGTTTGAAGCATATAAAGGCTATTTAATTTTATTCCATGGACTTTTTTTTTTTTTTTTTTTTGCTTTTATTTAACACCATATCCTGAATTCTGTATCTGGGACATTGAATGGATTGGACAATGGCTATTATTTAACTGAGACAGTCCATAATCTCAAGGCTCTTCATATCTGATGAAAGAATGAGTTAAACAATTAACTAAGTTATAAGGATAAATGAAATGAGGCATTTAATATGGGTGTAAACCACTTCTCACAGGGAGCACTGAGTTCTCAGGGTACATGGGATTACCAAAGTTCCCACTTAGGAAGTTGTAGTCTACCTCGGCCTTGGGGGGAATGGTAGTAAAATCAGCACAGGTTGAGATGTCAGTAGGCACAAATGCCTGGACACTTCAAAGAAGAGGGAGTAGTTAGGAGTCTTTGGACCTTGGAGGAGAGTAAAGTAGAAGGCTAACATGATGGCAGATTACAGGAGGTCTTATAACAGGGGGAGGAGCTGTTATTATTATTTTTTCCCCACAAGGTAATGGAGAGCCCCTGATGACTTTTACAGATGTGTGCAGGTAATTCAGTCTCTTTGGAAGATAAACCAGGTGGATACCAGGAAGTTGGTTTGGATACGTGAGAAACCATAGGTAAAGATACAAGTAGAAAGTTATAGAAATGTTCTAAATCTGAAATAAAAATTAGACTAGAATAATGAGAAGTATAAGAAGGTGTGGACACCAAGTGTATGGCAGTTGTAGAAGTAATTAATCCTGATCATGGAGTGAGGTGAAATTGACCAGATAGTTGGAAAGATGTTGGGGACATGGATCCAGATGAGAATAAAGGAAGGAGGCTTGCTTTATCATCAGTAAGTTGGATAGGAATAATTATAGGTTAGGGCATTAAGAGATAGCGAGATTATATGAAGTTAATCTTTTGCCCCTATAGTCTCTAGGAAAAAAAAAATAAAGATTTGAGATATTTGTTAAAACTTACAAAATCAAGAGTTGGGAGGGCATAAAATTAGGGTGAGGGTAGAAGGCTTCTGAAGTATTTTTAATGTTCTATTTCTTAAGCTGGATCATTCATTTATGGATGTATTATTAATTTGTATAGCATATAAATTAAATATATGTATATATATGTATATATATATGTATATATGTATATATATATATATATATAAAGATATAGAGAGAGAGAGAGAGAGAGAGAGAGAGAGAGAGAGAGAGAGAGAGAGAGAGAGTTGGAATCTCCTTTGAAGGCATGCCTAATTTCCTGTAGAAAGTGTTTGTGCTCACCCTCAAGATGCTGGTGTCAGTAGGTCCAGTTCATAGAAAAAACATAAATAAGAGAATTGACAAGCAGTTCTTTTGCATACAGAATTATCTACATGCTAACCAATTTTTGTTCTTATCCCTCACGCCTTTCATCTTGGGCCTTCCTTCTGTGATCATTTCTCTTCTCTCTGAGTTACATCTTTTAATGTTCCTATAGTTTAATGATAATCTATAATCTGAAAAGATATTTAGCCTTCATTTATGAAAGATACTTTTAAAACTTGTGGTAAAATACATATCATAAAATTTATCATCTTGACATTTTTTAAACATACAATTCAGTAATGTAAGTCCATTCACATAGTGCAACCAATCTCCTGAAGACTTCATCTGACAAAACTGAAACTCTATACCCATTAAACAACAACTCCCCAGTCCATCCTCCCTCCAACTACTGACAACCACCATTCTACCTTCTGTGTCTAATTTGTCTATTCTACGTGTCTCATATACGTGGGGTCATATAGCATTTGTCTTTTTGTGAATGGCTTACTTCACTCAGCATAAGGTTTTCAAGGTTCATCCATACTGTAGCATGTGTCAGAACTGCCTTTCTAAGACTGAATAACATTTCATCGTATGCGTGTTTCACATGTTTATACATACATTTCTTGTTGGACATTAGCATCATTTCCTCCTTTTGGCTATTGTGAAAAGTGCTAAGATGAACAGAGGTGTACAGATATCTTTTTGAGACTCTGCTTTCAATTCTTTTGGGTATAAAAGGCATACACTACTTAACCATGGGGATACGTCATTAGGATATTTCATCATTGACCAGACATCAAAGAAGGTACTTACACAAACCTGGATGGTATAGTCTACACTGTAATTGTATGAGATATACTTTCACAGGACTGGTAGTGCAGTAGATTTGTTTGCACTAGTACCCACCACAAACATGTGGGTAAAGGTAGTGTGAGCTCTGACTTAAGCTTTGATTGCTGAACACACCCGTGTCAAAGAGGCATCCCCTTCTGGCAAGCTATCTTGAAGGAGCTCATTGCCAGCTGCACAACAAGATAAAGAATCAGGCCACCTCTCTGCGCGAGGCTCCTTTTGGAGATCTTGGTGGATTTCCCTAAATGGTTAGGGTTCTTTTTTTTCTATGCTTGTGCTTTAAATTCTCATTCTTATGTTTCAAATTCACCAATAAAGAGTGAGTCCTTGAAACTCAAGGACCCATCCCTGATCCCCAAAAAGTGGAAGCCCAGGACCCTGTGTGCAGTGCGCTCTCCCCACCAACCTTACTGTGTGCCTCCTGGTGTGCACTGGGCATTTCTGAGCCTGGAAGTCATAAACTTTTTTACTTCGAGGTTTGCTAATGGTTACTGCTCAAGGGTGTCTTACAACTGGGATAAGAACCCAAAGGGTGTGTGCAGTTGCAACCTTGCTTTAGGGAGGGGAAGTGCCTGTGGAAAGCTCGCCAGGACCCAGGTGAGTGCCTTCAGGCATTTGTATCCAATAGCATTACTATCAATAGACTGAGAACAGCACAAAATAGCAATGCCTTGTGCCACCACGTTAGACGGCTATGGTGTCACTGTAGCTAAAATGTCACTGGGTAACAGGAATTTTTAGCTCCATTGTAATCCTATGGGACTACCTTCATATATGCGGTCTGTCCTTGACCAGAATGTCATTATGCAGTCCTTGACTTTTTACCCAAAAGTGGAATTGCTGGATCATAAGGTAATTCTATTTTTAATTATTTGAGGAACTGCCATACTGTCTCCCACAGAGGCTGTACCATTTCACATTCCTACCAATAAGACACGCACGTGTTCCAATTTTTTCAAATCCCTCTTAGCACTTGTTTTTTTCTAACTCCTTTTAAAAATTTGTTTTGTTGTATAGTAGCCATTCCAGTGAGTGTGAGGTGGCAACTAATGGTGGTTTTGATTTGCATTTCCTAATGATTAGTGATGCTGGGCGTCCTTTCATACTGGCGTTTCTATATCTGTTTTTGGATAAATGTATATTCAAATCCTGTGCCCCTTTTTAAAGAAAATTATTTGGGTTTTTGTTGTTATAGTATAATAATTGTGCTGACTATAAATTCCAAGTTCAGAGTTGTTTTCTTTCAGTCTTCTCCAGATATCATCCCACTATCTTGTGGCATCCCTCATTGCTGTATTGAACCTCCATGTTTATCTAATTGTTATTCCTTTTAGTCTTTTTTCTCTTCTTTTCTCTTTAGCTACGTTTCATGTTTTATTTTTCCTCATGACAATGTTTTTTTTATTTAGCCACTAAGAGTCTTGTGCCTCCTATGAGGTCATGTCTTTCATCAACCTGGAGAGAAAACAAAAAACCCTCAGATGTTCTCTCTTACCATTTTCTCTAACCAGTCTCTGTACCCCCACCTTTAGAAACTGACTACATGTGCAAGATAGTTCATGGTAACCTCCAATTCCTCTCATCGTTTTATTCCTCTGTGTTGGCTCTGGCTGATGTCCTTCGGTTTGCATTGCAGTTCACTAGTTAATCTGCCTAAGCTGCTAGTTAATGCCCCTGATACTTCTTTTTTTATATTGTATTTTTAAAACTATGTAAAAGTTACTTTTGGTTCTCATTTATATCTTATGAGAATTTTAAAAGTAAATTAATGCACCTTGCTTATTATTTCAAAGCATATTTTTCTTTTAAAATATCCCACTCATTTTTCTTTATCTTACACATAATACTTTAAAAAACATTTTATTTTAAAATATTCTCCTTTTGGAGCAGGCCAATTATTTTTCCCCAGTGACCTGTCACTGAGGATTTACACCCTTTGGATAATACCTGAGTGTGTCCTTGTTTAGCTCTCCTACTCTTTGTGAGTTTAAGGTCTGAACCCTCTGAACTGAGCAACTAACTACAAATCCATGAATCCCTAGAGTCTCATTGCAAGGTTTTGCCCCTATGGCTACACAAGCCTCTGTATTGTCTTTTTTTTTAAGATATTTTGATTTCAGCTCACACATCTTAAAATTGTAGATTGTGCATGTTATGAATGTACTCATCAATTCATTAATGATATTTATTTTGAAGGTAATTTGTATATATTTGAGGATGAGAGCTATAAAGATAAATTAGCAAGGACCCTGCCCTCAAGAAGTATAGGTGATAGTAGTAATATGTCAGCAAATAACTATCACATTACATTGAAAGACATTGGCCAGAGAATTCCTTATAGGTTGGAAAGGACAGGACACCTTTGGAAATCTGAAAGCACATCAATATGATTGACATGTAAGGTAATTGTTAAAAATAGTGAGAAATGTGATTGGGAAGGTAGTTATATTCAGATTATATAGAAAGCCAAGCTAAGGAATTTAGACATCACTTTCTAAGTGGCTGGAAGCAATGGAATACCATGGGGCAAACAAAGGTCATGATCCAGAGCTTTCTAGTTAGAAAAATAACCTGGCAGCAACTAAATCAACTGCTTGAAAGAGGAAAAAGACTGGATGCTATTGTGGTATTAAAGATAGAAGTAGATTTGGGAGAGCATGAACCATATAATTGTCAAGGACTAAATAGGTATTAATAGATTACATTGGCTAGCTCTCCTGTTTAACAGTGCACTGTATTCTCTAGGATGTGATTAGGACTCAATCAGAAATAAATTTTGAGCAACAGAGACAACCAAAACAAAAAACAACAAAAAAAAAAACAAACAAAAACAAAAAACAACCACAAAAAAACAACACTACTTTGGGTAGCCATGTGTTTTAGAGAAAATAAAAACTAATTTCATTATTCTTGCCAATACCAAGCAATCCAGAGTAAAAATACAGAAGATATTAAGTCTTTGGATTGGCAAAGTAGCCCTCCACCCTGCATTAAGGTACACAAATACATATCATATAATAAAATATTCACAGAAATCCTTTGTGTTATCTATAATTAGCCTAATCTATATATATAAAATGGCTAATCTGCTAAGTGTCCATCTGTGTAATGACGTCACATAGCAATGCCTGGATTCCTCTCCCTAGCGACTAGTCTCCTTGCATTTTCTTCAGCCCAGAAACACGATTTGCTTTATACCCAGGTAGAAACATTTTACACTGTAACCAAATGTCTGTGAAGCATTTTCCCATGCCTCATCTCATTTGATCCTCACAGAAGTCCTGGAGGAGATAGATAAGAGACTCGGTGGAATCCTATTTTCTTTTCATTAGCCGGAAAACAGAGATTTAGAAAGCTTAGAAACTTGAGCTGACTGAAAAGAAGTAAGAAATGGTGGGCCTTCAAAATGACTTCAGGTTTTCTCACTGCACAGACTATAGTCAAACACTGCTGCAGTTAAATATTTTACCCTTTGTTCTCCCTGCGTGATCTACAATATTAATCTGCTTCGTGTTGATATTTACTGCTGTGTTGCTGACAGTTACCTGAAGAGAAGTTGGTATGCTTCACTGGGCTGGAAAAAGTTTAGCTACATCAGAAAGTAGGTCTAATTAAGCGAGTTTATTCTATATATATATAAAAGGCTAAGTTGACTCGCGTATGCGTGATACATATAAAGCTTTTGTTGGCGCTAATTGCATGCGTGTGTTTCGATCTGCAATTGTCAATCGTGAATTTGGTTGACACTTCTATTATAGAGAAAGGGCAAATAGCAATATTAAAACATTTCTTCTAATTAATTTCCTTTCAATGTGCACGAATTTGTGCACCAGGTCACTAATTTTCCTGTAAGAGGCCAAAATTTATGTGACTTGATTAAAAACAAAATACAGGTACACAACCTAAAACATGAAGCCAGGTCTCATTGTAATACTATCTATCTCTCAGCAACCAATTAACTCCAGAGAGTGAAGGAGAATGAGGAATAAATATCCTGGATGGGGCAAATAATGAAGTATCAGACATGGCAGATTGAGCTTTACAGAGGTGTTGTATTACTTTCTTTTCTTTCTTTCCCTCTCTCTCTCTCTCTCTCTCTTTTTTTTTTTTTTTTTAGAAAAGAGGGAAGTGAGTAGGTTAAATAAAAATAAATTTCAAATTTTGAATTTAGAAATGAAGTTCACATTCAAAATCCACCAATATACCAATAAATTAATGATAAAAGGTCAGTTGCAGAGTGAGAGGGTGTTGATTAGAGTTACTGAAACCTGAGAAATATCTTCTAAGGGCACCGTCATTAAAACTTATTTAGAAACAATTCAAGGATTTTTGAGCAGGAAAGTCAGCGTGGTCGACATTCCAGGAAATCTGCTGTGGTGGAGGTCCCCAGGCCAACACTACACTGTAGAGCTGACCCAGAACTGCCAGGCCTCTGTGTATTGTTTTGATCTGTTTAATTTTCAACCAGTTGGCAAATATTGCAATCTGGAGTCTTCCTTTTCAGGTGCAAATCTAGCTTTGTGGCCTTTTTTGAAAATGTTAAATAGGAAGATGTAGCAATTCCATGAGGTAAGTAGCAGTGGCTATGCGGGGTTCTAGAGGCACTTAGATTGGAGCCTCTGCTTGGAGCAGTGTAGCCTCAAGGGGGAGCTAGTTAGAACTTTCAGAATCATGCCTTGCACCACCCCTGCTGAGTCAGCATCTTCATTTAACAGTCTCCAGCTGTTTTGTAAGCTTGAGTGACACAGATGGGTCTAGAGAACTCAGAAGGTACATTCCGCTAACACATTTTTTAAGTTTTGCAAAATCAAGGCAAGGCCAAGCTAGAGTTATAAAATCCCGCAGGTAGGGTTCTAAATGGCCTACTTTATATGTTAATATGCTGAAAAGGTTTTCTAGTATCTATCATTGTTAAGACTTTATTTTAATTTATTTCTTTAATTAAAATGTGCAATTGTATTTAAGCCTAAATTCCATCGCTTTTTTTTTTAATGCCTAATTGAATAATCAAGGAATAACAACCCAAATATTCATATTGGCTATAACGTACTGAAACTTGATTAGATTTCAGTGATTTCTGTAGAATCCACGATGGAGGAATGTTAAAAAGGTTTTAGTTTCTTTGTTCATATCTTAGTCGGTTAACTTTCTATTTTGAAGGATGTTCAAGTCTATTAATTCTTTTAGGAAAGTTGACTTGTTTTATTTCATTTCAGTAACAAATTGGCACTTAAAACATAAAATAGCACATTTGTTGATGCTTCACAAGTACTTTCTCCTAACTAGAAAGATGTGTTACCAACTGGAGAAGCTATTACTCTAATTTGAATTTCGTCACCTTGGCCCATAGGACTGCAGCTTGTTTCTGCTGCTAAGTGTTTCCTAGTGAATCATGGACTGTTAGTGTAATTTCAATGCTAATTGAGGTGTCAGGTTTCAAAACGGCTGGGCAGGAAGACATTAATGATTATTCATGTTTTAAGAAGGGCTGATGAGGGAATGCTATTACAATCTTGTACAATTTTAGCTAACAAATTAAAGTGTAAATTAAAATTTCCCTGAGACAGAAAATAACTTACTTGAAAAACCGAAAGAATGAGAAACTTCATTTACTTTTAATTTTCTTTTTCCTGTTTTGTAGATATTCAGAGTATCAGAGGGCTAGCAGTGGATTGGGTCTCACGGAATTTGTACTGGATTAGCTCAGAATTTGATGAAACACAGATTAATGTGGCAAGACTAGATGGCTCTTTGAAAACCTCAATTATTCATGGAATCGATAAGCCACAGTGTCTGACAGCTCACCCAGTCAGGGGGTAAAGTATGATTATTTTTTAAGTTTTTCTAAAATTTCACACATCTTTGCTCTGATTTTATATAAAAAAAACTTTATCACTCTGTAAATTATATAATTGTCTAGCCACTATGCTGTATACCTGAAACTAATATAAAATAATATTCAATATCTACTGTACCTGAAAATAAAATACAAATCTTAGTCTAATTAAGGGGACACGTATATGTTATAGAGTCAGAAAAGTAAATGTGAATATGGAAATTGTAAAAGGGATCCCTGGTTAGAGATTTTTGTTATTTGCATAAAATCAGATTCTTATACATTATTATAAAATCTCATTAATTTTTGTTTTTAAGGAATCACAATTTTTAAAATGCATGAAACAGTCAGTGATTTCTTTTCAAGAACAAATTGTTAATAACATTTACCACATGTTGCTATCATAAATAGATTAGACTCTCCCATTTACTGGTTAGTCAGCATGTACCCACATAGAAAGCTTGTGTAGGGCTAAAATAAATTCTTTCTTCTTAGCACTTTCCATGGGAATGGTTGAAATGACAGTTCCTTTCTAAGATGCCTGATTTATCAAAGCCAAGATAACTCAATATTGATGCATTACTTTTAATGGGAAGAATTTACTGTGGTCCTAGTTAAATATTCAATTGTGAATGTAGGAGGTAAAAAGAAGTGAGATAGAAAATTGTCCTTCAGTTATAGGAAAAAGCAAGAGTGATGCCTTCTTCCCAGGCAACTATGAAGGTTACTATAAGCAAGTGGCTCTACAATTTGGGACCTTCCTATAAGAAATTAATACTGGGCCAAAAATTTACTTTAACATTAATTTTCTTCTTTCATGTATATTTCTAGTCAACAAGCAGATATACATCTAATATTTTTAAACCATATCTTTTCTGAATTAAGGAAACTTTACTGGACAGATGGAAACACAATCAACATGGCAAACATGGATGGCAGTAATAGCAAAATTCTTTTTCAGAATCAAAAGGAACCAGTGGGTAAGTTGTCTTTTGAATAATCACTGCAGTTCTAATATGATAAAACTATATTATGCAATGAATCTCTGCTCTAGAACCTGAAAGACAATATTACAGATTAGTAATAGAAATTAAATTAGGAAATTTTCAATCTTATTAAATTCATTGGGTCTATGTGGGGTAAGGAGAAAGCAACCTTTTTATGGATAAAAATAAAAGCCTTTTGATAAGAGTCATTTTACAATAACTTAAGCACTGGAGTTGCTTAAAACTTAATGTAAGTAATAAATACCTTATTTTCACCAGTGAATGTTTGTGTTGCTACAGTGCCAATATATTGTACTGAGACTTCCCCATCATTATTGTGCCATTATTAATAGTTAGAATGATTTGAGGTTAAGTTGTTGCTATTTTATTTTCATTCACTCTCAGCTATGTTCATTTAGTTTGTTTTTTTACCTTTGCCAACCATTGTATATTATTTGTTAAAACACCATCATTTTCTTTTCAAATTATAATCACTCATCCCTCATAATTTCAAATATTTCTTTGAGAGGCAAGAATTATCGTATTGCTTATTTGTCATCTCAGAATACCTTTTAAAAAATCTGTAAATGAAACTGGATTTTGATATTATGTTAAATGTGAAAAATGATGGAATATACAAAAGAAAATAATTTTGAATTGGATATAGTATAGTTTTAGTTTGGGAGTAAAATCAATACACCATGAAGTTTTTAAACTTTTTTTTCAGTGTTAGAAATGTAGAAGTACACTTACTTAAAGTAGGTTATTTTTAATAGTGATGATTTAATAAAGGTATAGTATCAACAATATTTGCAATAAGTAATTTTTTCATATATAAACATCTGATATAAAATGATACTTTAACAGCTCTTTTCCTTGGACTGTTCTAAAATTTGATACACAATTGAAATACAAAGTAGTG
The DNA here is from genome assembly GCF_014108235.1 of Myotis myotis. Lineage (NCBI taxonomy): Eukaryota > Metazoa > Chordata > Mammalia > Chiroptera > Vespertilionidae > Myotis > Myotis myotis. Next base: position 71,829,172 of record NW_023416390.1, read on the forward strand.
TTAGGAATTAAAGGTAAAATGAAATTCTAACATTTCTGTGTGGAAGATGATAGAACAAAAGAAACAAGGGCTCTAAAGATTGGGAGCCATACAAATGACTTACTTTGAACTAAACCAATTCAGTTAGCACTTATCTGGAGTTATTCAGAATATTTAAAATGTAAAAATGAGTATGCTGGAAATAGCACGTGCAAATAAAGTCCTTATATTGTAATGTAGTAGCTTTAGGTTACATGCTTGTTTCTTTAATGGGGAAAACCTTATCTTCTTTAATGCTCAATATCCATTTTTCTGCTCAAAATAAATTAAAGAAAAAAAACTAACAGCTTATATAAGAAAAGTTTACAAGAAAGAAATTAGTGTTGCTACTTACACTTTATACTTGGTCCCTCAGGTGTTACGTGCCAAATGATATTTTAAGCATATATAGATGAAGACTCGACCTTTAATAACAAATATTAGATGTCTACTCCATGTCAGTTATTATTATACTAGAAGCCCATTGCAGGAGGATTCCTGCAAGAATAGGGCTCCTCGGCTGATCGCACTGCCAAGCCCCGCCCGCCCAGGGCCGCACACAGCGTCCCGCGGGGCTTAGGTGGCTCTTTCGCTCTGCCAAGCCCCGCTGCCCAGGGCCACTCACGGTGGTCCCAGCTGGCGACGGGGCTTAGGCGGCACACGGGGGCCCGGATTGCAGCTTGCACTGGTCCCCCCTGCCTGCAGTATGCAAATTAGCTGCCATCTTTGTTGGTGGTAAATTTGCATATCGTGCTGATTAGCCAATGGGAGGCATAGCGAAGGTATGGTCAATTACCTTGTTTGTCTACTATTAGATAGGATTTGAAAATTACTTTTAAATGAATCCAAAGTCACAATTTTTCATTTTAATTTGTGCAAGATACACTATTTTACCAGAAAAAAACCCTACAGAATCTTTATTACAAAGTACACCTTAATTAGAATTGTGTATGTCTTTTGACTTAGAAATTTATTGAATAAACAGATTTTTTAGTATCAGATTTCTGTATTTGATCTGTTGATAAGAATTTGACACTATCCTTCTCCTAAAGGGTGTCAGAAACTAAATCATTTTAGATTTCATTAAACTTAGTGACCTTGGGCAAATTACTCTTTGCTCGTGGTGCTGGCTTTTCTCATCTGTAAAGTCAAGAAAAAAAATATCTATTTTATAAAGTTCTCATGAGAATTGAATGAATAAAAGTTATGAGGAGCATGTCTGGCCTTTAATAGTAGAACCTTAAACAGAAGTAATGGAAGATATATTGGGTCCAATAGACTGGAATATGAATGATTTGATTGTCTGTAGTATTAAGAGTATAAATGAATTCAGTAAGAATAATCATAGAATAGAATTCATAGAAATCTAGCAGAAGAATACATGTTTTATTTTACAGTTTAAAATTCAATACTGTTTCCCTTTCTGATAGTTCATTATCGGTGCATAAAAATGCAACTGATTTCTAGATATTTATTTTGTATCCTGCTACTTTACTGAATTAATTTACCAGTTCTAGTAGTTTATTGTGGGAACTTTTAGGATTCTCTACATATAGTATCATGTCATCTGCAAATAATGACAGTTTTCATTTTTCCTTTCCAACTTGGATGCTTTTTATTTTATTTTTTTCTTGTCGGATTGATGTGGCTAGGACTTCCAGTACTATGATGAATAAGAGTGGTGAAAGTAGACATCCCTGTCTTATTGTCTAATTTGTTGGCATAAGGGAAATGCTTTCGATTTTGTGCATTGAGTGTGATGTTTGCTCATGCTTGTTATATATGGCCGTTATCCCCTTGAGGTATGTTCCTTCTATTCCCACTTTGCTGAGAGTTTTTATCATAAATGGGTGTTGGGTTTTATCAAATGATTTTTCTGCATCTAGAGATATGATCATGTGGTTTTTATTCTTCATTTTGTTTATGTGGTATATCACATTTATTGATTTGCACATATTGCACCAACCTTGTATCCCCAGAATAGTCCTACTTGATCATGATCTCTGATCTTTTTCATGTATTGATGGATCCGGTTTGCTAATATTCTGTTGAGGATTTAAGCATCTATGTTCATCATGGATATTGGCCTATAATTTTTTTTCTTTGTAGTGTCATTTATTCTGGTTTGAGAATTAGGATAATGCTGGCCTCATAAAATGAACTTGGGAGTCTTTTCTCCTCTTTAATTTTTTGGAATAGTTTGAGGAAGATAATTGTTCCTTTTTATCTGAATGTTTGGTAAAATCCCCTATGAAGCCACCTGATCCAGGAATTTTGTTTGTTGGAGGTTGTTGTTTTTTATTTTTGTCACTGCTTAAATTTCCCTAGTTGTAATCTGCCTACGCAGATTCTCTGGTTCCTCCTGATTCCATTTCAGAGCATTGTATGTTTCTAGGAATTAGCCATTTCTTCTGTATTGTCCAACTTGTTGGCATAAAGTCATACAAAATATTTTCTCACAATCTTTTGTATTTTGTTGATATCAGTTGTTACTTACCCTCTTTCAATTCTGATTTTATTTATTTGGGTCCTCTTTTTCTTGATTAGTCTGGTTAAAGGTTTGTCATTCGTATTTATCTTTTCAAAGAATAGCACTTGCTTTTATTGATCTTTTGTCTTGTATTTCTAGATTCTATTTTGTGTTGTGTGTTTTTATGTGGTTTGTTTTTCTGCTCTGATCTTTATTGTTTCTTCTATTTACTTTGGGCTTTGTTGTTGTTTTTTCAAGTTTCTTTATGTATCAAGTTAGATTGTTTATATGAGATTTTTTTTCTGTCTCTTGAGGGAATTAATTTCCCTGTTAGGACTACATTTGTTGTGTCCCATAGATTTTGGATTATGTGTTTTCATTTTCATTTGTTTCAGAGTATCTTTTAATTTCTTCCTTGATCTTATTATTACCATTCATTGTTTAGTAGCATGTTATTTAGCTGCCATATCTTTGTGTGTTTTTCAGTTTCCTTCTTATGATTGATTGCTTTCTAGTTTCATATCATTATAGCCAGAGAAAATTCTATATGATTTCAAGATTTTTAAAAAATATATATATATATTTATTTTAAAGAGAGAGATGAGACAGGGAGAGAGAGAGAGAGAGAGAGAGAGAGAGAGAGAGAGAGAGAGAGAGAGAGAAACATCAGTTGTTTGCCTCCCATATACACTTTGACGAGGGATTGAACCCATAATCTGAGAATATGGCAGACTGGGAATTGAACTGGTGACTTGTTGGTGCAAGGTATGGTGCTCAACCAACTGAGCCACATTGGCCAGGGCATGATTGCAATCTTCTTGAATTCATGAGGTTTTATTTGTGCCTTAACATATGGCCTATCCCAGAAAATATTCATGAGCACTTGAAAAGAATATATATTGTGATGCTTTGGAGTAAAATGCTCTGAAGATAACAATTAAGCCCACCTGATCTAGTGTGTCATTTAAGGCCATCATTTTATTATTGATTTTCTTTCTGGAAGTTCTCTCCATTGATGTCCTTGGAGGTTAAAATCCCTTACTCTGACTCTATTACTATCAACCACTCCCTTTATGTCCATCAAGATTTGCTTTACATACTTAGGTGCTTCTATTTTGGGTACAAAAATGTTTATAATGGTTATACCCTCTTATTAGATTGATCCCTTTATCATTATATAGTGTCCTTTGTCTCTTACTGTAGCCTTTGTTTTAAATTCTATTTTTTTCAGATATAAGTATTGCTACCCCAGCATTTTTCTCATTTCTGTCTACATGCTACATCTTTTTCCACCACTTTACTTTTAGTCTGTGTGTATCTTTTGTTTCCTTATGAGTCTTGTGTGTGTGTGTGTGCTGAAACAAATACAAGGATGTTCAATGAATCATTCATAATAAAGAAAATGGAAAAAGTGTAAATCACCATCAAAAGAAAAATGAGTAGTCCAACCAGCATGGCTCAGTGGTTGAGTGTTGACCTATGAACCAGGAAGTCATGATTCCATGCCAGGTCAGGGCACATGCCCAGATTGAGGGCTTGATCCCCAGGGTGGGGCATTCAGGAGGCAGGCAATCAATGATTACCTCTCATTATTGATGTTTCTATCCCTCTGTCCCTCTCCCTTCCTCACTGAAATTAATAAAACAATGTTTAAAAAAAAAGAAAAAGGAGTACATAAATGCAGCATATTTATGTGCTGAAATACCGTATATACCTACAGACATATTTGTGTATATAAACATATATGAAGACATAAATAGATTTCAAGAGCATTGAGTGAAAAAAGTAATTAGCAGAATGATATGGCATGATACCATTTATATATCTTTAAAATGAAACACACATCATTAATATACATTGATCCTGGGTGCACATATTCACAAAGATATGGACAAAATAAACTGCAACTATGCAGACTAATTTTACAATAACAGTTGTCTTTGGAAAGGAACAATAATGACATTCAAAAGGGAATTTTTATATTTTAAAAAAGAAAATGTATTTTATATTTCATAAAAGATTCAAATGAAATACAAACAAAGTATTAATAGTGTTCAGTTCTATATAGTGAATACATGAGTGTTTATTTTCGTCTCTCCTCTATGTTAAATCTGGGCTTCTCAAAATATTACTAAAACAACCTGTGGTGTAGACAAAGTCAGATTTCTTGTGTACCACAATAAAAGTGAGCATTAATTCATCATCATCTTAGTAGTGTCTCAGAGGGGAAAGGGCCAATGAAATAGTAACTGAGATTTTGCACTCTGGTTTAAGACAGATATTTCAATAGGGGTCTTGGTTAGGATTAAGGATTATAATATAATAATTTTTGGTTGGTGGATACAGAAAGAAGATTTTGAGGGAAGGTGGGTTCAAAGTATCTTAAGGTAAAAGTGTCATTTGGTGCTTGTTTGCTGAAGAGTTGTTGGGTTAGTCAGGAAATTCCTAAATTGGACAATAATATTATCTGCAAATCTTGTCTTACTGGACAAGAGTTTCTGAGAATAGTAAAGCCAAGTTAATATAGAGAATGGTTTTAGCTCTCATCTATAAAATTTCTTGGATCATTTTTTCTTATTTAAAATGAATTAAAAATATTCTTTGTAAAAAAATGTGCACACTAATATATTTTTCACCAGCTGACTCTAAAAACTTATCTACAATAGGACACAGTTGTGTATCCAGCAGAGTTCATGAGAGAAATAAAACCAATAGCTTGTGTAGATAGGTAAGTAGATAGATGACAGATAGATATAAATATCTACAGCAGGGGTCCTCAAACTATGGCCCATGGGCCACATGCAAATACAAATATTGTATTTGTTCCCGTTTTGTTTTTTTACTTCAAAATAAGATATGTGCAGTGTGCATAGGAATTTGTTCATAGTTTTTTTTTGAACTATAGTCCAGCCCTCCAACGGTCTGAGGGACAGTGAACTGGCCCCCTGTTTAAAAAGTTTGAGGACCCCTGATCTACAATAATAAAAGACAAAGATGCTAATTGACCATACCTTCGCTTTGCCCATCAGCCAATCAGAAGAGTATGCAAATTAACCCAACAAAGATTGCCATTAAATTTGCATACTGCAGGTGGGGTAGGCAGCAGGAGACGCCGCCCGCAGGGTCCTGGTCTCCGATCTGTGACCGGGGAGGTGGGGCAGGCAGCGCCAGTAGCCGCCTGCGGGTCTGGGCCTCTGATCCGTGACCCGGGGAGGCAGGGAAGGCAGCGCAAGATGCTGCCTGTGGGATCCGGGCCTCTATCTGTGACCCAGGAAGACTGCAAGAGGGCACAGGCCAGGCTGAGGGACCCCCCTGAGTGCACAAATTTTTGTGCACCAGGCCTCTAGTAGGTATATAAAAGGAGATGTATCCTAAGGATTTAGTGTGTGAGATTATGGGGGCTGGCTAGGCAAATTTGAAATCCTTGGGCAGGATGGAAACTCTCAGGCAGGAGCTGAGCTGTTCACTGGGGCATAATTTCTTCTTCCCTAAAGAAACCTCAGTCCTGTTCTTAAGGCCTTTTAACTATTGAATTAGACACACCAAGATTGTTTAGGATAACAATTCCCTTTCGTTAAAGTTATCTGATTGCAGGTGATAATCACATCTTCAAATACTTTCACTGCAAAACCTAAACTAGTGTTTAATCAAATAACTGGGGATTGTGGCCCAGCCATGTTGGCACACTAACATCACAAGTTTTGAACCATGTTAACTTTGCTGTAGATTATTATATAAAATGTGACAAAATATCATTTTTTACCTAGAGGAGAGAAAGAAACAATGCTTGAGAATGTTTTGAATAGTTGCAGAAGTATTTACCTATAAATATTACAGAGAGAGAGAGAGAGAGAGAGAGAGAGAGAGAGAGAGAGAGAGAGAGAAACAAACAACTCCATAATCAATTTTGCTTTATAAAATCCAAATCCATGTGGTACGTGACTACTGTTAACGTGTAATGGTAAGCCCTGTGCATGACACATAGATGACTGTTACATAATGCCTCCCTTACAGTGTTAGCATAATAATGACAAAGAGAGGCAGGAATGTGTGGTAAAGATCCATATGCGAGTTTGTATGTTTGTGGGATCTTGAAAGAAAAGAAAAAAAAAAGAGTTCCTATATTATCCTGGCTAATGGAAAAGAGATGAATAGGGAGATACAAACCCTTTCCCCAGGGACTTTATAATCTAAAAGGAATTGAATCATGACTCAAACTTACTCATTTCACCCATATGTATATTTCCTTTCAACTTGCTAATCTCTTTCCCCTCACAGTATATTCCTCCACCCAGAAAAGTCCCCTGTCTCCTCTTAGTTTGCCACCTATCTACCAGATTTCAACTCAAGTATTATTTCTTCAAAGAAACTTTCCCTGACTAAGCTGAAGTATCTTAGAGACACTTTTAGCATCATTTATTTTTCACATTTTTAGCTCTTACCTTTATTTTAATTTTCCATGTGTTGGTAGAATGTTTGCCAACTAGAAAGAAAACCTTACAAAGTTAGGAACCATATCTGTTTTATTACCATTGTGTTTTCAGTTCAAAGTTCAGTGTGGGACATAAAGTAGATCTTCAATAAATATTTGTTGAATAGAGTGAATACTGTTCCCTATTACCTAGAAAGAAGCTGTTACAGAATTGAATAAAGCAAAGATTTATTCCTGTATCTGAAAGATCAGTCGGGGGCCAAAAACCAGGTGACACAGGCTTTATTAGAGGAAAGACCAGCTGGGCTGTCTTGCAAAGGGAGAGCAGCAGCCTGTGCAGTGGTTAGAACTCTTTTTAAGGAGAGTGTGGAAGGCATGAGGGCTTGGGGTACTTGGTGAGAGCTGGTTGGTTAGTGAATGTATATGTCCATACAGGGTGTTCCTTCTGGGTTGGGGCCACATCACATTTACAGTAAGTCATCGCCATTCCAGGGACAGGTGGGTTTAGTAATCACATTCCAGGGAAAGGTGAGTCTCTCAGTATCTTAGTTGACTGGGATTACTATGTGCAAGAAGTGCATACTTGGTGATCTGGGTATAGATTCATGATGCATTCCATTCAGTGTATCTGATGTGTAGGAAACAAATTAAAGTATTCTTATTTAAAGTTAGTTGTTTATGAAGAAATGCATAGCTAGGGAGGAAAGGTTGGAAGTATTTGGTCTCTAAGTTGGCTTTTCCACTTATTCCTCTTATTGTTTCTCACCCTCCCCTTCTAACCCTGTGGCCATTGGCCTCTCATTAGCAACTCAGAGATTTTTCATACAAAGAAAGAATAGGCAAAAATAGTATTGCTCAAGTTATCTTATTGACAATGCCTTTGGCACAGGGTATAAAGATAAAACTAAAATATTTTTATAATAACCCCTCTTCACCCTGACCCTGTCATAATTTTTTATTTATCCTATAGGCTAGAAAAACCCTTATCTGTAAATTAACTATAAAAATATTACTGTGAATAAGTTTATAGCAGGAAAGTCCTAGCAATATCCACTATATTTAAATTCTTTATTTGTGAGTAATATGGGGAGGGGGGAGGGGCAGTTAAGATGATGCACTGATTTATAACTATGTTGCATCATAACTATTGTTTTACTAGTAAGTTATAGTATTTTTTTCCTTTTGAAATAGAAACATTTTCTTGAACTATATTAAAGAAATTATATTGTTTATTAATTTATACCGAATACTTGGTTTATTGGCTTTTCTTATTTTTTAAAATTATTTGTTGCTATCATTTTTTTTCTTCTCTTTATGGATAGGTTAGAGGTGTGATGCAAATTAGTGAACAAAATATTTTTCTTGATTTTATATTTAAATTTAAACTGCTATTTAGTGTAATATCAAGGTTAAGACGCAGAAGGAAACATTTGATATAGAAGAATCTTTGAAATACTCTCAAGAATTCATGTTTTTGTCATCCCACTTTACCGGATGCTTTTAGAACTACTCTCCTGGGATTATTTCTAAAATGGAATTTTTTAGTACTGTTAATGGGTATATAAATGTGTGAAGAAAATAAATACAAGCCTGTTTTTATTGGTACACATGGTGATCATGCCCATGAAATACTGATATATACATGGAGATATTTATTACTGTGTTATTTGCTCATTGAAGTTCACTGATGTTTATCACTACAGGGAATTAGTGTGATTATATTTTCATGATGAGTCTGTCTGAGCAATGTGTGGCTTAAACCTGCTCACTGCATTCCCTGAGCCATTTCTGTGAAAAAAAGAATTAGGTTATTAGGTGAGGAGGAGTTGCTGTTTAGTTTATTTTCTCCTCATGCGTATTGATTGTCAGATTATAAATGATTTTTTCCCAGTGTGTTAGGAGAAAACACAAAAGTCTTTCTGTTGAGGCTGGGAAGTATCAACTCAAAACAATCATTATCTACCACCGTTTATGGAACTGCATTCTTACCATGAAACTGTATCTTTGTGTTGCATGCACTTAGCCTGGGAAATATGATACTGTAGAACCATCATCACTTTGGAAACAAAAATAACATAATTATAGTGACTACTTTTTAAGCACTTAGAATATGCCAAGCACTAGCAAAATGCTTTGCATTAATCATCTTGCAGTAATCATTTCGGAAAGTCTTCCTTTAATGTTTATGAATTCAGAAACTGAGCTTTGTTGAAAGAAGTTAGTTGTGGTGATGAGTGGTAGAGTCAGAATTCAAATATCAGTTTATCTTATATTTGAAACCATATTAAATCTTAGCAATTATGTTACTCCCATAGAGCAGTGGTTCTCAACCTTCCTAATGCCGTGACCCTTTAATACAGTTCCTCATGTTGTGGTGACCCCCAACCATAAAATTATTTTCATTGCTACTTCATAACTATAATTTTGCTACTGTTATGAATCGTAATGTAAATATCTGATGTGCAGGATGTATTTTCATTGTTACAAATTGAACATAATTAAAGCAGAGTGATTAATCACAAAAACAATATGTAATTATATATGTGTTTTCCGATGGTCTTAGGCGACCCCTGTGAAAGGGTTGCTCAAACCCCAAAGGGGTCGCGACCCACAGGTTGAGAACCGCTGCCATAGAGGCTCATTTCATATAGCAAGTACCTGACATCAGCAAAGATCAGGCAATGAAACTGGTACTCTTTCAAGCATGGACGGTGGGGGAAAATCCAGAGCTTGGGTACTTCTGAGAAATATGTGCCCAATTAGGACTCAGCAGTCAGCTTTTCTAAACAGCCAGGCATATGCAAGAACCAGTTTTACCTCTCTGCCAATTATTATGACACACAATTATTTCTGAATCTTTCAGTGCTAGATTTAAACAGCAATGTCACTGATATACAGGCTTTCCAGTAAATTCTATTTCACTAGATTTCCCTTGCTTGTTTGCTATTAAATCCATATACGTGATACACTTGAAATAGAAGTGCATTATAATCTTATCAGAACACCCAGCATAGCATTTTTTGAGTATCACTGAAGACTAAGTAATTACAGCCTCCAGGCAGTTTGGGCTGAATAACTTTGTTTCTGTTATATACAAATCAACCTTCCAGTTATCCATTGTTGAATTAAATATTCTCAATTAAGATTTATTGCTCTGTCTTAGATACATTAAGAGCTCAGAGCAGTTTGCATAACAGAGGATTTTAATTTACTACTTAAAGCCATTTCCATGTTTAAAATGTTTACATATTATGAATTTTATCCTTTAAGCCTCATAAAGCAACTTGGCCTGCCAAACAACAGTGCCCTCCACGGCTTATTCTTAAGAATCCTGCGTACACTATATTTTATTTCCTTGATGTTTTCCCTTTACTTTTAATGCAATCTCAACCAAAAGTTGTTTATTCAACGTTCAAGTACACCTTCTTGAAACCTGCACAACACATTTTATTATTTAATCATATCAACCCATATGCTACATAATGTAGATTTTGAAACCTATCCATGGGTAACATTCATAAGCACTTTTTACCCCATCAAAAGAATTCAAGGAGTCTCATTTAAAAAAATTCCTGGGTATTTTTTTTTTTTTGCTTGATAATGCAGTTATTTATACACACTCATTATTCATCACAGTCACTTTTATTATGTGTAAAGCACAATCAATATATGTCTGTGCACCTCAAAATAAATGTTAACAATAGGTTTTTTAAAACATTAGAAGAATTGACAAAGCAATATTAAAGTTACACATGCATACATACACAAATAATTGAAATGTATTATACTGTTTCCTCTGATCATTCATTTACTCATTTTTTAAAGATTAAAGTAAAAAAAAGATATAAAAAATGTTATGAAGTATATACTAGGTAACACACCCTGAAAATAAAACCTGGAAGGTCATGGTTTAGTGAATAAAAAAGACATAGATAACTACAAACTATTTAATAAAATTTTTAGTTGAGTTAAGCAAAACAAAACCATTTATTGTTGTTCATAAGCAGTGGCTTCCAGACACCATAAGGTTAATGTGATTAGGTACTACGAAAATAGAGAAAACAAGTAATTCTTTGTGGGGAAGGAAAATAGAGATGAGTTGTAACCAAATTGGTGGTATTTTGAAATTTCAACTAGATCTTGAAGGATAAATATACTTATGTAAATATTTATATATTTGTTTATTTTTATTGATTTTAGAAAGGGGAAGGGAGAGAAATAGAGGGAAAGAGAGGAACATCAATCAGTTACCTTCCATATGTACTCAAACTGGGTATCAAACCCACAACCTGGGTATGTGCTCTGACCATGAATTGAACTCACCACCATTAGTGTATGGGACAATGCTACAACCAACTGAGCAACACTGGCCAGGATTATGCTTTAGTTTTTAAAGAACTGATAGGAAAAAGGGTTTTCCTTATTCTTAGCAGGAAGGGTAAATAAGCATAATAGGCACAAAATAGTGTGATATATCTAGAAAACTGAATATTTCTGTATGGATAGGAAATAATCTCTAACATAAGGAAATATTTTGCATTATATTGACAGGAACTATAATTTAAAAAACATTAAAATTACATGATCCAGTGCTTTTAAGAATACTTTGTTCCACTTTACCTATCAAGCTATTGAATATAGGTTTGGAAAATTATATAACTACTAGAGGCCCAGTGCACAAAAATTAGTGCACTCGGGGAGGTGGGGGGATCCCTCAGCCTGGCCAGTGCCCTCTCGCACTCTGGGACCCCTCGGGAGATAACGCCCTGTTGGCTTAGGCCTGCTCTCGGGTGGCAGAGGGCAGGCCCAATCCCTAGGTGCAGCCCCTGGTTGGGCTCAGAGCAGGGCCAATTGGGGAGCTGGGGCGCCGCCCCCTGTCTTGCACAGAGCAGGGCGGATTGGGAGGTTGCGATGCCTCCCTCAGTCACGCTCAGGGTAGGGCCGATTGGGGGGTTGGGGCACCACCCCCTGTCACGCACAGAGCAGGGCCAATCAGGGGGTTGGGGCGCTGCCCCCTGTCATGCACAGAGCAGGGCCCATCAGGGGGATTGGGGCTCCGTACCCTGTCATGCACAGAGCAGGGCCCATCAGGGGGTTAGGGAGCTCCCCCCTGTCACACACAGCAGGGCAGATCAGGGGGTTGGGGCACCGCCCTCTATCACCCACAGAGCAGGGCCGATCAGGGGCTTGGGGTGCCGCCACTCTCACACTCAGGGCAGGGCCGATGGGGAGGTTATGGCTCTACCCCATCACACACAGAGCAGGGCCCGTGGGGGGCAGGGGGTTGGGGCGCCACAGCCTGTCACACACAGAGCCACAGGGTGATCAGGGGGTTTGGGCGCTGCCCCCTGTCACACTGATCCTGGTGCCGGGAGGCCTCTCAGCTCCACTGATCCCAGTGCTGGGAGGCCTCGCGGCTCCGCTGATCCCGGGGCTGGGAGGCATATTACCCTTTTACTATATAGCATAGAGGCCTGGTGCATGGGTGGGGCCGGGTGCTTTGCCCTGAAGGGTGTCCTGCATCAGGGTGGGGGTCCCCACTGGGGTGCCTGGCCCGTCTGGGTGAGGGGCTGAGGGCTGTTTTCAGGCTGGCGGGTAACTGAAGCTCCCAACTGCTCCTTTTTTTCTTTTATTCTGGGCCAGCTTTAGCTTTGGCTCCAGCTCTGAGGTCTCTGCTGCTGAAAGCAGGTACCTGGTTTGTTTGGGTTCTATAATAGAAACACTGTATCAACTCTAGCTCTGAGATCCCGGTGGGCTAAAAGCAGGTTTCTGGGGTTTTGTTTAGCTTCTATATTTGAAACAATGTTTCAAACTGCAAGCTCAGAGGCCGGCAAGGCAGGCAGGGAACGTTGGTTTCCTCCATCACTGAAGCAAGCAAGCCTCATGTTAGCTTCCAGTTGCCTGGCTGTCGGCCGCCATGTTGGCTGGCAGTTAATTTGCATATCTCGCTGATTAGCCAATGGGAAGGGTAGCGGACGTACGCTAATTACCATGTTTCTCTTTTATTAGATATGATTGGAATTAAAGCTTTTAAAATAATATTTTAGAACACAACTCTTCTCAAGAAATAGTCTGTCACTTGTCTTGTTCTTTCCTTCATTTCCTTGCATATTATTTTTATAAGGCACATAATTTTTTCAAGTCATCAAGCTTGAAATAATAAATTATCCCAGGTACAATAATATATGTGCTAGAGAATGGATTAGATGATGAAATCTTAGCTTGATATGATAAGCAAAAGAAACTAAGTAAATTAACTTATCTCTGTAACTCTATATGGTATTAATGACTTATTAAAACTCATTTGAGACATATGATTCCAAGTAAGAATTTAGATCAATTTAAAATTTGGGCAGTATAAGTGGAAAAATATACTTTTTTCTCTGTCCTCCTATGTTCTCTGACTGGAATAGTGGAAATTAGACTGCCAAAAAGACAGATTAACAAAAGAAAAATGGTATGTGTGTTTTTTTAATACAAGTAGCATGTATACACATGGGAAATGGTCCTTGATGAGTAGTAACTCAAAGAAGTGGTCAGAACTCAGGCTTATATAGCATCTTAACTAAAAGCAACACATTTGTACAGAAGTGACAAGACAAAGGAAAAGTGTGGAAGACAAACAGAGGGGTAGTGAAACTGAGGAAAACTAATGGGAGATAAGGGTTGTAAGTGAGCTTTGTTATGTAGATTCCTCTCAGTGCCATCTCTAGGATGAACAATTTAGACTAGTGATGAAGATATTAAGTCTACTTTTAGGCAAATAATGAGGAAGGACATAGTGCACCTGCTATTTCTCAAATGTCTTGGACTCAGAATAATCCTTAAACCAAAATGGTATATTTTGGAGTGGCATATTCTGGTCCTGTACATACTCCACTAGTTGTTGAACAGCATGCTTTCCTTTTTAATTGAAATTTTTATTGAGATAAACTTAGATTCACATACAATTATAAAAAGTAATACAGGAAGGTCTCATGTGTACTTTATTTAATTTCCCCCAATTGAAACATTATGTAAAACTATAGTACAATATTAAAACCTGTGTGTATAGTATACAGACATATACGTATATGTATATATAGAGACATTATCTTTTTATTTTTTAATGTTTTATTGTTATAGAGGAAGGAAGAGGGATAGAGAGATAGAAGCATTGATAAGAGAGAGACATCAATCGGCTACCTACTGCCCCCCTTGCTGGGGATTGAGCCTGCAAACTAGACATGTACCCTAACTGGGAATTGAACCAGGGACCTCTTGGTTCATGGGTCAACACTCAACCACTGAGCTGTACCAGCCAGATTACAACCCAGATATTGACCTTAATACAATCCCACAATCTTATTCATATTTTATGTTTTACTTGTACTCATTTTTGTTTCTGTACTTATATCTATAAATTTTATCACATGTGTAGATATCTACATTTACTACCACAGTCAAGATATTGTATAATTCTAATGCCACAATAATCTGTCATGTTGCCCTTTTATGACCACACCTACTCCTATGCTACTTACCATCCACATACCACCTGTCTTCCATTTGTAAAATGTTATCATTTTAAAATGTTATATAAATAGAACCATAGAGCACATAACCTTTCGGATTATTTTTTTTTACTCAGCTTATATCCTTGGAGAGTCATTGAAATTGTTCAATATATCAATAGTTCTTTCTTCTTTATTAGTGAGCAGTATGCTATCGTATGTACATATAGTATACTTAATCCTTCTCCTGTTGAAGGAGTTAGGATGTTTCTAATTATTGACTAATACAAATAAAACTGATATACATATTCAAGTACAGCTTTTTGTATAAATATAAGCTTTCATTTCTCTGTAATAAATTCCTAAGAATGCAATTTTTGTGTCCTATGGGAGCAGTATGCTTGATTTTATAAGAAACACCAAGCATTTTTCAAGAGTGTCTATACATTCTTACTAGCAATCTATATCAGTGATCCAGTTTTTCTTTGCATACTCGCTGACATATAATTTCATGACTACTTTTGTTTTAGCCAGTCTTGTAAGTTTTTAAATCATTGCCATTTTAATTTTTCTATGATATTGAACATATTTTTCATGTGCTTGTTTGCCATCTGTATATCTTATTTCTGTGAAATGCCTCTTCATTTTTTTTTTTGGCCTATTTTCTAATTTTATTTTAACTGCTGAGTTTTGAGAATTCTTTTGTTGATACTAGTATTTGGTTGGATATGGAGATTATAAATACTTTTTTCTGACTGAAGCTTGTCTTTTACTGGCTTTCACAGAACAGAAGTTTTAATTTTGGTGTATCTGTATCACTGAGAAAATATTGTGTGTACATCTGAGTATATGAAATATACACACACATAATATATATATATATATATATATATACACACACATTGTGAGTATTATTTTACTTCACTAGGCAGAACTTCTTGAAGACAACTTATCCTATCTAATAATAGACAAACATGGTAATTAACCGTACTTCCAACACGCTTCCCATTGGCTAATCAGGGCGATATGCAAATTAACTGCCAACCAGATGGCGGTCGGCAGCCAGGCAGCTGAAGCGAACAGGAGGCTTGCTTGCTCCAGTAATGGAGGAAGCCAAGGTTCCCCGCCTGCCGCTGCCGGCCTCTGAGCTGCACTCTAAGAAACAATGTTGCAATTATAGAAGCTAAACAAACCCCAGAAACCTGCCTTCAGCCAGCCGGGCCTCAGAGCTGGAGCTGAAACAGTGTTTCAATTATGGAAGCAGACAAACCCAGATACCTGCTTTCAGCAGCCGAGGTCTTAGAGCTGGAGCCGAGCCTCAGAGCTAAAACCGGCTCTCAGCTCCAGTTACAGCCATAGAAGGTAAATAAATCCCAGAATTAAAAAAGAAAAAAGAAAAAAAGGAGAGGTTGGGAACTTCAGTTACCCGCCAGCCTAAAAACGGCCCTCAGCCCCTCACCCAGACTGGCCAGGCACCCCAGTGGGGACCCCTACCCTGAAGGGAGTGTGACCAGCTGCAAACAGCCATCATCCCCTCATCCAGGCTTGCCAGGCACCCAAGCGGGACCCCTACCATGATCCGGGACACCCTTCAGGGCAAACCAGCTGGCCCCCACCCATGCACCAGGCCTCTATCCTATATAGTAAAAGGGTAATATGCAAACTGACCTTAACAGCAGAAGGACTGGGAATGACTGGTTACTATGACACACACTGACCACCAGGGAGCAGACGCTCAATGCAGGAGCTGCTCTCTGGTGGTCAGGGCGCTCTCACATGGGAGGAGCTCTGCTTAGCCACAAGCCAGGCTGATGGCTGCCAGTACAGCGGTGGTGGTGGGAGCCTCTCCTGCCTCCTCAGCAGCACTAAGGATGTCCGACTGCAGTTTAGGTCTGCTCCCCGCTGGCAAGTGGACATCCCTTGAGGGCTGCCGGGCTGCCAGAGGGATGTCTGATTGCCATATTAGGCCCAATCCCCCGGGGAGAGGGCCTAAACCAGCAGGTGGTCATCCCCTGAGGTGTCCCAGACTGCGAGAGGGCACAGGCCGGGCTGAGGGCTCCCCCCCCCCCCCCGGCCCAAGTGCACAAATTTTTGTGCACCGGGCCTCTAGTCCTATGTAATAAAAGGCTAATGTGCAAAGTGACTGAACTTGCAGTCGCTATGACACGTACTGACCACAAGGGGACAGACACTCAAAGCAGGAGCTGCCCCTGGTGGTCATTGTGCTCCCACAGGGGGAGCACCACTCAGTCAGGAGCTCATTTGAGTGCAGCATGGTGGCAGGAGCCTCTCCCGCCTCCATGGCAACGCTAAGGATGTCCAACTGACGGCTTAGGCCTGCTCCCCACATCCAGACTGCGAGAGGGCACAGGCCAGGCTGAGGGACACCCCCTGAGTGCACAGATCTAGTGCACTGGGCCTCTAGTAATTTTAATACTGGGATTTTTTAAAGAATTCATTTATCCAGTCAATGTTTATAATTTTTTCTTTGCTCTAGGCATCATGCTAGGCACTGAAGGTAAAAGATCACTGACACAGCTCCTTCCCTAGGCACTCACAGTTCAGAAACAAAGGTGTTGAGTAGTAGACTCTGGGGAATGTTGACCCAAATTGTGTAACTTTCCTGCTCTCTCTGAAAACTGCTTTACATTGTGCAAGTCAGACTCTAGAAACGGCAGGGTGTTAGGTGGAGGAGAAAGTTCTGACATTGCAGACTAATTTGAAGTTAGACACAGTCAGTAAAAATGCCCTCTCCTTCAAAAGAGGGGTTGAGGAAACTTAAAGACATTCCCTAAGAAAGATAGGAATAATGCTGATTTTAAAACCCAAGGTTAAGTACAATAATAGGTTATTCTACTTAAGCCAGGAGTAAAATTAGTAGTATAAATGCAGTTTCTTTACAATTGCTGTATATGGCTCACAATAGGACTCTTCAGTTTCTTTGCAGCCAAAGCAAAGAGAGAAATATGACCAGTTACAATTTTATATTTTCCATATATAGCTTTTCCTGGCACTGAGCCCTGAAAGAAATTTCTCCCATGGGTCCTTGTATAAAGAGGTCACTGTGTGAGGTACTGTTTTCAGATACTGTATCCTGGGAATTATAACAGTATTTTTCTTATGGCTACTTCTTATAGCATCCTTCATTTAAACCAAGGGCATAATGCCAAAGCTCAATTCAGCAAGAGATTCAGAGAGGGACAAAAACACAGCGATATAAAAATGTATATTGTTCTCTGATGATTTGGCTTGATTGAGAGATAAAATTTAAAGTACACAAAAGGATAGATAACCTTCCTAAAGGGAATTCTTCATGAATATATTTGTTTATTCAAGTCTTATTGAAAATTCAGCAATAGAAAGTTTGGGGTTATATTTTGTATCATAAATTCATAGTAAAGATATCTTCATTGCTGATTAGAGATGGAATTATGTGCTCTAGATAGTCAACTAAGCAGAAAGTAAAATAGAGCACTTCTGGAAATTGAGTGGTTTAAACCACTAAAAATTCATTTTAATACTAGAAAAGATGCACTTAGATACCTGCAGAGTAACCAACTTTCTCTCATAAAAAATTGAATGGTGAATAGAGTGTTGCCCTGAAAATGTTACACCATAGAATGTGACTATGATAGTCATGATTTGATTATTTTTCCATTGTGATTAAAAGCAATCACTTACCATGGTCATCAAAAATACAATAAAAAACAAAAAAATGAAAATGTCTTCCTTGAAATATCTAATGTGGGGCATTGTGAATTTTCTGGTGAACCATCCAGACTTCTATTAGCAAAACATACCAATAAGTCAATAAATCTCTGGTATATTTTATAGACTTGTTGAATTATTTCTACTTGATTAAAACTGGTCTGATAAGCCAATTCCACTCTCTGACCTGGGACTATCTGTAGTTGAGAAATTAGTGCTGTTTTAATCCTCTCTCAGTGCACTTGAACTTGTAATTCTCTTCATTTGTCTCCCCTCCCTCCCTCTTTCTCTCCCTTCTTCCCTTGCTCTCTTCCTCCCTCCCTTCCTTCTTCCCTCCATCCTTCCCTTTTCCCTTTGTCCCTACTTTTCTCCTTTCTTTCCTCCCTCCCTTTCTTCCTTTTAAAAAAAATAGATATTTTTTATGAGGAGGAGAGTTTTTGTGGTTTGTTCAATCCATTCTCTGAGGGAGACCTCAGAAAGTTTACCATATTGTATGCCTGAGTTACATATATGTCCACATATACTCAGGAATACAATACCTGTGATCCACACCTTGTTCTGGATCACAGATGACCAAATTGGAGCCACAGAGTTATTGTTATAATGTAGATCCCAAGCCTATTTAACATGCACATAATTAAGTAGATGTGTACTAAGAACCCTTGGCAATCAAAATGTACATGTACTGAGACTTTAAAAACCATAAATACCACTGCAATATATAAAACGGTCCATCCTATATAATAAAGTTAATCTAGATTTGACACATTGTGACTTTGGCTTAGTTCACTTACTTGTTGAATGGTTTATCTTTCTAGGCAGCCCCTAAATGTTCCCCATTCAATTTGATATATCAGTGAAATGATTAATTCTTGAAATTCTTCCACCTTTGAATTTACTTGAAAAAAAGTTGAAACCTCCAATTTAAGTTTATGTCTGCCTAAGGTAAATTTTACTAAAAGTAGAGGAGAGATTGTACATTATATAAGTCAAATTAGTGTCATAAATGAGTATTACACTTTAAAACTTTATGAAGCCAACTGGTATAATAAGAGGCCAAGCACTCAATTTGGAAATAGTACCTTTATTAAAATTTCGGGGATGACTACCTACTATCTAGGGACTCATTTTTTAACTGTTCTTTGTATTATGTTCCTTATCTGTAAAGTAGAATTCGGTGTCACAAGATTGCTGTGAAAATCAACAGAGATAATGGTTAAGTTCCTGTTAAAATATAATGTTTCACAGAAAGTTTAAACAGTATATATATATATATATATATATATATATATATATATAAAAAAGTAGGTTTACAGTTGTAAGTATGAAAAACACAGAATTTACCTTTGTATTATGTATTCATTAGTTATTGTATTATATATTACATTATTAACTTGCTTTTGCCCCCCACCCCTCATATATTTTCCATTAGCTAGACCTCATATTTTCAGACAAGAACCTGAGTTTGCAACATATTTCCCCCCCTCAAATGTAGTGCTAGGTGACTTATTGCAATTTAAGTGGCTACCCTTATGTTTAAGATGTATAATTTAATTACAGGTCTATCAATAGACTATGTGGAAAACAAGCTTTATTGGATCAGTTCCGGAAATGGAACCATAAATAGATGCAACCTAGATGGTGGTAATTTAGAAGTAATAGAGTCAATGAAAGAAGAATTAACAAAAGCTACAGCCCTAACCATCATGGGTGAGTACAGTGGTTCTATAGTTAGGATGTTATTATTGATTGGGGGCTGATTAATTATGATCCGTTAAAAGCTGAGAAGAGTCACTGCTCCATTAATTCCAGAAGCACATTTAAATTGCACATCTCTATGAGGGTTTTTTTCCTTCTTCTTCTTTTCTTAATGTTAGCGAACAGACTTGTAACATTATACAGATCAGGGACTTTTCTATTATTGATTCTTGGCTTACTCTGAATTGTTTTATTTTATGATTATTTTTTTATGTTCTACTGAAGTGTTTTAAAGTGTAAGGGCCTTGCGTATTTGTCACAATAACAAATGTGGCTTATCTCTACTTATAAAAGATAGTTTGATCCATGCAGATAATTCAAGAGACAAGGCCACAGGGCCCATTGAACAATGATAGAAATTATTCTCCAGCAAATAATTCTTTTCTATATAGACATACCTCAGAGATATTACAGGATGGGTTCCAAACCACCACAATAAAGCAAATATTGCTAGGTAGTGAGTCACACTAATATTTTTTGGGTTTTCTCAATGCATACTAAAGTTATATTTGCTCTATACTGTAGTCTATTAAGTGTGTAATAGCATTATGTCTAGAACAGCAATGCATATACCTAAATTAAAAAAAATACATTATTGTTAAAAAGGCTAATCATCATCTGAGTTCATCAAGAGTTGTGATCATTTTGCCGGTGCAAGGTCTTGCTTCAGTGTCAATAGCTGACAACTGGTAAGGGTGGTGGTTGCTGAAGGTCCTGGTGGCTGTAGCAATTTTAAAAATAGGGCTACAATGAAGTTTGTCACATGAATTGACTCTTCTCGTCATAGTCATTTCTCTGTAGCATGCGATGCTGTTTGTAGCATTTTACCCATGGTAGAGCATTCACAATTGGAGTTAATTCTCTCAAACTGCTTTACCAACTGCCACTGCTTTATCAACTAAGCTCCCATGATATTCTAAATGCTTTGTTGTCATTTGAACAATCTTCCCCGGGAATGAGTTCAGCAACAAGACAGCTTCACTTTCTTATCATTTGTATGTTCACTAAAAGGGAAGCACTTTTTGTTTCCCCCAAGAACTTTTCCTTTGATTCGCAACTTGGCTGTTTGGTCCAAAACATGGAGCTTTTGGCCTGTCTAGGCATTCTACGTGCCTTTTTCATCAAGCTTAGTCATTCTAGCTTTTGATTTAATTATGTGTGACTCTTCCCTTCTCTGGGACACTTTGAGGCCATTATAGGGTTATAAATTGGCCTAATTTTAATATTACTGTGCCTCAAGAAATAGGGAAGTCTAATGAGAGGGAAAATGATGGAGAACAGCCTGCTGCTGGAGCAGTCAGAACATACCCACCATTTATCAATTCAGTTAGCTGTCTTACATGGGTACAGTTCCCGGTTTCCCAAAATGATTACATCATAACAAATATAATAATGAAAAGTTTAAAATATCTTGAGAATTACCAAAATATTACTAAGAGCAATGCCAGAGAGTTTACTGTCTATGTTGTTTTGTTCGTTTTTTTCCCCTAGGAATTTTATGGTTTTGGGTCTTCCATTTAAGTCTTTAATCCAATTTACTTTATTCTTGTATAGGATGTAAAAAAGTGGTCTAGTTCCATAGTTTTGCATGTATATGTCCAATTTTCTCAAAACCATGTATTAAAGAGACTATCTTTACTCCATTGTATACTTGCCTCCTTTCTCATTAATTGACCGTATAGGAGTGGATTTATTGCTGGGCTCTCTATTCTGTTCTGTTGATGTATGTGTCTGTTTTCATGCCACTAGAATGCTGTTTTGATTACTATAGTCTTGTAGTATAATTTGTTTCTCAAGTAGCATGATACCTCCAACTTTGTTCTTTCTCAAGATTGCTTGGGCTATTCAGGGCCCTTTGTGGTTCCATATAAAATTTAGGATTATCTGTTCTAGTTCTGTGAAAAAAAAAAATGTCTTTGGTATATTTATAGGAATTGTGTTGACTCTATAGATTGCTTTGGGTAGTATGGATATTTTAATTATGTTAATTCTTCCTGGTCAAGATGATAGAGTAGGTAAACACTGGGCACATATCCTCCAATGACCATATTAAAATTACAATTAAAATATAGAACAGCTACCCTTGAGAACCACCTAAAGACTAGCTGAACAAAACTCGGATAACTAAGGATATAAAGAAGAAACCATATTGAGGCTGGTAGGAAGGGCAGAGACACAAAATGGGCTGAGCCCATACCCATGTGTGGTGGTTAGGAATTGGGAGGGTATCTCAGCAACAGATATCCCTGAGGAGCAAGGGGTCCCAGCCCTACACTAGGCTCCCTAGCCCAGAGCAAGAGTGCAGAGAAGAGGAGTACCCACAACATCTAGCTGTGAAAATCAGCAAGTATTCCATCCAGGTGACACTATAGACACAGTGGTCCTCTTAAAGGGTCTGAGCATAGACTCACTCTCTCATGAATACCAACCCTAGACTCTAGCAAAGAGACAGCAGCACTAGCAGTGCCAGGGACACACGGAGAGGAACTGAAGAGTCTGACTGTAGGTGATGACTGGAGGGGCAGCTCTCTCCAGGACTGAAATGCTGTCAGGTGCCACTGCTTCTTTCTTGAATGCTCCCCACACCCGGCCAGCAGGCACAGTTGGAAGTGCGGAAGGCGACATGCTCCAAATGCAGTATTGTCTGTGCTTTACCTTTTCTCCATTGTCTCAAGGAACAGAGTTTAGTACTTTATCAGGATTGATTTGCTCATTGTGTCCAATGGCAGTTGAGGAGGACTCTTAACACCTTTTGCTATGGACTGAATGTTCGTGTTCTCCTGAATTATATGCCGGAGCCCTGAAGGCATGTGGAGGTGGGGGCATTTGGAAGGCTGTTAGACTGTGACTGTAGAGCCCACGTGGGCTAGTGTCCTTCTAAGAAGAGGCCAGAATGTTAGCCCATCTCTCTCTCCGCCGTGTGAGGATAGAGCATGGAAGTGATGGCATCATGATCTTTGACTTCCAGGCTCCAGAACCGTGAGAAACCCTTTCTATGGTGCAGGCATGCAATTTTTTGGCATTTTTGCTATAGTAGCCTAAACTAAGACATCTTTTCAGTTATTAGATATAAGCTGACTAGGTTGTAACTTTGAACATTAAATTATTCCTCATTTTAAAAAAAATGACCCTGTCAATTGTCTTTTTTCAACTGTGAGAGTTAGCAAATACAGTAGTTTTTGCTTTTAAATACAGTAGCTTGTAGCTGTTAAATTTTATCTATTACTTACTTTCCTTAATTTTTTTCCCTTGGTATTTAGCAACTCCTTTTTTTAAGGAATTTTTTTTTAATAAATATGCTTCAGGTTCATGAAATAATGATACACTAAAACACTTTTCTTACATGATTTTCAAGTGGCTTGTGCTATAAGATAATGTATAGTCAGTTGTGTTATACTTAATTATTGATTGCCTATTTTTCAAGTATAGTTTATTTGTTTGCTTTTATTCATCTTTTCCATATAACACTGGAATTTTCCTGATCATTACTATCTGTAGGAGACAGTGAGTTAAATGCAAATTAATCAAGTTGCCATTCAATTTTAGGTGCCTTTGTGAGGAGGAGGAGGTTAAAACTATTGACTAAAATTAGGGCTTGTGGGTTATGTATGTATTATATTTAGCATATGATTCTTCTCACTGTCAGCATATTTAGTTTGTATATATTGTATTCACATTGAAGAGAAAGTTAGAAAAATCAATTCATGGAGCTGAGAGAAGATATACAAATAAAACAAATGTCCTGGCAGAAATAGGTTTATTGGTATTTGGAGAAAATTAAGATGCAATTCAGGAAATTGTAGTATGATGACTTATCTGTGTTTTTTATTGGGGCAAATGGATCATTGACTTAAAATAGAAGTGAGAGTATGGGGATTATTCAGGCAAGCTTGAAGAAATATGTATGTCTTTATAGAAAACACCTCTCATTGGTGAATTTAATGGTTGGTATCTCATTTATCATAAGTGATCTTGACAGAGTACATTAAAATGAGTCATGTAATAATTTATCAAGTTTTGCTAAAGCAAAAGGGTTTGAGTCCAGAGCACTATAAAGGATACAAGGTTAAATTTAAAGCTCTATACTACATGCACATATTATGAGATGTTTATTCATTGTTCTCTGCTAATCCATTGCATACACAGTTACTTTCATTGAAATTCAATTATACATCTACTTTTATTGTTGTACTTTTATGGGGCTAAATGATCTTGAGAAATTACTTTTACCATGATATTTGAATCATGTACATATAGTCTTTATTGTATGATGAAAACATAGACTTTTAGAATTAAATGAAAGCTTTAAAGATTATTAAATTTATCACTTTTATCAATTAAACAAGTATACTTCTATTCCTACTATTCATTAACCAGCTATGGTTATGGTGCAATTACTAGGCCTTAGTTTTCTATTCTGCAAAAATATGAGCCTTGACCAGATGAGTTACAAAGTACTAAAAAACTTGTATGATTTTATCACTAATGTTTTGACTCAAGGATGCAGGAAATAGTTCAAACTAAAGCATCGTCTAAGTTGAGGCAATACAGGAGAGACAAAAATTGTCAATAAAAATAAAGTTCACTTGTAAAGTTATGCTATTCCGAGTTCATATTAATCTGTTTCAGAAGTTTGGCAATATTATTCAATTTTGACATTTAATTAAGAGTTTGGTGGATGTTTACAACATAGAGTTCCTTAAATTTCTTGTCTTTAGAATGGATTGATACTTTTTATAAATGTCTAGGTATCTATCTACAACATCCATCTAACCTTTGAATCACTTGCAAAAATTGGCTAAATTCTTTTTAAAATAAAAGAAACTTTGAGTCACAGGTAAGGCCAAAAAAAATATTTAATTATGCATTTTCTGTGAATAGTTAAGCTCTCTGCTGAATTTATTTCTTATTAATTCCAGTATATATATATATATATATATATATATATATATATATATATATATATATATATATTGTCCTATTGATTTGTTTTCAGTAGCAAATTGCCAGAGTAACTTTAATGTGTAAATATTAGAAGGATATTTAATTTTGTCTACTGTTGGAGTCTATCAAGTAATAAAAAAGGCATTTCATTCTCCTATCAGATATGAACTCAAACCTATAATGAGTTAACTTCCCTTGATTTGGTTATGCCCACATTTGTTTTAAATCAGTGTTAAAAAAACAATCATTTGGCTTTAGGGAGCCCTTGAAAAGCTGTAATAAAAGTAACCTGTAGGGACATTTTCTCATCCTTTTCATAGGCTCACTTTACAAATTTGAAATAATCATTATAGTTGCTATGGAGAGTCTAACACATGGATAGTGTGCCCGAGGAAAACCAAAGCTGTCCGATTAAAATGCTTCCAGAACCATCTGAATATGCATGCGGAGGTCATATTTATTTGCTTAAGAATGGATATACTAGTAGTGTTGCCCTACCTGGTTTGGCTCATTTGTTGGAGCATTGGACCAAGGACTGAAATATCCCAGGTTCAGTTCTGGTCAAGGGCAAGTACCTCTGTTGTAAGCTTGATTCCCAGTCCAGTTGGGGCGTGTGTGGGAGGCAACCAATCAATGTGTCTCTCTCACATCGATGTTTTTCTCTCCTCTCTGTCTGTCCCTCTCCCTTCCACACTGTCTAAAAAATCAATGGAGCCCTAGCCAGTTTGGTTCAGGGATAGAGCATCAGCCTGCGAACTGAAGGGTACTGGGCTCAATTCTGGTCTAGGGCGCCTACCTCTGTTGCAGTCTCCTCCCTGGTGCCCCGGCCCCAGGCCCTGGTCTGGGCTCCTGCAGGAGGCAACCAATCGATGTGTGTCTCTCACACTGATGTTTCTCTCTCTGTGTCTCTCCCCCTCCCACTCTGTCTCAAAATCAATGGGAAAATATCCTCAGGTAAGGATAAGTAAATAATCAATGGAAAAAATATCCTCAGGTGAGGATTAAAAGAAAAAAAAAAGGATATAGTGTTAATATTGTTGGGGATTTAATGTTTCTAATGTTTCCACTGGAGTTTCTACAACAAAGCTCTTAAAATTCCCTGGTCTCTCTGCTGACCCAAAGAAACTCTAATCTAAAGGCAATAAAAGTATTCTTTACCTACAGTAACACTTAGGCCCTCTCAGCTAATTTCTCAGTATTATGCATTTTAAAATCTGTATCTGTATTCACTTCAGCAAAATATTATGTGGTATAGTGACTAAAGTTAGGATTTATTAAAAATAAGCCATCTCTAGCACTCAGTCTGTATACGTGTTATGAACTTTCAAATATGCACATATTAAAAATAATAGAAATTTGAAAAATATGTACAATGCACAGCCCATAAAATTGGCATGCAGAAATCATCCAAAGCCCTTGCCCTACTTCCTAAGATAAATTATTATGGCCAGTTGTCCTGACATCTACGGAGCATTATAAATGATGGGGAGAGGGTGTGAGTCTGGTGCATTTAGTCTTGTTAAGATCCTTAGACTGAGCACTTGCAGATTCACTCTGAAATCTAGTCTGAAAGGTTCCTCTACCCTACTCTTCTTATGCTAATGCAGCGGGTCTGATAGCTTCAAAGTTCTTGACTTCAATAGTCTACCTTATGGAGTCATTTTCTCTGTTCTATGCAATGCACGCCCACTTTATACTAGTATGTTGCCAAGTGCAGGGTTTTTGTTTGCTTTTTAAAATCAAAGCTTACTAAATATATCCCTCCCTCTGAATGTGAAAAGGGCCTGAAACGTACCCTTTATATATAATCTGAGAGCTCTCCCCTTGGATTAGTTGTTTCGTTTCCTTTCACAGTCTCGTTAGGTAGTACTGAGCGTTTCGTATGGGTTAATGCAACAACCCCTTACTTCTGTTCACACTTGGTATCTCCAGTCTCCAAACTATCAGGCCCTGCCATGTTCTGACCTGCTGTAGCATCCGCTACTCAGCTCTAGTATTTTAGAGCTGAGATAGCACTCACAACTTACTCTGAAATGCTCATTTTGTCTTCCTTTTCATTCAACAAAAGTTGTATGTCACAGCATTCGTAGTTTCACCTAAGGGTCAATGAGATTTGTTAAAACCCAGTCCTCTGAGATTCAAGTTCAAAGATGTTGATTAAAGTTAAGTGCTGTTTTCACTGCCCAGAAGAGCCTTTCGTGTCATAACTATTTTCATTTAATCCTCCTCTACCCCCACTTTGGTCAGTCAGGTGCAAATCCAGGCAAATTGTTCCCCTCTCTCTGATCATGTCTGCTTCTTTCTCTCTTTTTTCGGGGGGAGAGGGGCACAGGGAGGGAAAAGGAAAAGGGACAGGCTCTGGCAGCTCCTAGGAGGGAGAGTGAGCCATGCCTGCTTATTTCTGTTTGTCTCTCTATTTCTTCTTTCTTGACTGCTTTTCATATTTATCAGCTTCCCTAAAAGGTGAAATACCACCCTTCAAGGCCTACTTCAACTTTACCTCAGTTTGATTTAGAGATTTGTTTTTTC
This sequence comes from Myotis myotis, assembly GCF_014108235.1. Classification (NCBI taxonomy): domain Eukaryota; kingdom Metazoa; phylum Chordata; class Mammalia; order Chiroptera; family Vespertilionidae; genus Myotis; species Myotis myotis. Next base: position 71,856,524 of record NW_023416390.1, read on the forward strand.
TCCTATGAACTTTCTTTTGTATTTTCCTGATGCAATAGAATGTTGTGTTTTTTTCTTTTCTGATTGTGAACATGTCTTACTTCCTCATAATTTGAGACCACATTTTATTCATATATGCATCATTCATGACACCCAGCAAGGTGCTTACACTGAATACATTTCAATAAGTAGGAGTAGAATGTATGACTAAATAAAACGATGGCCATCTGCACAGAAAATCATCTGCCGCAGCAATCAAATTATATTTTCAATAAGATCAGGAACATATTTACCAGTATATAGAATGGTTACAACCATAAATATATTGTAGAATTTGAATATAGTCGGTTCTCCGTATCTGCGGGTTTCATACCCACAGATCAGTTAACTACGGGTCCAAGAAAAAAAAAAATCCCAGGAAGCTCCAAAAAAACAAACGTTGAGCTTGTTGAACTTGCCAAGAGTTGAGCACACCGCTAAATCCACATGAATGAAGTGATGTGTATGTACACCGGTTGTAGCCTACATGCAGCAAATATAGTTTATATGCAAATCTACAGCATCCTATATAATAAAACCCTAATATGCAAATCGACTGAATGGTGGAATGACCAATCACTATGATGCGCATTGACCACCAGGGGACAGATGCTCAATGCAGGAGCTGCCCCCTGGTGGTCAGTGTGCTCCCACAGGGAGAGCGCCGCTCAGCCAGAAGCCAGGCTCATGGCTGGTGAGTGCAGCGGCGGTGGTGGGAGCCTTTCCAGCCTCCAAGGCAGGCAGATATCCCTGGAGGGGTCCAGGACTACAGAGGGCGCAGGCCGGGCTGAGGGACCCTGCCCCTTTTCCTCCCCCCCCCCCCCCCGGTGCACAAATGTCATGCACTGGGCCTCTAGTTTTTATAAGGGACTTGAGCATCTGTAGTACTGAGTATCCTTGGGAGCGTCCTGGAGTCAATCCACGCCATGGATGTTGAGGGATGACTGTACGTGTTGAAATAAATATGAAAAAAAGATGCTTTAGTATATAATAATTTGAATTAATACTGAATAACAAGATAAATGTGTATAATATAGGCAACGATTTCTGACACATATTGTAGGTACATATATACATACATGTGCAAGAAAAGAAAGGTTGTATTGGATTTTGTTTGTTTTCAAAGGAACTAAACGGATTTAATGGAAGGAGAAGAAAACTGTACCATAAACATAAGCAAGTGAAAGAGTTCTTAAACTAAAGAAAAACTTTGGTGTTTTGAATGTTTTAAGCTCTTAAAGTTAGTCTCTCACAGCTGGGCCTAACTGCATTATTCTCTTTAGTAATAATAATAGTTGATAGTCTAAATAAATATTCTAGTGTTTAATTTACAAATCTTAACCCATGCATTTCTCACTTCAATCCCCTGAGAGAGAAACCATTAACATTACTTATTTCAGAGGTTCCAGCTGAGGTCCAGCCAGCCTGAATTAATTGCTCAGGTGAAACAGTTAATAAATAGTATAGTAAGCTTTCTAAATCATGATTCTTTGAAGGGAAATTAATTAGAAAGTGGCTGGTGGGGCGGGACTGGGCTAGACAAGCCAGGTGCCCTGGAGCCAACCTCTTGTGGTCCCTCTCCTGCTGGCCGCACGGGAGCATCTGCGAAGTGAGCAGGGTCCCTCTTGCAGGTGGGGTACCTCGGGCTGGCCTGTGGGCATTGGGCCAAAACCAGCTCCCCAACATCCCCCGAGGGGTCCCGGAGTGCAAGAGCTCCCTCCTCTCTGGTTCTGAGATGCATCACCCGAGAACTGTTGCTGCCAAGTCACAGCAGCTCACCAGCTCCTGTGTGTGCCCCCTGGTGGTCAGTGTGCATCATACCTACTGGCCAGTCAGTTGGATGGTTGCTTCGCCTTTTATCTATATAGATATGTAAAATAAAATTTTATGTAGCTATTAAGATAGGGTAAATCTATATACTGATTTGAACAATTATCCAAAATGCTGCTTTAATTTTTATTATATACTAGAGGCCTGGTGCATGAAATTCATGCACTCAGGGAGGGGGGGGGGTGTCCCTCAGCCTGGCCTGCACCCTCTCGCAATCCGGGAGCCCTCAGGGGATGTCTAACTGCTGGCTTAGGCCTGCTCCATTTTAGAGTCATAGTGCTGGGTAGAAAGGGTTACTATTCATTGTAGTGGACAAAACAGGGAGACTGGTAAATATCCTATAAGACACAGCATCATCTCCCTAATAACAAGGAACTCTTTGGCCCAAAATGTTAATAGTGGTAAGCTTGAGAAAAGCGCTCTGTACCAAAAAGATTCCTGTTGACCCTCAGAGGCCAATCAACTAACTGTATGAAGCCTGATATTGTGACTGTAGACCTATCATCACAAATGTTGGCTAAAATAGAAATCCTTAAAAAAGTAAAAGTGAACGTGGCATTTATGAAAGCTGATGGTAGGAATTGCCTTGAAGAGAAAGATCCAGTGGCAGAGAATGGAGGGAAGATACATATCTTTTATGTTTGTGTTCTTTTTTTGAAATATAATTTAATGAAAAATGGTCAGGATTGGCATCTTATGTTTACACTTATTCTATACTTAAATAATGTATCAAATAATAAAGATAGTATTTTTTTAATAGAGAAAGGGAAGGAGGGAGAGAGGGAGGGAGAGGGAGAGAGAGACAGAAAAGCATTGATCAGTTGCCTCTGGGGATGAAACCCACAATCACAATCTAGGCATGTGTCCTGACTGGGAGTTGAACCCACCACCTTTTTGGTGTAAGGGACAAGACTCCAACAAACTGAGCGACACCAGCCAGGGCCACATAATATCCTTATCTGTCCCAATTATGAGGCAGGCACTATTTAGGTGCTAGAATCCAGCAGGACGTAACAATTCACTGTCATTAGGTGCTGATATTCTCTGGGGTAAGGGAGGGGGACCCAGGAACAGTGTATAAGCAAATCAGTGAAATAAAGTTTGTCAGGTGCTGCAAAGTACTAAGGGAGAAAATTCAACCAGGGCAAAGGAATAGGGAGTGCAGAGGTGGGTTGAGAAGGAGCAGGCCTTGGTGATTTTCACTGAGAAATGATAAGCAAAAGTTTGAAGTGAGGGACTGAGTTGTTCAGGTACCTGGGGGGAGAACATATAAGAAAGAGAGAGCTTATAAAGAAGAGGAAATGAAATTGCAAATTTACTATTTGACTACATTTTTAAACACTTTTGCTTTTGAAAGGGGAATGTATATATGTGTGTGTGTGTGTGTGTGTATATATATATATATACATATATATATTTTAGTGGCCATCTAACCTACTTTCCTCCTCCATGAAACTTTTACTACACTTAAAAAAATACCTGATGTTTCATGGGGTTTCACTTCAGCCATTAATGTATCTATTAAAAGAGAATACATAGTGAATTTATGCATATGAGCTAAAAGTAGTAATCTGCAGTAATTTCTCTGACGGGAAGCTTTTAGCCTTCATGTGTATGAAATTACTAATGATGATGAAATTAATTCTGCCCCATGTGTTCTGCTTTGTTTCCACTGTATTATATACAAGTTACTATTAATGATTATGCATTTTTATAAAAATAGAAAAGAAATTCTGATAAATATGATTATTTCAAGCTATTATGGTTAATGTTTATACAAATAGTAAGCCATAAAATCAGCCATATGAAGAAAATACTAATTATAGTCAGAACAAAATTAACTTTGAATAAATTCTAGTTTTCTTGCCTTAACTTCAAATGTTCTAAAATTAAAAACTTGAATGAGTTATATGCATATAGAATTTATTACACAAGTTAAAATTACCTAGACTTAGAAAAATTAACTTAGTTTTTTTTTAAAGATTGACTATTTTTGAGAGAATGATCTCTAGAGATCAGATAATATATTCATAAAACATTACTTAATAGAAAGCATTCATAAACCATGGAATATAATGCTTGAGAATAATTTCTTTAAATGAAGAGTCTCTAAAAGAGATTAGAAATATTAAGCCAGTTTCTATATTTTTCAAAGATTTAAAAATGTTAATATTGTTAGATAAATGAATGATCATCAGTGCAATTATATTAAATAGTTGTATAATTATTATAGTGTATTTATACCTGAATTATATGAGCATGTTCATTTAACAAAATATAAGTAAATTTAAGCAAATAATATATCATTTAAAAAGATTCAAATGATACCCTATTTTCTTAAAAATTATATTTACAACCATTTGTCAGTAAAAGATCCAGTGGTTTTATTACTGTTATACTTGCATTACATTTACATGTACTTTGATATGTATGAGCCAGTTTATTTTAGATGCACTATAATTATGCTATGCATTTAAGTAATTCTGCTTTCAAATTATATTGTTCAAAAAAGGATGTTACTTTTTAGTATACTGACCAATGCCTCTTAGTTCAATGAACTTCAAATATATCCACATAAATTTTCCAAGCCATCAGTCTTGCAATTGCCATTAACACTATTCATTAAAGTAACAATAATATATGAAATATATCCAGGCAATTTGCCCAGCACAAAGTAGAGCACATAGTTGTCTTCACTAAGTATTCAAACCACCATTAATGAAAACTAATAGCCCATCAAAATTTACATTAAAAGTACTAGGAGAAATCTCTGAAGGACTACATGTAATACTATTCCAGCAATTTTTGTCACCTTAAATTGCAATATGTTCCAATATGTTGCTCTTCTTAATGCTAATCACCAAACAGAATGGATAAATACTACAATTCCAAAGTGCATCGTAGTACTATTTTTTAACCAGATTATAATTAGCAATCAGAGAATGGTCTCATTAACATAAAAAGGATAATTAAGTCATCTCAGCTTTACCATATTTAAAAGAATTAAATAGTGATTATTTTCCCTTTGTAAACTGCCAAAGGTTAACTTTTCTGGAATCATTTCTAAGAAAAAAATTATATTGTTCATGTTTATGACACTAAAAAAAGAACAAATTTGGAAATGCATATATATTTTTTTTTTTTTAGTAGAGACATAATTATTTTATACTAGAGGTCCAGTGCATGAAATTCATGCATGGGTTGGGTCCCTAGCGGCTGTTGGCTGTCAGCCGGGGCCTCCCTTTTCTCGGTTGCCTGCCATCACCACCAGCCGGGATGGGATTGGCCAGGGGGATGGGCCATGGGCGGTTGGCTGGTCGGCCCCACCCCCTGGTGGAAATCCTGGTCGAACTCCTGGTTGAACTCCCAGTCAAGGGTACAATTTTCATATTAGGCTTTTATTATATAGGATTGCCCCATGGCTCTCCTTTTATTTAAACAGAAGAAATAGTGAAATGTTTAGAGTGAAAAAAAATACTATGCTTTAGATTTATTACCAATTTTTTAGTTAATATAATTACAACAGCATTTTAATTAGTGCTTGAAAATGAACTAGGGAGGTCATTTCAGAAGTTTGCTCATATACTGTAGATATTATCTCAGGTTGGACTGTAACACATAAGTTGATACCATGCCATGATCTGGTGAACATTATTCATTTAAATTGAAGTTAATCAGACTTGAGCACTTTTAACTATTTGGCAATCTTCTCCAATTCAGAGTTGGCATGGATAGATGATATCTGATCATACAGTATTTTCTGGGGCTAGTTATAGATAAATTAAAAAAAAATTTGTAATGAGCCTCAATATATTTAAATCTCTATTATTTTTTCCTTTCATAATCAGTATCAGCCTAGTCTTATATACTATGGGAGGAATATTAAGCATTACAAAATTAAAATAAGTGTCTATATCAATTTATTTTTAATTAACAGTATTCCATTTTTAAACTCTTTTTAAGGATTATCTTGTGCATTATGGGAAAAGAAAAGCAACTATAAATCATATGCATCTTTAATAAAATACTAATGGTTTAGCTTTTTAAATTATAAGTATAATTGTTCTATGTAGCTTTTGATATAGATGTATCAAAGATGGACAGTACTCAGAAGGCCAGTGAGATTACTTTGCACTGAATTGACTCTTAATGAGATTATGTGTGGGAGGAAAAGGATTCTGTTATCTCAGAATAGAGATAAGAGCTTTGCCTAAAAGATATCATGAGCTTTAGAAGGACAGGTAGGTGACTTAGAAAGCTTCACAAGAGGACTCTTTAGTTCAATACTAAGATGCAAATGATGCTTTAAAATGGTAAGGACAGCTAAGATTTCAACTCAGAAGAAATTTTTAGTTTTTTAAAGGATGGATTTGACCTCATAATCACCACTATTGCTTTTGAAGGAGGCAAAAATATTGAAGACTCCTTAAGTTGGAATATATTGTATATCGAAATATTTCTATATGGATAGTAGAATACATAAAAGCTGAATAGTTATAAAAAGTAGCCATAACATATCCTATATAATAAAAGGCTAATATGCAAATCGAACAAGGGCAGAATAACTGGTCACTGTGATGCGCACTGACCACCAGGGGGCAGACACTTAACGCTGGAGCTGCCCCCTGATGGTCAGTGCGTTCCCACAGGGGGAGTGCCACCCAGCCAGAAGCCGGACTCAAGCAGGGGATGTCTGACTGTCAACTTAAGCTGGCGGTCGGACATCCCCCAAGGGCTTCCAGGCTACGAGAGTGCGCAGGCCTGGCTGAGGGACCCCCCCCCCCCCCCGACACACACACAGAATTTTCAGGCACTGGGCGTCTAGTACTGTCAATAAATTTACAAAATCATTTAACCATGTTCTATTATTTGAAAATTTATCTCCACTGTTCCTTTGAAACATGTTTTTTTGTTGTTGTTGTTATTGCCGTTGTTTTTAATAGCTACTAAACCTTCAAATCATTTCCATGCAAATTAAATCTAGGCATTCATTATATCGTGCCACCCTGATTTTTCATAGGGATTGTGATAAATCTAATCAAAGTTGGGGAATACTTCTGTAGAATGACAAAAATCACATCTCCTGATGATCTTACTACTCTTCTTTAAAAAAAAAGAAAAGACTTTTATACCAATAAGATGACCATTTTTCCTTAAACTCTGAATAGAATGAGAACTGTATGTATTAGCAATCTCAGAGGTATATTCCTTATTTAGGAATATTATATCATGATTTTTTCCTTACTTAGTGGATTTCCAGGCATGAAAATTAGGTCACAATAAAGTGATCAAGTAAAGCATATAATTCTGAATTTCTTAATAAAGGCACATGCATTTTCATTTATTTTATGATTTAAATTTCAAACATGACATTTATGACTTAGTCAACTATAAAATAAATAAATAAATATGCATTGGCCCATGTGGCTCAGTTGGTTGAGCTTTGTCCACTGAAAGGTCACTGGTTCAATTCCTGGTCAGGGCACATGCCCAGGTTGAGGGTTTGGTCTGGGATCAGGCTGTGCATGGGAGGCAACTGATCAATGTTTCTCTCTCTAAAACCAATAAAAAAATATTAAAAATAAAGTAAAGGATTATAAGATGGTGCTCATTTTATGAACAACAATTTTATTTTCATTTTCTGATTCAAGAGTATGCTAGCTGGCAGATGTCCCATCCAATTCAATTGAATGTATTGAGTTGCAATGACATAATACTTTGGTAACTGATTACTTAAATGGGCAAACCCCCCCCCCCCCGAAATGTGCTATAATGTGTATGTTTTACATGTTTTTATTTTCAAGTGAATAGATCTATCATAATAAATTATTTGGGAAAGACAGGAACATGGCAAATGAGAGCACCAAAGATTACCTATTTGTGCCGAAACCGGTTTGGCTCAGTGGATAGAGCGTCGGCTTGCGGACTGAAAGGTCCCAGGTTCGATTCTGGTCAAGGGCATGTACCTGGGTTGCGGGCACATCCCCCAGTGGGGGATGTGCAGGAGGCAGCTGATCGATGTTCCTCTCTCATCGATGTTTCTAACTCTCTATCTCTCTCCCTTCCTCTCTGTGAAAAATCAATAAAATATATTTAAAAAAAAAAAAGATTACCTATTTGTGACAGCATTTATTTTTTAACTTTTCCTAGTAATATATTTATATTCACACCCACACAAATATTTCTAATCAGTAATATTACAGTATTATTTGGCAATGTCAAGAGTTGGGTAGTAACTACAAAAATGACATTCATATTTTAGTAATAAGGACAGAACAGTAAATTATCCAAGATAAAACAGCCAATTGAGGCATTTTAAAAATATGGAAACTTTATAATATGTAGTATATAAACCAGAATATGTAGTATAAACCAGAATGAAATGCCAGTTTGTTGATTCTCATACAGTATTAAAAGAAACAAAAATGCTTAAGAAACACACAGTAAATATGATTTAAATTAATTGAAATCAAAGTTGAAGTTATATAATGTGAATACTAAATTATTTTAAACTAGAGGCCTGGTGCACAAAAATTTGTGCACTCGGGGGGGAGGAGGGGGTCCCTCAGCCCGGCCTGTGCCCTCTTGCAGTCTGGGACCCCTCGGGAGATAACACCCTGCTGGCTTAGGCCTGCTCCCGGGTGGCAGAGGGCAGGCCCAATCCCTAGGTGCAGCCCCTGGTCGGCCTCAGAGCAGGGCCAATTGGGGAGTTGGGGCGCCGCCCCCTGTCATGCACAGAGCAGGGCGGATCGGGCGGTTGCGATGCCACCCTCAGTCACGCTCAGGGTAGGGCCGATTGGGGGGTTGGGGCACCGCCCCCTGTCACACTCAAGGCAGGGTCGATGGGGAGGTTGCAGCGCCACCCCCTGTCATGCACAGAGTAGGGCAGATCAGGGGGTTGGGGCACTGCCCCCTGTCATGCACAGAGCAGGGCCCATCAGGGGGTTGGGGTGCTGCCCCCTGTCACTCACAGAGCAGGGCCCATCAGGGGGGTTGGGACTCTGTACCCTGTCACGCACATAGCAGGGCCAATCAGGGGGTGGGGCACCACCACTCTCACACTCAGGGCAGGGCCGATGGGGAGGTTATGGCTCTACCCAGTCACACACAGAGCAGGGCCCGTGGGGGGCGGGGGGTTGAGGAGCTCTCCCCTATCAGGCACAGAGCAGGGCTGATCAGGGGGTCGGGGCGCCTTCCCCTGTCATGAACAGAGCAGGGCAGATAGGGAGGTTGTGGCCCCGCCCCCTGTCACACACAGAGCTGCAGGGCAATCAGGGTGTTTGGGCGCTGCCCCCTGTCACACTGATCCCGGTGCCGGGAGGCATATTACCCTTTTACTATATAGGATAGAGGCCTGGTGCATGGGTGGGGCCGGCTGGTTTGCCCTGAAGGGTGTCCTGGATCAGGGTGGGAGTCCCCACTGGGGTGCCTGGCCAGTCTGGATGAGGGGCTGAGGGCTGTTTTCAGGCTGGGGGTGACTGAAGCTCCCAACTGCTCCTTTTTTTCTTTCTTTTTTTTTAATTCTGGGCCAGCTTTAGCTTTGAGGCTTGGCACCAGCTCTTAGGCCAAAGTAGGTTTCTGGCCTTTGCTTACAATGTTGCGAATCTGCTGGCTGAAGTCTGGCGGTATTTGTTACAATATTTCTTAAACTGCCCGCTCAGAGGCCTGCAGCCACAGGCGGGGAACGTTGGTTTCCTCCAACAATCCTCCGTCACTGAGGCAAGCAAGCCTCATGTTAGTTTCAAGCTGCCTGGCTGCCGGCCGCCATCTTGGCTGACAGTTAATTTGCATATCTCGCTGATTAGCCAATGAAAAGGGTAGCGGTCATACGCCAGTTACCATGTTTCTCTTTTATTAGTGTAGATAGGCAAAAATAGTAACATTTGAAGATATGAAGAAATGTGGTTTAAAGCTTTTCTATTTAGGAAGGTTAAAATTTATGACATTTTAAAAATCATATATAAACTTTCATTTTCAATTTGTCATAAACATTCCTACAATATCATTTTAATGTTTACATAATATTCTACTGAATATTTTATTTATATAATTACCTATATATAAGTAGTTAAGGTTTTAAATATATTTTTTATAATTATAGGTATTGTGATTACTATCTCTATAACTAGTTATTTACAGAGCTTAGGGTACATTTCTGGGCCTAATGGTTTACACATTTTTAAGGTTTTATCATTAATCCTTTTTTTTTTTTTTTTTTTTTTTTTTGCTCTCATAGTCGTTATGTCAGTTGTATCCCACCCCCACCCCCAAAAAATATCTAGTTAGATACCTAGGTTTCTTTATTTTATTCAGTGTCTCATGGTTCTCAGAACCTTCTATGTCATGATGGCTATCTTCTAAGCTTATTTCCCATTTTTCAGTTTTCCAAAAACTGAAAACCAAGATCTGAATATAATAATAAAAATATATCTAGGACAAGGTCTACTTGAGATTCCTATTTTCTGGATACTATTATATATGGATTGGGTTACTGGGAACAGAGGATTTCAGACTGGTCATCTCAGGTAATGGGAGGAAGTGTCTGTTATTAAAATACAGTGACTCCAAGGTGAAAAGGGAATCTTAACAAAATCCAAGATTGAAAACCACAGAATGCCTAAGTCACACAGACAGACCTGGAAGGTCCATCTGATACGAGGCAGCTCTAGGGATTTTGGCAGTAAAAATCATGGACAATTGCTGACTCATTATACATCATGGCTCCTCCTGCCCTGTGTTGAAATGAGTAGATGTTATCAAGGAAAAAAAAAACTTACTCAAAATATAGAAATAGGGCTTGGTTGCTTTCAACTAAGTGTAACCAGAGAGCCCAGCAATTGCTAACCTGTCATAAGAAACATTCTAGTGTGAAGGATTTCTGTGAGTTTATTTGAACCAAACTGTCAACAATTGCCAGGAAGCAAAATCTCAAGGGATTGAAATAATGGTCTGGAGAATAGCAGTTTTGAACCTGATTTTATACATTACAATAAAAAGAGATGACACTAGTGGGTTATATGAAATCCTTTGGTGATAGATTAAGGAGGTACGAGGAAGTAAAATTGGGGGGAACCTTTGGGATTAGATGGAAAGTAAAATGATAGTCACATACATCGTTTACATAGGTGGGTACAGGATAGTTAACAGTCAACAATTTACATGATAAAACAATGAGAGGATTTATGGTTTCAACCCTGGTGCATTGATTATGACCTGAGAGTTCTGGAAAAGGGAGTTACCCTGACATTGCAAAGAAATGTTACCATAGATGCAAAAGAAAAAGACAGGTTTATTTAAGGTAAAGATTGCCTTTGTCTAAGGAAGATTCTAATCTAGGACACCCTTTGTGGTTACTTTAGGTCTCTGAGCTTGCAAGACCTAATGGTTTCTATCTTCCCTTTAAAATGTATACGTATCTTTTAGTTAAGTTGTCATTTATAAAAATATTTTGGTAAAAGAGTATGAATTAGACACTTATACATTCTTCTTCATTTGTGTAATGGTGTAGCAGTTTACCCCCTAGCCCATACTGGTCTGTCAACTGAGTAAGGCTCCGTTTTTTGTTCTCCTCAGGTATAGCTGAGCACAGCTCATAAAGCAGCGCCTGCTCCAGCCTCTCCACTCCTTCCTTAGTAACTTAACTGACACAGCTTCTTCTTGGTCTGTACGTCTTAACTAGTTTTAGCCACCCACTTTTCTTGAAATTCCGGTTTTCTTTCTTCTGGTGAAGATGCTGATTTCACTGAAAAGATATCATCATTTTCTTCATTTCCTACTGTTAAGACACTTTATCACGTTTGAACAGGACTTAAATGAAAATCTTGTTTTCCTAAATCATTTTCTCTGTGTTCTACTCAGAGGTTGTCTTCCTGAAGTACTTGTATGGGGTGACAGTCGATTGACACAAGCTTGTAGTGTGCTATGTAAATTCCCAGCTGAGAATGATGGACTCTCCATCTTGAAAATAAAATCTTGATTTACCTGGAGGCAGGGGCGCTGTACAGGGTTCTACAGCAGGCTCCTGAGTCCAGCACTCAGACATCCACTTGTCACCCAGCACATTATAACATTATATCCCTCCAGTATCCCCAGAGAGTGCAGAAAGCCGGTGCGGCCATGGCTATCTGCTTACCTTGGTTTTAAATTGATCATCTTATTGTTTGCACTCTCCAAGAGGAGTCCAGGCCTACTTCGTTAATCACTGACCTTCAGATACTTGATCTTCCAGCCGTACCGCACTACCTGTAGAGAACTGGCAACCCATCTCAGAAATGTCCCCGTCTATTATGGCTGCCATGGAAGGGGCAGCACAGAGCCGTTACTTGCAGCCCTCAGGTTCACTGATGAAACTCAATGTTAGAAGTTCAAGACTCCGTTGCTACTTGAAGAAAAAGTGGAGATATGTTCTTGAGTGCCCATTTATTCAGGGATATCAAAATAAAAGAAAAAAGAAAGAAAAGCCCATAAAACTTCCCAAAGCTCAGGTGATAATAATTCTAAGTTGTCATTTTTTATTACTTTCTCTCTTTCTCTCACTCAGTCAAACACTGCCCTTTTGCCCAAAGCATGAGCTAAGCATAAGAGTGACTAAATTGGGGATATTTCTAGTATTTGCCAATAATTTCTAGGACCAGAACTTTTATTGGAATAATTATTATTTTATTTATTATTGTGTAACTAGATTATGTTTTTAAGGAGCTGGAAATACAGAGGTCAAAAGGCAACTTAAATCCCTGTCTTCATAGAGCTTGAATTGAGTTGGGGTAGACAATACATGCACAAATATACAGTGTGTCCCCCAAAAATATATACATACTTTAATAGTTGATAGCTCAATTTTGAAAATAAAATGTATTTTAATAAACACTACCTTTATAATTATTCAGAGTGTGTATAAATTTTTGGGAGGATACTCTATATGTGAAAATGTTAGATAGGAAAAAGTAGTGTGAACTAAAACAGAGTAGGGTTTTAGGAAGTCCTTGACAAAAGGAGGTGCTATTTGAAGTTACACTTGAATGACAAGAAAGATGTATCCTTATAAAGAATTCTAAGAAAGAGCTTTCTAGGAAGAGAACACAGGAAATAAAAAGCCTGAAAGGCCAAAAAGTGCTTGGCACGTTCTGGCTAATGTGGGTCGGGAGGTAGGAGCTTCATTCCAGAGCAGAGGAAAGCCAAGAAGAGATCTTGAGAGACTAAGCACTGCTAAAAAGTCTGAGAACTTTATTCTAATAGTCAATTGAGGGTTAAACAGGAGTTTTATAATCTGGTTTATGTTTTAAAGGATTACTTGACATTGTTGGAAGACTGGTCTGTGGAGGAGGGCAAGGATAAAAGCTGGCGAGCTCAGGAGTCTGTTATAGGAGCTCAGAAGAGGCTGTGACAGCCTGGGCTAGTGTGGCAGCAGTGGAAGGAGTGGAGTCAGAGAAGTAATTGGGTGGTAGGTAATTGGAAGCTAATTGAGAAGTAAGATTCAGATCTGCTTCAACTTAAGGTGTGTCTTCTCTCAGTGGATCCTGTTATGCTTCTTAGGCTGGACTTCCAATTCCTGTCTTAGTCTCATTCTAATAACTTCCCCCCACCCCTGTACTTTGTTCTATTCTTAATAAGTTAGCAGATATGGGGTAGTGTATATTAGCCAGCTAGGGATGCCTTAACGAAATGCTACAGAATGAGTGATTTAAACAATAGAAATGCATTTTCTCACTGTTCTGGATTTGGAAGTCCAAGATCAAAGTGCCAGCTGGTTTGTTTCTCCATGGGCCTCCTTGTTTTGTAGATGACCACCTTTTCTCCATGTCTTCATATAGTCTTTCCTTTGCGCTTACCTCCTTGGTGTTTCTTCTTATGAATGCAATGGTCCTACTGGATTATTGGATTCAGGCTCCATCATTATAACCTCATGTAACCTTAGTTACCTCTTTCAAGATCCTATGTGCAAATACAGTCACATTTGGGAGGTAGAAATTCAATATATAAATTTTTTTTTTTTTTTTTTTTTTTTTTGGCGAGGGTTGGGGGCACAAAACAGGGAAGAAAATATCCAATTTAGCCCTATTTAGACTTTGCTTAAGCTGAGCCTCTTAATATGTGGGAAAATTATTCTCTTAAAACTTTGTCCTAAACAATGTGTAAGTCAAGGTTTAAAAAATAGTGTTTTCTTTTAACATCACTCGTCTCACTTGTTTAAAATGGTGATAGATTTAAATATGAGTTAAAATATTTAATTTTCCCTGTATTAATAGGTAATTTATGCACAACTTGAATTTGATGATCACCTGTGGAGTGATTACCACAGACAATTAGCATTATTTTCTTTCCACTGCCAAGAATTTCCATTACTAATAACTAGTATAGGAGAAGGAAAATGATTTTCCCTCTACCCTTCTAAATTCTTGGCACATATTGTTACAGAAGACTGGAGAGAAACCAAGCAATGCTTAGAGAAATAGAGTTACACTTTATTACACATGGGCCTAGGGAAAAAAAAAAAAAATCTTTCAAATTCTGAGCAACAACATGGAGGAAGTTGTCCCTTTTTATATCTTTTTCAGTCCTTTGTCTCCCAAATATGGGGTTTTCCGGTCTCCTTTACAAGTTCTTAAAGAGCCCTATGTGCCGGGGCTTTGAGACCTCAACCAAAGGCCTGGCCTGGTGCCAGCACTGATAACTTCGTCTGGGGAAGGTTTATGGCCTCTCTAAAATGGGAGTAAACAGGTCTTGCAGGACCAGACTATTAAAGGGGCAGTGACTAGATTCAGATTGCTAGCCCCCCAAAATGTCTCTTTTTCCCCATCAATATCTCTAGTAATAAAAGAGGGAAGGCAGGGTAGGATGGGAGTGGGGAGGGTAAGTGAACAGCCAAAGAACTTGTATGGATGCAATGGACACAGACAGTAGGGGGATGAGGGCATGTGCTAGTGCAGTGATGGTGAACCTATGTCACGCGTGTCAGAGGTGACACGCGAACTCATTTTTTTGGTTGATTTTTCTTTAATGGCATTTAAATTTATAAAATAAATATCAAAAATATAAGTCTTTGTTTTACTATGGTTGCAAATATCAAAAAATTTCTATATGTGACACGGCACCAGAGTTAAGTTAGGGTTTTTCAAAATGCTGACACACCGAGCTCAAAAGGTTCACCATCACTGTGCTAGGGGGTGAGAGTGGCTGGGGAGAGGGCAATGGGGGGGGGGGGAGGGGAAGGAGATATATGTAAAACTTTTAACAATAAGGAACTGAAATTTTTTTGAAAAGATAGATTAATAGGAGAATAAAACAAACAATTTAATTCTATATGTTCAGGAACCCCATAAATATTTGAGATTCAAAAGGTAACCAGGCTATTGAGTCTTATATAGCATCCTGAGTAAGAAAAGAGATAGGGAGGGGTCTGTGGTTTCAAAGCAGGGAGGCAATTCATGTGAAAGTGAGTAGAAATGTTTGGTAAACATCCCCTGCCATGCACAGATGAAAAAGTTATCACTGATAAAAGCTCTTTTTCTGGTATAGGACCCCTTTCAAATGTAAATTTCTCCTACAAAGAGCAAGTTCTACTCTGTATACAGAGCTTCTCTTGTGTCTGTTTAAAAAAAAAATAATCAGCTCAAAGTAATTCTTATGCCAAAGAGGCTCATTTTGGGGTGGCACTTTCTGCTAGCAACAAGAGAAGTAGTATAAAATCATAGAAAAAATAGTGCAGATTCATTCATCATTCTGACAAAGTACTTCCATATACATTCCTATTGACATTATTTATATTTTATTATCAGTATAGTCACATGTATGCATCAGATTTTCTATACATTTTTTCTCATTCTTTTATTCCATATAGCTATCAATGACTGTCCTTACCATTTAAGTCACTTGGCTAAATATGTCGTGTATTACATAAGGCTAGTAAAATTTACCTCATTTATGGATGATAAGAGGAATACTAAGAATCAAAGAGTAAATGTCACAGTCAAATATCAAGCAGATTTGTGTGACTCTAAGCCACATCTCTCACCTACTCTAGTGACCCTCAACCAGCCTGGAATACCATTCATGACTGGCATTGGTATATGTATGGAGGATAAAAGTTAACAAGACATAATAATTCCTGCCCTGACGAGTCTTGTATTTTAAACAAGGAGATATACATGGAAATAATAAAGTGCTATAGGATTATGAATGTTATAATAAAATTATAAACAGACCACAGAATAATACAAAAGATTAGGTGAGCCACTCTACCGCTTAGGGACAACTATAGTTTCCAATAGAGGTGTTATTTGAGCTGAGTCTAGAAATCTGTGTATGTATCCATTATTCACATAATCAAAATGTAGGTGGTTGTAGCAGTGACAGTTAAGGATTTCAGGTGGAGGAAGTCAATTGACTGAAAATACAAAAAGGTATAGAAATGCCTGACAATCATTTGGAAAATTATAAATCCTCTCAACTCTATATTAACCTATTAATTGGTATCTAGAGTACATGGTAAGAGGAAACAGATAAAACAGTGCAGACACAAACACAACTGTGATTCAAAATAAATACTTAATTCAAATGTATGTAATTAAAATATTCAAATAATCTGCTCTGTTATTGGAGTTGAGTAATTCTTCATCCCTTCCTTTCCCTGCCCCTCTTCTTCTTTCCCTTTTCTAATGAAGACAATCTTAGGTAACATCAGTTTGCATTAAATAAACTCTACTTTTTTCCCCCTAAACATCCTTGAAAGCAGTTATTTGGAGTTGCCTTGTTTTGTCAGCTTATTCTTTCTTCTCACTGTCATTTCACCTTCATCATTGCACAAAAAATCAAGTTCACTGGCAACACAGTCAAGCCATTAACTCAGAAATTAAATTACCTGCCATTCTCAAGCTTTTCTCCCTATAACCCCAGACTGCCCCCTCAGCTCTCAATGAGGCAAGTGTCTCAATATAACACTGAATGGAAGGAAGTTAGGGTCATATCTGTCAGTTCAAGGTCACAAAGGCTTCAAAGCAAAATTCTTGACTTTGTTCTGCAGTGTTTTCCATCCTACTTCCACTGTTCTTCTCTAAATTCTCCGTTTAAGACAAAATAAAAATTGAAACAATTCTTAGGAGAAGGAAGAGCAAAGAGACATCTAGTTCTGTCACTCACTGCCCAGAGACACAGAGTTTCGCACAGGGCTTCAGCCACTGCAGAGCTGCCCCGGCACCAGAAGAGCAGCTCACAGGCTAATGGACAGCTGTAAGCAGACATACACGTCTCTGTCCAGCTGGAGGGGCGTTTCTGATTTGTGATAGGTGCAGTGTAAAAATGTAATGGTGTCTAGGTAATTATAAATGATAGACTCATTCTGATGGGCAGCTATTTCTCATATTCACAATAGTTTTAATTAGTTTTCTTCTGGTTATTGTCATCCATGTCTTTTCTGAAACGTGGTTAATCTATCCCTGGGAATTGAACGTTGACTGCAATTCAATATTCCTGGAACACGGAGCACTGGGGGCCATTACAGATCAGGTGATGGCAAGTTAAGTGGGCATCACATCATGGAAGGCCTTCATGCCGTGCTTAGAGGTGAGACATGGGAAGCCAGGAGAGAGGTTTAAGCATCAGGATGGCATGCTACTATTGAGAAGGCACTGAGCTCAGCAGTTTCAGTAGGAATGGAGGGGGATAAAATATTCCTTTGGAGAGATAATAAGGGTGAGGTCTTAAGTGGACTTGCTTGGAATTAATAGGTACCTAGGAGAGGCCATGGAGGCAAGGTGGGGGGAAAGATTCCCGTCTGGTATTTACTTCTGATGATTGAGTGGGAGCTATTCTTTATGAGAAATTGTCTTAGTTGGTTTAGGCTGCTATAACAAAAGATACTGGGTGGCTTAAACAACAGATATTTATTTCTCATTGCTCAGGGGACTGAGATGTCCAAGATCAAGGCACCAGCAGATTTGCTATCTGGTGAGAGCCCACTTCCTAGTTCACAGAAAGCCAGGCGGTCTTGCTGTCTCACACTCGAAGAGTGGAGAGAGCTCTCTTGGGTGTGTGTTTTTCTTATAAGGGCACTAATTCCATCCATGAGAACTCCACTCTTACAACCTAATCACCTCCCTAGGCACCACACTTCGGGGATTAACATTCAATGTATGCATTTGGAGCATCACAAACATTAAATCCATAATAGATGTTTACTGGGAAAGAAGCATACATGGAAAAAATAAAATGGATTTTATTTTGGTAATGTAAAGTTTGTGGTGACTTTGCTCTTAATACTATGGGAGCTGAAAACACAGAGCTCTTAAGCCCTCTCCCCAACATGCACTTCTCCTGAAATTCTCTGATTTCTCGCTGCGGTATGCATCTAGATTTGCTGCTGTCATCCTTGGGTCTCTATTCATCATTACATGGGTGGGGTTCTTTTTGTCTATCTTCCTTGTTTTCTAGTTCCTATATTTCCTTATTTACTACCTTGTTTTATTGAAGTATAGCCTCCAGCAGCTTTCTGAGAAAGGGTGCTTGTGAGGTAAATTTATCAAGGCACTGTCTGAAAATGCTTTTATTCTACCCTAATATTTGGTTGGTTGGTGTCTTAGTAGGTTTGGATTGCTGTAACACACTGTCATAAACTTGGTGAGTCAAACAAATGCTTATTCTCACAGTTTCTCACAGTTCTAAAGGCTGGGAAATCTAAGATGAAGGTGCTGGCAGATCCAGTGTTGGGACTGCCTGCTTTTTGTTTGAAAGCGGCATGTTCTGTACCCTCGCATGGAGGAGATCAGAGAAAGAGGGAGGGCTAGCTCTCTTCTTCCGATAAGGACACAGTGGTCTCCTGATGGGGGCTGTGCCCTCATGACCTATTTACCCTCCCAAAGTCATCTCACTGGGGTGGGTCAGAGTTTCAATATATGAATTTTTTCTGAGGGGAGAGAGAGGCAGAAACATTCAGTCCATAGCAATTGAGAATGGAAATCAAGATTGGAAGTAATTTGTTTCAAATCTTCCAAGGTATGCTTAATTGTCTTCTGAAAGGTAATGCTACGTTTGAGAAGTCCAGTGCTAATTCTGCCTTTGTACCCTTTTATTGTTAACTATTTTTTTTTTCTCTCTAGGAACTTATGAAATCTTTTCTTTGTCCCTATTATTCTGGCATTTCATAATAATGTGTTTCTGTTTTCATCTGTTTTTCTGGGAATGACTTTGCTTATTTTAATCTGAAAAATGATATTCTTTAGTTCTTGGAAATGGTGTTAATTTTTGTAATGATTTTTTCCCATCTGATTCTCAAAGATCTCTTTCTAAAATCATATAACTTGGGCAGTGAACTTTCTTTCTTTCTTTTATTTTTCTTCTTTTCCTTTTTTATTTCATTGAGGACTTTTTCGACTTTCAATTTTCTATCAAAGTTTTTACTTCAGCCATAAGAGCTTTAAAATTTATGAGTTTAAATTTTGATTTCACAATTTCTTTTTTCATACTTTTTGCTCTTGCTTTAAAAATGAAATGCCTATTATAAATTTGAGGATATTGGACTTCCAGTTAAGATGGCAGTGTAGGTAAACGTGATATTCCCATCCTCCCACAACCACTTCAGAATCACAATTAAACTACAGAACAAACTGAGTCGAGCTGAATGGAAGTCCTACAACCAGGGATTTAAAGAAGAAGCCACATTAAGACTGGTAGGTGGGGCAGATGGGAAGCTGGCTGGGCCCACACCCATATGTGGCAGATAAAAATCAGGAGGGATATTTTAGCTGCAGAAGAGTCCATGAGAAGTGAGGGATCCCAGCCTCATATCAGGCCCCCCATCCCAGGGTTCCAGTGTCAGGAAAAGCAGTCCCCATAATGTCTGGCCTTAAAAACCAGTGAGGATTGTCGCGGAATGACAGGGAGGGCTTCTGGAGTCCCAGGCAGTTCCTTTTAAAGGACCCATTCTTGGACTTACTAGGATTCACTCCCTTTGAGCTCTAACACTGAGGCAGCAGCCCAGATGGCACCAGGTACATACAGGGGGGAACTGAATTTTCTGTCATCCAGGCAAGAGATGTGTGGTGCAGCTTTCTCCGAGACAAAAGTGCTATTCCTTTCCTGAGCCCTCCCACAGCAAAACCAGCAAGCAGGCAGGCACCATATCTGAGTCTCCACCAACCTGGCTGACACTGTTACCCCTACCCTGGTGATTTCCTGAATTCCCCACACAACTTGCATACCTACCCAAGGTGTTCCCAGTGGTTTTTCCATACAAATGACCTGTTCTGGCTCACACTTTAGACTTTGCTAAACTCTCTCAAACAAATAGCATCTGGGTTCAGCATACCTCATATCTCTTGCTAAGTGTCCCCAGGCCAGACACTAGCAGCAGCCCTCCTTGGTTCACCACTTGGTCTCACCTGGGCACCTCCAAGCAGATGACAAGTAGCAGCCATCTCTAGATGGCTTTGTAGCGTATACTGGGTGGCCTCTGGCAGATGTCAGTTGGCTGATGAACTTGGCCTGTGCCTTCTGGGATGCCCCAGAGCCAGAGAACCTGATTGACTGCTTCAGACCATGTCTAAACATCACCCAGTCACATCGACAAGAGACACACTCAAGGGACAGACTCAGTGGGCACCAGAGCCATCCTGAAATAAGTCTTTCTCTATTGGGTGGGCCCCTTCATAGCTGATCCTCCACAGTGGTTGATAGTCTGTGGTTGAAACCAGTCATGCTGCCAGTGGCCCTGGGGATAAATCCCTCCCATTGACATCCCAATACTAGTAACAATCAAGGCTCAACCACAGCAGGATGTGCCCATAGTCCAGATAGTGGAGGGGGTCACACCTACAGTGTTCAGCTTAGATGATAAATGAGGCTATGACACTTGACACTACAGAAAACCTACTACACAAGGCCACTCTATCAAGCCCAGGAGATGTAGCAGCTCTACCTAATTCTTAGAAACAAACACAGGGAGGCTGCCAAAATGAGGTAAAAAAAGAAACTTGTCTCAAATGAAAGAACAGAACAAAACTCCAGAAAAAGAAGCAAACAAAATGGAGACAAGCAATCTACTAGACCAATCTCTGATTGTAAGAATGCTCAATGAACTTAGTGAGAACTTAAACAGCATAGTAAAGGACATAGAAACCACAAAAAATAACCAGTCAGAAATGAAGGATGTACTAATTAAAATGAATAATAATTTCCAGGGAATCAAAAGTAGAGTAGATGAAGCAAGCATCAAATTAGCAATTTGGAAAAAAGGAAGCAAAAACACTCAATCAAAACATTAAAAAAAAGAATTCAAAAAAAAGGAGATAGTGTAAGGAGCCTCTGGGACAATGTCAAGCATGCCTACAATCGCATCATGGGGCGGGGGCAACAGGGGGGGAGGGAGGCTTGAAGGAAAAGAGAAAGCAAGAATTTGAAAAAATAATGACAAAAACTTTCCTAACCTGGTGAAGGAAATAGACATACAAGTCCAGGAAATGTGAGGCGTCTCAAGCAAGATGAACTCAAAGAAGCCCATAACAACACTCCTCAAAATTAAAATTCCAAAGGTTAAAGACAAAGAGAGATTCTTAAAAGCAGCAAGAGAAAAGCAGTTAGTTATCAACATGCCAGTTCCCATAACACTATTAACTGATTTCTCCACTGAAACTTTACAGACCAGAAGGACTGGCAAGAAATATTCAAAGTGTTGAAGAGCAAGAAACTACAACCAAGATTACTCTACCCAGCAAAGTTATCATTTAAAATTGAAGGACATATAAAAAGGTTCCTAGACAAAGAAAGCTAAAGGAGTTCATTATCACCAAACATGCAATACATGAAATGTTAAAGGGTCTTTTTTAAAAGGAAGAAGAGTCTGTTCAGTGTTGCTTAGTGGTTGAGCATCGACCTATGAACCAGGAGGTCATGGTTCAATTCCCAGTCAGGCACAGGCCCAGATTGTGGGGGCTGTGCAGGATACGGCCAATCAATGATTCTCTCTCATCATAGATGTTTCTATCTCTTTTTCCCTCTCCCTTCCTCTCTGAAATCAATAAAAATATATTTGAAAATAAAAAAATAAAAAGAAGAAAAACAAAGTTAAAAAGTATGAAAAATAAAATGGCAACAAATACATATCTATCAACAATTGAATCTATAAAACAAAATAAAAATCTGAGGATTTAAATTATTTGTATTTTGTTTTGGTTTGATTTCTGTTGCTTCTATCTCCCCTGAGTATTTTTTTCTGTTTATTTATTTAATTTCACTTTTGGTTATGGTGTAGTTTTTCTTTAATTATGTGGTGTTTCTTGGCTGGTTCTTCAGCTTTCTAATAGTGATCAAAAATTCTGAATTCAAGAGGCAGAGCTTATGCAATTGTTACATCATTAAAATAGCTTTATTAAACCTTTTTGGAGATGAAGATTTCCCCAATAATCAGATTCTTCAGAGTATTGGGGGGGCAGTTTCTCCCAAAAGTGAAACCCCTTTATGCCTTCTATGGGGATATTGGTCTAGATCATCGGTTCTCAACCTGTGGGTCGCGACCCCTTTGGCGGTCAAACGACCCTTTCACAGGGGTAGCCTAAGACCATCCTGCATATCAGATATTTACATTATGTTTCATAACAGTAGCAACATTACAGTTATGAAGTAGGAACGAAAATAATTTTATGGTTGGGGTCACAACATGAGCAACTATTTAAAAGGCCAGAAGGTTGAGAACCACTGGTCTAGATGCTAGCTTCCTTAGAGATTGGAGAAAGTGATGTAGAGTAGAGGTCTCATAATTTAGCATTTAGGTCTGAGGTCCTTAATCCTAGTTGCACAATAGAATTACCTAAGAAGATTTGAAAAATCTTGTTGTCCTGCCACAGACCACAACAATCTCAGAGTGGCTACCAGGTGTTTCTTTTTAAAGGTCCCCCTGGTGTGTCTCAGGTGGAGACTGCTTGACCAGCAAATATCAGCATCACCTTGGAACTTCTTAGAAATGCAAATTATCAAGCCCCACTTCAGATTTATTGAATTTTAAACTCTGTGGTGGGGCCCAGAAAGCTTGAAAGGCCCTTCAGCTGATTCTAATTCATACTCAAATATGAGACCCACTAATGTAGATTATCATTGAATATCTGCATTTATATATGACATTCACAGCCTCAGTTATCTTTTATTTTTTATTTTTTATTTATTTATTTTTTTTAATCTTTAAATTCTTTATTAGTTAAGGAATTACAAATGTGTCCTCATTCCCCCCCATCCCCCCATTAACCCCCATCCTCCCCACCCCCACTCATGCTCTCATCCCCCTGTTGTCCTGTCCATTGGTTTGGCTTATATGCGTGCATACAAGTCCTTTGGTTGATCTCTTCCCGTTACCCCCACCCTTCCCTACTTTCCCTCTGGGGATTAATAGTCTGATCGCTGTTTCTCTGTCTTTGGATCTGTCCCTGTTCATCAGTCTATGTTGTTCTCTATAGTCCACAAATGAGTGAGATCATGTGGTATTTATCTTTCTCTGACTGGCTTATTTTATTTTTAGTGCCATTCCTGGTGTGGTCATCTTCTTCAGAGAATAAATCTTCCATCTTTGACCAGACTTCAGAAGGACCACTTTCTTAGCTGTGTAAACCATTTTCTAACTGCTTCTAATTAGACTAAAGACAAATCAACTTTTTTTGTTGTTGTTGCATTTATCCACTGGAGGTCTTAAACTCTCCAATTTCTGATCTCTTCTGAATTTCTGCAGTGCAAATTAACTTGCATCTAGACTCCTCCCATTGCAGGTCTAGATTTTCATTTTATCTATTAAGCCAGTCAACAATTATAATCTACTTTCAACCTACTATTTTTAATAGCCATGGACTCCTCTCCTATTTCTCCTCTTTGTAGGCTTATGGCGTTTTCATTGCTTTCTTGTAAATTTGGGGATTTTAGAAGAGTAGAAATAATATAATCGCCATATAAAATACAGGACATCCAGTTAAACTGAAATTTCAAATAAACAACAAACATTTTTGTTTTGGTATAGGTATGCCCTAAAAAGTTATTTTTCATTTATCTTAAATTCAAATGTAACTAGGCATCTTATTATAGTTTCTATCTATAATAATAAAAGGTTAATATGCTAATTAGACCAGACATCATTCCGGATGTCCTTCCTGACACAGCCAGGGCCAGAGGGAAGACAGCCGGGTCCTCGGTGCCTGTGGGCGGCCCAGGGGAAGCCAGCCAGGGGTCCTGGGTGCCTTCCGGCAATTGGAGGAAGAAAGCCCGGGTCCCGGGTGCTGGAGGGAAGCTGGTGCTGGCAGCCGGCGAAAGGAAGGCCTACTCTTGCACGAATTTGCATGCATCGGGCCTCTAGTTTTAAACATAAAGGGCTAATGT
This sequence comes from Myotis myotis, assembly GCF_014108235.1. Classification (NCBI taxonomy): domain Eukaryota; kingdom Metazoa; phylum Chordata; class Mammalia; order Chiroptera; family Vespertilionidae; genus Myotis; species Myotis myotis. The sequence continues at coordinate 71,880,713 of NW_023416390.1, forward strand.
TTGAGAAAATCTAACTTTAAAATGAATCTCAACAATTGTGGTGATATTCACTAAAATAAATATTCTAAATATTTAAAAAGTAAGTTATTAACTTTGATGATTTATTTTAAGTAGTAATGCGTTATTAAAACTTTATACTTCTAATTTTAAAATGTATTTACTGAAATATATATTGCAACTTGCTTTAATTTAGGATAAAACTTTAAGTAAGTTTATATTTATTAAATAACCTTTGCATTGCAAAGTATAATATCAGTTTCTGTGGGTTACTATTTTATGCACAGAGCAATGCAGTGGAAAGAGCATTGCAATTCAAGTGATATCAGCTGAGAATGAACCCACTTCTGTGTGACCCTGGGGAAGGTCATCTTTTGACCTTCTGGTTGCTTATCTTTAATAGATGTTTTAATACATTACGTCTCAGTTATGATAATTAAATGAGACAATCAGATTCGCTTATGTTCAGAGCCTAGCAAAGGCACTAGAACTTACTAGATTTTAGTAAAGATATCCCCCCCCCTCCCGCTTGAGTGAAGATTTTAAAGACTGTATGGTAAAAACAATTTATATTTATGTTACTTTTGTAATTCTTTTTTCATATTTCATCAAATTCTTTACTGTCTCTATTAGCAAATGTATTAATTTGCTAGGGCTGCCATACAAAGTCCCACAGATTGGGTGACTTAACAGAAATTTCTTTTCTCATTATTCTGTAGGCTTGTGCTATGGGAATTTTTTATTTCTTCTGAGGCCTCCTGTAGGTGACTATCTTCTTCTCCCTGGGTCTTCACTCTATGTATCTGTATTCTAATTTCCTCCTCTTATAAGGACACTAGTCATGTGGATTGTGACCTACCCCAATGGCCTCCTTTTAAATTAATTGCCTCATTTAAGGCCCTGTCTCTAAATATAGTCATAGTCTGACATACTGGGAGTTAGAACGTCAACATATGAATTTTGAGGAAGACAATTCAGTCCATTGCAGTGAAATACATAGTTATTAACAATTACTTGCTAGCAACTTAAGCAAATAGCTTTTGAATTGTGGTAATTTCTGAAGATTCTTGTGTATTCATGTTAATAACAATGTGAAAGAAACAATTGTGAATCAAAATACTAATTACACCATCAAAAGCAAAATTATTTCTATTAGAGGAATCTTTATAAAGGATAATATTTATAAAGAAATATTTTTAAAAGATAATATCAATAGGGATTGGGAGAGATGGGTTTATTGAAATGCTTTCAAAATTATGAATTATCATGAGAGATATTTTGGGGGATATTTATTTTCCCAATCATTGAACATGTATTTAGGGAATTTCTACATTATACTCAGTTCAAAAGAATGCAAAGTATTGTGAAGAATACAAAGAAGTACAAGATCCTTGCTCAAAGGAATTTTCATTTCTGGATAAGGAGTCTAAATTTGTACAAGTGAAAAGAATAGAAAAAGCAACAAAATAAAACTGTACGATTCTGTCCTTACAGGCCATAGAACCAATGAGAAGGAAGATATGGTCTGTGAGATATGCTAGTCTGAGATATTTTGCTGTGGGTGGGGTTATACTGGTGCAATGATGGAATTATGGTAGAATTATGCACAACAGTAAAGAAACAAACAAAATAAATAATTGAATTGTATCTATATTCTTCACATCACTAATAGCAGTGTTCAGTTATGTCTTTTTTTTTTTTTTTTAAAGAAAACTTAACATGATACACATCTTCTTAACAAGCTTCTAAGTGCACAGTATGGTACTGTTCACTGCAGGCCCGACAGGTCTCTGGAACTTACTCATTTTATGCAAATGGCACTTTATGCCTGTTAAATAGCAGCTCCTCATGTCTCCCCCCCTCAGCCCTTGATAACCACCATTCTACTCGCTGTTTCAATGAATTTGAGTATTTTAGACTCCTCATATAAGTGAAGTCATACAGTATTTGCCCTTTTGTCACTGGCAAATTTCACTTAGCATAATGTCCTTGCATTTCATTCATGCTGTTGCATATGGCAAAATTTTCTTTATCTTCCATTTTTTTAAAGACTTTGTTTTGTTAGAGCAGTTTGTTTCATAGTAAGATTGCAATACAGAGATTTCCTATATGCCTTTTATCCCCCCCACACGCATAGCCTCCCCGATTCTCAACATCCCCTCAGCAGTTATTTCCTTCTTTTTAACACATTGTTTGCGGGTAGTTTTTATCGCGCGCTAACAGGTGGCGCGGGCCATTTTTGCTAATTTTTTTGCGCAAATGGCAACGTTCAGTAAAATTATGATAACTTTAGTTTACGTATTTATACGTTACCCGCATTCTACCGCTAGTCTATAAAAAATGTATTAATACGTGTCCCGCGCTCTACTACACTGGTAGAACGTATAAATACGTAAAATGTATAAATATGTTTCCCACATACAGTGTGTTAAAGTCTGAGTAATAATCCATTGTGTGTATGTATGTATATGATATCTATCTACCTATCTATCTGTCTATCTATCTATCTGTCTGTCTATCTATCTACACACACATGTATATCACATTTTTTATCCACTTATTCTCTGAAGGACATTTATGGTGTTTCCACACCTTTACTATTATGAATAGTGCTGCAATGCATATTGGAGTGCTGATATCTCTTCAAGATTCTGACTTCAGTTCTTTTGGATACATACCCAAAAGGGGGACTGCTAGGTCATATGGTAGTTCAGTTTTTAATTTTTTGAGTAATCCTGTTTTCTGTAGTGGCTGTGCCATTTTACATTCCCAGCAGCAGTGTACAAAAGTTCTTATTTCTCCACATCCTTTCCAACATTGTTATCTTTTTTTAATGATGATTGTCATCCTAACAGGTGTGAAGTGCCATCTTATTGTGGTTTTGATTTGTATTTCCCTGATATTAGTGATGTTGAGTATCTTTTCATATATCTGTTGGCTGTTTGTGTCTCTTTGGATTAATGTTTAATCAAGCCCTTTGCCCATTTTCAATAAGTTTGTTTTTTTACTATTGGTTTATAGGAATTTCAGTTATTTCTTTTCTATGTGTTTATTTCTTGTGTGTCTCTCTCACAAGAACATAAATCTATGAAGGCAGATATCTTGTTTGCTTGTCTTCTGTCATGTTTTCATTATCAAAGTTAGTGCTTTACAAATAATAGATGATCAACATTAGTGGAATATTATGATGTGATAAGATTAGGCTGAATGCATGTATTAAAGGGAGGTTGAGAAGACCTAGCAGTAGGTAGAATCAATGTACTTTATATAGTGATTTAAAAACCTGATAGAGAATTTTGTAATTGAGGTAGTATATTATTAGGTAGTTTGAAGAATCTTGATCAAGAACTAGAGATGAACCTAAATAGTTTTTCCAGGATACTTGTGGCCCTAGTTTCATGCTGGTCACTGTTTCATGCTGGTCACTGCTGTTATCCAAATCCTCATAGTCCTTCATGGGCACCAGATTCTTTGGTCATTGTCCTCAAAGCCATGGTTCTTTGTGTTTAGTCTTTCTCCTACTTATTTCCTGACTCTGTATTATCCCATAAAAATATAATTGGACGATTAAATAACACCTTGAGTCTGCCACAGGGTGGCTACCTTCTAGTAGTTAAGAAATGTTTTTCTTCTTATTTTTTTCACTGATTTCCTGTAGCAATAAGAACAATGCAACCAGAAATAACATTTTTATTATTTTGCCATAAGAGATTTGTTAACATGTTCAGTTTTAAATGGATAGGGTCCAGGGTCATGATAAGTGATATCATTGCTGACTGAAACATGAGAATTTGCGGAGAGAGATATTATCTTAAATCACTTACCCCTTTTTCTGTTTAGCTCTAATGTTGCCATAGAGTTGTTGCTCAAGACACATTCGGTCTTAGGAAAGATCATCCTCATGGTTCTCAGAGTTAGAGCTCTTAGCCTCACTCAGTCATCTACGTCCTAGCGGTGGAATGTTTTGGCATAGAAGACAGAAGTGTGGTGTGTTTCAACGTGGCCTACTTTAAAAACCTAACCAGCATAGCCTTTTTCTTGAATCAGAGAGCGGTCAGTCCATTAGACTCTGAATTCCATACTTTAGGTAAATTCTTATTATTTATTGATTGTGTCCACATGTTTTATAAATTTTGTTTCTGAAATAATATACTTGTAACAACAAAGCAAGTAATATAAAAAGACTGTTATCATCAGCAATATCTCCTAAGTCAACCTTTTCACTCCAGTCACATTTCACAGGTAAATCTCTTATTTCTGTCTATTATTAGTTTTCTGGGGTTACTAATAAACATTCTAGGTGATATTTCAAAACAACTAATTTTTTATTTATTACCTTTAGATATCACGCATTAATTTGCATATATGCTATCATTTATATTGCCCTTTTCTTCTCCTTTCAAAGGTTTCTAAACTAAACAAATTTGCTCAATCTCTATTTACTTATCTATTAAAATGACTCAATTTTTCCATGATATTCTTTCTTCTTTCTAACCACATTTTCTTCTTGCTTTGCATGTTAAATCTTTAGACAACTCCACTTTTATTTTTACACTAGAGGCCTGGTGCACCAATGGGGGCTGATCTGAGGTGGGCCATCTGGGGGGAGGGGCTGAGGGAGGTTGAGGGGGGCTGATAAAGGACCCCAATCAGGCCGGATTCCTGCCAGCAGTGCACATCATAGCACCTGGTCGTTCTGGGCATTCCAGTTGTTCTATTGTTTAGGTCGCTTGGCATATATTGATATATATATATATATATATATATATATATATATATATATATATATATAATCTACACTAATAAAAAAGAAACATGGTAATTGGCGTACGACCGCTACCCTTCCCATTGGCTAATCAGCGAGATATGCAAATTAACTGACAGCCAAGATGGCGGCCAGAAGCCAGGCAGCTGAGAACAGGAGGCTTGGTTGCCCCAGTGATGGAGGAAGCCAAGGTTCCCGTCTGCAGCTGCGGGGCTCTGAGCTCCTGAAGCAACAACTCCAAAAGATATAATGTTTCAATTATAGAAGCTAAAAGATGGCGATTAATTTGCATACTCAGGCTTCAAGCAGAGCGAAGTCAAACAGCCCTGAAGCGGCAGGGCAGAGAGGCCTTAGGGCCCGAGGATCAGCGGAGCCGAGAGGCGACCCAGCCCCACGATCAGCGGAGCCGAGAGGCCTCCTGGCCAGGGATCAGCGGATCCGAGAGGCCTCCTGGCCCCCAGATCAGCGGAACTGAGAGGCCTCCCAGCCGGGATCAGCAGAGCCGAGAGGCCTCCCAGCCCTGGGATCAGCAGAGCCTCGAGGCCTCAGGACCCCCGATCAGCGGAGCCGAGAGGCATCCTGGCCCCGGGATCAGTGGAGCAGCAAGACCTCCCAGCACCGGGATCAGTGTGACAGGGGGCAGCGACCAAACCCCTGATCGCCCTGCGGGCTCTGGGTGTGACAGCGTCCGGAGCCCCAACCCTCTGATCTGTCCTGCTCTGTGTGTGACAGGGGGGAGCTCCCCAACCCTCTGATGGGCCCTGCTCTGTGTGTGACAGGGTACGGAGCCCCAACCGCCCCCCCCGATGGGCCCTGCTCTGTGCGTGACTGGGGGTGGCGCCGCAACCTCCCTATCAACCCTGCCTTGAGTGTGACAGGGGCGGTGCCCCAACCCCCTAATCGGCCCTACCCTGAGCGTGACTGAGGGTGGCATTGCAACCTCCCGATTCTCCCTGCTCTGTGCATGACAGGGGGCAGCGCCCCAACTCCCCAATCGGCCCTGCTCTGAGCCCAACCAGGGGCTGCACCTAGGGATTGGGCCTACCCTCTGCCACCCGGGAGCAGGCCTAAGCCAGCAGGTCGTTATCTCCCGTGGGGTCCCAGACTGCGAGAGGGCACAGGCCGGGCTGAGGGACCTCCTCTCCCCCCCCCGAGGGCACAAATTTTTGTGCACTGGGCCTCTAGTATATATATGGTTTGCTAATGTTTTTAACATTAATGTTTTATACTATAATTACAGTGAGTCCTCTGTGCTTTGTTTAAAGACTGACTTTAAAATTGAAAATAAGTAAATGGCATTTATTAGGATTATAGGACAGATTAGAATTAAAGGGTAGGATTACATGTACTTATTTTTTTAGTCTCTCTCTCCCTCTCTCTCTCTCTCTCTCTCTCTCCTTATATCTCTCTATCTTTATTTCCATCTCTTTCTCTCTCATTCTTTTTATTTTTTCCCTAGAGATCTTACTTCCAGTGTTTCCAGTCTCATGATCCAGTATGGACAGCTTTTTCCTTATGTTTAATGCATATGATTTACTCTGGAGCTTCCCTTTGCCATCTTGCTTTGTTCAATTTTCTGTTTCTGAGATTCCATGGCATTATTTTGACTTATTTTCTCATTTTGCTCTAGTTCCAGCTTTCAGTTTCTTCTTAAGAGTTGATGGCTGATAAACTTTGAGATAACCCCCCGCCCCCACGTATACCCCTCTACCGCCACCACCCCACCCCCCGCCCACACATACAATCTATACAGTTAGTTAATAGTTTGGTGTAGAACTCTAGCTTGATTATAATTTCCCCTTGTAATTGTGAACGTATTGCTTTTCTGTTTTCTTGTTTCTAGCATAGTTGAAGTCTGACATAGGTTTAACTTATACTCCTTTGAAACTTATTTACCTTTTCCTGTCTGAGAAGTTAAGAAAAAGGTTTTCTTTAAGCATCTTAGTCTAAAATGTCACACACACACACACACACACACACACACACACACACACAGGCACATATGCTCATGTTTTCTACTCTTTTTGCTGGTGGGTTACTTGGAAATGTGGTCCTCATATGTTTGGTCTCAGGACAGGGACTGGGGGAAATGGTAGTGGCATTACTTGTAAAAGTAATGTTGCTCATTCACTCTATTTTTAATCTTTCTGTTGCTTTCTCCCTCTTATTTACAGGCTGGAATCATGGTCACCCAGAATTCTGTGGAGAGCGATGGCTTCCCTTCCTCTGTTGCTTTTTTCATGTTGCAACTCTGCCCATTTCTCCATTTCCCTGTTTCTATCCACATATCACCTTTTATACATGCTTTAATTTTCTTGTTTATTATATGGGTTCATTTTTTTTAATCTTTTATGTTTCTACATTTTTATCACAGTGGTATAGTAGAAGAAATAGAAGCAAAAACACATGTTTACTCCAGTCAAAATTTCTACCTTTTTTTATTCACAGAGGCTGTCACTATTCTTATGCAAATTTGTGTATAAATAAAAGCATAAGTGAATAGGCTACTCAACTTCACTATCCTACTCTAGGTGCCATATCTGAATGTCAAGGGAGAGAACACTAAGCTTTTTCCATGAGAAGGAGATTAACTTAATAGACTGAAATCACTGTTTGGTCTATAACCTGGGGTCACTATTCATTCTCTGACCCAGGGAAACCTACTTACTCTCTCTTTACCTCAGTGTTTTTAACTGTAAAACGATTTAATAGTAGTAGTACTTACCTTGTAGAATTATTATGAAAGTTAAATGAATTACCGATATTGTTTAGAATTGTGCATTGCATGAAATCAGATGCAGGAAGGGATGATTATTGTGACATCTGCATTATTACTGTTCTTGCCATACCTGAGGCTATGCTTTGGTTCAGTCAAAATATCGTGGCTTTTAAATGAAAATAATTGTTCCTTGAAGGTAAAGACTATATTGTTTTGTTTGCAGACATAAATAAACTTATTTTCACTTCTAGGTAGAAATTGATTTGATCTCAACTGTCACTTAATTCTTGTTGAAAAGTATAAAATTTATCCAAAAACTTTAAATTAAGAACTTTGTTTTAAATCATTGCATTACCTTAAATTTTTGTTTAGTGTACTCAGCCTGGAGTCTTAGAAAGAGCACATGTTTTATAGACAGGAAGACAAAATATGTAAATTTAATTGAGAAAGTTAATGTATATGAATCTTATATTGTTTATTGATGAAAAGAGAAGGATAATAGTTTTCTGACAGGTTTGCTATGACAATATAAAATAATATAATAATAAATGTGTGATTTCCAGTAAAATGCTAGTATCCTGAAGGTCAAGGCTGTTTTTTTATCTGTGGACATTGCAGAATCTCTGTTACTAAGTGAGCACTCAATACGACTTAACAATGTACAGTAATAAAATTTTGGAGAAAGAGGCATAAACTGTGAAAAAAATTAAAAGAGATTACTATAACTGTAAAGAACCCAGTAATGGAAAGTACTAATGGTTAAAGGCTTACACACTTTAAACAAGTTAAAGAACAATCTTTTTTGTACTTGCTTGGGTATTTTGTTTGAGGAGGAAAATTTAAACACTAAAATGTCACTATGATTTGCATTTTTAAAGGTAAGCGATTTTACCGCTTCTCGTAGAAAACAGAGATTGAGACTATAATAAAAGAAAACAGAAAGTATTATAGTTTAATAGCTATTTATTATTAAATAAGATGATTATCTGTTCCATAAAAAACCTTTTCATTTTTATAGATAAGAAACTATGGTGGGCAGACCACAACTTAGCTCAGCTGGGAACCTGCAGCAAAAGAGATGGAAGAAACCCCACTGTCCTGAGAAATAAGACTTCTGGGGTTGTACATATGAAAGTGTACGATAAAGCGGCACAGCAAGGTACGTCACACTGAAATGAGCTTGTGCCGCCTTTTGAATATATAGTGTTCTCTTTTTTTCATATTATTTTCTCAATTCAACAATTGACGGTTTGTATTTTTTCTTCTAACATAAAAAGGGATGAAAGTCAAATTCTGCTTAATACTAGAGAAGAAATTACTTTCATACAAGGTCTATAATGAGCTTGCAAAACATTAGCAGAGCTGCCCAGGGATTCATACTGTCGTCAGGTCTTCGAAGCGGGTCTTACTCAGTTTTTTATTATAAAATAGAAGAATAAGGGGGAAAAAATTCCAGCAAAATATATGAAATGTACAATTAAGCCCAGACGGAATGAACTGGTTGGCTTCTAATGGGCTAGGTTGGCATAACGATTCCATATCCATAAGTACAGCGTTATTGGCTCTAAACATTTTGCTTTTTTTGTTTTTGCTTGTCTAAATGGTGTGCAGTGAAACGGAGTGAGAGAACTAGCAGATGGTTTACATAGGTGGACTTGTCACATTGCCCAAATGGCACTTAGTCCAGAGATGCCAGCCAGGACAGCCCCACACCTGCTAGTCCTTTCTTAGTTTTTGCTCCATGATCTGGGATTAGCAGAACTCCCTTCAGAGAAAAAAAAATATAGTCACTGTCACGAGAATCGCTATCTTCATGTATCTTTAGTCCTAGGAAAAAAGTCAAGAAAATGTATTTTGTATCTAAGGTAGGTGGGCATGTCGACCCAAGCAGAGAAGAGGAGAGGGAAGAATAAGGAACCAAGGGGATCATCAATTTAATACTCAGTTGATAATCACTGAGGAGGCAGGATTTGTTGGAGATACCAGTTGAGAGACAGGCCTGCACATCGAGAGACAAATGAAGACCAGATTCATGGTTGCTTTCCCTGGAAAAAGCATGGGCCAAATTTGGGCATGAAATCATTTTTTTTTTTTTTACAGGAACAGCAGGAATCATATTTCTTTTTCATAAACTAAAATAAATGAAACATTTTTAAGAGAAAGCAATTGCTGTAAAAAACCACCTGAAGTGATTACTGTGTTTGTTCTTTTCATGGTTGAGAAGACACCGGCACCCAAACTCATCAGCACAAACCTGTATTTGGTGCCTGACATTTATTTTGGCCATTGTCTATAATAATGAGCAGCATTGTTTTCACTAGCAATTTCATAATGGAACATTTTCTGTATCAAAATAAACAACTTAACTGGCATTCAAGTTGAGGGGAGTAAATTATTAATTAGGAAAAAAACCACTGGTACTCAATAAAATATGACATTTGTGTGGATTTTAATACAATAAATAAGTATAAAACCTTATAGTATTATGATAAACATCAATTCCTAGTTAATACTTGAAGAGATTATATCTGAAAACACACATTAGAAAATATGAGAGACAGAAAAATATATTTCTAAACAGTTTTTTAAAAATCTATATTCCCTTTTTCTAAATGTGAGCAAGTATGTGTTTTGTTTGAATTTGTAAATTAACATATTACATCTAATTTTTCTAGATACAGTTTCAGTAAGTTTCTAGGAGAAAAATTTTAGTGTAATATTCTTGGCTCATTTTGTTCATGATAACATGATTTCTCTTGTCTTTTAAGGATTTGATTATATAGATACAGATGGGTATTCTACACCTGTGAGAGTGTTACCAAACTGACAAGATCCTTTAGGAATTAGAAATTAATGGTATAATATGAGTAAGCTTAAAGTACAGTGAAAATAGTATTTTTAAAGAATAATATGCTGATAAAAGCATCTGTATTAAAGATAATCCCATTAACAGAATTACAGCAGGTAGCTTAAAAGCTTCATTAGTATGAAATATGAACAATTTAGGACTCCTTAAGATGTTAACATCACTACCTCTTTGAATTTCAAAATACAATTAGCTACTTCATTTATCATTTTGACATAGATCACTGGAGTGCTGAAACTTCTTGGTAGTGAAGTGGAATTTCTAGCTCCCACTAGAGAATTGAGGCATGAGGTTTGAACATCAGCATCATTATAAAATATTAAGCCAAGCTAATATTTCATACTTGCTAGATAATTATTACCTAAGTTGTCACTTTTAAATATTACTCTAATATTTTCCTGTAACAAATCCATATTTAATCGGCAAAGATACATATTGTTAATAATGACTAATTTCCTTTTCTTTTTTATTTTTCTCTCCTTCACTATCAATTTTCCCTTAGAGACTAAACAAATTGTACATAAAGTGTGTATTGTTGTACAACATAGTTGTTCATTTGGATTAATTTTATTATTTATAAAAAATAAATATAATACAATATATATTGCTATTTTTCCAACTGTGTTCAAATATGGTGGATCTCCTGATAAGAAATCTCCCAAATTGAGGGTATTTCATACTTCAAAAATGACAGAACTCATGACAGGTTTGATTGACAATTAAATTCCATCAGACTGTCTTTACTTCAGGAAAGCAGAAATAATGAATTGCATTGGTACTTTGAATTATCTATAGAGCAATTTTGATATATAGCTTTCATCATGCTTTGTAATTCTCACTAGATTTATTTCACTTCATATCAGAGCTTGAACATCCAGTAAATGACATTGCATGTCTTAGAATAATAAAATTGTTGTAAAAATTGAATATTTAATGAACTTACTAGGTGAGATTGTAAATTACTTAACTTCACTCTATCAGCTTTAACACACTGAATCTAGTAAATGTAATGGAACATCTTCATAGAATGCCTACCTATGATTATCTGACTAATATTTGTCTTTGCCACTACATACAAATATGAGAGTTAATATGCCAGTTAATTACATGACTACTAGAGGGTGTGCTTTAAACACATTTGGGGAGAATTATGTTTCTAGGAATGGCAAAACTTATTCTCTTGCTTTCAAAATATTAATCAAATTTATATATACCTTCTTTCAATGGCATAATCTTTGAGTTGAGTTAATAATATAATTTAACAGCTATTTATTTGAGACATTTGATTAAAATATTCTTGAAAAGGAAGTACCTGTAGAGTTGTAAATAAAACTTAGAAGTAAAAAAATAAAGATTTCCTGTTTATGTGGTCTTAAAATATTACAAAGGTCTATGGCAGTATTCATGACAAATCAATTTTCTTTTGCTGCTCTGTAACTATGAATCTTCTCATATATCTCCCTTTACTTAAAAATTTTTAATGACTATTTTAATTTATTTTCAAATTTATTTTTATTGACATACAACAGAAGTATAACAGTGTATAAGTTTAAGGTGTACAGTATGGTAATTGGGTACATTTGTATATTGCAATATGGTTACCACTGTATCTTTAGCTAACAAACACATCTATCATGTCACCTTTTTGTCTATGTGTGTCTATGTGTGTGTGTTGGGAACAATGAATATCTGGTCTTAGCAACACTGAATTGTATTCCAAGTTAAATTGATACTATAAATTGATTATGTTATTATTGTCTATAATCAGTATGCTATATTCTAAATCTCCATTTTTCTTTTTGGAGGGGCAGTTTTCAACTGTACCTTGCTCCTTCAAATTATTCAATAGAAAACAACTGCATTTAGAAATCAACAATAGCACAATATTTGTTCAAATTATTGACAGCAAATGATATATATTTTTAATTTTGTTACTTTCCTTTGTTTCTCATCGATGCAGGCAGCAATTCCTGCCAGCTAAATAATGGTGGATGCTCTCAGCTTTGTTTGCCAACCTCTGAAACTACAAGGACTTGCATGTGTACGGTGGGATATTATCTCCAAAAGAACCGCATGTCATGTCAAGGTATAAGGTTTTGAAAAATTTTACTTCTGATCATGTATTTATCCTTGCAGATATTAGGCAACCAAAATCAGATAAAAAATAGAAAACAATAATATTAGCTTTTTATTAGGACAGTAGTACTCCTAATAAGTACCATATGTAGAATTTCAAATATATCTACAATATTTTCAGTATCTCTGTTCTTGTAAAACTTTCTAAGTTTTTAGTTATTTTCAGGAACTACAGTTTATTATCACACTTTTAACCAAATCCAGTCAAAGCCAACTGAAACTTGAAAATAGGTAAAAAAAAAAACCAGTGGTTGGTTTGCTACAGTTATAATCTAATTGGGATGTAGTTTATTTGAAAGTAAAAAAAAAAAGTTTATATTTACTTCCTTTCAACTATTTATGAGAAAGTACCAGAGACCATGTAAATTCTCAGCTTTACTTAACTGTGGGAGAATGCTTCAGAAGAACAAGAAGTGAATAAATATATCTTTCTGCTTTTTATTTCATAGACTCTAGTTCTACTAGTCCCAAAGGGCTTTGGTTTTAGAATAATATTTTTATTCAATGATTATAACTTAATTTTATTAAAAATTTTTCAAATTTTATGAGAAATATGTATGTTAATACCAGCATATATTTCATTTTAAATCATATATTTATGTGGCACTCATGTGCAGGCACTGCTCTCATTACCTTAACACATTAATTCATAGAATCCTCATCATAACTTTGTGAAGTAGGTTTCTTGTTCCAGTTTTTAGAGATGAGGAAACTGAGTCACAGAAAATTAACTAACTTGTCCAAGTCAACAACTATGCCGTGGTGAAGACATATCTAGACCTAGGAATTTTTGTTTTAGTAAGAAAATCTGTATACATTAACATTTTCTGGCCTGTTAGAAAAATGCATAAGCTTCATCATGAAGACTTCTGGTAGTCACCTTACGTATGTGTGCTCATTTTAGGACATACTTTTGGTACTGAAAAAGCAAAATCTTAGCAAAAGTTGAGCACTTGGTGTGCTTTTAATTTTAGAGATTTAAGAAGTCTATTCGAAAGGTAACTGATATAGTTATCTACAATCAAAATCTATCATACAGAAGCAAGGAGATGCTCAGGCTTTTGAAAAGAGGGTGAATTTTGGTTGTGAGGCCAAGTATGCTTTCAAATATTACCTACCTCAGTGTTTATGGTTCCCACATCAGCAGCATCTCCCCTACCTTTCAGAAATTCACATGCTCAGGCCCTCGGGCTGGAGTCTGGGGATTGGCTTTAACCATTCCTCCAGGAGATGCTGACGTTTTCTCAAGTTCTAGAACAACTAATCCAACTACCTTTTAACTGGTCAGAAATGTAGCATACAGTGGAAAAAGGGAAGGTGGATTAAAACATTATTTTATGAAAGAAGTTTGGATCATTAAAAATAGTGCTAATGGAAGTGCTCTCCTTCTCAGGCACCCCCTCGCCTTTCCCCTCCCACCCTTTCTTCCCCCACAGGCACACACTCACCTCCTAACCTCTAAGGGACACCAGGAGGCTTACATCCAGAGCAGCAATGGACATGGGCAGCTCATCCCGGGCAAACCCCCAGACCCTGTCTGCCCCCAAGGCCCCCTTTTCTCCGTGTTCTTAGTGAGTCAAAGTAGCCCAGCCTAGGCTCATTTCCCCAGCCCCTCCTTGTTTCACTGTCCCCAGCTTTAATAAACATCCTCTAAAATTAAAAGAAAAATAGTGCTAATGAATGGTTTTGATGTTAACTACTCATTTTGGACTTTTTTCTTTTTTTGCTTCCAATTAGGTATAGAGTCATTTCTTATGTACTCTGTCCACGAAGGAATCAGGGGAATACCTCTGGAACCAAGTGACAAAATGGATGCATTGATGCCTATATCTGGAACCTCTTTTGCTGTGGGAATAGATTTCCATGCAGGTAAATAGCTTTTTATTCATAATTTATATATAATGTTTTCACTTGCTGTATTAAACACGATGGGAATATAACCAGTGCATCTATACTCTGATAATCAAAATGAGGAAAAGGACAGCAAATTAGGTGCATTTTAAAGCCAAACACAAATTATTCTAAATATGTTTTGCCTAAAAAAAAGTATAATTCTAAAGTTTAGCATTTGATTTGCAAATGATTTAAAACATTATGATTGGCATTTGGTTGCTTCATTTTTATTTCTCTCTTTGTTTTCCCCAAAGAAGATGTTTACTTTTATATAATTATAAAATATATATATATATATATATATATAACATTTTTATTTTTTACATACTTAAAACATAATATTATTAAAATATTTTTAGGATGTGATTACCTTATATTATAAAACAGGTGGTAGCAAATGAAATCCAAATAATGAAAACAATTAAAAATCCTAAGACATTTTAAATTACTTTTCAGTATAGTATGTATCATTTTGAAGTCAGATTTTACCTTGCTTTCTTGTTTTAGCAAACAGTAAAAGAAAGCAGATTAGACACTTTTTGCTGTGGCTAATAAAAAAATGTATGTTTGGGAGTTAATGGTAGACACTTTTAAATTTGTTGAAATAAACAAGTGTTTTGATGCTAATTGCTAAATTCAGATATTATATGAATTGGATATGCTTCTCTCATAATATTCAGATTTATTATTCTACAAATGAGAGTTTAAATTTATAAAAACAAATTTCTTCACCTCTCACCCAACAAAATCATATGCTTCCTGAGTTAATGTTTTAGTGATGAAGAAGTATATGCATGTTCCATATTTTTCTAAAGTCTTAATTATATCTAATATTAAAAACAAATAGTTCTTTGATTTATAATCTTTAAAAAATCCTTAAGCATTAGCATGTGGGTTCCTAGTAGTAAGCTTATTTTTCCCCAGTTCTAATACATTTTGTTTAATCATGTGTTAATGAAATTATTGGCTACAAATTAATAAATTACTAGGAAACTTCACAAATGGTTCAAAGCTGACCTCTCTTAATTAAATTGCTTTGTACTAAATGTTTGGAATCAAATAGAGGCAAACATTCTACATCTAAAAAAGGGCTTTCCCCAAAAAGAAATATGGATAGACATAGCTTATTTTATTGAGTCATATGCTATTTTTGCCAAAATCACAGTGTGGTTTTTGATCAAACAAGGCTGTTTAATTAAACCTTATTATTCATGAAAGTCTCACTACCCTGCCATGCATAATCTACTTTGCCTCTTATTTACATGCATTTTATTCTTTAGAATTTTGTTACATAGGATTTAGTAGCACAAAACTGAGAAAATTTGAACTTCTTGGAAAGGTTTATGTATATATGCATAATTTTTTAGTCAATACACATTATCCCTTGTTTTAGCTGGTATCACTTATTTGTTCTTTTAAAGAATCGTAATTATTTTTGAAAGTATTGGATACATTTCCATGAGGTACAAATATTAAAAGAAGGCAATTGGTCTAACTGTCCTGATTAGATCATCAATAAATTTCTTGTTTCTTAAGGGTAAACTGATTATTTGTATAGGTTGATCTCACTCTTCAAGATTTTATGTTGACTCTGAATGGTTAGGTTTCATATAATGTGCTATAATACAGGATCATTATATTTTCATTAAATAGTTCTCTCCCTGTTTCTAAATTCCAATAATTACCAATATCATAATAAATTATTTTAACTTAAGGTAGGTTTTCTTTTTTTTTTAAATATATTTTATTTATTTTTTACAGAGAGGAAAGGAGAGGGATAGAGAGTTAGAAACATCATTGAGAGAGAAACATTGATCAGCTGCCCTCCTGCACACCCCCTAACTTGGGATGTGCCCCCAACCAAGGTACATGCCCTTGACCGGAATCAAACCTGGGACCCTTGCGTCCGCAGGCCAACGCTCTATCCACTGAGCCAAACCGGTTAGGGCGGTTTTCTTTTTTAAATTTAAATTTACTAGGGTAACATTAGTTAATTACATGATATGTTTCAGGTGTACAATTGTATAATACGACCTCTGTATATTGCGTTGTGTGCTCACCACCAAAAGCCCAGTCTCCTTCTTTCAGCATATATATGGTCCCCTTTATTTTCTTCATTCTCTCATTACCTCCCTTTTCCTCTGGTAAACACCATACTATTTTCTATGTCAATGAGTTTGTTAGTTCATTTGTTGCTTTCTGTTTTAAATCCCACATATGAATGAAATAAGGTTCTTGTCCTTTTCTATTGGACTTATTTAACTTAGCATGGTACTCCCAAGATCTATCCATATTTTCACAAATCATAATATTTCATTATTTTTTTTATGGCTGAGCAGTATTTCATTGTGTATATGTACCACATCTTAATTATCCAGTCATCCATCGAAGGACACTCAGGTTGCGTCCATGTCTTGGCTATTGTGAATAATGCTGCATTAAACATATGGCCGTGGTCGGCAAACTCATTAGTCAACAGAGCCAAATATCAACAGTACAACGATTGAAATTTCTTTTGAGAGCCAAATTTTTTAAACTTAAACTATATAGGTAGGTACATCGTTTTTAACTTAATTAAGATACTCCTAAGGCTTAGGAAGAGCCACACTCAAGGGGCCAAAGAGCTGCATGTGGCTTGCGAGCCGCAGTTTGCCGACCACTGACATAGGGGTACATATATCTTTATGAATAAATGAGTCCAAATGTTTTTGGTAGATACCAAGAACAGGGATTGCTGGCCTATATGAAAGCTCCATTCTTAATTATTTTTAGGAGCCTCTACACTGTTTTCCATAGAAGCTGCACCAATTTAAATTTCCATCAGCAATGTATAAGGATTCCCTTTCCTTCATATCCTCTCCAACACTTGTTATTTTTGTCTTATTGATAATAGCTATTCTGATAGGTGTGAGGGTATATCTCTTTGTCATTTTTATTTGCATTTCTCTGATGATAAGTGAAGCTGAGCATCTTTTCATGTTCCTGTTGGCCATCTGTATGTCTTCCCAATGGATTATTTTTTCCCCCAAAGAAACAGAGAAAATAATCCTCAAATTTGTATGTATAGACAAAGCAATCCTGGGGAAAAAGAACAAAGCTGGAAGTGTTACACTCCCCTTACTTCAAATTATGCTACAAAGTCACAATAATAAAAACAGTAAGATATTGGCAGAAACATAAATGCATAGATCAATGGAACAGAATTGAGAGCTTAGAAATAAGCCCATCCTTATATAGGCAAGTAATTTTTCACAAAGGAGTAGAAAACATACAATGGATAAAGGAAAGCCTCTTCAACAAATGGTGTCAATGTAGTTTTTCATCAGAAATATTACTAGTTATTATTTAAGACTTCATGTTCTTCATTTTGTGCCCATCATATTTTAAAATTTCATTTCTAGAGAGAAATTATTTTTTAAAAAACTCTGTTCTTCTAAATATAAAATTATATAAGCATATAAATTTAGAATAGTCATATAAAATTAGAATGTTCAAGAAAAAGTAAAATACCCTAGTGAAATTAACTTAATAATAATGTTAATGAATAGTCTGTAGAGCAGATATTAAAGGAAGGATTAAGCAAAATTACCAGCTTTTGAAGTCATCAAATGTAAACCTAAGAGGCTAGCAGACAGTGTGCTTAGACAATGAACCAACTAAATCAGCGGTTCTCAACCTGTGGGTCCCGACCCCTTTGGGGGTCGAACGACCCTTTCACAGGGGTCGCCTAAGACCATCGGAAAACACATATATAATTATATATTGTTTTTGTAATTAATAACTATGCTTTAATTATGTTCAATTTGTAACAATTAAATTGGGGGTTACCACAACATGAGGAACTGTTTTAAAAGGCCGCAGCATTAGGAAAGTTGAGAACCACTGAACTAAATGATGATGATGATGGAGATATCAAGAGTTTTCAACAACTTTACATACATTTGTGCTTCCATCTCCCTTACAGTCTAATCCTTTACTAATTGTGTCTCATGAAAATATATTAGAATCAAAATAAGTATCCGCAACTTGATTTATAATATTATGATAGACCAGTGATGGCGAACCTATGACACGCATGTCAGAGGTGACAAGCGAACTCATTTTTTTGGTTGATTTTTCTTTGTTAAATGGCATTTAAATATATAAAATAAATATCAAAAATATAAATCTTTGCTTTACTATGGTGGCAAATATCAAAAAATTTCTATATGTGACACGGCACCAGAGTTAAGTTAGGGTTTTTCAAAATGCTGACCATGCCGAGCTCAAAAGGTTCGCCATCACTGTTATAGACAATATACAAGCTCTGCAACTTTGTAGAGTGAAGTTGCTTCAGGGAGGAAGGAAGGAAAATAACTGGATTGCTCCTGAGAGAGATGGAAAAACAAATTTTGGTGTGTAAACCTCAATTTTATTTTATTTTTTTTAACCAGGAGCTTTATGGTTTACCTGATTATATGTTCCCTCTCTATTTTGCACACATCTTATTTCCTTTTCTTTCTTTAAGGACATTTATCTCAGGGACATAATCTCTACTTATGATTAATCAAATATAATGATGACAAATTGAAAGGGCATAGTTGGCCCTTATTCTAATCATAATGAGGACATGGTGAGAAAGAGGATCACTTATTAAGTATAACTATCATAACTTATGTAATACTGTTTCATTACCACATGTTCCAAGGAGGGAGAAATATATTGTTAAAACCTGTACATTTCAGGAGGACAAACAAACCTGAACCTTGCTGGGTTTTGGTCCTAATGAGTTAAAGTATTCTGCAGTAAAAGGATTTCACACACCAGATGAAGCAATTCTAGATACTATCCACAGCAAAAAGAAGACCCCGTGGCTAGATTTAAAATGTTCAAAGCATTCTGATCACTTCACTGGAAAAGTCCTGTTCCACTGGAAAAACATACTAAGCTTTGAAAATCCTTGCCTGCTTGCTGATAGTCCTCCTGATGAATGATTACTGTGTTTGATACTTTAAACAATATCCTTTCCGGAGGAGCAAAGCCTTAAAACAAAGCCCATTGCTCTGGTTAGTAATGTGATCTTCAGTAAGTAGTGCTTTATTCAGTTCTCCCACCCCCACCTTGGGGGTATTTATGACTTTTCATAATAATTATGTAATAGAGGAAATTCTCCTTAGAGAATGTTATTTATCTAATATTTTCAAGCTTATATTATTTTCCATCTTTTATTTCTATTGTTCAAATATGAGTTATCCAACTCTGTTAACAAATATTACTATCTGCTACCTTTAGGATATAACAGCTCAATTGCTGTGGAGGATAAAGGTAACAAGGAATGTTTCTGTGGTAATGCAAAAGTGATTGATCTATAGGGATTTTTTTAATTGCATCCAAAGATATTTTTTTGAATGTCATTCCTTGCCACTCACTATGGGGAAATAATCTAATGCCTTTTACACCATCTACCTAGTGATCTAGCTATTAAGAAATGAAAACACTGAAGTAACATGTCATACTATATCTGTTAAAACCCATGAAATGTACATCACGGAGAGTAAACTCAAAACTATAGATCCTAATCTAAACCTATGGATATGTCAATGTAGGCTCATCACATATAGCAAATATACCAGTCTGATGTGAGGTGTTGATAGCAGAGGAAGCAATGTGTGCTGGAGAGGAAAGGGTGTATGGGAACTCTGTTCAATTTTGCTCTGAATCTAAAACTACTCTAAAAAATAACATCTATTAAAATAATCACTGAAGGCGACTATGTGACAAAATATCTTTGACATATTGTCACAGTAGAATGTCAGCTATTTACATGAAAGACTGTCTTTTTAATAGTCTTACAACCTTTACATATAGCTTTGGATGTTAGAACTAGAAGGGACATTTGATAACATCAAGCAGCATCCCTTCAAGTTACAGATAAGGAAACTGAAGCCCAAAGAGATCAAGGGGCTGTATAAAAATGGAGTACTCTACTTCTAATTCTCTACATTATGCCATCTTGCATTTGTAAGCAATGGAACAAATTTTATTTATTTATTTATTGTTCCTCTGACCTGATGAAATGACATTGCATTTCTGCAAATTTTGGCTGGTAGAAGATCATGTTTTATTTTGATTTATATACTGAATCCTGTGGCCTTAAAACCCATTTAATAATTGAAGCAGGTGACACTCAAGCCAGAGTCTCCTTTTTTCTATGCCTCGAGGCGTAAAAAACAGCCATTTGTAAAAATTTTCTAGTAATCCCTTTGTCATCAACCAAGGCCTTAGAAGAATTATAGAAAGAAATCTTTTTATGTCAGTAACAGTAATAGCATAAGAAATATAATACTGTTGCTTTGGGACATTCTTTCAATCTTATAAAAATCAGTCCCTTGGTTACAAAGTGCATTTCAAGGCCTGGTTCAATTTCTTCCTGTTCTTGGGACAGTGAACCAATACTTGGTGTTGCCATGTCAAACTTGCTTCAAGACTGTAGTTTCAGATCATGTGAACAATCTGTATGTGTTTATAGATGGTCATATCCAGTAAATCTTTTAAGATGTGAAATACTAACAACCACTAGAACAAAACAATTTTTCAACATTTTTTGGGAGACATATATCATACATATATGTAAAATAAGGCATTATAGTTTAAGTAACTTATTGGAAATACCTTACAAATCTTTTCTGGATAAGTTCTGAACCCCAAACCTAAAAAAACAAAATAAGACAAAAAATAACCAATGTTCTCTTAGGCATCTGAGTTCTTCAATAGGTAACTCAAAACCAAAAGCCCCAGAAGATTCACATTAATGGCCTTACAAGATTAAAGTCTTGGTCAACTTATTTGGGATATACATTCTTTTCTCTGTTATTGAGACAATCACTTAAGCAAGTCTCATGAAACTTCTTTCTTAAGAAGTTAGCTGTCATCGTGAAATTGAAAAGTCTCAGCACCGGCTTTAGACTAATTTACATGGAACACATCCAGGCTGTGTTTAGGTCCCTTTCTTTTCCCCTTTCCGGAGTCACTCTCTGATGCTATATTTTTTTTAGCTGCCCAGGAGTCTCTTTAGCAGAGCTACATTCACAATCTGATACTCTATCTTTACTCTTTTCTGTATCAAAACTCCTTTACAGAAAACCCTAATCTCAAAAATATTAATTATACTACTTCACAGTAAGTTATTAGTAGTTGCTAAGAGATTGGCAAGTTATTTTACTGAGTGTGTTTGAGCAAAGCACAGTACATTGATCCAACATGATAAATCCAACTAAAGCATCACTAAAGATATCTGAAGAATATATTTTATGGATAGTTTAACCTTTTGGGTATTTTACAAATTACATTGTACTCTATGTCTTAGACAATAGATTGACACCTGTGTGTTTCCAGAAACTTAACTGTTAATATCCTGACATGTTAAGTGATAATGAAGAGGTCTTCTTTACCTTAGGTCAGTGATGGTGAACCTTTTGAGCTCAGCATGTCAGTAGTTTTTTAAAAACCCTAACTTTACTCTGGTGCTGTGTCACATATAGAAATTTTTTGATATTTACAACCATAGTAAAACAAAGATTTATATTTTTGATATTTATTTTATATATTTAATGTCATTTAACAAAGAAAAATCAACCAAAAAAATGAGTGTCATAAGTTCGCCATCACTGCCTTAGGTACATTGATGCTCTTAGTATTAAGTGTAACTTTAACATTGGAAATGTGTATTTTCTCCATTTTAAGAAAACCAAGGATCTATTAGTCTATTTTTCTGTTTGAAAAGCTTTCTTAAAAAAACATACATAGCTATGATTCAGCTTCTAAAATTGGCGGTCATTTGTTTTTAATCAAGCAGACAATTTTCTAGTTAATAGAGAAAAATAAGAGTAATTGATTTTTTGACTGGTCATAAGCAATAGATATTTAATTCCTTTTTATCTTTGGCCTTATTCTTATCTAGAGGTAGACGTAGTAAGTAGATCCTTTTGGGGACTTGGAAAGTGGACTAATTATTTCTAAGAATTCTTTAGAATATTTAGAACAGGGCTGAAGTAGAAAGCCTAGAAATTGGACTAATTTTCTACAAGTGGGTTAAGAAAACAGGGTTTGGAAGAGGAATAAATTAAAATAGCATCATCAAAAATATATATTTTTAATTTTTAAATGTGCTTTTATTGATGAGAGAGAGAGAGAGAGAAAGAGAGAGAGAGAGAGAGAGAGAGAGAGAGAGAGAGAGAGAGAGAGAGAGAGAGAGAGAGAGAGAGAGAGAGAGAAACATTGATCTGCTGCCTCCTGCCTGACCCCTACTGGGGATCGAGCCCACAACTAGGGCATGTCCCTGACCAGGACCAGGAATTGAACTGGCAACCTTTGGTGCATAAGATGGAGCTCAATGAACTGAGCCACACTGGCCAGGGCCATCAAAAATCTAAATATTTCTTGAGCACTTGCTACATTATAGGAATAAGGTTTGAAAGATTGTATGTATTTATGCAATTTAATTCATCAAAATAATCTCTTGAGGAAGGTGACATTATTTTAACAATAAAAAAAAACTGGGTTTTGGAATGAGATACATATGCCAAAGAAAGATGGTAGCTTTAGGATGCCCAAATTAAATTCTGTATTCAGATATTACATTTGGGTTGTTGAGATTGACATAAGTCATGAATTGAACAATCAGTAGTGGAGTAATCAACATGAGACCCTTAATAATTTCATAATGAAAATTTTAATAATATTGTAATTATGATTGGGAAAAATATATAGGCAATATGAGATCTCAGAGTTTGGAGGAATGGTGATTTAAGTGTAGGGTTATCCCTGCTAAGCTTAGGTGCAGAGGTTAATAGTACAGTTTCATCTGAAAGGAGAATGAGAGAAATGATCATTCTCATCATCAGTGAAAGGAGGAAGAGAATGAGGAGAAAAAATCATTTATTCCACTGTTTGTATTATTTATTGCTGTATAATGAAACTACCAAGATTTAGCAACTTTAAACAACAAATACAAATTATCTTAGAGCTTCTATGGGTCAGCTTACGTGCCTCATAAGGCTGCAGTCAAGGTATTGGCCATACTTATGGTTTCATCAGAAGGCTCAACTAGGGAGGATCCATTTCCAACTGTTGTCTAGATTCAGTTCCCTGTGGTCTGTTCAACAGGGGGTCACAGCTCGTCACTGGCTATTGACCTCAGTTTCTTGTCATGTGAGCCTCTCTATAATATAGTTCACAACATGACTGTCAGCTTCCCTTAGAGCTAATGGACAATAGAGTTGGAGGACAGACACAAACCAGGAGCCAGGCCTTTGCATCCCCATCCAGAAGTGGCATGCCATCACCTTTGGCATATTCTGTTTATTAGAAGCTAGGTCTAGCCCGTTCTCAAAGGGAAGTGATCATTAGAGTCTGATCTAAATATCAGGTAGTAGGGATCATTAGTGGCCGCATTTGAGGCTGTTTATCACAATATTATTGATGTTTTGTCCATATTACCCCCATATATAACTTTGTAAGAAGCCAATCTTGATGATTCATTTGGGTTACCAATGATGCTCCTGTATGGAGAACTTCTGTATTCTGGCTTAAACCAAGTGAGGATGAATTATTGTGAAACAATAGGATCATGGTCTTGATCCCATTTTTCCTTCAATAACCAGTAAGCCTTGAATAACTGGAGAAATACTCTGGGCAGAAAAAAAAAAGTTGATGCTTACATTATCTGCCTAATGCTTTGAAGAAGACAGAATTTTAATTTATAAATACTCTTCAAACCATAGTTTTATTTATGCCACTATGCTAGAGTAATATAAAAGTGAAGATTCCAATAATGAAAGAATGTTCTGCCACAACAACACAAAATATGTTATACAAGGCGAAAGCTCGGAGATATCTGACCACTTAGTGTGGGATTTATAAAGCCAGGCTTGGGAGGAGTAATAGTTGATAGTCCTAGGACTAAGTACCAACTTAGTAGATTTTTGGCAGTGGTTCTTAACTGGGGATGATTGTGTATCCCAGGTTATATTTGTCAATTTCTGGAAACATTTCTGGTTGTTGTGATTGAAAGGGTGCTACCGGCATCTATTGAGTAGAGGCTAAACAATGCACATAACAGTTTCCCACAAGGAATTTACCCATCCCCAAATACTAACAGTGCCGAGATTGAGAAACCTACAGCAGGGCAAATCTAACATGCGTTTCCAATGATTTTGAAGTGTACCCCTGGTTTAGCAGCACTAATCTCAGTAATAGCAGACCCAGTGTCTTTGTCATTACGCTACTTTCTGTTAACTTGTTCATCTCATTCATTAGTACCTAGCTTTTCATGACATGCATTTACCAAATCTGATTTTGGCCATCCATCTAGAAAAGTCCTTTAGCAAAAGCCAGCAACTCCTTCTACCCAGCATTTACAATTTTTTTTATTTATTTTACCAGTATCAGAAAGAAGTCTTCGTGTAATATTAACGCTAAATCTTCTATTGACAACTCTCTGGCACCAAAGGTCTTTAAGGAAAGCTCTTTAAAGAAATTGCTTGTACTTATCTAGAATTGCCCAGGGGATACAAAAATGTGTAAACACCAGCAGAATTATCTTGTAGTTATTTTATTTTTCACCAGCAATGCAGCCTGACTGTTGACTAATGTTAACTCTGTTTAGCATGAGTTCTAGTATTGCATCAAGTGTCCCTGTTCGAGTTTCGTGGCCAGAAAGAGAGCTCCAAAGTACTTAGCACCACTGGGCAGTTATCTATGTCCACTGTGGTGCACAAGAGCACTTATGCAGACCTTCTAAGGACAGCATGTCCTTAGAATTATGTTTAAAAACAAAACAGAACTTATTTATTTAGTCTAAAATTGTATTGTTTTATTACTAAATTTTACTGAGGCTTAAATAAGAGGCACTAGATATAAACTAAGTAGGAAAAAACTCAGATGGAAGCAGAAATGGTACTTGATTGACAGTGTATTAACTATTAGAATAGATTACTTAAGGGGTGTGACTCTCTGGCTCTGGAGTGTTTTAGAGTTAAACAAACCACCTCTTTAAATAAGGAATTCTCTGGGTCTCTTCCAGTTTTTTGACTATTCAACTTCCAATATTAACAGCTTAAACAGTAACAACCTACCAGCTATTTTTTTTTTAACACCATCTATTTTGTTGGTCAACAGCCATTAAAACCTATGTGAACAGAATCAGAATTTAAGGTACATAGTTTGAACACAGAAAGTAGATGGTATTATAGAATCTGTTCTTTTCTTCAGGGGAAAAGTAAATATTTACAGAAGAGAGCATAATTATGTTACTGCTTTCTTTACAAATTAAATATAAAGATGCTAAAAAGAATTGATGATTCCACAGTAATTTAATGATCTAATCATATATAAAAAGTAATTTTCTAAATCCTGAGTAAAATGATTTAAAATTTGTATTTTGTCACCTAAACATGTTAAGAAGAGTAGGAAAATGAGCTAAGATTTATTGGTGATTCTTATCAGTAACCTTATTTAAAATGTGACTATAGCTTTATGATTGTTTCCATTTAAATGTTTTCCTTTCATGCTATTTTAGTGATGAAACAACTGAGGTCACTTGGCTCATATTTGAATTTATAGGTACTTTTAATAAAAGATAGCAATGAGTGTATTTCCATGCTCAATTATTTTCAATGTTTATCTAAAGACGCATTAATTCAAAATAGAAATGAATAAATGAAAAAATAGGAATCTAGCAATTCAATTATTAAATGTTGTTAAAATTACATTGTGGAGTAATAGCCATTAGTTCACCAATTACTTATTAATGATAGATCTCAATTTATAATTAAATATTTCTATTTATTAAAAATTTATTATTTATTAAAATTGTACATTATAGAAAACTTGGAAAATTAGGAAATGTGAAACAAAATTGAAATAAAAATCACTAATACTACTACTACACAGCCAGCAGCTATTAATATTTTGATATATTAATAATATTCATGCTATTTTAAAATATGTAAATAATATCATTATTGATGAGAATATGTCTTGCTTCTATTGCTTACCATTCTAACAAAAACACTTCCTATGTTATGATTAAGAAATTTTAAATACTATTTTTAATAGGAGTATATTATTCTATCATGTGGCTTATCATAAATATTTTAACCTTTCCAATATTTTTGAAGATTTTGATTGTTTCCAATTTTGGGCTAAAAATCTTTTTCATCATTTGTGATAATTTATTAAAATATAATTTCCTTTTTTTAAACTAACAACTTCTTTGAGATATAACTTCCATCTAATAGAATCTATTCAGATTCTCTTCCCATTATTTTATCTGAAGTTTGTTTTAGTTTAGTTTTGTTTTGTGTTTGTTATGTTGAGCTGCTAGAGTTCTTTATATAATCTAAAGAAAGCCCATTTTAAAGTAAGTGAAGTGCAAAATTTTTCTCCCACGCTGTGGTTGTCTTTTCACTTTTTCAGTATACATAGTTTGAAATATAAATGTTTTACATTTTAATGAGGTCCCATTTATCTTTTTTTTCTTTTGTTGTGTTTAATGTTTTATTTAAGAAACCATTGCCTAATCCAAGAATACTATTATATTCTTACCTGTACTTTTAAATTTTTACTCTAATATTTATTATTTCCTTGTTTTATTTTTTTGAAGTTTTTTTTAGTACTAAGTTGGAAAGTTATTAATTTGAGATATTTATTTTTAATGCATGCATATTTCCCTCTAAGAATTTTTCTAGTAATTTCCCTCTAAGAATTACATGATCTTGACCTCATTCGTTTTGTCATGTTGAGTCCTTATTTTCATTCATTTCAAATTTCTGTTTCATTGTAATTTTTTTTTCATTGAATCAATAATTATTTAGGACAATGAGGTATTATTTCCCCATATTCATAAATTTTTCAATTTTTTTGTTTATTACTGGTTTGTCATTCAATTCCCCTGTAGTCAGAGAAAATAAATTTATATGATTTTAATCCTTATTGAGTTTGATCTTCTATTTGCTATCAAACCCATATGTTCGGGTTCACTAAAAGCTTGCTGACCGCTTTAATGTTTTGACAGTTCCTTCTGATATAAATTGCTCCTCACTGATACAGTTCAGTTTTGTGCGGGGATAGTTTCTAAGACCAGTCTTTTTTTGAGGTTTTGTAGGACTCCAGGAAGGTTCTTCTTTGATTTACATTTCCATGTTCTTGTCTGGTCAGCTAGTTGGCCTACCTTTTAGCTTGTGGCTAAAGCCTCCTCTTAACAGCGTCCAACCAAAATCTCTATTGCTTTAGATAACACACTAGGACTTGAACTCCTCCTCACTCTGTTTAAAATAGTTACTTTGCGGAGAGTTTTTGAGTTTTCTATTCTTAAGGTCTCTTTCTCCACCTGGATAACATCTCAGTCACTGAACCTGGGAGTAGATACAATGTTGCCTCAGGCTTGTCTTTGTTATTTTGGAGCTTTTGCCCTAAAGCAGAATCTTCCCTTTATGAGCAGGGTGCGGGAGGGGTAGGTGGGAAGGGGGGGGAGCTGAATGAAGTGGGGAACCCCTGGTCTCTCTGCAGGTGTTTAGCCTGTGCAACTTGGACTAAGAGAGCATGAGAAATGCTGGTGTCCTGTCTCTCCTGGTGAGAGTCAAGGAGAAGGAGAACCTCACTCTCTTCTCCTGCCCATATTAGAGCTCCCATCAAGCTCAGTTGGGAAGATGGAGGGAGAAAATATTTTTTAACAAGATTTGGTAGATTTTCTTAATTTCTAGTTATTTATTTACCACACACCCCTAGGTAAATTTTGAGATAATTTAGTTTTTTGAAAAATATGTTTTTTACCAGTTACATTTGGTTCACTGGGGATTAGGTCCACCAGGCTCCTCATGCCAACATCTGGGAGGCAGACATCTTGGTATTTCCTATTTGAGTCTGTATGAACCAGTGACACTGTTTGAACTCTGTCTGAACAAGCGTTTTCATATAATTTATGTAAGAAATATGAGAACAAATGGGTAAACCTTAATTTAAATAATTAATCTTTTAGGGAAATGACTAATGTTGTCTTTATGAAGTGGGATGGGATTTTGAAGTTTAATTTACTACAGACATTAACTGAGTGCACAAAGAGTGTATAATTGGTTATTACAGCTATAAAATGCACTTAGATGTAAATTACATAATTTGGCTATACTTTTAAATATTTATCTAAAATTGAAAAAAAATATGTCTGACTACACTATTCTAAAATCACAGTGAAAAAATGATTTAATATATGCAACATTCTAGAAAAACTATGGCGACAGTAAAATGATCAGTAATTGTCAATAGTGCATGGAAAGAGATGGATGAATAGGTCGAGCACAGAGGATTTTCAGGGTAACAAAACTACCCTGTGTGATACATAATGGTTGATATATGTCATTATTCATTTGTCAAATCCATGGAATATACAACACCAAGAGTGAAGCCTAATGTAAACGCTGGACTTTGGGTTATGATGATGTGTCAATGTAGGTTCCTTGATGGAAACAAATGTACCACTCTGGTGTGGGATTTTGATAATGGGGAGGTTGTGTTGAGGCAGGTGATATATGGGAAATCCCTCTTGCCCTCAATTTTTCTGTAAACCTAAAATTGCTCTAAAAATAGTCTATTAAAAAGGAATATTTGATATACAATTATTCTGGAGCAAATTACACACACACACACATTATTCATTGGAGAATAAGTGCTGAAATATGGCTCTTTAATTAGTGATATCTTATAATTAGATTTAGTACAGTTCTGTCCAGTGGTTGTTTAGTGTTCTTACATAATATGTTTTTCTATTCAGAATAATAGATTCTATAACAATCACTCCTCCTGCTACTGTTGCTACTATATATGTCTCTTATATGGACATTAGTTCATTCTGTTGTAATTAGTAATGGGTTTTCTGAGACTCCAATGGTGGTGTAGCTTTGTTCATAGACTCCAAAGAGGACCATGAATCTGAGGGACAAGAGTAAGAGCAGCATGATTTAAACATCTTTCTCCTAATAGAGAATCTATTTTTACTGACAAACATGGAATATCAAAGTTTGATTTTATTAATGGAAATGCTCTATCCTTAAACTGGAATTTAAATCTCTTAGGTGTATGTGGCAAATATTTGAGAAGAAACTTGAAACTATGAGCTTCTTGGCATCAGTTGTACTTGAAGATTTTCTGGGAGGAAATAATTTTTAAATATTATTTTTATATATTTACATCAATTCAGATATCATGGGATGGAATTTAAAGATAAAATTATACTTCAGAAAACCATGATGGAAAATTTGAGAACCACTTTCATGCTCATCATCAAAAGCGTTTTTGAACACAAATTTCAACTTTGAAAAATAATTTTCAGTTATGTTCATATAGACCACTTCTGTTCCCAGATATTTTATGGAGATCTCACTTGAACATAATGAACTTCTAAAAATATTAGATTTTTATATTCAAGCAAATATTAGATTTTACATTCAGATCACAGATAGGTGTCAGAATTGTTTCCAGTTTACTGGGAAAATATACCCCATCCCAAAGGGATTTATCAAGGTACCCAGGCACTGCTTATTTAGGGCCACTTAGATATTAAAGTGTCTTTGCATATTTACAGTCACACTTTGGGGAGATTGAGAAATTTAACACGAACATTCCTCTTGTGTTTGTGTCATTTTCCTTTTGTGTAAAATAATAGAGGCGCATAAAGTGAAGAATTTAAAGGCAGGCTCACATCACAATACCAATAATTTACGAGGTTGAGATTGACAAATGATGTGACCTTGCAAGCTTTAGCCTTTGTGGATTTAAGTTTTCCAACTGATAAAATGCAGATAACTCTGGTAAAAGACAGGAAACAGCGGCCTGGTGTCCATGCTTTGTTTAATAAGCTTCCCCTATACGGGAAAGCCATCTATTTACGGAAAGCCATCATAACATATTTTGCATAGATAAATGTGTTTCATGAATATATAATAAAAATATCAGGATAACTCATTATGCATTAAAACAAATATAAAACTTGAAATCAGAATGGAGTGGTTGACTTTACATACATCTGTTTATACTTGGATTCCTTCCATTTGACCTTGGCAGATTCTCCTTGTTTCATTGTCCTCACCCTATCTGATATATGGAGTCAGCTGGAATTCAGGCAGGTTAATTTTTGTTCAAGATAATTTGCCACTGGTAACATTGATTTTTATCCCTTAGTCAGTTACTATCAGACGGGTCATCAAGACCAAAGATGGACATGCAAAACAGTATTACATTATTATGACTCAGAATTTTATATGGATTAATCATGTACTAAAATACATATCTTTTCCA
Source organism: Myotis myotis (assembly GCF_014108235.1). Taxonomy (NCBI): domain Eukaryota; kingdom Metazoa; phylum Chordata; class Mammalia; order Chiroptera; family Vespertilionidae; genus Myotis; species Myotis myotis. The sequence continues at coordinate 71,911,418 of NW_023416390.1, forward strand.
TTATAAACTCTTTTTAATCTTAGCAATAGTAGTGCTTTTTCAGCTCTTGATATCATACCTGGTGTTTGAAATGTAAATGGGCCATGATAATAATTATGTTGTCAAAGAGAAAGACTAAATGCCACGGAACAGTAAACCTGAGTGCTGCATTTGTAATCACACATAATCCTTAATCTTGAAAAATGTGCCCTGACCAGTTTGGCTCAGTGGATAGAGCATTGGCTTGTGGAGTGTAAGGTCCCAGGTTCGATTCCGGCCAAGGGCATGTACCTTGGTTGTGGGCACATCCCCAGTAGGAGGTGTGCAGGAGGCAGCTGATCGATGTTTCTCTCTCATCGATGTTTCTAACTCTCTATCTCTCTCCTTTCCTCTCTGTAAAAAATCAATAAAATATATTAAAAAAAAATGTGGTCATTTGCTGCCTTAGATGCTTTATACCAGGCATGTCAAACTCAAAGGCCAACACGGGCCAAACAAATGAGGCATGCGGCCCGTGGGCCGTGAATTTGACATGCTTGCTTTATACACTTCTAGAGTTCCTTGTTGCCTGAAGTTCTCTTCTATCCCTAAGTGTCAACTTATGTTGTAGCTGCCTCAGATCACTTTCAAGCTATTCCTGTTTCCATTTAAATAAGACTTATGAGACTTTCTGAGATGAGAGACATTAGAGATTATCTAATACAACCTGACCCTTTTTCATATACGATAAAGGAGATTGTTTTAAAAAGGCCCACGTGAAGACAGATGTCACAGAAAAAGAGAAGTACCTAAGAACCTCTAACTGTGCCAGCCCCCGCTGAGTTTTCCCAGACTGGGGAGAGAGGGAGCTTCCACAGGAGCACTTTCCTAGCCTCCTGCCCACCCCAGCTGATGTCAAAGCAGAGTATAGACCACAGCAGGAAAGCTGCCCCTGCTGAGCACTGCCCACACTACGCATTCAAAGCAGTATCTGTTATTTTGGGCCACTGTGTTTGGGCTGGTTTTTTACAGCCTTAGAAATTGGCAGGGAAGCCAAGAATGCTGAAGTGACTTGCCCAAAGATGCACAACTGTGACAGAACCCGTGATAGATGATAACGGTGTTTTGATTCTGAGTTTAATGCTTTCTCTAATCCACCACATGTTTGCTTTTATTTCCTAAAACATTAGGATGCTGTCATATTTTGTTTAATTTTTTATGAGGCTATTTGAAAGTAAATAGCAGTGCTTTGATTTTTTTCTTTATTGCTATCCTAGATTCATTGTTTCTATGAACATAGCCTTACCTTGAAAGTAAAGACCAAAACACTTCCCTTTAATTATATTGCATAAAGTGACTTCATTTTATCTGCTGATGGCAAAAACCTGACTAACGGGCCCTAACAAATAATCAGAAATGCACAACCTGTCCTCAAATGCATCTGGTGAGAGAATAAATGCTCAAATTCAGAAAAAAAAACACAAACCTGGCTCTCTCCTGTGTGCATTTGTGAATTCAGAATAATCACAACAAAATACAGAGTTAATCACAAGTTAACCTTGTGAAGCATAACTTGCATTGTTTCCAGATCATTATCAATGCTCTGAGCATTGAAATTTTTCAACTGTGATTCAAGCTAAATTGGTTTTAATAATTTCATCCTAGGTGACTAACATAATAAAAGAATTAGGGAAAACACCTACATATTCACCTGCCTAGCAAAATTATAATTTGATCCAGTAGTAGATAAAATAAGTTATTTATTTATTAGATAAATAAGCTTTTTACCTAAAATTTTGACTTAGAAGTGGTTGATTTTTTTAAAATTTTGTTAGCTTTTTTTTCTTTTAGGAAAAGCAATCAACTTATTGCTATTTTTGCTAACTATAAATAGGGAGGGGAAATAGAACTTATATGTGGGGAATTGAAGAAGTGCTGAAGAATCTCTCCTATTTGCAAATTTCTTTAATCCTTAGAACAAAAACAACAAAACACCATTATCTGCAGAAGGCCCATTCAAGTGTTTATTTATTAAACGTATCATGAATATCATATTAACACAAGGCTTCCCACAGATCTCATGCAACTTATGAGATGAGCTTTATTCTTATTTTAAGGATTTGTATCCCAGGTGCAGAGAGGTTAAATACCTCGTTCAAAGTCACATATCTAATACATTGTACTGCCAAAATAGATCTAGTTCTCTCCTGCTTCTCATAGCAATTTTTCTTTCCACCCTATCATATTCTCTCAGCTAAAGAGTGAAACTTATTTAATTCCATCATTCTTTTATGTCTAATGAGAAGTTATAAGTGAAATGTATAGTCACTGCGAGCAAATGAGACACAGACCGATTTTTCATACTAAAGATAGAAAAATGACTCTTGTGTGAGAGGTTTTGGGGGACAGGACTGTGAAGCATCTGATTTCAGAAAGAAAATACTTTATGAAATGGAGCCAATCTGATAAAGGGCAAAAATGAGAAAGGGAGAACATGAGAGTGAACTCTCAAAGTGGGACGTATTTAAAAAACAACAAGAAACCATAACTTGCCCTGACCAGTGTGGCTCAGTTGGTTGGAGCATTGTCCTGAGCACTGGAAGGTCACGGGTTCAAATTCCAATCTGGGCACATACCTAGGTTGTGATTTTGATCCCCTGATTGGGGTGCATGTGAGAGGTAACCAATCGATGATCAATGTATCTCTCTCACATCAACCTCTCTTTCTCTTTCTCCCCGCTACCTCCCTCTCTAAAATATCAATAAAATAAAATAAAACAACAACAACAAAAAAATCTTATCCTTTTTGCAAATTGTTCAAGGGAAAATTATATTTTTAAGAAAATAAATGCATTTTTACTGTTAATTGGACAGAAGAAAGCCATCTTATAATGATTTTTAAATTGTTAAAAAATTGCTTGTTCAAGTGGATAGGTTAATTTTACGTTGTGTGGCCACAGTGCTACAGGGTTCCTTCCACTAGGGTTTGGCCACTTCAGTCAGTGGGCTCTGGATCTGAAAATTAGGGCAGGTCTGAGGTCTGAGCAGGGCAAATGCCTTCTTGTTGGGAATCCCAACAAGGGCTCCTGCTCCCCCATCATTGTGTTTGGGTGTTGTAAATGTTAAGCAGCATCTTTATTGGCTGCAAGTTTACTTTTGGCCTTAGGAGCACCAGGCTGTAGTAACCTTCCCAGCACTCCTGCAGTTTAAGCCCCCTTGCCTATAACTTCAATCTTACCAGTATGGAAATTACAGCCTCTTGGTTTCTGGTAGTTAAGCATAGCAAACTTCCTCTCTGAAATTGGTGGTGGATAGGGAGAAGAGATCATAACCATGGATATTACTGAGCTGAGCTCTGTGACAGCCCCTCCTAGTGTCATCTTGGTTTGCCAGGGACAGCCAGACTAAATTCTTGGTGGTGAGGCTGTCTCTCTCACCACTTAAAAGGCTTGTGACCCCAATTCCAACCTGAGGGTATGGTTCCCCACACCACTAAGCAATTCTCTAACACCAGCTGGGTTTCCTACAATTGAACTCAACACTGACACTATCTACCTGGAGAGGAGGATGAGACTGGAAGCTCTAACTTTCTAATCACACCGTTGGTTCTTCCGGCAACCAGCCCCCATCCTTCGGTACTTCTAAAAGTCTCCTCATTCAGATAACAGCAGACACTTTTATGCTCTAATTGCCAAGGAAATTCCAAGGGCTTGGGGAGCTCTGTGCCAGAAATAGAGACAAAAGCAAATATATCATTTTTATTATAAATCACAATATCATCCACTATATTACCATCAGTTTTGGAGAATGGTGAGTCCTCTGAAGCCTCCCATGGAACATAATCCTTTAGTAGATTTTCTTTATTTGCTTAATGTATACCTGCATGTCAACTTCCTTCTCTTACCTTCTTTATTACTTCTACCATCTGCTAGAGCAGATCAGGTGTTTCTATATGGAGAAAGGCATATTTTCTTTTTTTAAAAATAAATTTTATTGATTATTTTTTACAGAGAGGAAGGAAGAGGGAGAGGAACAGAGAGTTAGAAACATCGACGAGAGAGAAACATCGATTCAGCTGCCTCCTACACACTCCCTACTGGGGATGTGCCCACAACCAAGGGATGCCCTTGACCACAATCGAATCTGGGACCCTTCAGTCCGCAGGCCGAAGCTCTATCCACTGAGCAAAACTGGCCAGGGCAAAAAGCACATTTTCTTCATGCCTTTAAGAACTACCCTCACAGAGATTTTGCCCCACACACTGAGTCCTTGCCAGACTATTACATCCCATATGTCACAAAAGTGCTCCCAAGTAAAAAGGACCCTTACTTATCCAGTCTTGTATTCTAGCCCCTCTTGCTCAATCAAGCACCTTGAAAATTCAATTCCAGGAGGTACTTCCTGACTCTTGCTGGTGGTGCTGGTTATTCTTTCAGCTCTGTTGGTGCATAATGCCTTTCCTCCCTTGTGAGGCCTAGCAATTCCCCAGCTGAATTATATTAGGCTTTCAAAAAATTTCATTAGCATTTATTTTATGCTGAATTTACCCCCAGGCCATATGTTTTTGTTTCTTCAGTTTCTTCTGGGATATCTTTTTCTTCTGTACAACCTCCTCTTCTGCTCAGGAACTATCTGCTCATCTTCAGTAAGGACCATCTCAACATGGCAAGGATGTGTCAGTCCACCCATGAGATGTTAGTTCTGTGGTATCTTGGGAGTTGTGTTAACTTGGATGTGCTCAAAGACCAGATATAAACCCTTAAGTTTAGCATTACTCTGAATTTTTAAGCATGTGCAGTAAAAAATTAGCACTTTTCTTGGGCCACTGACCCTGTGTCCAGCCCCACCTTTGGCCTGGGCGAACCTACCAATTCCACTATCAAAACAACCATTTTCAAAAGACACCTCAAGTTGCTTTGGGAAAGACCTATATTGCCCTTAAGCATAGTTACTAGCCTAGTGGCCAGAAGAGGAAGTGGGTACATCTCCTGAGGGGGTACCTGTTTCTGCAACATCTTTCAGCACAAGGGAGGTGCCAGCCTTTACCAGGGAGAAGTCCAAGGGCGTGATTCAGGAGCCAACACTCTTAGGAACATCTCTCCAGATATTCTCATTTTTTAATCTCAGGATCCAAGGTCTTAACAAGCAGGTCTCTGATTTAAGAATGGCAGACTTGCCTTTGCTGAACGTTTAAACATCTCTGGAGCTTTGAAACCTAAATATTAGATCTTCTGTTTGCTGCTCAGCTGTGTCTGCTCCTCTACCACGTCTTTATAATCTCCCAAAACTGACTCACACATTTAGTCTGAACTGCTTGTTAATAGCTCTCAGTTCTTTGTTATTTCTCTGTAGTGCATCATTATAATGTGGCAGTTACCAGTCAACTCTTTGTAGTGATTTTTTTGTTCCACATTTTTCAAATGCATGAGTCATCATGCAAGGACATTCTTTTTCCAAAGGTGTTTTCCCAGGTCAATTTTTATGATATCTTTAGCAATTGAATGTCACGTTCCAAGACTTGTTCATGCCTCACATATTACATTCTCTTTGCCTGTTGTGTGAAGAGTGAGCCAGACCCAGGACCCAGTCTTACCATTTACTTTCTTTAGATTGCTCCTATCACCACTTGTGCTAGTTTGGGTCCTCTGAGAAATGAAACTGAGACAGGATTTGATATGCAAAAGTCTTATTAAAGAAAACACCTGTGAGAAAAAAATGAGAAGAGTTGTCAGACTATGATGCAGATATGACCCATATAAAAGATAGAGGGAAGAAGGGTTAGGTAGGAAATGTCTTAGACTGTGGTGAGTGTTAATAAAGTTTCAACAAGGCTGGTGGGAGCCAGATTCACCTGTCAAGCCGATGTTGCCCAACAAAGGCATTTCACCTGGTGCAAGAATGACCTGCCTTACTATTTCTGCCTCACACCATCATTAGATGCGAGTGGCCTTGGCACAAACATGGTGGTAGGTTCAGAACAGAGCATCTGGGACCATCTGTCAGGCATGCACTCTAAAGTTAGGGATCTCTAAGGACCGTTTTAGTACTGATGGATTTCCTGGGACATCGGACTTTTGGGAAGACCAGAAGAGTACTGGGCAAACGGATGGATGGTCATTCTAGTTGTCACCATCACCATCATTATCATCATCACCATCAAATAAAATCTTAAACTCTTAGCCCTAAAAGCCACCTTTTCATAACAACAAATAAACTGAGTGTTTTACACAAATATTCACCTTTCCAACCTGATTTTTGACTCTTCTCGATCATTCCCTCATATTCCAATGGATAGGAAGTTCCCTTGTGCCACATTCTCAGTTTCGTCCACATATAGTCTCCCAAATGGATGTAATCATTCCCTTTTCTGGATTTTCATGAAAATTTCTGCACATTTCATTGAGTTGATTTTCTAATTTGTAGTTACTCATGTACATGTCTCTATTACCTTTCTGATTTTTATTTTTAAAAGAGCATGATTCATATTCTATTTTGTGTTTATACCCCCACTATAATTAAAAGGGTCTTTTCAAAGTAAAATGCACTCAACTAGAGCTTGTTTTCAATTTGTCTGCCCATTGAATTGGCACTCAACCATGTGTTATTGTTTATTGTTCTATGAGTTTTCCTCTACATTGTAATTTCTTTTAGGTTAGGCAAATTTATTTCTAGGGTCCTGCATCCCAAAGGCATATCTGTGTTTTAGGATGATTTTTTTTAAAAAAAGCCAGATTACTACTTAAAATTAATCATATTGGATTTTTCAAGCAAAATAAGTTATGTATAGTAAGATGCTCAGATACCACGTGTTCCATTTCTTTCACTTTTGGTGAATGAATGACAAGATATGAAATATTTCTATCACTTCAGCAAGTTCTCTCTTGCTCCTACCCAGGTAATACCTATCCTCAGAAACAATTTCTGGTCTGACTTTTATCACCATAAGTTACTTTTGTTATTCTAGAACAGTGGTTCTCAACCTTCTGGCCCTTTAAAAACAGTTCCTCATGTTGTGACCCAACCATAAAATTATTTTTGTTGCTACTTCATAACTGTAATGTTGCTACTGTTATGAATCATAATGTAAATATCTGATATGCAGGATGGTCTTAGGCGACCCCTGTGAAAGGATCGTTCAACCGCCAAAGGGGTCGCGACCCACAGGTTGAGAAACACTGTTCTAGAATTTTATATAAATGGAATCACACGATATGTATTCTTTTGTATCTGATTTCTTTCACTTCACGTAATATTTTTGAGATTCAGCATATTGTTGCATGTGTTAGTAGTGTGTTCATTTTTATTATAAGTAATGTCCAATTGGGTGAATATATCATAGCCTGTTTATCCATTCTTTCATTGATGAACAGCTGTGTATATTTCTAATTATGGTTCTTATGAATAAAGCTTTTAACTTTCTTCTACATAGCATTTTGTGGACATATTTTTCATTGTTTAACTCTATGACCTAATCATCAAATTTTATACATTGAGGTAAAACAAAAGCAACAAAATAAGACATATATTGTAAAGTTTATGTGATGAGATTCTCCATCACATGTGTCTTTAATAGCCTTCTTAATGGCATATACTCAATTTGAAGGCCAAAGGATGGCAGAAGTTCCACTCAATCACTTACTATTTTTCCTGAAACAGTAGAGTTTCCTTTTGTAGACCCCTACCTAATTATATACTGCTTTTTCTTTTTAAGATCTGTCACAAACCCGCACACATAACATAACATAACATAACATACATTTAAAGAGAGAATTGTTATATTCTTACTTTGATAATTGAAAACATTTCAAGTTAGCTATTCAGAACAAGTCTTTGTCTTTGATCTACCGTGCTGAAGATGTTCTATCACAGACTTTCTAAATTCATTTCATTTGTATTCTCACTGAATCAAAATGTATTTTTTGTAGAATTTATTGGCATGACATTGGTTAATATAATAATATGAGTTTCAGGTGTACAATTCAATACTACATCATCTATATATTATATTGTGTGTTCACCATCCCAAGTCAACTCTTTCCAGCACCATTTCTTAAGATATCTTTTATTTTTTTTTATCTCCTTGAGATGTATTACATTTTTTAAAATGTCTGAGCGTAGCTTATTAATTTTTAAAATTAAATTACATCTCTCTCTATTTACCTAATAATGCAAGCTGATAGGAGGATCTGTCTAACTTTTTCCACCTTATTATGGTTTTCTTTTTTTTTTTTTTAATTAAGTCTTTATTGTTCAGATTATTACATTTGTTCCTCTTTTTTTTTCCCCCCATAACTCCCCTCCTCCCAGTTCCCGCCCCACCCTCCGCCCTCACTCCCCACCCACTGTCCTCTTCCATAGGTGCACGATTTTTGTCCAGTCTCTTCCCGCATCTCCCACACCCCTTTCCCCCCCAAGAATAGTCAGTCCATTCCCTTTCTATGTCCCTGATTCTATTATGATCACCAGATTATTTATTCACTTGATTCTTAGATTCACTTGTTGATAGATGCATATTTGTTGTTCATAATTTGTATCTTTACCTTTTTTTTTTCTTCTTCCTCTTCTTAAAGGATACCTTTCAGCATTTCATATAATCCTGGTTTGGTGGTGATGAACTCCTTTAGCTTTTCCTTATCTGTGAAGCTCTTTATCTGACCTTCCGTTCTGAATGATAGCTTTGCTGGATAAAGTAATCTTGGTTGTAGGTTCTTGGCATTCATCACTTTGAATATTTCTTGCCATTCCCTTCTGGCCTGCAAAGTTTCTGTTGAGAAATCAGCTGACAGTCGTATGGGTATTCCCTTGTAGGTAACTGGGTTTCTTTCTCTTGCTGCTTTTAAGATTCTCTCTTTGTCTTTTGCTCTTGGCATTTTAATTATGATGTGTCTTGGTGTGGTCCTCTTTGGATTCCTTTTGTTTGGGGTTCTCTGCGCTTCCTGGACCTGTAGGTCTATTTCTTTCACCAGGTGGGGGAAGTTTTCTGTCATTATTTCTTTAAATAGGTTTTCAATATCTTGTTCTCTCTCATCCTCTGGCACCCCTATAATTCTGATGTTGGTACGCTTGAAGCTGTCCCAGAGGCTCCTTACACTATCTTCATATTTTCGGATTCTTTTTTCATTTTGCTTTTCCAGTTGGGTGTTTTTTGCTTCTTCGCATTTCGAATCTTTGACTTGATTCTTGCGCTCCTCTGGTCTGCTGTTGGGTGTCTGTATAATATTCTTTATCTCAGTCAGTGTATGCTTAATTTCTAGTTGGTTCTTTATCACAACATCGAGGGTCTCATTAGATTTCTTGAGGATCTCACTACATTTATCGGCCGTCTCACCAGTCTTTTCGAGGGCCTTACTAAGTTTATCGGCAGCTTCTAGACAGTTCTTAAGAGACCTTAAAAATGTGGTTCTGAACTCAGTATCCTCCATTGACAGTTTTGTCCTGTTTCTTTGTCTCCGCATTTTTTATGCTTTCTTGGTGCACCCCCTAGTGGTCTTTGTCCGCAGTCTTGTTGCCTTTAAGCCTTGATTGATGTCGGCAATACCGGGGTGATTTGACCTCCAGGCTAACTGGCTATGAGAGTCTGCTGTGTCTGTAGTGGGAGGGCTTCTGTGCTGGATCTCTAGGGCGGTGCTAATCTATCGTTTGCCTGAGGCTATCCGGCAAATGGCGCTGCGCAGGGCTTGGGCGGGGCGGGTCCCCGGGGATCTGAGTATTACACTTCAGCACTGCGCCTCCTCTGAGTCTGGGTATGATATTCTCTTTCCTCCTAGTTGTAGAATTTCCACTCAGCCAGCCTTCCCGTGGTTCTGGGTGATGTCCATTCTGTCCTTTAGTTATATCTCTGAAGTGGTTGTTTGAGGCAGCGATCTCCGGCGTTAACCTATGCCGCCATCTTGGTTTCTCTCTGGTTTTCTAATATACTAGTAATCTTTAACCTGTCATCAGCATGAGCATGGTCTAATTGAAATGAAAAATCAGCCTTTGCCTGAGCTTTTTTAAGACTCTATATATTTTTAGTAAACCTTCTGATTCTGCTGAGAAAAAGAATATGATAATTTCTAATATGTACCCTCCAATGTCAAACTAATATAAATACTATCTTTACTTCCAGGTTTGTTTGCAAGTTTGTTTAATGCTATTTCTTGACTGCTAAAATGAAAATTTGTAGTTCATATAGTACCATTCAAATAAAATTTTGCTGAAATTGTCAAAGTTTCTTAGTTTTCTGCATGGGTACAATACTGAGAGTGCCATCCAATTAAATTATATCAAAGCTAAGAGATTTTTTAATATATTTTATTGTGAAAAAAACCTTCTGAATATGGTTAGGAATGATAATTAAAGTGTGGACTATTCAGTCTTGTGGAGCATATTTTAAATTGTTGCCAGTTTAAAATATATAATATATCTATGTATCAATACAGTAGGTCCTCGGGTTATGTCGGAGATCCATTCCTACGGCATGACGTAACGCGATTTTCACCGTAAGTCAGCACTCACCTACATAAACACCTATGTCACTCACATGGAGCACATACACAGCAGTAATGAAGTGAAACAGTAAAAAAAAAAATAAAAGAAAAGAAAAGAAAATAAAAGAAAGATAACAATTCCTGACCTTTACTTGTGGTAAATAAATAATAAAAAACATAAAGCACATATGTACATATGTTGAAATTACGGATTTTTTTTTTAATATATAAATAAATGGGAGATGGTGATGTAACCATGAAACTACGTATGTCAAGTCTGATGTAACCTGGGGACTGTCTGTACATATTCACTAGAGGCCCGGTGCACAAAATTCCTGCATTCGGGAGAAGGTGGGTCCCTCAGCCCTGTGTGCACCCTCTCACAGTCTGGGGGCCCTCAGGGGATGTCCGACTGACAGCTTAGGGAGCGGGCCTAAGCCATCAGTCAGACAACACTAGCACTGCTGTGGAGGCGGGAGAGGCTCCCACCACCACTGCTGCCCTTACCAGCCATGAGCCTGGCTTCTGCCTGAGTGGCGTTCCCGCTAGGGGAGCGCACTGACCACCAGGAAGCAGCTCCTGTGTTGATCATCTGCCCCCTGGGTGGTTAGTGTGCATCATAGCGAGTGGTCATTTCACCATTTGGTCGATTTTCATATTAGCCTTTTATTATATAGAATATATGGATAGATAGATATAAAGTAGAGTATAATGAACCCTATACTCATCATCTGTTTCAATTCATGATCAATTTGTTTCATCAAATTCATGCAATTCTAAGACAATTATATAATTTCATTATTGAACTGTGCTAAACAATATGAGACAAATACTTTATCTTTTTGTGTATAACTTATCAAACATTGTTATAATTTTAAATATTCAAAATTTCAAAAAATGCTTTGACTTATGAGCTTAACCTTTATGAAATCACATTTTGCTCTTTTAATATGTAGTTGATATATAATGCAATTTATTATAAAATTATACTTATGATAATTATATTCTGCCACCTAATTTTAATATTTTTGCCAAAGAAGGCAATATATAGTTTCATAAATAAGATACTCAATGAATATTTGTCATTTAGCGATTCAATAATCAGCTAGATTATTGCTACCTTATGAAATTATTTCTTACATTATCAGAAAATTATTTTTTATCTTACCCTTTGCTCTAGATATACTCTGCTTGCTTTTCATTCCTTTACTATTTTCTTGATTCTGTTTGCATTACTGTTAATTGAATATCAATATTTATTCAATTACATGCATGGAAAGCTGGAGATAGACATGGTGAATACAAGATGAATGAAAACCAGTTTTAATCTACTGGGAAGAAAGATGCATAAAAAGTGATCTGTGCAATTCTTCACATTAAGTACAACCATAGAGATAAGCACAGGTTGTTATGAGAGAAATAATGAGAACAATGACCTAGATGGGACAGTCAAAAGGCTTTCTGGATGAGAGAGACATGACTCTTAATCTCTGAATAGTTTCCTGGGTAAAGAGTTAAAGAAAAAATGGCATGAGGAAAGGCATAGAGATGAGAAATCATGTGATAGGTGTGTTCAAGGGAGTGAGGGCAACTACAGATAGGGTCTCCTGCAAGGAGTGTGAGTGTTACTTCTTCCTTTCCAATTTGAATGCCTTTTATTTCTTTATCTTCCCTGATTACCGTGGCTAGGACCTCCAATACTGTGTTGAATAGAAAGGGTGGTAATAGGCATCCTTGTCTTGTTCCTGATCTTAGAGGAAAGGTTTCAGCTTTTTACTACTAAATACATATTAGCTGTGAATTTGTCATATGTAGACTTTGTTATGTTGAAGTATGGACCTTCCATACCTACCTTGTTGAAAGTTTGTATTGCAAAGGATGTTGAATTTTGTCAAATGCTTTGTCTGCATCCCTGTGATAAATTCCACTTGGTCATTGTGTAAATCCTTTTAATGTATTGCTGAATTTGGTTTGCTAATATTTTGTTGAAATTTTTTATAATTGTTCCTTAAGGATATAGGCCTGTTTTTGTTGTTTGTAGTGTCTTTTGTTTGGGTATCAGGGTAATGTTGGTGTCATAGAATGAGTTGAAAGTATTAATTCCTCTTTAATTTTTAAAAATAGTTTAAGAAGGATAAGTATTAATTCTTTAAATGTTTGGCAAATTTACCTGTGAAGCCATCTGGGTCTGAAATTTTAATGTTGGGAGTAATTTTTATTACTATTTCAATCTAATTGCTAGTAATTGGTTTGTTTAGATTTTCTATTTCTTTTTAATTTAGTCTTGGGAGGTTATATGCTTCTAGGAATGTATGCATTTCTTCTATGTTGTCAAATTTGTTGGTATATAATTAATTGTTCATAGTATTTTTAGTTAATTCTTTGTATTTCTGTGGTGTTGGTTGTAAATACTCCTCTTTCATTTATGATATTATTTTGGGGGCTCTCTCTACTTGATGAATTTGGCTAAAGGTTTGTTGATTTTTTTCAAATAACTTCGTTTTATTTATCTTTTTTTTATTGTTTTTCAATTTTTTATTTTGCTTATTTTCTCTCTGATCTTTATTATTTCTTTCTTTTTATTTATTTTAGTTCACCTTTTATCAGTTCCTTTGAGTGCACTGTTCGATTGTTAATTTGGAATTTTTCTTGTTTCTGGAGGTGGTTCTGTATAGCTATGAACTTTTCTTGTATAACTGCTTGTGCTACATCCTATTTTCAGTTTTCTCAAGGTGGTTTTTTATTTTCTGTTTGACTTCTTTTTGATCCATTGATTGTTAGTAGCATATTGTTAGTTCATATTTGTTGTATTTTTTCCATTTCTTCCTGTGGTTGATTTCTAGTTTCATGCCATTGTGTTTGGAACAGATGCTTGATATGTTTTTAATCCTCTTAATTTTTGAAGCTTGTTTTGTGGCCTGATATGTAACCCATCCTGGAGACTGTTTCATGTGCACTTGGAAAAAAAAAGTGTCCTCTGTAGTTTTTGGATTAAATGTTTTAAGATATCTATAAAGAGTGGCTGGTCTAATGTGACATGTACTAGAAATGCCCTTATTTTCTTATTAATTTTCCGTCTACACGATCTATTGATTGATGCAAGTAGGGTATTAAATTTGCTACTATTATTGTATTACTGTGAATTTCTCCCTGTATGTTCATTAACATTTGTTTTATATATCTAGGCGCTCCTCTGTTGGGAGTTCAGATCTTTATAACATGACTTTTTGATGGCAAGAATGCACACAGTCGTGCTTGATCATTGATTCACTGAACTTTTGTAGCTATACGGTCCAAACTATTGCCCTGGATTCTGTGGAACTAACTAGGAAGGTATATGGAGCCTTCCTTTAATGTATTCCCAATATAGGTTGAGGAAAAACTACAACTTTACTATAAAATGATAGATAAAGTATAGGGCTTCTAAGTATTTATAAGAGGTTTGGGTGATTGGTTTTCTGGGAAGATTGAAGTGGGCTTCTTGGTAATTTTGTATCTCCTACAATACACTAAATAAAAATTACTAATTTATATAATTATTAATTTTTAGCAGGACTTGTTCTGAGAGAAAAAAAAATTCCTTGTGTTGTTTTTTTTTTTTTTCTGAAAGAACAAGCAGAGCACAATTATATACCGATTTGTTGTCACATTAGCTGTGACTCAATCATAATAAAGTAAAATTATATTATTTTCAAACTAGAAAATAATCATATTATAAGTCTTGTATGTATCTGTCACCTGAGAATTAGATGATATACATTTAATTATCACTGAGGACATAAATTTTGTTGATTCTTTAATAATTTTAATATTAATTTATTATTATCCTTAAAGTTATTTTTGACCTGCCATTAAGTACAATAAATACTAATAAGTTTAAGTACTTTTTAGAGTAAATTTTCTGTGTAACTTTTAATATTAAGCTTAATTTTGCCTTTCTGAAACTGTGTGATTCCACTGTGTAGCCAAATCTTTTAACTTTTAATATAACAAATTCATAGAAATGTATATTTGAAATACATAGAAATGTCTGTTTATTTTCCTGCTCCTTTTATTATTTTCTTGAGTGAGGTTAATTAAAATTAGATTTTTCTCCTTTTGCAAAGGAACTACCACAATATTTTCTTTTTAGTTTTATATTTATAAAGATGATACTCTGTCAAGCTAAACCATGCTAAAATTTCAAAGACACAGTTACCAAACTTATCAGCTTATGTAATCTTCATTTTGATACATCATAACTTTTTTAATTTTAATAGTTAATATTTTATTATACTTATTTTGTAATAGACATTAAGTGCTTTAACAAATATTGATTTATTCAGCCCTTATAACAACTCTATTATTCTCAATTGACATATTGGGAAACTGAACAGAAATCTATAATAATAAAAACATAATATGCCAATTAGACTGGATGCCCTTTCAGATGACCTTCCAGACGAAGCCTGGGCTGCGAGGAAAGCTTGAGTCCTGGGTGCCAGAGGGAAGCCGGTGCCAGCAGCTGGGGGAAGAAAGGCCTACTCTTGCACAAATTTCGTGCATCAGGCCTCTAGCATTAAATTCCTTTCTCTTGTCATAGAACAATTAAGTACTAGAGCTGAGGGTTTTTTTTAATTCTTTATTGTTTAAAGTATTACATATGTCTCCTTTTTCCCCATTGACCTTCCCTGGCCACTCCCACTCCCCTAGCACATGCCCTCACCACTCTAGTGTCTGTGTCTATTGGTTATGTTTATATGCATGCATACAAGTCCTTTGGTTGATCTCTTAACCACCCCCATCCAACCTCCCCTGCCTTCCCTCTGAGATTTGACAGTCTGTTGGATGCTTCTACTGAGATTTTAAACTCAGAACATCAAGAACACACCATCTAAGCTTTTAGTTATTATGCTACATTCCTCTCTTCAGTAAACTTCTTTTTCTTAAAAATATATTTTATTGTTTTTTGTTTTTGTTTTTTTTACAGAGAGGAAGGGAGAGGGATAGAGAGTAAGAAACATCAATGAGAGAGAACATCAATCAGCTGCCTCTTGCACACCTCCTACTGGGGATGTGCCCGCAACCAAGGTACATGCCCTTGACCAGAATCGAGCCTGGGACCCTTCAGTCCGCAGGCCGACGCTCTATCCACTGAGCCAAACCAGTTAAGGGCTGCAGTAAACTTCTTAAGTTAGTTTTTTTATCAGGGGTGATGATAAAGAAAAATCCAAATATATTTGCTGGAAAAGCCTCTGTTTTTAAGGTGTGTGCTCCATCTTTGTCTGATTTGCTAATTTGAAGCATCACATAGAAACCAGAAACCAGGCATTTGAGGAACACGATTTCTGTCTTTTCCTCATTTGAAAATAAAATACAATGGCAGTGTTTTCCGGAACAGGCTGATGGTTTCCTGAAGAAATGTCTGAGTAGGTGTCCCCTGAAGATATATCTATTCAACATGCTGTCTCAGTTTTACAGCTTAGCTTTGGAAGTTCAAAGCAGGATAAATTAAAACAATTTCTCCTTGGAGCTGCTATCAGTCCTCTTCTAATTTGAAGAAGATGAGAGTGTGACAGCACAATTTTGTTCTCATATGTTACCTGAAAGTCAAAATTAGGCACATAAAGACTGTGAGAAGTAACTTCATGAATATGAGGAACAGCACAGTGCAATTGCTTTGGAGAAGAACAAAAAGAACAATCAATGCATAAGGAAATGTAAAAGACTTTGGTTTGTTACCCTGAGAGGAAAAAGTTCAAAACTTAAAAATGGAATTGCTTTTATAAAAAGTATGTTTAATGCAAATTTCATTCAGAACACAAAAGCGAGACAGGCATATATTGCTTATTTGATAAAAGAGTAATTTAAAAGAGTATGTACATTATCTAAGGTTTCATAACATTGTGCCTTAAGGGGATTAAGCTATCTAAAACTTTTGAAGTCTACAGATTTGATTTTATTTACTCACAAGGATGGAGTTCTTAGTGATTTTTTGCTCTATGAAAATTTCCCATTAGCGTTTGTATTGATTTGCCTTTCTCAAAGTGAAAGAAACAAATGTAATTCATTAGCATTTTAATATTGAATCCCTTTTAATATGGAATTTTGAGAACCTAGGTCCTTATTAACCTCTGAAATGTTTGAAGAAATGCTGTCAAAGTTGGAAAATAATAGAAAGCCAACTCAATCTATATCTGTACCCAGACATCTGATAAATTCAGAAGCAGTTGTCATCATAGTTTTTGCTTACCACTTTTCTATAAACGATATTTTGACCCTCCCTCCTGAAATGAGGATGTCCACATTCATTAAATTGGTTTTTAATCTGAACTAGGTTTCCATGAACTATATCATACATATCTCCTAATCCATATGCTACCTAGTCTTCATAGATAGCCAAAGTCTTTTTTACTGAAGCTTTCTCTGATGACCTTGGCTGACTTTGGGGTGTGGGGTGGCCTGGGAGAGTGGCCTGTCGTGGTTTGCAGGATGGCCATGCCCCCATGGGGTGAGGGTCCCCACTGGGATGCCTGGCAAGCCTGGGTGAGGGGCTGATGGATGTTTGTGGGCTGGCCAAGCCCCCCTGCAGGGACCCTCACCCCATGAGGGTCTGGCCAGTCTGGGTGAGGAGCTGAGGGCTGTGTTCAGGCTGGCCACACCCCCTTCTGGATGGGGGGTCCCGCTGGGGTGCCTGGCCAGCCTGGATGAGGGGCTGATGGCTGTTTGCAGGCTGGCCAAGCCCCCCAGCGGGGACCCTCACCCCATGATGGTGTGGCCAGCCTGGGTGAGGGGCTGAGGGCTGTTTGCAGGCTGGCTATACCCTCTTCAGGATAGGGGGTCCCATTGGGGTGCCTGGACAAGTCTGGGTGAGGGGCTGATGGCTGTTTGCAGGCTGGCCACTGCCCCAGGAAACCCAGGCTCCCATACCCTTCTTGAGTGGAGGCCACAGTGGCTGGAAGCAGGTATCTGGGATTTATTTGTCTTCTATAACTGAACCTTTGTAGCCTTGAGCAGAGCCCACAGCTGGCCAGGACAGGTGGGAAGCTTGGCTTCCTCCATCGCCAGGGCCAACCTAAGCCTCCTGTTTGCTCCAGCTCTGTGGCCGCCACCATCTTGGTTGGATTTATTTGCATACTCGCTCCTGATTGGCTTGTGGGCGTTGCTTGTGGGCGTGGCTTGTGAGTGTAGCAGAGGTACAGTCAATTTGCATGTTTCTCTTTTATTAGATAACAACAAAAGTGAAAATGAAACAAGGGAACTCTACCTACTACAGTTATCCTATGGCTTAGCAATTCTACCTGTGGATCTGTACCTAACAGAAATTATAGAATATGTCCATGAAAGAAATGGACAAAAATGTTCATATTATTCAAAATAGGCAGAAATTAGACACAACCTGAACATCCAAAATAGGTAAATAGTTTATGGTATTTTCACACCAACAAAAAGCAAAGTACATTCAATGGGAAAGGTGGATTTGAAAGTCATAATATCGAATAAGATAAGTCAGATAAAGAGTATATACTGAATGATACCACTTATCGACAGTTAAGAAAACTAATTTCTGCTGAAAGAAGTCAGGACAGTGGCTGCCCACTAGGGATGAGGAGGGCTTCTGAGGTGAGTTAGCAACAAAAGGGCTGCTGATAGTGATCTAAATCTTAATCTGGTTGGTGGTTACATGGCTAAGTTCCATATAAAAAAGTTAATCAACCTGTACACTGAATAATTGTGCACTTAAATATGCATAAATTATACATTATAAGGATATAACTTTTTTAATCCTCACCAGAGGATATGTTTTCATTGATTTTTAGAGAGAGAGTGGAAGAGAGAGGGAAAGACCGAGAGAATTATTGATGTGAGAGAAACACATCAATTGGTTGCCTCCTGTGTGAGCCCTGACCAGGGCCCGGACCGGGGAGGAGCCTGCAATGGAGGTACATGCCCTTGACCAGAATCAAATCTGGGACACTTCGGTCTGCAAGCCGACACTCTATCCACTGAACCAAACTGAAGAGGGCTATAAGGATATAATAAACATGAGACAATTTGCCTCAGACAGAAGTCTCTAGTTGTATATCAAAGTATATGTTTTAATCCAGCTTAACACACTTATCACTGGCTTGAATGAAGATAATAAAAAAAAAAAAACACCTACTTATTAAATGTGTGGATATCACAGAAATAATTCATTGGATAACATATGATTTTTAAAAATGTCAACAGTTAGGGCCCCTGAACAACTTTAATGAGTTGGCATCTGATAGGATAAATGTAAAGTTCTGCAGCTAAAACAATGTGCCCCAGCCAGGCAGCTCAGTTAGTAGGATCATTGTCCCATACACCAAAAATGTTGCAGGTTGATTCCAGGTCAGGGCACATACCTAGGTTGTGGGTTGAATCCCTGGTCAGGTTATGTACAGGAGACAATTGAACGATGTTTCTCCCCCATCTCCCTTCCTCCCTCCCTCCATCCCTCCACCCTCCTTTCCTCTCTCTCCAAAATCAATAAACAGACTTCGCCAGTTTGGCTTAGTGGATAGAACGTAGGCCTGTGGACCAAAGGGTCCCAGGTTCAATTATGGTCAAGGGCATGTACCTTGATTGTAGGCTCCTCCCCAGCCCAGGCCCTGGTCAGGGCTTGTGCAGGAGGCAACCAATTGATGTGTTTCTCTCACGTCGATATTTCTCTGTCTTTCCCTCTCTACCACTCTCTCTAAAAATCAATGGGAAAATATCCTCAGATGAGAATTATTAAAAAATCAATAAATATATCCTCAGGTGAGAATTTAGGAAAAATGTGGCTTAATAGAAGCAGAGTAAACTAATACATTATATTTTACCTGGTTGTTTTTTCATGTCTGTATGGCATTTTCTAAAACAGCTTGTAAATATAAGCCAGGAAACATGATTTTGAATTTCCTAGGCCTCAGAAGTACAAGTTAACACAGAGTCCAGTGTGCTCACAACAGGTGATCAGTAGTGCTGGTTAATTAATCATGAGAAAATAGATACCTAAGGGTGGAAGTACTTTAAGAAACCTGTATTCCTTGTTTCCTATTTTCAGACATAATCTGTATACTCCAACCTCTGTAGGTGGTTAGCACTTCGGCTCAACTCTAAAGTTTAAATTTTCTCAGTGTTAAAAGGCCTCTCCCTTGTTTTACAGACAATTATGACATGTGGCTTTTTAAATTTTCTGACTGTAATTACAGTGCACGATAGCTGGACACCAATATCTGTATAGTTATCCTTGAAAACAGTTACCAATTATACTATTTGTCTTTTATCTGTGGAAAGCTAATGTGACTGTTTTAGCAAAGTTGGGTCAATTGCAGTTGATATTTATGAAATATCTCACAGTCTATTTCTAAAAATAAAAGATGAAATTTCTGCTCAATAAGATAGTAAAGGTATGTGCAAGATTCAGCTCTATACATGAGAAAGAATGCTTCCTGATTAAATGGAATAAAAATTTGCAGGGATGGCAAAGCCATTAGAGAATAACACAAAAGTAAGAGTCACATGTAAAATTAGTGTCCTTTTTCCTAATATTTATAAAGATTGTTGTAAATGTCTTCTTTGAACTCCTACAAAAATGTCTGTACTACTTATATTCTGCTCATGCTATACTCTTGTTAACTGTTAGTCATTTTTTATATCTGCATACTACCCTCTGTTGTTTAATGAGCTTTGAAAGCTTCTAATGGTAATAGCTGTGTCTTCCTTGTATCCGCTCCTAGTTAGTCTTCATATATCACACTTGTTCACTCATTCACCAAATGTTGACTGAGAGCTTACTATGTGCCAGGCAATATTCTATCTGCCAGGAATAAAGCAGTGAACAAAATAATGTCCTAGACCTCAAAGAGATTATAGTTCTCTGAGACAAGACAGACAGTAAACAAACAAACAGAAACAATAACTATGTAATGTGTTTGCAGTAATACATGCTATACAATGGAGAAAAATAGATTTGGTAATGAATATAGAGAATAGCAAGGGAATAATTTTATGGAGTAGTCGGAGAAATTTTCGGTAAGAAGGGGACTATTTAAGCTAAAACAGAGCCATGCAGATATTGAGGAAGGAATGGGGAGGGCAGCATTCTAGTCACAAAGAAATGTAAAGAACCTTTGACTAGCCTGTCCAGTATAAGCGCAGTGGTTGAACCTATGAACCAGATGGCCACGGGTTCCATTCACGGTTAAGGCACATGCCCGGGTTGCAGGCTCGATCCCCAATAGATGGCATTCAGGAGGCAGCTGATCAGTGATTCTCTCACATCATTGATGTTTCTCTCTCTCCCTCTCCCTTCCTCTCTGAAATCAATACAAACATTTTTTTTTTTAAAAAAAGAACCTTTTACTGGACAGCATTTGGCTTATTTCAAGAATAGGAAATTCTGTTATTAGAGATGGTTGATTGAGGGGATAGTGGAAAGATATCAGGTGAGAGAGTGTGGAAGGATATGGGTAGGCCATGAATGTCAGAGAGTTTGGGTGGAGGGGAGAGAAGTTATCTCATATATTTTTAAAAGGGCAATGATGGACTCTCAGTGGAGAAAAGACTCATGAGGAAATGGGAGTGCTGAGACAGAGCGGAACCTGGGCAATAAGTTAGGAGGTTATTGCATTGCTCAGGCAAGAAGTAAGAGTGATTTCCATTACATTATAGAGAGTAGAGAGGGTGAGAGGTGGTTGGAAGATGGATATGATTTTGAAAGGACAATAAAAAGAGCCAAAACACCTGGTAAGAGATTGAATATGAGACTGTTTGATTATGGATTGGATGTGAAGTGTGGAGAAAGTGATTAGGAACAATGTAAGATTTTCAGCCTGTGAAACAAAGGGTGGAGCTGTCACTTATCCGACACTGTAGCGGGGAAAGGTGCCATTGGAAGGCTGCAAGAGAAGCCTGTTTCAGACCCAGAATTTGCCTTTTGTTTATCAAGATTGCCTTTTCTACATACAAGTGCGGATACAAAGTAGGCTATTGGATCTATGGGTCTAATGTTTGGACGTGGGTTATAATGCTTAATGTTTATGCAAAAATAATGCTTATTTTTATGATTGATTTACTCTTTTAATAATGAAAACATTTTAACTGGTACTTTTACAAAATTGGAAAAGTCAAACAAATCTTTGCTTTACAGATATATATTTGAAATGGCATATTTGTTCTGGTTCAAACAATTGTGTTTCTGAATTAAATGTTGTTGAGAATAGATGATATTTGGAATCATTTCTCAAATAAATAAAAATATTTCCACTATAATTCATTTGAAACAGAATTTCAAAACTTACTGATAAATGGTTTATTATACTAATTGCTTTTTCCTTACTCCCATAGTCTGTCACTGTGCCAGAGGGAAATTATATTGGTCTTAAAAAGATTTGTTCTACAAATGGCCATGTAGGTCACCACACAAACACTTACTTAGCTGGTGGCAAATTTATTATTTAATGATTTGTCCCCAATGTGTTTCTGGTGGCTGTATTTAAAATCATTGGACTATAATTGCTACCCTTTATGCATATACATGCACATGTATTTTATTTATAACTTTTAGAAACATTTTTCATTCAAATAATCAAAAACACACTATATTTAAAGACTATAATAGCATAGAGCCATTCTTTAAGTATTTTGTAAGACTATTTGTACAATGAGAGTTTGAAAAATAACCTAAGGGGTTTGTAGTTGACATTTGCTAAATTAGTGTCTCAGAAGGAATAATTAAATGATAAAGCATTTTAAAGACTTCATACATCTTGAATGACCTTATACTTAAAATAGCCTTTATATAGCTGAAACGCCATTATGTTTCTATTCTCTTTCTACTTTGAGACTTTATCGAGTTGATTATCTCCAGTAGTATTCTTTTATTTATTATTTAGTTAGAGGACTCAGACACAGGTATTAATGTGAAGAGAAAAATTGTTATCCAAAATAACATGGTTTGCTATCCATATGGCAAATTCATGGGGGATAAGATAAGTATTTACTGAGTTTAAGTTAGAAAATGAAGAAAAAATAATAAAGGATGGGATAGGTCAGGGGTGGGCAACCTTTTTGTGAGTGCGTGCCAAAACCAGCAAAATCTCTGACTCAAACTTCTTCTGCGTGCCAACCCTAATCTTTTTTTTTTTTTTTACACTGTACTAGGATAGAGTGAACCACCTCAGTAGCTTCTTAGGCTAATACATTTCTATCACCACAATTACTTTAGCAACAACCCTAATTTTTGAAGAACATGTTACGCCTACTTGATATCTCTTAAGGTGTACTATGTGAAGAACCTTGAAGAAATAATAAAATTCATTTGAGCGACAAAAACACAGTATATGATGATGAAAAATACGTTTATTTTTTAATGTATACATGTACACTGATAGTCCAACAGAAAACTTTATGACTCCGTTTGATATTATCAGTGGGACTCTTGCTGCTGCATCACTGATGACAGAGATTTTACATCAGGTTTCTATTTCGTGACCTTCAGAGATATGCACGAGCTACTACTTTCATCTGGCAGGCTACTCCTATTATGAGACTTAACAAAATTCATCACTGAGAACAAAGATTCACAAGCGAATGTGGATGAAAACCAAAACACTGGTCGGATCTAGGAAGGCAGGGAGAGTTAAGGCAGAGGCATGGAAATTGCTCTTCTCCTCTCTCGTCAATCCATGTCTATGGTCTTTAAGATAACTTGTTACGTAAAATTATTTATTTATCTAAGATGCACCTAGACTTTATCTGAAAAATAAAAAAGTTGATATTAAGGAAAAAAAAATTGTAAATGGAGGATTATAAGAGAGGGTTTCTCGTGCCAGCAAAAGTTACTGGCGTGCCATGTTTGGCACGCATGCCAGGGATTGCCCACCCCTGGGATAGGTCATTCCACATATATTTTAAAAACATTTAAAAATACATTTGACTAGGTTCTTCCATATTGTTTTATTATCTTCCTTACTATTTGTATTAGTGTATTATCGTGAAGAATACTTACTTATACATTACCACACCCGGGATATTAATTCCCAAATACTGACACAATGTGATCCACATTGATACTTTTTATAGTGTGTGTATTTTTTTCTCTCTCTATCTTATCCATAGAAAATGATACCATCTACTGGACAGACATGGGCTTCAATAAAATTAGTCGAGCTAAAAGAGACCAAACTTGGAAAGAAGATATCATTACCAATGGCTTGGGAAGAGTGGAAGGGATTGCTATTGACTGGATTGCTGGTATAATCTATGGCTTTTTCTGTGGTGTGTGTGTGTGTGTGTGTGTGTATCACACCTATTTTTAAGAGCTCAAATTGCCTCATAAAAATTCTGAGTGACTCATAACAATTTTTTTTGTAGCCAGAGAGGCAAATAGTCTCTTATTTTGGGCCTCATTTTTTATCTAATGCTTTTGAGCCTTTTGAAAAATGTTTTGTTTTGTTTTTAGAAGCAGATTATATAGTGTTAACTTTGCCCAAATCTACTGAGAGCTCCATGAGGCAGGTAGACAGAAGTGTTACTTCTCTTGCCTGAAGTCTACAGAAAGCTAAAATATATTTCTCCTCTGGTTTAGAGAAGTTTTAACTTATTTTTAACATATAAGTGTATCATTACATGGTTTAAACTACAGGTATATGAGATTTAGGAAGTATTTGCATATTAGTTTATTTACAACTTTCTGCTGAGGAAATGTACACAAAAAATATAGGAAGCAAATGATTTCTTGAGAGTTTATATAATGCTCAGAAAGTTAATAATTAGAGCCATAACTAATAAATAGTCTTCCTTCTCACAACTGTATCATAAACACATCCGTATTTCTTCTAGGTAACATATATTGGACAGATCATGGTTTCAACTTAATTGAAGTTGCAAGACTCAATGGATCTTTCCGTTATGTAATTATTTCCCAAGGCCTGGATCAGCCAAGATCTATAGCTGTGCACCCAGAGAAAGGGTAATTATAAATTTACATATCTCTTCTGAATTTTAAGTGAGTTTTCTTGTTTTATTAAAAATATCCATACTTCCACATTAATACTTCTTTTTAGTTATAATGTCTAAAAAAAAACAAAAAACAAAAAACCTCAAAAATAGCTTACCTAAGCAGAAAAAAGTTTATCTTCATTTGGTCACATATATTTTAGTACATATTTGGTGGGATACATTTGTTATGCAGCTCTCTAATGTGTATGTAAATCCAAATGAGTAGACCAATAGGGACCTGGAGAGCATTATGCTAAGTGAAATAAGCCAGTCAGAAAAAGACAAATATCACATGATCTCACTCATATGTGGAATCTAATGAACAACATAAACTGATGGACAAAAATAGATCCAGAGACAGAGAAGCATCCAACAGAGTATCAAACCTCAGAGGGAAGGCAGGGGAGGGTGGGTCAAATCAACATGTTCATCCGAAGCTTTTTTTTTTGTTTGTTGTTTTTTCCCTTAGTTTCAGATAAGTATGTCTGTCTCCCAACAAAACTGTACATCAAAAATTATAATAAATGCAATCTGCCAAAAAGTTTTGCTGATTTTTTCTTTTAAATATTACCAATCTACCGCTCTCCATCTTTACAGCCTCAACCCTAATTAAATCTGTTCTTATCTTACACATATACCACTGCAGTTGATCTCCTAACCTTACAAAAGACTAGACTGAATTTTTTAATTTTATATAAACCTACTTAAAAACTTTCAAGGGATGCCCATTGAATTTTGTGTAAAGTCCAGAAATTTCTATTGTGATCCTTCTTAACAAGGCCTCTATCTTTTGCTACTGTTTCTTTGCTATCTCAATCAGATAGCAAAGAAACTTGGACTTCTAAGTTTATAAAATATTTTCAAATATACGCCATACTTTTCCATTCCCAGCCTTTGAACTGTCTCTTCCCATTACCAGCAGTGTTTTCCTTCCTACATTTACCTTGCAAAATGTTATTTATCCTTCCTTGGCTTTGCAAATACAGTAGATTTTTCTGTTATAGAACACCAAATACCAGTGCTTTCATTTTTATACATTCTGTGTACTCAAACATCCTTATTTATTTATATTTATACTAGTAGCTCTGTTTTCCACTAACTGGATAATGCCTCTATCCTTCACTATAACTCTATGAAAAAAGAGCCATGTGTGTTTGGTTTATTTCTTTATGCCCAGAATTTAGTGAAGAAGAAATGAGTTCATGCAGAGTTCTGACCAAACTGCAAATTCATAAGCAAATAAATTAGTGTGTTTTAAGCCTTTAAAGTTGGAATGGTTTGTTAAGGAATAACAGATAACTAGAACGAGATACATCAGAAATCTTAACCTTAACAGGTCTAAAATTAAACTGAATATTTTTCTATAATTATGACCTCTCCATTGGTTGATGACAGTTCTGTTATTTCATTTGCTTAGGCCAAAAACACTTGACATGATCTTTGGTGCCTCTCTTACATACTCCATATCAATATACCAAGAATTCTGCTACTCTTGACTTCAAAATACATTCATACTCTACCTACTTCTTACAATTTTTATTGCTACCACCCTAGCCTGAGTTGTTATCACACTTGCCAATATTTCTGAATTATTGTGTACCGTCTTCTACCCTTATAGCCCTAACGTCTGTTTTTCACACAGTGGCCTAGTTATTCTTTTGTAATTTAAGTAGCTGTCACTTCTTTGCTCAAAATTTACCAGAGGGCCCCTTTTCACTCTGTTTAAAGCTCACAACAGCTAGGCCAACATGGCTCAATGGTTGGGCATCGATCTATGAACTAGGAGGTCATGGTTTGATTCCTGGTCAGGGCACATGCCCAGATTGCAGGCTCGATCCCCAGTGTGGGGCATGCAGGAGGCAGCAGATCAATGATTCTCTCTCATCATTGATGTTTCTATCTCTCTCTTCCTTCCTCTCTCTGAAATCAATAAAAATATATTTTTAAAATGTTCTCTTCCTGTGTTATAGTATTTTAAAAATCTCTTTATATTATAATTCATAATCAAGCAATAAATCATTGTAGCCTCAATAGAGAACATTTAATCAATTGCTTGACTGTGAATAATTATTCTGGTGGTAGAAATAAGTATAATTTAAATGTGAAATCCCTTACATATACAGAAAATGGATTTGTTCCCAATAAAGAATTTCTTCCCTTCATATTTATAATAAGTCCAACACTTCATTTGTTTCGTAGAGAACCTCTATGCCTAGCCTACTATAGATTCATGCAGTTCAATATAACAGGTCTCTTGCTATTATTTGTCAATCAAATTTTCTTTTTTATTTCTTATTGAAACCTGGTATACACCCTCAAGTTGTTATTCTAGACCAGGGGTGGGCAAACTTTTTGACTCGAGGGCCACAATGGGTTCTTAAACTGGACCGGAGGGCCGGAACAAAAGCATGGATGGAGTGTTTGTGTGAACTAATATAAATTCAAAGTAAACATCATTACATAAAAGGGTAAAGTCTTTTTTTTTTTTTTTAGTTTTATTCATTTCAAACGGGCCGGATCCAGCCTGCGGGCCGTAGTTTGCCCACGGCTGTTCTAGAACTTATTTTCCTTTCAGATCTTTTCTATATCTACAGCCATCTTAGCATAAACTATACCTACTACTCCCTATGATGATTGAGAACATCAGGCAAAGGAACCCACATATACTTCACTTTATGTCAGTTTGTTCAATGAACATTTATTGAGCAGTAGGTACCATGAAACAGGTCATGTCAGTACATCTCCATTTCCTGCTTCAATTCAGTACATTTTGACAAAACAGGACTACTTACCATGTAAGAGACACTGGTGGGCACTGTGAAGTATGATGGTATAAATAAAATGTTGCTTCTGTTCACAGTGAGTTTTTTGTTTAAACTTGATGTTTAAACTTGATGTTTTAGTTAAAGAATAGTCTCATCTTGTAAAGTAAGACTCGTTTTCAGGCATAAAAAGACTAGAGCTACACAACTTAAGCTTAAATCTCATATCTAAATCTCATGTTAAAGTAATAATTTCCATAAGGCCATTAGAAAATTATGTTGAGTTTGAAGAGAAAAGAGATAGCATACAATTAGAGGAGTTAATAAACGTGAGGCTAATAGCAGCCATAGTGGCGATTACTAAGGCTTTATGAAAGAGGCTTGAAGGAGAAAGTTTTCTGAGATGAAGTGGGAATATATTGGCAAAACAAAGGACATTAGCAAGAATATAAGTACATGACATATGTGTGGGAAAGAGTAGGTGATGCAGCTTGAAGATAAATTGGGGCCATAAAATAGACAATTCAGTTTTATCATTCAGTTTATTTACCAAGTGAAGTCTAAACTGGTTCTGGACCCTCTCTCCAAAACCTCTCCTCTGGTCCCAAACAACCCACATAAGAAGAGATCAGAAGTGTGATGAGAGTTTATGGACTTTGTAGCATTCTTGAAATAGGGATTTTTTTCAAGTGCTTACTCATTATTTCAGGTAGAGTGTTATGGAGGAGTGGGGAGAGCCAAGTGATGGGGAGAGATAGAAGCAAATATATAAGAAGAAGACTAAAAAAATAGGTAGGAACAGTAAGTAAAAAATAAAAATAAAATGTGGCACTCTCTTACTGCAGGTCCTCAGACCAGGAGGAGTCAGGTTACTAGAGAGGAAGAAGAAAAGTTTAAAATATATATGAGACTTAAGTTTCGATGTTGAAAGACCTGGTCTTTTATGCTTGAAGATTCATCTAAACAATATGATTTTGTTCTTTTAAGGAAAATTGTCCTAGAAGTACTAGATTCTTCCTGAGATATCAAATTCTGAAGAAGAGATGTTGAATAGAGCATAAATGGAATCAGGAGTTGAATAAATATGAAGTCTCTTCCTACTTATTCCAACAGAGTTCCAACTCTGCAATAAACCATGGTAGTGGAAGAGATTGTCCAAGAAAGAGTACAGACATAATAAGTCTGAACAAAAATAAAGGATGTTTACAGTTAGAGGATGAATTGTTGGGTGGGGGGATGGGGCAAGAAAATCAACAATGATAGAGAGAGAGAGAGAGAGAGAGAGAGAGAGAGAGAGAGAGAGAGAGAGAGAGCCATTTCAAGTCTGCAGATAATTACTGTGTCATAGAAGTCAAGGGAAGGGAGTTTTAGGAAGATTTTTACATCAGCAATAAAGAGATTAGGAGGCATAAAATCAAAGAACAGAGCATGCAATTGAGGAGTATGATGCTGTTGTTAGTTGTTAATTTCAGGAGATTGGTAAGGGCAGAAGCCAAATACTAGTCTAAGTAATTAATAAGTGAGATAATTAGAAAGTGGAGTTAGCAGATTTAGACTGCAGTTATAAAAACTTGGACAAGGAAGAGAACGAGGAGAAAATAGAGGAGTGTTGAGAAGATAGTAAGGTATGTAGAAAGTTTTTCTTAGTATGGGAGTCAGGTAGTACTGCAAATATTCATAGGCAGAAGGGGAAAAAAACTAGCAAAAAAGAAAGGGGGAGAAAATGCACATGAAGAGGAAACAAATTCCAGGGATTGCAGGAGGAGCCTTGGCAAGGAAGAAGCAATAAGATGGACCAGAAATAATAGGGGACAGAAGATAGATAGACAAGATCTGCATCTTACATCAGGTATTTCAAAAATTGTTGGTATTGGAAATAGAGCATTTTCACTGATAACTGAGCTTAGTTTGTGTCCTTGCTTATGTAATGCAGGGACAAAAGAGAGATGTAGGTTCCTGGAGCGTGATGAGGGACTAGGGGCTGGGATAGTCACAGGATCATCAACATGAGTCATAAACTATGTCAGCAGTGGAGAAAGAGGATGGCAAAGTTGTCAGCAAGTAGTAAAGCAGTTAAATAAATTTTGTGGTTAATTGCGGTCCAGTGATGATCTGATGGTGTGGGAAAATGAAATGCCTGAGTTCATACTGCGAATGTTTTGAAAGAAGTGAATGTAACTGCAGAGAAAGTTTTTTTCTTTTACTAAAATTTACTTTTCCATTTTTATTCTGGACACAATGGTATCTGTTTCCTCAGGCAACTCACAGGATAACTCTTCTTTTCAAATCTATCATCTTTAAATGGTTTCTTTCAATGAAGTCTTTCCCTTTGCTTTCAAATGGACTCAGATTCCTCCTATTTGAAAAAACAACAACACACCAATGTCTTATTTCTCCACATTTGTTTACTTCTTAACTCCATAAAATAGAGATCTATACCCATTGTTTCTACATTGAACTTCTGAAATGGATTTTCAGCTTCTGTTCATTCCAGACATTTCTAGATTTATCAATAGTGGAAGACAAATATTTTTTTCCAAGTTTCGCATCATTTGCCTTCTCCTTGAGACTTTTTTTTTTTCATTAATTATCCACTCAAGAATTAACTTCCTGTTACCTTCTCTAACTCTTAGTTTTCTTGTTCTCTCTGACCTCCTCCAGACCTGTCTTCTAAGCATTGTATATCATCTCCTATCATTTTTCTCTTCATTTAAGTCTTTGAATGCCATTATCTCTCTTGCTATATTTATCTTTTAAACTTATTTTTATGTCTTTATATTTTAATAACTACATTGCATTCCTTTCCTAACCATGGCATCTCTTTTGATTTTGTCGTGTTCTTTGCCCTGGCAAGATTGAAACTTACCTTAGATTTTCTGTAGTTTCTCATCACCTATTTCTATCGGTTAAGTCCTGTCAGTTCTTCTTCCCAAATGTCTTAGATTTTATATTTCTCTCCATTGCAACTATGAGCTCAGCACTGACTCAGCTGGAAGATCTCTGTAAATATTTTTTTTTGTTTCTTAATTTGAGCCCCCAAAACAAGATTTACATTTTTCCCCACAAAACAAGAAATCTTTTACTCTGTAGCAATATTTTAAACATTATTTATCTCTATACCCTCACTCCTTAAAAATATTTCTTAAGTATTACATAAATCACATGGATTGATATTTGTCTGGATTCACAGTTCAGAATCAATACGCCTTTTAAAATATTAAGCTTGCTTTCAGGAAGTGTTTACTCCTGCTTGGAAACATTACTGATATGTTTCTCACTATACATTATCCACATGTTTACTGACTAGAGTTCAGTGTGGGAGAAAAAGGCTTGAAATGATCAGCCTGTATAACTTTTTCAAACATTGATTTTCAGGTAATATTTGATAGACATTTAAGTGTCAAAATTTACATTATAGGGATAAAGTATAGCATTTTGTTATTCTGTTTAAAATTAAATTATGGCAAGTGGTATTGCCAAAGGAAAAGGTGAAACATAATGAAGTAAATTAACTGAATTCAGGATATAAATATGCTTTGAAAAATGGACATGAAGCCTGTTTTCAACAATGGAAACTTGAAGTCTCTTAAAATGTAGCCAGTTTCAAAATAGAAAGTATATATGAATTTATCAATGGGGAAAAAAAAGGAGACATATGTACTACTATTTGTAATATGTTAAACAATAAATTAATTAATTAATTAAAAATAAAGTATATATGAATTTAGTTCAGCTTTAAAAAATTAGTTTCTTTCCTCCATTGACTTACTTTACTAAGCCATCACTTTCTTTTAAAAAATTGAAATGTAATAATTTTCATTATGCCAAAAGTCATTTTCTACTTACAACAACAACAACAAAATATGTATAGGAATTCACAATATGATGCTGAAAAAGTTGGATAACTTTCCATGGAATATGATCTCTAATTGAGCACAAATATTCTGTAATTTTGTTTTCTTTTGAGGCACCAGGATGTACATTGCTTCTCTTAAATTAACTTTCTATTTCTAATACTATAAGTTGCTAAAAGGTATTTCTTTCCAGTGCAAAGATTCAGCTTGACAATGGCTCTCCCTGTTCAAGCACTTATTGTCAAATGATCTTTGATTGATTATATATGTATATGCACATATATAAATATGTATATGTACTTTTAGAATATGCTTAACAATATGCAGAAGGTCTTGAAAGACAGCTTAACATCTGTTGAGCTAGCAAGAGTGTAGTTAAATTTAACATCATTTTCTACAGTTTATTTTGAATTTGATGTCAAGGCAACACCTATAAAAATGAAATGGAATTAAATTTGATTTACAAAAGAAATAATAGTGGAAACCACATGCTAGTACATAATCATAAGATACCATGATTTTCAGGTAACTTAGGAATACCACAACCATGTTCCAGATCAGAGCCACCTCTCTACATGTTTCTGAGCCAGGCATATAAAAATTATGAAGGCAAATGAAAGAAAAGTGTCACACTATTTTCCATTAGAAATTTTCTCAAAAATTCTACTGCAGGCACCACCCTTCTTTCAAAGCTAGTTAAGTCTCACTCACCTAGTCTTTTCCAATATGCTGCATTCTCTTTCCTCAACATGATCTTAGATTTTATCTCTCCGTCTAAAAAGATGGAAGAAGGACAGGAAATGATCAAGATGCCCTGAACTATAACTGCAGCTGTGTGGCTGGCTGCAAAGAATGGCCAGAAAGTTATGCCACCTCTCACTGCAGGAGGGAGCCCCTGGCCCAGGCCACCAGAGACATGTTGAACGGACACCAAAGATGGTCACACACCAATACAATACCTTTTCCTAATTCTTCAAGGGATCTGACCCATAAAAACACAGTAAAAGGGTAAAGAGAAGTTTGAAAGATACATTTCCTTATTTACCTATAGACATTGTCTCAGGTTTTTCCAATGCAGAATATCCAGCATAGATTAATTCTGACATATAATATAGATTGGAGATCATGAAAAATATGTAAAATTTCTGTATAATATTTTAACAATTATAAATAAGCTTATGATTACTAAGATTCTGGGCTCTAAGAGTCTAGGTGTTAAATATTTCATAGGGAAACATCAAATATTATATATTGAAAATACCAAAGCTTAATAAAGATTAATCACTCAAAAACACAAAAATGTAAATAGTAAGATAATATCATATGTACAAGTACATGCATATATATGTATTCTCTAAAATGAGAGGATGGGCAGTGAGGCAGGGCACAAACACATAAATAAAAATAAGGAATTAAATCTAATACAGGATGATAAACCTAATCTGCTGTGGGACTACAGGTCCCCCCAAATTGTTTCTTTGTTAAGAATTTTTTCCTCTACTTCTTCAGCATTGTCTGAGCAACACTATTTTTTTGTTTTATATAAGAAATAATTGCTTTATGTAATTATTCAATATCACAAAATAGTGAATGGAGAAGGATTCTAATATAAAACTTAAGAAAAACCAGCACCAGAATGAGAACTATAAAACAAATAACTTTCAAATAATTATATGCTTAAAGAGAAAGAGAAACAACTCAGGTGCCCCTATCTTTATTTTAGCTCATAAATTCATTTCTGAAGTTGTTTATAGGAATGACAACTTCTCTTACCACAGCACTTCAAAAAATTTAGGGTTGAAGCCCCTATAATTTCATGATTTACAACTAGCAAGTTTTAGACATTTCTGTTAGCATTTTTCTCAGGTAATTACTTACCCATTTGCCTCTGTCATTAAACAGTGAGCTGCATGAGCATCATTAAGTCCCATTTATTTTGTATCATCACCACCCAGCACATAATAGATACTTAACATTTGTTGAATGAGTACATGACTGAAATCAAATAATATATTTGAGAACTGTCCACCAATGTACCCACAACAGGAAAAAAAGAAAGAAAGAAAGAAAGGAAGAAAGAGAGAGAGAGAGAGAGAGAGAGAGAGAGAGAGAGAGAGAGAGAGAGAGAGAGAGAGAGAGAGAGAAGAAGAAGAAGAAGAAGGAGGAGGAGGAGGAGGAGGAGGAGGAGGAGGAGGAGGAGGAGGAGGAGGAGGAGGAGAGGAAGAAGAAGAAAGGAAGGAAGGAAGGAAGGAAGGAAGGAAGGAAGGAAGGAAGGAAGGAAGGAAGGAAGGAAGGAAGGAAGGAAGGAAGGAAGGAAACGCACTGTATTTAGACTCTCTTCCTTTTATCAGAATGTCCTGTGGTCTGTGGTTGAGTTCTTTGTATATTACTGGAGCCTCTATGCAGTAGTTTCTCTTTCAGGACATGAAAGTGATTTGGAATTGGCATGTAATACTTTGTCAAAACAAAACCACATAAAAGAACACAAAGGAAATGTAACAAAACCCTTACAGAAATAGAGAAGGTTTTGCATTATACCATATTTTTCATAGGAGATGAAGGATTCAATTTATATATTTGTGAAATGTATTCAAACTTTTACAATATTATTTTGTTTATGTGCTGAAGATGGAGACATTGACATGTTGGCTTATAAGGTATTCAATTGGTATGAGATGTGAGTCTAGTAAAACTGATAAAACATTTAAAATTACAAGCAGTGTTTGTTCAAAGGCTGGTGCTCACAGTCTTCCGTGGTCAGCAAACTGCGGCTCGCGAGCCACATGCAGCTCTTTGTCCCCTTCAGTGTGGCTCTTCCACAAAATACCACGTGCAGGCACACACGTACAGTGCGATTGAAACTTCTTGGCCCATGCACAGAAGTCGGTATTTTGTGGAAGCGATGGTATTTTGTGGAAGAGCCACACTGAAGGGGCCAAAGTGCCGCTTGTGGCTCGCGAGCCGCGGTTTGCTGAGCCGCAGTTTGCCGACCACTGGTCTAGCTGCTATTGCTAATCTGTAATCGTGCGTGTGTTTTTGGTCTTACTTTTTGCATATATATTAACTAACACATGGTTGACCCCCAATCTAGCAGAGGACACAATGACATTCTTGATTGTCTTCTTCACCAAGGCAAGAGAATTGCACAATCTTCATTTTTTGTGCCAGCATGATAAATTTTAGTGATCTCAGGTTTTCTTTAACATATCTGATAAAATATCTAAGTCATGCTCCCTTAAAGAAGGAGTACGAATCAGAAGAAATGGCAAGTCCATTGTAAAAATTGCAACCCAGATCTGTGCTCCAGGGAAATAGTTTAGCAGTCAACAAAGATAATATTAAATTCAAAGAAAAGAATTGATTCAAATCAGTTGGTTCACTATTGTTTATATATCTAAAATGTAAGAACCACATTTATTTGTTTTTTTATTGATTAAGATATTACATATGTGTCCTTATCCCCCCATTGCTCCTCACCCCTCTAGTGTCTGTGTCCATTGGTTAGGCTTATATGCTTGCATACAAGTCCTTTGGTTGATCTCTCTCCCTTCCACCCCGCCTTCCCTGCCTTCCCTCTGAGGTTTGACGGTATGATCGGTATGATCGATGCTTCTCTGTCTCTGGATCTGTTTTTGCTCATCAGTTTATGTTGTTCATTATATTCCACAAATGAGTGAGATCATGTGATATTTATCTTTCTCTGACTGTCTTATTTCACTTAGCATAGTGCTCTCCAGCTCCATCCATGCTGTTGCAAATGGTAGGAGTTCCTTCCTTTTTACAGCAGCATAGTATTCCATTGTGTAGATGTACCACAGTTTTCTAATCCACTTATCTGCTGATGGGCACTTAGAGTATTTCCAAATCTTAGCTATTGAAAATTGTGCTGCTAGGAACATAGGGGTACACATATCCTTTCTAATTAGTGTTTCTAGTTTCTTGGGATATATTCCTGGAAATGGGATAACTGGGTCAAATGGGAGTTCCATTTTTAGTTTTTTGAGGAAACTCCATACTGAAGAACCACATTTAATACTATTTCTTTTTTAACAATTTATTTGGTGTTTTTAAATTTACTTTTTTGAATTGTTTTTATTGACTGACTTTTTTTTTTTGAGAGAGAGAGATCACTTTGTTGTTACACTTATTTATGCATTCATTGGTTGATTCTTGTATGTGCCTTGACTGGGGATGATGACACCTGCTATTTGGCATGTGAAGAAGATGCTCTAACCAACTGAACTACTTGGCCCTGCCATTTTTAACAATTTAGACTTATTCATCCTTCTCTTTTTTCTCTTATACTTCTTTTTATTTTTTAATTTTGTTTTATTGCTTAAAGTATTACAGAGTAGTACATATGTCTCCTTTTTTTCCCCCTTAACATTCCCCCAGCATCCCCTACCCCCCAGTGTCTTGTGTCCATTGGTTATGCTTATATGCCTGCATACAAGTCCTTCAGTTGATCTCTTAACCCCCCCTTCACCCCCACCCTCCCTTCCCGCTGTGGTTTGACAGTCCCTTACACTTCTTTACACTCCCCCTACTAAAGCTGGAGCTTTGTTTCCAGGTAGCCTTATTTCACAAAAATACTTTATTTGAAATTATTTGAGGACACTTATAATGTCTTGAACATATATTTTTCAGTTTGATTCTAATTATGACATAAAAATGATTTGTTTTTTCTATATAAGTGTACCTGTGTGTAAACTAATTCTGATGCATTATAATTGTTCTATGATAACTTCAATAAACTTTGGATTCTGAGAGTGTATGCAAGGCTTTTGGTAGCAGTCCCACTGCAACCAAATGCAGTCTTTTAAAATTATCCAAATGTCAGTAATTAATTAGAAATTAACTCATGGTATGTATCCATTGCACATATTTCTGCCAATATCTTCTGGGTCTAGTGAAGACAATAGGGATATTTGTGTTATGATGACTTCTGTTAGTGTTTATATAATTTTTCAAAACACTTTTGAATATTCCTTGTTACATTTT
Organism: Myotis myotis; assembly: GCF_014108235.1. Taxonomy (NCBI): domain Eukaryota; kingdom Metazoa; phylum Chordata; class Mammalia; order Chiroptera; family Vespertilionidae; genus Myotis; species Myotis myotis. The sequence continues at coordinate 71,947,454 of NW_023416390.1, forward strand.
GAATTTTTAAATTCTGTAATTGTAAGCCTTTGTAAATAAGGACATTTTCTGTTTAGGACAAATTATTATTGAGAGAAACTTCAATATTGTCACATAATATTTGATTTGGATGATTTTGAGAATTTCTGGGTCTAATAAAACCTCAGGAAGTATTTTCAAGGCTAGATTTATCAAGCTAACACTCTAAAGGCAAATTTGTTAGCTGTTGTATACAATCCAGCAAACTTTATTACAGCAAAATTTGAACTAGAATGGGGAAAACATTATTATGTAATACCATCAATGAATCTTTCCATGAATCTCAAAAACGAGAGACAAGGAATTTAATTTCTTCCCATTGCCAAAGATCACACTTCGATACAAATACTCTGTTCATTAAAAACTTCTCAAGTACATCTGTGTAAATTACTATTTTAAATAAGTTTCTCTCTGCAGTTTTATATGCCTGGAGAGTGGTTTCTAAATTTGGTTTATAATTCCTAAAGGTTCTCAAAGTGTTAATTCTATTCAACTGTTTACTTTCAAGTTCAGTTTATGGAGCAAACAAATTATTTTTTTCCCTAACATTTATAAAATGTTGCTTAATTTTGGTAGGTGTACAATCCTTTGATTTTATTTAGTTGATTAATTATTTGGCCATAAAAGTGATTCTTGCTGTCAGAGTTGGCTTCATATATTATGATAGTTTATCAAATCATCACTCAAAATTTGAGTAAAATCTGTATTCAAGATAATTTTATTTTGAATAAATTTTATCCCTAACTTTATTGCCATTCACCTAAGCCTTCCTCATGGATATAATGAATTTTAAATGAATAGGGATTAGTTGGGGGGGGGGGGGAGAGAAACTTTTTCTATAATACTAATAGCTTTTACATGTTTTGTTTTAAGTACGAAGATCTTTGTTATACATTTAATTTCTAACGAAGAATAGAATTTGATAAACGATTATTTTACTGTGGTATTATATTTACATTTGGCGACACAACATATCATAGAGAGGACGTACAGTCCTGAGTTAGCAAAGCCGGAGTGCAGTTCCTGGCGTGGACCCTTATCAGCACTGTGACTGGGGAGCATTCACGTCCTGAGCGGCAACTTTTATAGCTCTGAGAATTAGGGTTAAATATGTTATTAATCAACCTACTCAAAATAATATTTTATTATTTATTCATTTAGTTCATTTGAAAGCAGACTATTATTAAATAAAAGGTATGTAATACATATTCCCAGCCATTTTTAAACTTAATAGTATGTGATAGTAGATGGAAAGAATTAGATTGAATAAGTAATCATATGTCTCTCTTGGCTTCCAAAATGCCTCCTTCCCAGTATAACATCCGCTGCCATTCTAAAACAACGACTGACTGTTCATTTTAAGAGCATTGTTATGCTAAAATTTGTCCTCAGAATGTTAAGTGGAGCGGTACATTTCACTTCCCAGTTAAATAGTTATTTTGAATAATTTTAATGTAATAAGTCCCTCTTAAAGTTTTAAAAATCTTACCTTTAATACACGTATAGATATTTTTGTGCTTGCTTCATCCCTGATCTAACCAATAAAATATTAATTGTATTTCTGCTATAAAGGTTTTCCTTTCTGATTTGTAGACTTTATAAATATGAATGAAACTGTCTTCAAAATAATATACTTGGGATTTTAGCCACACCTCTTTTTTGTCTGGTTATGAAAGTCCAACACATTTATTTTACAAAGAATTTTCAGGAAAAAAATCAACTTTTAAAATAAATTAAAACAATATGCCTAAAGGGAATACATATATTTTCATATACTTTCTGTCTTTTTTCGTGGATTAATAATTATTGCATCAAGTAGATATAAAATATGAATGGAGGCCTTTGATTTTTCTATATGTAATCTCATTTTCTTCTGTTGTATATGATCTATCATATATATGTATTCAAATATGCACAGAATACACCCCACTTTATCTGAATTAATAATTGCCATAGTTTTCTCAACTTTAATCAATGCTTTTATCTAGCAGTTGAATAAAAACTTCAGTTGACATAATTTAGAAAGGATGGATCTTATTTATATGAAAGCATGAATTTCTGTATTGTATTACAAATATTTTATTTGTTGAATGAATGAGTAAAAGAAAGTATTGATTATGTGCCTTTTGTTTTCCTACAATTTACTTTTCAATGCTGTTTTATTACAGCATGCTCTAGATTTTCTTTCTGTGTTTTATTTTCTTGCACATTCCTTCCACATTACATTTTATATCACAAAATTGCTAAAATAAGAATTTCTGCTTTTGTATAAATCAGTATTTTAACATGCTTAACAAGATAATTTTTAAAATTTGAATAAGGATAATTATATTTAGCAGTGGACAAAATTAAAAGTCATGATATAATCACATATACATCATAAATTAAATATTTACCACCACTAATTTTCATTTTTTAAAATATTCTAGTTATCTACTGCTATAGGTATAGCAGTGAATAAGCAAGAGAAAAGATCACTGTAGTCATTGAGCTGACAGTTTGGGGGGGCAAAAATATTAATAAAAAATAGCACTACAGAAATACAAGTTTTAATTTGCCAGTCTCATTCATCTATGACATGAAGCAGATTACATGGTGCAATAATCAGAGAGAACACTGAAGGTTTCTTGAAAGAAATGATGTTTGAGATATAAAAAAAAAACACAAGGCAAGCTGGGTGCAAAAGAGAATTTCAGATAGGGAGTGGCATGTGCTGAAGGCATTTGTTAGGATTTGAATTCATCCACACATTCTATGAATGCTTAAATATTTTTTATAGTAAAAATACTTTATTGCAACCAAACACACATGTATATTGATTTCTAGGGTGCATTATTTTTATTTGTTAGTATGAATGTTACTGCTGTTATTAATAATATATCTTTTTTGTGCTTATCTGCATACTACTATAAATCAACAACTTAATTTCAGCTACTTGTTCTGGACTGAGTGGGGGCAGATGCCGTGCATCGGGAAGGCTCGCTTAGATGGCTCGGAGAAGGTTGTCCTCGTAAGCATGGGAATCTCATGGCCTAATGGCATCTCCATTGACTATGAGGTCTGTTGGATTTTCTTTCTTAAATATTTAGAGTTCATTAACTGCCATCTTGATTAATCCTCTTTTAGCATTCTCTTATTTTCTCAATAAAACAATCAAACAGAATACACCCCACTTTATCTGAATTAATAATTGCCACATTTTTCTCAACTTTAATCAGTGCTTTTATCCAACAGTTGAATAAAATCTTCAGTTGACATAATTTAGAAAAGATGGATCTTATTTATATGAAAGCATGAATTTCTGTATTTTATTACAAATATTTTATTTGTTGAATGAATGAGTAAAAGAAAGCATTGACTATACACCTTGTGTTTCCTATAGTCTGCTTTTCAATGTTTTATTACAGCATGCTCTAGGTTTTCTTTCTGTGTTTTATTTTCTTCCACATTACATTTCACATTACAAAATTGCTAAAATAAGAATGTCTGCTTTTGTATAAATCAATATTTTAAGATGTTTCACAAGACAATTTTTGAAATGTGAATTAGAATTATTATATTGAGCAGTGGACAGAATTGAAAGTGATGATGTGTTCACATATACATCATAAATTAAATATTTACTGCCACTAATTTTCATTTTTAAAAGGACTCTAGTTATCTACTGCCATAGGTATAACAGTGAGTAAACAAGAGTAAAGATCACTGTATTCATTGAGCTGACAGTCTTACTTCCTCAATAAAACAATCAAACACAGCTTGTAATGTGACTTTTCAATTGGTCTTTAGGAAAATAAATTGTACTGGTGTGATGCTCGCACAGACAAAATAGAAAGAATCGACCTTGAGACTGGAGGGAGTCGCGAGACGGTGCTGGCAGGGAGCAATGTGGATATGTTTTCAGTTGCCGTCTTTGGGGCTTACATCTACTGGTCTGACAGGTAATTTATTTTTTCATGAGCCTCTGAGACTCAGAATGTTACTTCAGTGCCCGTTAGTTGCTTTGCCCTTGTAGGATTAGCCATCCCTAGCAAGGTCAGGAAAAGGATTTCACAAAACCTTGTAATTTCCGCAGGAAAGGCCGGCCACTCTTCCTCTTCTAGGCTCAACCGTTTCAGTGTCACAGATGAAGAGTTGTTTTCTTTCCCTTTTGCTGGGATATCTGTTATCTTGAGCTTAAATAACTGACTTGATTTGAATCAAAGAGCGTTGATCATGTATGTTCATCTTCTCGTCAGAGCACATGCCAACGGGTCCATCAGGAGGGGCCACAAAAATGATGCTACAGAAACCATAACCATGAGAACGGGGCTTGGAGTCAACCTGAAGGAGGTTAAAATCTTTAACCGAGTAAGAGAGAAAGGTTAGCCTTCTCGTATAATAAGTATACTTTATGCTATTTCTTTCTCTCATTTATTTTTAACATTTATCAAACTGAGGTTAGGGGTTAATTCATATTTGAGTCCAAAACCTCACAGCCATTTTCTTTTTTTTTGAGGGGGGAGGTGGGGTGTCTAATTTCTTACAAAAGTTATATTGTAGCTTAATAAAATAAATGTATAATAGTTCATATATAGATATATTTGCTCAGGACAGTTTGTGTATATGGGCAGATTATATTCCTGATATGATTTCAGTATAGTTTTGGCTAAGTAATACAGAAAAACTTGGGCAGATTATATTCCTGATATGATTTCAGTATAGTTTTGGCTAAGTAATACAGAAAAACTTGATACACATAGTCAATGAAAAAAATACAAAGCAAATTGGGATATTAGAGAGTAAAATGTTTGTTGTTATTATATTTTAATATATAAAGTAATTATGGCTCCAGAAGTTTGCTGTTAGTGTGAAATATTTCCAAAGTCATCACTTCTTTAAAATGTGTATTTTGAAACTGATATGACAGTGATTTGGATATTTTTTTAAAATTGCCTCCATTAAAATAATATTTGGTTTATGTTCATTAAAATAAATTGCATTTAATTTTCTTGATATTCAAAGAAAGATATAATACTTTTGAAGATGATGATGGATTCACAGAGAATTAGTCTGATAGAGAAATCTTAATAACATATTACATCTTCACTCAAAACTGGAGTAAAAAACTTATTCCCAGTATTCTTAAGATGTTAGGCACATTGGAGCCATAAATTCCTTTGATACTTTATGTACTTTGTAGATAAAGAGAATTAAGTAGTGCATGATTTTTTTGTAAATTCACTTCATGTTTTTAGTGAATCTGCTACTTGTGCCAAAGATTACAGTACATATAACTTATTATATTTTCAGTATTAAGTTTCAAAAAAGAGACACTTAACTAGCAGATTAAGGGAAATTCTAAGTGTTTTTATTTGGATGGTGAGGGAAGTAGAAGAATGTGATCTTTGAAATAAGAAATCAGAGTTTTTAAGGTTGTGTGATTTAAAAACTCAGTACTTTATAGTATTTGGTTTTTGATGGCCATTTTAAAATTAAGAAGAAAAAATATTCAATATTACTTTTTAGTATTTATATTAGGAAAATATATTTGGAAAACAAAAGAAAGATATAAATATGCGTGTGTCTGTGTTATCCCTTGTCAATCCTTAGGGACCAATGTTTGTGCCAAGGACAATGGTGGATGCCAGCAACTTTGTCTTTATAGTGGAAATTCCCAGAGAACTTGCGCTTGTGCCCATGGTTCTTTGGCAAAGGATGGAGTTACTTGCCGAAGGCATGAAGGCTATTTGCTGTATTCAGGGAGAACGATATTAAAAAGCATACATCTTTCTGATGAAGCCAATTTAAACTCACCAATAAGGCCATATGAGAACCCACATTATTTCAAGAATGTCATAGCCTTGGCTTTTGACTATAATCAACAAAGAAGAGGTACCAACCGAATTTTTTACAGTGATGCACACTTTGGAAATATACAGCTTATTAAAGATAACTGGGAAGACAGACAAGTAATTGTTGAAAGTAAGTACAAGAATTTATTTTAAAATACTTTGATGGAAACGAGTATCCTTTGGATTAGTAGAGAAATTAGAGTGGTAATTCCATGGAGGAATAACATTTTCCTAAAGTTTATATTCAAGAATTAATGCAACTAAATTATCCAACCCCACAAAAGTCAAAGAAATAATTAACTGCTAGCATGTACAGTAAGCATGTTAAACTCGAAGCCTGCAGGCTGCATGCCTCATTTATTTGGCCTGTATTAGCCTTTGAGTTTGACATGCTTGACAGCATATACATTATGATTATTTGCCTCTAATCATGGAACTTTCAATATATTCCCTCATAATGTTTCTTATAAATACTAGTAAGTAGATTAAAATTCATGGAAAATGATTTTCAGTATAAAACTTACTAATTTTATTTCACTGGATAAAAGTATATCTTTACTTTTATACTATTTTATAGTATGCTATTTCAGTGAGTTTGTTTTCTCAAATAAATCTTTTAATATATATAGTATATATACATACATGTACAGTCTTGATAAGAAAATGTTATTAAAAGAAAGACTTTATTACTTTAAAATACTTTAAATATTTATTCAAGCATAATATTGTGTAGATTATCCATTTATAATTTAAAGAAACCTTTTTCCTATCATCCAGCTTTTACAAGGACTATCTTCATATTCTTTATACGGCATCTCTCTTTTTTCTATCTTTATGTGATTTCTATATATTCCTCGCTTTTCCACTTTCACTATACTGAGATCAATCACTTTTGTTACATTTTAAATTGTAAAATACTATATATTTTTATTATAAAGGCTTCAAGTTATATGGGCTTAAAAATGATCATTCTGCCTCTACATACAACATTGATTCAATTTATTTACTCATAATTTAAGATTGTTATGCCTCTAGAATTTATTATGCATGTGTGTGAGTATTGTTGGTAGTTACAGAAAATAGAATGATCCTATATGCATTAGTCAGTTGCTTTTTTCCCACCTATAATATATCTTGAAAAGCTTTCATTTCAGTACATACGGCTGCATCTTATTCTTTTGAAAGTCTGTTCCTAATTCTATACTAAGGATGAAGTAATTTACTTAACCATTTGCTTATTGATAAACATTTAGGCTGTTTCTGGTATCTCATTATTACTTACAATGGCACAGTAAACATTTGCACATATAAGTATGTGTATTCACATATATGATATTTTTAGCATAAAATCTTAGGAATAATAAAATTGTAAAGTCAGTGTTTATTTTATTATTTTATAGCTGATTAAATTTCTCTCAAAAAAGACTATGTCATTTTATGTTTTCATCCATTATCTATAAAAACCTATTTTTCCTTTTGCCAACAATGATTTTCTTTTTTTTTTAATTTCTTTATTGATTAAGGTATTACATATGTGATTTTATAATTTTTATCTTATGACTAACAAAAATGTCAACATATATTAATATACATTTACCTGCTAACATATAAGCTCCAGCATCTAATTCTATGTTTACTCATATAAAAATAGATATTTCAGATCAAACTTTGTACTGTACACCCCATGCTATATCTGCCACTGCTCAATTTGTTCTTTCAACATTTAATATCCTTCACAATCCATTTTGTTTGTTCAGATCCTATAGAGCCTTTCCAAATGAGTTCAAGTATGTATTTTATAAACATATTTACTATACAAATATACATTCTTGTTCTTTTATTCCCTAGGTTATTGATAATTTCACACCAATTTGTATATTTTAGCACGTAACATTTTGACGGTGTGTGTGTGTGGGTGTATGTGTGTGTGTGAAAATACAACTATAACAGTACTGGTCACAGAGTTCAGATGTATTTGATTCTTTGGGAATATCTATATGAAGTTTACATTATAATATGCTTTGGTCTTTCATTTTCCTAGACGTATGTAATTCAGAATTGGAAGTGTTCATATTATATCCATAATATGTTAATGAACTTATTCATTTGTTGTGCTCCCGACAGAGGCACGCGTAGGCAGGAGCTGGCGGGTGGGCACTTACGCCCCCAGCGGGAGTGTGCATAGGCCTGCCCAGCACTAATGTCACACTGCCTCCGAGGCGGAGGCTGCTCCTACCGAAGGCATGTACAAGCCTGGTGCGCCACCTGGCCCTGAGGGGGGGGTCAGGATGGGGGAGCCCCCCCCCAGCAGATTTTCACAAAGGCCCACAGCACCGCCTGGCCCGGAGGGGGGGCATTAGCATAGGGGCCGGGCCTCGGAAGAGAGCTGTCAGCACTCCTGTGCTGTGGTTTGAAGGCACAGAGAGGAACAGAGCAGATGGGCAGTTAGGGGGTTTAGGCCAAGAGCAGAGAGCAGATAGGCAGTTAGGGGGATCAGACAAGGAGGAGAGAGCACTTAGGGGGATCAGGCTGGCAGGGGAGAGAAGTTAGGCAGTTAGGGGGATCAGGTCAGGAGGGGAGAGCAGTTAGGGGCATCAGGCAGGCAGGGGAGCAGTTAGGGGCATCAGGCAGGCATGCAGGTGACAGCTTAGGAGCCAGTGGTTCTGGATTGAGAGAGGGATCCCAGATTGGAGAGGGTGCAGGCCAGGCTGAGGGGGACCACCCCCTGCACGAATTTCATGCACCAGGCCTCTAGTTGATACATAATTTACACACCATAAAATTCACCTGTTAAAAGTGTACAGTTCAATAGTAATATTGAATATTATTACTTTTATAAGTAATAATTTTAAATTGTTACATTTTAAAATTGTTATGAATATTATGTAATATTACATGATTAGCTCTTATTTTTTAACTTTATTTTTATTGTTGACACTATTACAGTTGTCCCCATCTCCCCCTTTGCCCACCTCCACCCATCTCCCATTCCCACTTTCCTTTGACTTTCACCTCACTATTATCTGTATCCATGGGCTATGTATATATGTTCTTTGGCTAATCTTGTCACCTTTTATGTGGTCCCCCACACTGACAGCTGTTATTCTGTTCCATGTATCTATGCTTCTGGTTCTATTTGTTCATCAGTTTATTTTATTCATTTGATCCACATATAAGTGAGATCATATGGTATTTGTCTTTCTCTGACCGGCTTGTTTCACTGAGCATAATTAGCTTTTAAAATTAGGTAAATACATATGTATGTTTGTGTAGGTAACATAAAATTTCCCATTTAATTATTTTTAATTGTACAACTCAGTGCCATTAATTACATTCACAATATTGTGCAACCATCACCATTGAGTAAGAAATAATTAAAATGGAAACAAATAAAAATCTTGGAAATGAAAAATAGAACATTATAATAACAATTAAAAAGAAATCCCCATTGGTAGAATAAAGTTTATGCTGGAGTAGTGGGTGTGAAAATGAATAAATGGGATGCAAATTAATTAATGAGGAATTAATCCACAAATTAGAGAAAAATGGTAACAAAACAAACATGAGTGCAGTTGTGAAACTTGGAAGTAGTAGGTTCAATACACTTATAGCTGGTAGATATTGACTAATACCAGAAAGGGAAGAAAAGCAGCATTCAAAGAGATAATGATGGAGTTTACTAGAAATGAAGAAACAAATGGATGCTAAGGTTGGAAATGCATTCTGAGTGCTAAGAAGATTAAGTCAGCTATCAAAGTAGAACTTCAGTTAAACATCAAAAAAAGGAAAGACTTAAGATGCTCCCAGAAGGACTAGAGAGATCAGATGGACAAATGGTTTTAAGCAAACTTCTCATCAGTAACATTGGTAATATTTACACACTTCTAAGAAAACATATAACTTTATAATTGACTAAACTCTATCCAAAATGAAGAGAAATAAAGATTGTTTTAGACATAAAAAGTCAGCAACAGTATATCTACATATTCTCACAAATCAAGACATGAAATAATTGCTTCAGCCGAAACCGGTTTGACTCAGTGGATAGAGCGTCGGCCTGCGGACTGAAAGGTCCCAGGTTCGATTCCGGTCAAGGGCATGTGCCTGGGTTGCGGGCACATCCCCAGTGTGAGATGTGCAGGAGGCACCTGATCGATGTTTCTCTCTCATCGATGTTTCTGACTCTCTATCTCTCTCCCTTTCTCTCTGTGAAAAATCAGTGAAATATATTTAAAAAAAAAAATAATTGCTTCAAACTTGACTGCAATTAACAGTTTGAAATAAATTTTGTATTTTACATTGTGACTCAGTATATGTTTCAGATTTACAAAGCAATATCTTTATTTTGTAGGACTTATTCTGATGTTATTTTTAGCCAACCTAAGCAGAGTTGTTTTTTGTTTGTTTGTTTATTTTAACCAAACATTGTTTCAAATAAAATCAAATGGTGTCCCTGCATTCAATAAACAATTAAGATATATAATTAAATGAAGCTACTCTTGAACTAGGAAGAAAAACAAAGGATGCTGAAGACTTTAATGGAGAAAATTACAAAATGTTAGTGGACATAAAAATGACCTTAAATAAAGTAATAAAATAGTTTCATTATGAGAAAACTCCATTTCCACACCTATGGAAATTTGTCCCAAATTTTCTGTAAGTGTAATGCAGTTCCAAATGCCAAAATGACTTTTTCACAGAATTCCATAGTAAAACTAAAAGTCTCATGGAAGAGCACAATTCCAACAATGGCTAAGGCAGTTTTAAAAAAACCTACACGTGTAGTGTCTCCTTGACAAACACTTAACTTATTAAAAAGCTATAAAATTTAAAGCAATATGATATTACCAAAAGAATATTAGAACAAGGGGCTCAGAAGCAGACCCATATGTACATATCTTGCAGGTGAATTTGTTATGCATTGCCACATTGCTAATTCAAATCAGTTAAATAATAATGAACTGCCTTTACCAGGCTATGCTAGTACATTTTGTATGCAAGAGATAAAACAAAATTCTATCTCTAGCTCATACTATACTCAAAAGTAAGTTCTAAGTACATTGAGTGTAAATATAACTTTTAACATCAAAGAAATTATAGAATATTTTTATAAACTCAGAATAGTAACATATTTTAAAAAGTAGACAAAAAACATAATACAGTTGAAATTAAAAACATTTCCAACAGAAGATATAAAGGAAGTTAAAAGCCAAAACAAATGAAGCTAACAGAAGATATTTGTATTTCCTAAAATCAAAAAGAATGGCAATTACATTTTAAAATATACCACTACAAAGACTAATAGAAGTATGGGTAAGTCATGATAAAATGCAATTCCCAGAAAACATATTTATATTAAAGTATATTCAAGTTCACAATTCATTGAAAATTTCCTAATCAAACAATGTGATGGTATTTTCTGTTTATGAATTTCACAAATTTTTAAAAAGTTTGATAATGTGGAGAAACTGGAATGTTCATATACGTTTTTACAATTTTGTACGACCACTTTAGAGAGAGCCATTTTGCAATATTTTGAAATGTTGGGAAAGTACATATTCTTTCATCCAGCAATTCGCACTTTTGGAGTAAACTTAGGTATTTCTACCTTTAAAAAACACAAGGGTATATTTTATGACAGTTAAAAAACACGCCGAAACCGGTTTGGCTCAGTGGATAGAGCGTCGGCCTGCGGACTGAAAGGTCCCAGGTTCGATTCCGGTCAAGGGCATGTACCTGGGTTGCAGGCACATCCCCAGTGGGAGATGTGCAGGAGGCAGCTGATCGATGTTTCTCTCTCATCGATGTTTCTAACTTTCTATCTCTCTCCCTTCCTCTCTGTGAAAAATCAATAAAATATATTTAAAAAAAAACAAAAACAAAAACAAAAAACACAAAACTTAAAAAAACACACCAATGTGTTGTGTACAGAGTGGGGCAAAAGTAGGTTTACATTTGTGAGTACCCAAAACATTAATTATTGCATTACTTTTAACCTATTTTTGCCCCACTGTGTATATACACATAGTTTTTTATCTCAAATGCAGCTTGATTAAAACAGCCTTACTTACTATAGCCAAGAATTGGAAACAACCTAAGTGTACTTTGATGGATAAATGGCTAAATATATTGTATTACTCAGTCATTTAATAAAGAATGAAATTTTGCCATTTGTGACAACGTGGTACCTAGAGGGCATTAGAGGAAGTAAAATAAGTCAGAGAAAGACAAATACTATATGTGGTATCTAAAAGAGGAAAAGAGAACTCTGTGTCAGGCTTGGGTGACTGCCCCAGTAGATCATGACAGGAGATCTGATAAGAATTCTGTTTGCAAAAACAACAACAACAACAAAAACTTCTGGATCATGTCCATGTGGAAGAGAGCTAGGGCCAATGTTTATTATAAAACTTAAACTTCACTAAGAAATGTATGGCGGGATCTATAATTGTTATAGTTAGTGATTCTGATTAAGAATGGAGAGAGGATAGAAAGGGGTCTGGGAAACTGAAGCATCTGTCATTGGGTAAAGCAATTTATAGGGATGTTAGGTGGACTTTAGGGCAATAGTAATTCAGATATGAATTAATGTCCCAATAGTGGATTACTGCCTAGTAAATTCTCAGTAGGTGAGTGGGGGTGAGGATAACAAGATTACTATTCCCTGATCAGAGCCACTTCTGTATTAAATGTCAATTTAAAGTTAATTATATATACATGTTTTTGTTTTTTTAAAAATATATTTTATTGATTTTTTACAGAGAGGAAGGGAGAGGGAGAGAGATAGTCAGAAACATCCATGAGAGAGAAACATCGATCAGCTGCTTCCTGCACACCCCCCACTGGGGATGTGCCTGCAACCAAGGTACATGCTCTTGACCGGAATCGAACCCAGGACCCTTCAGTCCGCAGGCCGATGCTCTATCTGCTGAGCCAAACCGGTTAGGGCTGGGTACCTGTTTTTAAACCCTAGTCTAGAAGTTGAGAGTTTAGTTTGTATCAATTAGCTTTAATTTCATAATAAAGCATCCCAGAATTCAATGTATTAAAACAATGACTACTTATAAATCCCACTATTGTATGGATTATCTAGGTGGTTCTTCTAGTCTGGCTCAGCTTCTCAGATCTCCAACCAGCTAGCAGATCAAATGGTAGCTGGTTTTCAAGGATGGTCTCCCTCATATACCTTGTAGTAGGCAGCCTGTGTTCTGAGTTACTGGGCCTCAAATCTGTCATTATGCAGCTTGGCATGGTCTCAGAGATCTAAGAAAGAGCTGGCCCCAATATGAAAACATTTTATAAGCCATTTTTATTAATGTCTCATTGGTCAAGGCAAGTCACATGGCCAAGTCCAGGTTCAAAGAATAGATTCACATTGATGGCAGATTCTGCAAAAAGGCCACACACATACATGAAGAGGAAGTCCCATCTTCTGTAAGCAACACAATTATAGACGTGATTTTTAGCGTATCCCTCTAAAATCCTAAATAATAATTTAAAATTTGGCCTGGCTTTTGGCAATTCACTTTCTTTGTTGTTTTATTTGTTCTACAATGTTTCTTGGCAACCAGTAGTGAGCTATGACAATAATATCTTGTTTACACATGAGCTATACATCAATCTATATTTAATGGTGAAAAAATAAAACTAGACAGGAAGTATCTAGTGGGGAAAAGATATGACAAAACTATGACTAGTTTAGTGGATTTAATGGCACTGAATTGATTGTCACCATCAAGAGTATAAACTTTTTCAGATTTACCTCAAATAATGCTTTTTCTAAGAAGTTCCTCATGATTAGCTGCTATTAAGCCACTTTGATCACTTAACAATTTTATGAAATCAATGTGACTGAAAAAAGTTTCTTTATTTTGTTTTGTTTTGTTTTGTTTTTGTAGTTTTGACTCAAACATAGAAGTTATAAATGGCTACTAAGGGGAAATAAAATCTGTGATGTAGTGTTAGAGGAGGCATTTTTCATAGAAAGTAATAAAAGAAAGTATACATATTAGAATCTCCTTTTCCTTTTGAGAGATGTGTGGCCTGAATTCAGCAGATGAAATCAATGTACTGTGAATTATAAATAGGTGTTTGAGGGCCTGGATGATGAATTCAAAACTCTTAAGAAAGGAGCAGAGCACCTGTTGAAAAAGGCAAGTACACAACTGAATCCGTTTCTTCTTGAAAGATGGTTATCATTGGCAGCAGTGA